>NC_084886.1:2535153-3253153 GCF_958979055.1 Alnus glutinosa | reverse complement strand
CACATTCATTTAATTTTCTTCCATATTCTAATTGGCTTCTAACTAGAAACTCAATTTGGCTTAAGACTTTGAAGATGCCAAAAAAAAAAAAAAAAAAAAAGTTAAATGGTTTGGTTTTTTGAGTGGTTATTCTAAGTGACTTCTAACCAATAATTAATTTTTTGAGTGGTTATTTTGCAGTCATTTGGGTTCACAATATTTGTTTTGGCAACCCAAGTTAAATGGTTTAATCATTTATGATTTCACCATTGTTTGGCTCGACTCATAGCATTGTTATTTGGGGCTTTAAAGGATTGTTAGGAGAAAAAATCAACAATTATAAGTATCGTTTTTATTAGACCTTATAGATTATGTTTAGTTTTTTTTGCTAGTTTTTTTTTTTTTTTTTTAAAAAAAAAAAAAAAAAAAAAATTCTAAGCTATTTTGCTAGATTTTTTATTTTTTATTTTTAGATAAGCTATTTTGCTAGTTGTTTATACCACCGTATGTTTGTGATGCCATGAGATTAAATATAAGACTACAATGCTTTTATTTAATAACAATATGCATAAACACAAATCTATGAAGATTTTAAATATCTATATACTTTTGTATTTATGCAAGTCCGTCTCCCCAATAAAAAAAAAAATTTGTCCCCCCTCACCAAAAATCTTGGTTCCGCCCCTGCGTGCCACGTCTTACCTTGTTGCAATAGTACCAAATGACATTTAGTTCGACACCATTATATATCCTAACATAACTGTATCGCATTAGAATGTGAGGCTTGGCATGAGATGTACGTAATTTGTCAAGGTTAGTAACCAAACGCAACGCCCAGTTAAAGCACCGTCTAATAGCAAAGGGACACCTGGTGAGGCTCATGTAGAGGGGAGAGAACCCAACGTGAAAAACACAAGTTATTGAAAGATATGAATACATCATTCTTTACAAAAAAAAAAAAAAAAAAATTGAAATTCCTTCTATTTTTTATTAAGCAAAGATGACTTAAATATCGAAGTATTGCTCGGTTTTTTTTTTTTTTTTTTTCTGAAAAAATCCCTTCTCATATAAAAAAGAAATTAACTGGTCAAATGTTCAGGGTTCTAAAGAATTTCTAATACACAAAGTCACAGCACAACGGTGAGAGTTTCTTCCACCCAGACAAAGTAGACTAAGACCATTACATAATACAGCTGCTCAAAAACCTACACAACAGAAAGATGCATCTACATCACCATAAAATCCTACTTGAACCGGAAGAGGACACACAAACTAAGCTATCAAATAGCTTTGAAGTATCAGATTTTGATCTTACAAAGACAACCCATCAGCTGCATTCACCGACAACCAAACAAAAACAACTGCAAATGCACTGGCGGAAGTTTTATTCTTTACTGGAAGTTTTGTTAGCATGAAGTTTTATTAATTCTTCAAAATTAATTAATATACTGTGCCAGCAATTTATGATAATAATTTCATAAAGCATCTAGTCTCATGGCGCCAAGAAGAGTGTAGGCATGACCCGCTATGGACAATCCATATTCTTGAAACCTCGATAGCTAGTGGGTAGTGACGGAGCCCACGATGCATGGGCCCATCGAACACAGATCCCTTGCCGGATCAGGTAACGGAACGAGGCCCCTCACACTTGCACATTCGATTGTGATGGAGTTGTTAACAGGATTAAGCCCACGACAAAACAAATGCGTTTTAACCCCTTTTTTTTTTTTTTTTTTTTTTTTTTTAAAAAAAAAAAAAAGGAACAAATGCTTTTTAACTTTTAAGTGCTTATTAAAAGGAGTATGGTTGGGTTTGTGATTTAAAAAAATACAATTTAAAAATAACGATTTCAAAATATAAAGTTTGAAAATGCGATTTTTAAAAACGCGGTAAGCGTTGGCAAAATCGTAGTTTAGTATTTAAAATTATGTATTTTAAAAAAAACACATGCTTGCAATTTGAAAATACAGATTTTATACGTTTTCAAATAGTAATTTTTAAAAAATGCAATTTCAAAAAATTTATTTTATATAATTTGGTTTAAAATCGTATTTTTACTCTACGATTTGCAATGCTAAACGCATCCTAATAATCCATTTTATGTAACTCTTGGATATAACGAGTGCCAAATAAACTAGAGGTGGAGGAGGAATTCATCACAATTTTGGTGTAACTTATTTTTTTTTTAGAAAAAAAAAAAATAATACTTAAATCAACAGAGTATTATCAATGCGGTTATGGAGTTTTAGCCCTCTCTATGTATTTCTTTTGGTTCTTAGAGCATTACCAACAGAGTAGCTAAAATGATTATAATTTATGAGCTATTTTTCTTCTCCAACATATTAGTTCCAAAGTAGGTAAAATATATTTTTTGCTAAGTGCATAGCAATAAGTTGGTTTTTTAATATTTTTTTCACTCTCTCTCTCTCTCTGGAAATAATACTTAAATCATATCTAAATAAAATAGAGAATGATCAACTAAATAATTTTTTGGAATTTGTATGAAAAAATAAATAGGTGAAATAGAAAGATGTATTTTTTTTTTAACTAATTAAAATAGATCTAACTGCTGACCCTGAGATTCTCTTACTGGACATTATTTAACAAATGTTTTGCTGGAGCTGGCGGGAAAGCATGGAGATTAGAGGATAAGAGTGAGAGAGCTGCTACACAATTGTGGGGTGTTGGGTGTGAGTGTAGCATTTTTCTAAGAGAGTAAAACTTGAAAGAAGGAGAGAGCAAATATATTCTTATTGCTTAATTCATCTTATGGTTGATTACATTCTTATATATAAGTCTGTACAGAACTAAAGAGGGAAGGTAATAACTGAGAATTATTCTAATTACATAAACAGTATCGTTCGTTGTCTTCCTTTCCTTGTTGAGTGCAACGGCTACTTTCTATAGGCATGCAGTGTGTCATTTGTTTCCATGTTAGGTTGTCTTGAGTTCCACGAGTCTTTCCTTTGGTGGCTTGGATTATATCATGATTGGTGGCTTTATTCTCGGTAGCAGCTGATTTGGGTATCTCCCGAATATTTGATATTGCAGCGTTGATGGCTGCAATATCTCCAGGATGTGGCTCGTCACTGGACTGATATGCATCTTTAGTTGCCTTATGGAGAATGGCTACGTGTGCAGCTGCATCAGTAGAGGATGCTGTGATGGTGCGAGCAGTGATATGGTTTACATCCCCCCGCAAGCTGACAGGGGAGGGAGTCACCGTCAGCTTGGATTTGAGAGAGCAGAAGCGGGCAGATGGCAGACCCTTGGTGAAAACATCGGCAACTTGGTCATCAGTAGAGATGAAGGCAAGGGAGACATCCTTGTTTAAGACTTTTTCCCGCACAAAGTGATAGTCGACCTCTATGTGCTTGGTGCGAGCATGGTAGACCGGGTTGGTGGCAAGAGCAAGAGCTCCAACATTGTCACACCAAATGATGGGAGCGACACGAAGAGGGATGAGCAATTCTGAAAACAGCATCCGAATCCAATAGAGTTCGGCAGTGACAATGGCCAAGGACCGGTATTCGGCTTCAGTGCTAGAGCGAGACACGACCGGTTGTTTCTTGGCACTCCAAGAGATGAGACAATCACCCAAGAACACAGCAAAGCCAGAGGTGGAGCGCCGATCATCTGGGCTGCCAGCCCAATCAGAATCACAGTAGGCGTTAAGTTGCAACGACGTCTTGGTGAAGGTGATGCCATGATCGCTGGTATGTTTGAGGAAGCGGAGGACTCGCTTGGCTGCAGTCCAATGAGCTGTTGTAGGACTGTGGAGGTGTTGGCAGAGCTGATTGACAGAGTAGGCGATGTCCGGGCGAGTTAAGGTGCAGTATTGAAGAGCCCCAACAAGGCTACGGTACTCAGAGACATGCTGCAAGGGGGCACCATCAAAGCGGGAGAGCTTGGAGCCAGAGGCACACGGGGACAAGGCTGGTTTGGCATCAGCCATGTGAGTGCGATGGAGGATGTCAGCAACATATTTGGCTTGGCACAGATGAAGGCCATCAGGGGTGCGGCTGACCTGAATGCCAAGGAAGTAGCTCAAGGGGCCCAGGTCTTTAACCGGGAACTCATGTTGCATGCGGGTGATGAGAGTTTGGATGACTTGCGGATCAGTACCTGTGACAATAATGTCATCAACATAAATGAGTAGAAATAATTTAAGGCTGCCAGAGATATGGATGAACAAAGAAGTGTCTACCAGAGAAGCAGTAAAGCCAAGGTCCAACAAAAAATTAGAAAGCCGAGTGTACCAAGCTCGGGGAGCTTGCTTAAGGCCATAGATGGCCTTGTGAAGTTTACAGACATGAGTGGGCTGAGTTTGGTCCACAAAACCAGCAGGCTGCTCCATGTATACCTCCTCTGTCAAATGACCATGAAGAAACGCATTAGAAATGTCAAGCTGCCGGATGTCCCAATCATAGGAGACAGCCAATGTGAGAAGCAGTCGAATCGTAGCTGGTTTGATGACAGGACTAAAGGTCTCTGTGTAATCAATACCAGCCTGTTGCTCGAAGCCTTTGGCCACAAGTCTAGCCTTGAACCTCTCCACGGATCCATCAGCTGTCCTCTTAATTTTGTACACCCATTTGTTATGAATAACATGTTGATTCTCAGGTCGGGGACAAAGGGTCCAAGTACCATTGGTGATGAGAGCTGCATATTCAGCAGCCATGGCGGCGTGCCAGCGAGGGTCAGAGGCAGCCTTGCGATAGCAGGAGGGTTCAGCTTCTAGGAGAGAGGAGTGATAGCCAAGAAGGGGATATTTGGATCGATAAAGTTTGAAGCCAGGAAATTGAGAGGGTTTGAGGGATCCAGTGCGAGACCGGGTAGTCATGGGATGAAGAGACTGAGAAGGGCTAGGGGGAGGAGAGGAAGGTAACAATGGAGCAGGGGAAGGATCAGATGCGGGGAGCAGTGGATATGTGGAGGGCAGAGAGGCAAAGGAGGTAACAGAGTCTGGGTTAAAGTCAAGAGAAAGAGGAGTAGGTGTAGGGGAACCAGGGACGGGCGGGAACCCAAGTGCAGAAGCTGGTAGGGACACAGGTGCAGAATTTGGGAATGAGGGAGGAAGGGCTGAAGGAGACGCAGGTGCAGGAACTGGTGATGAAGATGCAGGAACAGGTAGGGACGCAGATGTAGAAACTGGTAATGAGGGTGGGTGAGGGATGTCTGAAGGGGACTGAGAGGTTGGCACAGGTACAGAATCTAGAATGAGAGAAGTAGTGTCAACAGGAGGTGAGCAGGGATGATAAAAATAGCGAGGTGCAGAAATACCTGTGGATGGGAGCTGAGAAGGAAGCAGTGAGGTAGCCGAATCCTTGGCAGGGAATGAGGATTCATCAAAGACAACATGCCGAGAATGATACACTTTGTTAGTCACCGGGTCCAAACACTTGTAGCCTGCAAATTGATAGCCTAAGAAAATGCAGGGTTTGGATCTAAAGTCAAGCTTGTGAGTGCTGTAGGGACGAAGTAGGGGATAGCAGAGGCAACCAAAGACCCTGAGGTTCTGATATTCAGGAGGTTTTTGATGTAGTTTTTCAAATGGGGAGAGGAAGTTAAGTGTTGTAGTGGGAAGCCGATTGATGGTATAGACAGCAGTTAAAAAGGAGTCAACCCAGTATTTTTTGGAGAGATGAGCATGGGCTAGGAGAGTGAGGCCGGTCTCTAGAATATGTCTGAGTTTTCTTTCGGCAATACCATTTTGAGGAGATGTGTAAGGGCAGGTTTTCCTAAAGGCTATGCCATGCTCAGTAAGGAAATTTTGAAATTGCAAGGAAGTGTATTCACCTCCTCCATCAGACTGAAGTTGTTTGATGGAGGTGGAAAACTGATTTTCAACCAAGGCCTTGAATTGAGTAAAGATGGGAAATGCTTCAGATTTTTGATGCAGTGGGTATAGCCATGTGAATCTAGAGAAATCATCAATGAAGACAATATAATACTTAAAGCCAGTGTGAGATAGGATAGGAGAAGTCCAGATATCTGTATGGATAAGTTGCAAAGGAAATGTAGAGATACGGGTAGAGGCCTGGAAAGGTAGTTTTTTTCCTTTTCCCAATTGACAAGCAGAACAAACAACTTTATTGATTTCAGAGGAAGAAGAAGACAGAGGCAGATTATTGTCCTTAACTACTCGGGATACAATTTCAGGTGATGGGTGACCTAGTCTAAAATGCCAAATTAAAGAGGTTGTTTTTATTCCTAACAAAGCCGTGAATGACTTGCTGTCTTTGTGAAGCTTCTTCCCAAACCTGAGAGGATACATGCCATTCTCACTCTTTCCTTCCAGTAGGAGTGTTTGTGTCTGCAGATCAATAATATAGTAATTAGTTGCTGTGAGAATAAAATAACATGCATTGTCTAAGCAAAAGCGCTGAATAGAGATAAGATTAGCAGCTGCTTGGGGGCAGTGCAGCACATTGTGAAGTTGAAATTTATTAGGAGGAGAGATAAGGGTAGTTGAACCAGTGTTTGCTATGGCAAGTGCAGCCCCATTTCCCACACCAACAGTTTCATTGTTCTGGAACGGCTGCTGAATGTGTAGATTCTCAAGATCATGGGTTATGTGGGCATTGGCAGCACTGTCTGCATACCACTCTTGGTCTTCATATGCAGGAAGGGATTGAGATACCATGGCCTGGAGGGAAGAAGGTGGCTGCCTGCCTTGGAAGGCATAGTCCATTCGATGAAAGCAATCAAGAGCAATGTGATTCAATTTGCCACAGATCTGGCATGGAACTCGGGGTGCTGAGGAGAAGATCGGCCTGGAGTCAGGTGCAGGACGAGGGGTTGGGAATCTTGGGGAACCAGAGTAGCTAGCAGGTGGAGGTACACCATTAAATCTGGGAGTTGGTGCTGCAGCATAGGATCGGTTGTTGAAGTGCCTTGGAGGATATTTTGGAAAGGAGGACTGTCCGCGAGGTCTTGAAGGATAGAATCTGGAGCCTTGTTTTTGGTTGAACAAGGCAAATGAAGAAGTGTCCACAGCTTGGGTCTTTTGATGATTGAGCAGCATTTCATGATTCAGCAGTGCATCCTGAAAATCTTCAAATGAGAATTGTTTGTCTCGGGTCAGAATAGACATAGTTGTGATGAAGCTGTTAAAGGAAGAGTTGAGTCCATTGGTGAGGTAAGTGATGAGGTCCTCATCAGACATAGGTTGGCCAACTGCAGCAAGTTGGTCGGCACATTCTTTGGCTGTATGAATATAATCGGAGCAGCTCTTAGATCCTTGATTGAGACTTTGTAGTTGTTTATTCAGATTAGCAATGCGGGACTTTGACTGATTGGCAAACTGGTTGGCCAATGCTGTCCACACCTGCCGAGAGGTTTCTAAGCCATAGATAGTGGAGAGAACTTTTCTGGAGAGGGTGATGTTGATCCAACTGAGAATGGTTTGGTCCTTTCTTTGCCAAACAGAAAAAGCAGGATTAGGAATTTGTTTGTTGGTTTCATCTGTCAGAAACTTGGGAGGGCATGGCTCGGTGCCATCAACAAAGCCCATGGAATCTTGACTTCTCAAGATAGGAAGGAATTGAGTTTGCCAGCTCAAGTAGTTGGGGCCTTCCAACTTTTCATGAAATGTGAGGTTTGGAGGAGAGGTAGTAAGAGCAGCAGGAAGATTTGCAGAAGATGATGAAGCCATTGCACAGAAGAGAAGAGATAGGAAAACAGAAACAAAACTTCTAAGA
This sequence comes from Alnus glutinosa, assembly GCF_958979055.1. NCBI lineage: Eukaryota > Viridiplantae > Streptophyta > Magnoliopsida > Fagales > Betulaceae > Alnus > Alnus glutinosa. Next base: position 3,245,471 of record NC_084886.1, on the reverse strand, counting down.
AAAGGAAAGGGAACTTGTCGAGAGAGAGAAGAGACAAAGGGAATTTTGGGCGTTTGCCTAGAGAGGCTCTGATACCATGAAAGAAGGAGAGAGCAAATATATTCTTATTGCTTAATTCATCTTATGGTTGATTACATTCTTATATATAAGTCTGTACAGAACTAAAGAGGGAAGGTAATAACTGAGAATTATTCTAATTACATAAACAGTATCGTTCGTTGTCTTCCTTTCCTTGTTGAGTGCAACGGCTACTTTCTATAGGCATGCAGTGTGTCATTTGTTTCCATGTTAGGTTGTCTTGAGTTCCACGAGTCTTTCCTTTGGTGGCTTGGATTATATCATGATTGGTGGCTTTATTCTCGGTAGCAGCTGATTTGGGTATCTCCCGAATATTTGATATTGCAGCGTTGATGGCTGCAATATCTCCAGGATGTGGCTCGTCACTGGACTGATATGCATCTTTAGTTGCCTTATGGAGAATGGCTACGTGTGCAGCTGCATCAGTAGAGGATACTGTGATGGTGCGAGCAGTGATATGGTTTACAAAACTAAGGATGATAGCGGAAGCATCTCATCTTTGACTTTAACCACTTGGTTTAGATCGACACAAAAACTGAAAGTTTTGTGGTCATGACGATGATTGAAATCCAGTCAGACTTTTCTTTGAGAATGAAGGAAAATTATATACAGACTACAGTGAGTTCACCAAGACTCCATTTGGCCTAGCCGCCTAGCTGTGGTTAATGGAAAAGCACTACGAGTTGACTAAAAGCACCTAATACAGGTTTGCCGTCAAGCTGTTTGCTAAGAGAAATGATAATTATATATATATATATATATATATATGTTTTGCAAAAGGTGAGGTGGGTGCAATTAATTGAGTAATTAACTTAAAACGGGAATGATTTTTTTATATCGTATTATCTTATGTTAATTCTATATCAAGATATATAAAGTGTGTGATCCATGCATACGGTTCCATGTATGTGGGTCATATATACATGGGTCTCACACTCAATGTGTCTTAGTGTAGGATTGATGTATGGTAATGTGATGTAGAAATAATACATCCCTACAAATTTAATGTTAAATTTAAAACTTAATTATATAAAAATTGTATAAAAAGTATAGGATATCATTTCGCATTCAAACAAGAGAAACAAAAATAGAAAGGAAAAAAACCATAGAGTTTATATGACGCCTTATGACATTTTATGCAAAGAAGGAAAATTTAAGTGCACAAATGTTACAATTAGCCACACCATCGATCAAATAAGGGGGCGGCATATAATAAAGAAGATGTGAATGAAATTTAAAAATGAGTAGAGATGGTCGCGTTAATATTATAAAATAGTTTTAATATAAAAAGTAATTTATAGTCCTATTTGATAAAATAAATAAATAAAAATTACGTAATCCACATGTCAGATTAGCTTGCCTACTTTACTTTTCCGTATTGAATAAATAATATTATCATTAGCATCATTATCAAATAAGCTAAAATTTGGTTCGCGATTGCGACCAGTCCAGTTCTGGTTAGTCTAACCTTACCATAGTTCGACCGGATGCTTTGGAAAATTTGGAGAAACATGCCAAATGGGATCAGAGCCTGGCCCCAGAGAGAGAAAAACAAACAAAAGAACCATGAAACTTGAAACGGAGAGTTCTAATAATATGAACCACTACACTCTGATAGATTGACAAATATGCTTCATTATCTACCAAGAACTCGTAGTTTGAAGCTAGGCCACACTTCTTGCATGAGATTTATCCCTTTTTAATATATTGCGAAAGTCCAATAATCTACATACCATTTTCAGTGGCTCTGGTGATGCCATTGCGTTCACCTAGTACTGCCACATGATATCTCCTCTCGCTTGACAAAAAAAAAAAAGGCTCAAGATTTGTGTCAGGCGGAGAATAGCGTTCACAAGTTGTGCGTTCGTGACCATATCTCTCTGTGCTCCTGAAGCACAGCACTTGAAGCAATTCCACGAGCTACCCATCCTCTCGTGCGGGAGCCAAGTTCACAGGTAGCTATTTCAAATTATAATGGTCATTGGTCACCATTTGAAACCCACCAGAAAATTATTTTTAATTTGTCATTTATGCTAACGATTGACGTACCCAAAAAAAAAAAAAAAAAGCATTTATGCTAACAATTCGGGTTTTGTTTGGGAGATTTGCGACTGTAGATTGGGTGTGTTTTCTCTCTTTTGTTTTCAATCTTTTCATGTCATGTATATGCACATTTGAGTTAAGCTTTTAAATGGGGTTTCTGGATCCGTGAATATTCAGTTTTAACTATGATTTTATTTGACGAGGATCATTGGTAATTGACATTGTTGCTTCTTCATCATGAATTGTTTCTATTGGTTCAGTTTGTGTCGTTCTGTAACATGGGTTGGCTTGTTTGGGCGATCCCATTCTGCGCTAATTGTCGATTCTTCCTCGTCCCTCAGACTTAGGATTGGATGTTTATGGTGGCACATACATTGGTTTCTATTATTTACTTGTTTGTTATAGTTTTTTAAAATTTCGAGAGTGAATTTGATGTTAATTGTTTGGTTCAGAATGAGGGTGACGTGTATTTGCGGAAGCCTCATCATGGACCTCTGCCATCTTCGCTTTAGCAGTTTATAGTTATTCAAATTTGTCAGTTGCAGTGAAATCTTGGTTTGTCTGGATATGTGTTGATTGACAAGATTGATTGAGAGTGTGTAGACATCTTCATATCTCTTAATCTAGAAATGTTTGAGTGCACATAGTACTCTACTTCTTATGTAGTTAGAAACTGATTTACGGGTTACTGTTTCTCCTTTGTATCGGGGTGACATTTGTGAGAAGGTTGCTAGTTCATCATGTCTCCCAAACCATTAGACTATGAGTTACTGAATGAGAACGTGAAGAAGGTCCAATATGCTGTTAGAGGCGAACTGTATCTTCGAGCTTCTGAGCTTCAGAAAGAAGGCAAGAAGGTATATGTGCTAGCTCTCTTTGGCTATTATTTGGTTGTAAGGTTTTGTGTTGCTTTGCACCTTGTTTTAGAGATTTGGTAAGGGCTTCTGTTTATAAAGTCTCTGTTTTGGCGTTTCAGCTGGTTATGGGTTTATGGGGGTATTAAGTATCTTTGTCTTGGAAGTTTCTGATGAGTAACCATTTCTCCTGTCAAATTTTGAAAACTAATTTGTATTCTAACATGATATTGTATCTGAATATCTGTATTAGGTTTATGCAGCATGTCTGTCAAATTGTCAATACTGTCTATGTGGCTTTAATTCGAATTTAGGGTCTGTTATGTTATGGCTGTATATGCACTTGCATATTCGTATAACAGAACTGCAGAAAAGAAAAGCAACAAATAACTCAAAATTACTTTGTCTCTCGCAGTAACTTTAGGATCCTGTATTCTAGCTGTACCATAGTTGTTTACTTATTAAAAAATTGTATTCTGCACAAGAGTATGATATACTAGTATTGATGCTATCTTAAATGCTATTTAGTCTTCATAAAGCATGATATGGTGCCATCTTTGAGGATTAGTTAAAAACCAATGTTATTCTTTTTAAATGCCCACCATTCTGAGTGTGTGCTTTTATTGTCTCATTATTTATTTTTATTTTCACAGATTATTTTCACAAATGTTGGTAATCCGCATGCGCTAGGGCAGAAGCCGCTGACCTTCCCTCGCCAGGTTCATCACTATTGCCTCATCTTAATTCAGTGTTTACTTCTTTCTCTTTTGATTTCCACTTCTGGTCAAAATTGAACTGCTTTGAAATTCTTGCCATTATAGTTTGTGTTCAACCAAAGAATTGCTCTGTTGCAGGTGGTTGCTCTGTGCCAAGCTCCATTTCTACTTGATGATCCAAATGTTGGACTGCTTTTTCCTGCTGATGCAATTGCAAGAGCAAAGCATTATCTTTCATTGACTCCGGGTGGTCTTGGTATTCTCTTTCACCTGCCTTTCGTGTTTTGTTCTTATAAGGAAATGAGTTAACTATCTAAGACAACACTGTACTAAAATTTCAAGTTATTTAAACTTACAGCTTTGCCACCCCCACACTGTGTCTGTGGAGAGTAAACCAATTAATTAAGCAAAGCCTTGCTCAAAATGTTTTGGCCTGTACCATCATCTCCTTGTCAAAAGCCACATTTTCAGTTGAGCTATCAAAATCTTTTTTCTTTCCTAGTATTATTCTCCTGTTATCATTTCTTGTTCCCCTCATTTCCCCTTCCTATCACTGATGTGCATCTTGTTGCTGGTTTAGATGTGCTTCAGTAATAAACTGCAACAAGATCATATAATCCCTTCATTATATATGTAGGTGCTTACAGTGACTCCCGAGGACTTCCAGGAATAAGGAAAGAAGTGGCAGAGTTCATTGAAAGGCGTGATGGTTATCCAAGGTACTATTGTTCCACATGAATCTTTGTACCTGCCCGATTTTTGTTTTGACATGAGTTTTTTTATTTTCGTTTACAAAGTTGTTGACTGGAGGAGTTCATTGTTTGTACACCATTGACAGTGACCCGGAACTCATATTTCTCACGGATGGTGCAAGCAAAGGTGTGATGCAGATGTTGAATACTATCATCCGCGGTGAAGGAGATGGGGTAATAAATCAATTGATATAATAACTCTATATATAGTGTCCTCTTTTATGAAACACAGTTTCTTCTTCCACTTCCTCTTTTCTTTTCTCTTAACTGTTTTTTTTTTTTTTTTTTCTTTTTGTCTTGTTGGGTATTCTCCATTGGCAATTCTTTCACCAGATAAATTCTTCCATTAATATTTGTGTGTTGCCAGATTTTGGTTCCGGTCCCCCAATACCCACTTTACTCGGCTGCAATCTCTCTGTTTGGTGGTTCTCTTGTTCCATATCACCTAGAGGAGACAGCAAATTGGGGCCTCGATATTCATGACCTTCGCCAGTCAGTTGCTGAGGCTCGCTCTAAAGGGATAACTGTTAGTATCCATTTTCTTAGCTTTTTTGTGAAAGAATTTCATGAATCCAATTGAAACTAAGGTGAAACTTGAGCAGTTAATAAAAATGGATAGACCAGGAGGCTCGAATATAAGTTGACAGTTGAAAGAGGCTGTAATAAATTGGCTGGTTAACTTCCAATTGCCCTTATTTTACTTATACAAATCTCACTTGTCTTGGCTGTTTCTTGGGAGAATTTTCATTATACTATACATCCATTTACCTTGAGAAGATTTATTTATTATCTTCTTCCATTTGTATTTAATACTACAATATCTTGTTGTCTTCTGGTATGTGCTTTTCAATCATTAAACTGCTTTTCTTTTCTTTCCTGTAATATTTCGGACAACTGAATCTCTTATACACTTGAATACAATCAGGTAAGAGCAATGGTGATAATAAACCCTGGCAATCCCACCGGTCAGTGTCTTAGTGAAGCTAATTTGAGAGAAATATTGAAGTTCTGTTACCAAGAAAATTTAGCATTGCTTGGAGATGAGGTTTATCAGCAGAACATATACCAGGATGAGCGCCCTTTTATTAGTGCTAAAAAGGTAGATTATTTGTCATGCTGTTAGATTTATCTCTCTCTGAGTTCTTGCACGGACTTTCAAATTATATTTATACTCGTTTCCTATCAATGTGGAAGGTTTTGATGGAAATGGGGCCACCCATAAGCAAGGGACTCCAGCTTGTCTCTTTCCACACTGTGTCCAAAGGATATTGGGGTGAATGTGGACAGCGGGGTGGATACTTTGAGATGACTAACATTCCTCCAAAGGTTTGTCTCTCTATTACTTGTTGAGACAAAAGATTAGTTTTACATTTATTTCTATTTGAAAGTGTTCAAAATCAAAATCATTAGAACTGATAAAAAAAATACAAAAGAGGGTATATTCTGTCCTCTTTTTCCTCCTGGTCAGTCGCTAAGGTACACCTAAACGCAAATTCTTGCACCCTGGTCTCACTCATTGGACCGCTGCCATTCCCTTCGATGACAGCAGTCCTATTAACTCTTTCCTATTATTGGATCTATCGCTCCACAGTGGCAAAGATCCCCTCTTGTAATCCCTCTTGGTCTCTCCTAATCCTATCTATCTTTCTAACTATATAGATGTATAAAGTACATCTTTAACAGGAAGCTTGAAAAATGATGTTAGAATTCAAGCACATTTATGATTCTTCAGTTTTTAAATGGTATTTAAGCTACTGATCCTCATTTCCTTTTTTATTCCATGACTTAATGTTGCAGACAGTTGATGAGATCTATAAAGTTGCATCCATATCACTCAGTCCAAATGTCCCTGCACAGATATTTGTGAGTTAGAGCTGAATTTTTTCTGTAGTAGTATTCTGCATCGAACTGGGCTCACCCAGTTCTCTATACAAAAACTACTATCTTAATGAGAAAATTACTTTTTCTTCTGTTTACAGATGGGGATAATGATGAACCCGCCCAAACCTGGAGATATTTCATATGAGCAGTTTATTAGGGAAAGGTATGGCCACTAAGATTGAAGTCTATGCTTTTTCTATTGTAAGCCACATGGAAGTGAAACTTGACATCTTTCTACCTTTTGTGGTCAGCCATGGTCATGATGATATTGAGTTGTCTAACTATTGACATTATTTTGATGGAGCATTATTTAATCATTAATAAATCATTTACCTCAAACAAATGATCATCAGATAGAGAAAAAAAATTTGAAGATTTTAGTTGTGGATCTTTTCTTTTTTCTTTTTCTCTTTCTCGTAAGTGGAATAAAAAGAATTGTAAGATATTTCAGATTTTGGGATGTTGATGTTCTTTGTGGTATCAAGAGATGGCCTCTTGCCTCTTTGAGTGGTGAATAATAGTATTTTATGAACCATGAAACCTGCAGCAAAGGAATTATCGAATCACTAAGGAGAAGAGCAAGGATAATGACTGATGGATTTAATAGCTGCAGAAATGTGGTTTGTAATTTCACAGAAGGTAAACTGTTTTTTTATATATATATATATATATATTCTGCATTTTACTGGTTGGTTATTATCTGAGTATTGAGAAAATTGGCTTTAGGTGCAATGTATTCATTCCCTCAAATTCGCTTGCCACCAAGGGCAATAGAGGCTGCCAAAAGGGCTGGAAAAGTTCCTGATGTTCTTTACTGTCTCAAGCTTTTGGAAGCAACTGGCATTTCAACGGTCCCTGGCTCAGGCTTTGGACAGAAAGAAGGGTAACTACCTATAATTTTTCTCTGTGGGGCTTAGTTCTTCTTTAGCTGGATTCCAAAGGCATCTTCCTTTCTTTTCTTTTTTACGGCCAGAATAAAGTCAATCTTCCTTTTGCTTTCTTTACTGTGCTTCTTGTGCCATTTCTGTCTAACTTATTTTTTCCTTAAAAAAGTGTAGTTTCTCCGAGTTATTATATTATTTACGCAAATTGGCTCTCTACCCTGAAAGCTTTTCCCAGGATAATTCTTTTAGATTTTGCATGCATTTCTTGTACTTGAATAAGCTAGGCAGCTTTATTGCTCTGTTTCCTACAGCTTCTTCTTCTTCTTCTTCTTCTTTTTTTTTTTTTTTTTTGGTTTCTTACAGTTTCGTAAATACAATTATATCTAACTGAATGCTTTTCCATTATAGGGTCTTCCACCTGAGGACAACCATTTTACCTGCTGAGGAGGACATGCCTGAAATCATGGCCAGTTTCAAGAAATTCAATGACGAGTTTATGGAGCAATATGAAGACTACAGAGGTTACTCGAGGATGTAAGGGATGCTTCAAATTTCTAAAGTTGTATCATATCTTGTGGTTTGCTTTGGCTATCGCAAGCCCTTTAATGTATACTCCTCAAACTTAATCCTTTTTCTCCATTCCTGGTATATAAACTTCACTCTGTTGAAGATAAATTCTTGCACTTCCCAGCATCCTATATATATTCCTCTATCATCTCTCATATCTCAATCTTTCTATGAATCTCATGACCATCGGGCTGCTGTGATTCGCCATAGAAGTTACTGCAACTCTCAACTTAAAACTAAATTTGTCATATATGCTAGATCAGAAATTATATAAGGTCAGGGCATTTTTTGAAACCTAGAGGGGCATGGCACCCGTGGTCCCCTAGTTTCGTTAATGCTGTATAGTGGGCTAAGATAATTTAATCTATTAATTATTTATTTTTATTTTTTTTAATTAAATTATGATTATATCTCACTATATAAATTGATTCCAAAATGATTCAACAAGGATTCAAGCCTTTTAAAATTTTGTAATTTTATATATGTTATACTTTTCTCTTAAATGGTCTTTTCTAGAGATTGTATGGTTTAGGGGTTTTGATGATCTTTAATTCTAGGTGAAAAAATATTCAGTAGGATTATACAGACCTTAAAAACATATGTACCATTGATTTGTATACAATAAATGTGACAATATAATGTTATTTACCGTGAGATGTAACTTTAGGCACTAGTTTTATGAGTTATTTTTGTGTGAGTGACATAATATCTAATGGTAAATCAAGTCCTCCCAATCGTTTAGAATGCTTTTCATTCTTTTTGAGTTTTCAATATAATATATTATATGTTAGGGAAGTTCCCGTCAACACTGTTGAAGATAGGGGAACGGAATAGGGTTCCACAGCTACAAGCAAGTTAAGTCCCAGTGGGAGGAGGAAAGAACTTAAACATTTAATGTCTTTGTTTTGCTAATCGATGGCCAGCCGCCGCCACTTAAGAAAAGCAAGAGTTACAGTAAGAGATGACCACTTGGGTCCACAGGAAAGAATTAATTAAGGAAAAGAAAGGCATCTGCAGGTAATAAATGACGGTACGGAGAAGAAAACAAGAAAGATAAACAGATAAAAGGGAGGTATTTTTACACACACACAAAAAAAGAACTAATACTCTCTTCCCCTTAAGCTACAAAAAAGTTCTTCTTCTTTCCGGTCAATTTATCCTAACTTGATCGTCGGAGGGGGCGTTGTCGGGATAACCCTTTTGTTTTGCAGAATATCTGAAGAACTTCACCTAGTCTTTTCTAATCTCGGACGATCAGAAGCCCAGGACCAATTTGGGACCGACACGTCATCAGCAAAAATCTGACATCAACATTATATTATATTGAAAACATAATATAAGGAATATAGAATATGAGAAAGTGGCTTTTAAACGTGGAACTAGTTTGTAAGCATAAGGTGAGAGAGAAACGTTTGGTGGTGGTGGTGGTACACTGATGCTGGCGGCGTGCCGGTGAGGGTAAGATAGAAAAAGTTAGGTGTTGGACAATAAAATCTCATTAAAACTAACTATAAATATTAAGGCTATCTAAAAATAAGCACTTTTTTGACATCCTTGGAGTTGGGGATAAATTATAACCCCAAAATTCTAAACATTTCTTTAAATTTCAATTCTTTATTTTTTATAAAATTAATCCTCCAAAATTAAATACCCTTTATAATTAATTTTTTACCTCACCTAACCCCTGATTCCAGCTGGCATAAACTACCTCAGTTTCAGAAGTCAATATAAGACAACATATTGTAGAACATATTTTTCCTTAAATTTCATTGTCCAAGGGAATAAAAAGGAAGAAAGAAACTCCGCGGAACCAATAGAAGAATATTAATGTTAAGAGGAAGAGTCTTGTATTGGTTTTTAAAATTACTATTAAATTAAAATTTAATAATAATTTTAAAAATTATATCAATTTAAAATTCAAAAAGAAATCAAACTTTCTTTTATTATAATTTTCAATAAAATTAATTATGATTGTTTTTAATTATTTGTTCGAATTTGAGAGAATTCAAAAATTTATCGCACCAAATAAAAATTTTGATGGCTAACTTCTTATCATATTTCATATATAATTGCTCGCAATCACTTATAAACAATTATAGACGAATCCTGATGGTAAAAAATTAGAAGTCAATTCCAAACGTCCAAAAGAAAGAGAACAAGCATATATAGGGGCCGTTGGTGATCCCCAAACGCAAGAATTTGGCGCCACAGTCCAAGTCAAGATCCCCCAAGGCCAAAATTTACTCCTGCCCGTGGTCAGCTATTTTCACGGGCAACCCTCTCTCTCTCTCTCTCTCTCTCTCTCTCTCTCCATCGCTCTCTATTAGTGCTGTTTATTAATGGCCTCTGCTTATGTCACGGGGTTCCTCGGGTTCTCTTCTCTCTCTTGATCTGATTGGTATAAACAGAACATTGAACCTTTCCTTGCTTCCTACCCATATCTAAAACCTACTTTGGTACCCTTCCCTTTCTCTCTGTCCCCTCACCTCCAACTCCAAAGCTTCTCGTCTTAACCCTGGCCTTTTCATCTCCCAAACCCACTTTCCTTCGGGTTTCATTTTATTCCCTTGCTTTTAACATAACGTACCATAACATATAAGCCTTCTTTATTCCCTCCTTTATTCTGTTTCTTTATATATTGCCTCGAAGATTTTTGCTTCTCTTTGATCGATCAACCACAACATGGGGTTCTCCGAGAAGGTTGATGGAGGCTTAGAAACGGAAGGGAAAAAATGGGTTATTGCCGGAATCCCGTTACGGGCTCCGTTGAAGCCGATATACACGAACCCGGCGGAGAAGGAATGGGTGGGCACCGACGGCCAAGAAGAGTGTTCGACGACGCCGACTAGGGAGGAGGCGAGGATTCCAGCGAGGTTGACGTGCCCGCCGGCTCCGAGGAAGCGGAAATCTTCTTTCAAGTGTAACTATGGCGGTGTCAGGGAGTTCTTTACTCCTCCTGACTTGGAAACTGTGTTTATGCAGAGGGGTAGCTAACTCGTTGATTTGTTGAGTTTCGAGGGCTAGCTAGCTTTGATAATTTGTTAGAACTAATATGCGCTTCTTGTTTGTACCTTTAATTTCTTTCTCTCCCTCTTTGTTTTCTCTGATCATGACCTTGTTAGGCTTATTGTAGCAGTTTATGTACAGTGTCTTCTATATAAAAGAGAAAATAAAATAAAAAAATTGGTAATTTAGCTTGCCTTATGACTTATGAATTCCTTGTAGAATTTCCTTTCTTGTTTATTAACTTGTTGATTTCTTCTATGCCTGTGTCTGTGTGTGTTAAACAATGATATAGAACGAGTAAGGTTGAAGTTGATCTGGGTCAAACAAATTTCATTTTGTTCGTTTTCTTCTTCTCTGTACTTGGAACTGTTCATCTTGAGGCATGCTCATGGGTACGAATGCCGATGCAAGTCAAAATCAAGGAAAGCAGCCAAAAGTTGTCAAACGCAAGCAAAGGTAAATCCTTTTCGAATAGGGTAAGAAGGGGCTGCACGCATGTCGTATGCCATGTAGCTGACGATTGACCAAGACAATTCCTGACTTTAACCCCTTAGTCATTGCGCCAGTACCTTTATGCTCTGCCATCATCTCCTCTTTAGACTCCAGAGAGATTGGTCTTTGAGTGTCCCACAGCCATGACCCCCCACCCACCTCGGACTCTTATGATAGTGGGAAGGTTCTCTGTAATGCTTTTCTGTGATTGCCATTGGTAAAGGACAAACCCCATGTGGAAGGGAGGATTAGAATCCTATGTCATGTGAATGGTCCTCATCTGCACACACAAAAAGAAAAATAAAAAGAAAAGAACGGTCCTTAATTGTAGAGGTGACAATTTGTACTCTCACAACGGATTTGAGAAATGTCTAGATAGGAGTATAATTTTATATAAGTGTGATTTATTTAATTAAATAATTTTTTTAGTTTTTATATTATATATTGGGTTTAAATCGTATTAAAAAATGAGTATCAAATTATATAGGTTAATTATAATTTAACTAATTTAAGTTAATATCAGACTCACCGACCTTACTTATTTGCAACTTTGAAGCTCAAGGTGTGTAGACAAATAATTGACGTTCACTATATGTTTTATTTAAAGTGTGAATTTTATAATAGAATATGGAATGTCTATTAGATAGGTGGAAACCCCATTTGTTTATAAGTGGATAACCAAAGGCTAAGGGAAGTTCACCTAATCTCGCGGGTTTAAGGGTAGATTAAAAAAAGCTTATCGGGATCGGAGCCATGACATTAGGCAATAGTGTTTCAACACGTCCTGCAAAGACTGCATATCTTACTTGGCACGTAGTGGGTCGTCATTTTGGATTAAATTAAAAAAATATTTAGTTTTGAATCCCATTATTGGAGACCACGTGGAGGAGATCAAAAGTTGTATGCTATATCGTACAGTACTGTATCAGTATGCATTGCTTCAGGCTTCAGCTTTTGTATTACTTTTATCAATTTTAATAGATGATTATGCAAGAAAATGCAAATGGGCCCAAAATTGGATTGGATGGTTGTTCTAGAACCACGTTACATTATGCTTAGCCCTTGAAAACCTAAACTAGAGAAGGTAATTTTGATGAGGCCAAAAAAAAAAAAAAAAAAAAAAAAAGGTTGGTTAAGCAAGAAGAGTTGCTGGCATTTGTCTACTTAAGCTTAGGGTTTGGCAAAAAAGTTTTACAACTGAAAGTTTGTTTTTAGTTGTTTGGTAACTACATGTATGAAGTGACGTTGTTTGGTAACAAAACTAAAAGAAAAAAAAAGTGCTTTTAAAAGTAAAAATGAAAAGTTTTTTTTTTTTTTTTTCCTTTTTATAACAACCTTTTTATATTAAAATAGTTAATATGAATTTTTTTAATGGTTTAATGGCATACTTCTAACTTGAATTATGTAGTTGATGTCCAACATTTTGTCTTTTTGTAATACATGGTTGGATGAAGATGAATAGATGATCTATTACTTAAGCCGGCCCTAGACTTCTACTTTCAGAAAAACAGATCTAAGAGGATCTGCTCACTCTTCTCTCTTTCACTTTTTACTTCCCACTTCTACCCTATCTCTCACATTATGGTTTTTATTTTGTTTTTAGCTGTTCTTTGATCAGATAAACAATTTTGATCTCTCTGCTATGCATTCATTCATCTACTTTCGTGTTATGCCGTTCATCTCCTCTCTAGCCGCTACTGCTGTTTGCTGGTTGCGTTTTTGCTTTGAATAAGAGCTTTTCTTCTCTTTAGATCTGCCGTCATGCACGATTTATAGGAGTTGTTATCTCTCACGGTCTGGATATTTCAATGTGAAGAATTTTTTAATCTCTCACGACCAGTTTTAAATAAATTTTTCTATGATATTTGACTACCTTTGTCATTGATCTAATCTGCTCGGAGCAGATCTGCTTTGTAACTATGTTTGTACATGTGTTAGTAGAAAATGAAAGTCGTAGATAAAACTTTATTGTAAGAATTTTATTTGTATCTATGACTTTGTAACTTCATAGTATGTGGTTATGATTTTACAGAACTTTATGCTTTGTGAAGGAAGAGCTTTATACTTGTGATCTTTGATCAATGAAATATTCAAATCTTTCGTTAAAATAAAAATAAAAATAAAAATAAAAAGATAAATAGATGATTGATAATTTTAAATATTGTCCAAAATAAAAAGTTCCTTCAAAATTCAAATAACGTTCCATAACATTAGTGAGGCGTTCATGTGTCGTCCATAATCACTATTGTCAATATCAATATATACAAAGGGGAAAAAAAAAAACACAAAATGAAAATGAAAATGCAATAATAAAAAATAAACATAATTAAAATAAGAATATACAATTTGTCAAAACCAGCATCACAACACATCAAATTTAGGAGAAAAGGTTGAAGAATTAATAATGAGTTTAATTAGCTGAATTCGATCTTAAACTCAAGCCAAACCCCGGATCCCTAATACTTTCAAGATTGGTGCCTGCAGGCATACATATTTTAATTTGAAATCCACAAAAATTTGCCAATAAAAAAGAAAAAGAAAAAGAAAAAGCAAGAGAAGTTTAAAAGCATGATCATGTGAGATCCAACAAGACATATCTAGAATTGATTTGGGTATAGTTGAATTTGTCTAATTTTAATTTTTACAAGCATCCCCAATCTATTCCGCTGTCCATAAAATATTGAAAAAGAAATCTAAAGAGATATCTTGAGTGGGGCAATAGCGAGCAAGCATTAATATTTTACCTGAAATATGACAACATATCGCTGTAGCTGCGAATAGGTGAATGTACATTTGCAATTCGCAAATGCATCGGATTGGATCGCATGTGGGGGGCCATCCACGTACACCAGCAGATTTTGGAGCGAGAAAATAAGATTCATACCCTCCTCCTCCACCTCCTCCTCCTCCAGCCTATAGGCTATGTAAAAGATATGCCACACGTCATTTTACTATTTATACTGGCCTCGTCACTTTTGCAAATTAATCATTAGATTTCTGAAAATATAGCATCTCTCTATATATATATATATATTGAAAGAAAATATAATTGTAAAGGAAATTAAAGACAAAGCGGAGTAAAGAAAATAAGAACATTAATTTTACGTGTAGATTTGGTTTATGATCTACATTAATAAGATAAAGTCTTAAGGGCTATACTGTTACTCTTATTTACTTGACATAATCTATACAATAAAATAGCTTATTTATAATTAAATGGGGCCATGAATACAATAATTACATAATCAATATGTAAATTATGACAATTAAGAGAGTTACATAATCAATATGTAATATATGAGAATTATGAGATTAATACATGAAACTTACATAATCAATATTTAACGTATGGAAATTATGAGAGTAAATAATACGTTAACATATATAAAGAGAGAAATGTGTATGTGGTAGTATTAGAATATAAATTAAATTATTAAATTTATTTATTTTATTTTTGTTTAAGCTTTTTGGATAAATAATAATTTAACATAGAAATAAAGAAGGATTAGCCATTAAGAATTATTCTTGAAAATAATTAATATTTTATAAATTAAAAATTATTTAATTTCCCTTACTTATGTACACCTTTATATATGTAAGTGTTTGCTTTGTTTTACACTTTTAAAATGTGTTATTTGAAAAAATTAAAAAAAAATTTTAAAATTTTTTTCAAAACGTAGCTATTAAAACGTAATTTTTAAAAACATAAGTTAAGTATCTCATAAAACCGCAGTTCAGCATTTAAAATGGTGCATTTTTAAAAAATGCACCACATTAATTCAAAATGCCTTTTATTTTAGGAATAATTGCATAATTGGTCCTTGTAGTTGGCATAAATTACAAATCACTCCTTATGATATTAACATGAATTTATTGATCCATATGGTTGGCTTAATTTACAAATCAATCCTTAGAGTAAAATTCCGCTAAATTTTTTGACAAATTCTGTTAAACTCCATGTAAGCGCTACGTAAGCTGATAAGATGGTGACACGTGTCCATTTTAATAAATAATGAAACCTTTTTTAAAAAAAAAATAAAAAAAAAATATAGCAACCTTCGGGCCACCCCTTTGCTCTTTTTTTTTCTTTTTCTTTTTTTTTTTCAATTTAATTATTTTTTAAAAAAATAAGTTTTATTTATTTAATTTTTAATATATATATATATATATATATATATATATATATATATATATTGACACTTGTCGCCATCTTATTTGCGCTTAAGTGGTGTTTAACAAAATTTGTCAAAATTTTTAACGGAATTTGACTCTATGGATCGATTAGTAAATTAAGCTAACCACATGGATCTTTGAATTCATGTTTGATACCACATGAAGTAATTTGTAATTTAAGCCAACTGCATAGACTAATAGTGCAATTATTCTATTATTTTAAACACGCTTCTAAATAAGACACTTTCAAAGATTTTTGTTTAAAAAAAACATTTTTAACCTGCAAAATTGCCGGGCAAAACGCACCTTAACAAGTAAATGCAGTAAGAAAGGAACCAATATTTAAAAATAGGAAAGTTATATGAAATAGTTCTTGTGTTTTATTTTTTTAATTTAATGATTTTAAATCCCGAACATTATCTGTTATCATTTTCATCAAAATTTGAACATAATTTTTTGATAACCTCTTAACTGAATTCATTCCTAAAAAATCATGAAATATTGAGAATTATTAACGTTTAGAATATAAAACGTTGGGCCTACTGTTTATGATTTAAAGACAAGAAACCAATGATCCAGTTTTTAGTGGGCCTGCATGGCAAACCAGGTGCAGCGAGTTTGACCGGCCCAAGTGTCATTCTGAAGATAGATAAAACTCAACAAGTTACACTAAAGGGCATTCAGACTCGGCTATCAAGAGATTATTATTATTATTATTATTATTATTATTATTATTATTATTATTATTATTATTATTATTTTATATAGGTATCAAAAGATTATTTTGGTTAGTTGGAATGAAAATTTTGAAAAAAATAATAATAATAAAATCGTATTTAGTTAGTTATTTTAACCTAAAATTTGGTGAATGTACACATTTTTTTTTTTTTTAAAAATAATTTTATAAAGATATGCACATGATTTTGGAATGTATGTGTTTTGAAAAGGAAAAAACATTAAAATAAAACAATGAGAGTGGATGGTTAAAATAGAGAGTGAGATGTAGGTGCTTGAAAAAAATTGACTCTTAAAATAGAAAAAAAAAAAAGAAGGTGATTTTTTTAATTAAAATAAAGAGAATTTATTGAAATGTATTTAGAGCATTTTCTATTTAACAGCGTACCACGTTAGCTGAGAATGTTGGGAGATTATTAAATAGCATTTCTCAAAAAATAAAGTTCAAAGAAATGGCAAAATGCTATCTAATAGTCTAAACTTTATTTTTTTTGAGAAATGCTATTTAATAGTCTTCCAACATTCTCTTAGCAATCTTAGTTGATATAGTATGCTCAATTAAGGAGGGATGGATTCAGGGGAGGTCGGTATAGGCCACCCCCCCTCTTCAATTCCAAAAAATAAAATAAAATAAAATAAAATAGGTAAAATAAAATAAAAAATTAGCTTATTGATCCCTATTAACAAATATTTTTAACCCGACCCCTACTCATAAGAGCTTCTAGGCTCCGTCCCTGCAATCTACCATTGAATATCTCTTCTTTTCTTACAAGTAATATAAGAAGAAAGAAAAATGAGACGTGATTCATGTCTATTCCTTGTAGATGTGAGTCTCGTAAATCTAATATTAGTTTTAAAAGAAAAACTTAAATAAAAAATAAATTAATTTGTCAAGAAAAATAGTACGTATATACATAACCATTCTATTGGGATTCATCATATATATTGTATTTTGAGTCAAATTTATACATTATTTAAATATGGTGTCATCTCATTTAATATTTTAAATAATATGATAATATTTATATTATTAAAAATTTTTTAATCTGAACTATAAAATAAATGCTCTCAACTCCACCCGATCTGTCCAAAATAGAAGCTCCACGACAATTTTTTTTTTTTTTTTTTAAGAGCCACGACAAATTGTTTTAAGCTTTACTGAAGTGTGATTTTGTTAAAATTATTGAAAATTAAACGCATATAGTTAATTGTTCCACCCACCCGTAAATAATAGTTTACATTTTGTGATGGATGACAAATTATTCATTGAGTAATATTTTTTTGCACAATTTTTACATAATTCTAATTATTTTTTTTTTATTATCAATCATTTGATTTGTTTTCCTAAATGTGAGCTCTAAATATTTAATAATCGATATTAAAAAGAAATTATTAAAGTTATGTAAAAGTTGTACAAGAGTTGTGCAATAAATATTATTCTTGTTCATTACTAAAGAAAAAATATAAACTATTACTGTGAGATGATTATTTTACAAAAGAACGGCTTGACCGTGCCGTGGCTAATCCGAATTGGTGTGAGAAACTTGGAGGAGACAGATTTATTTATTTCAGCTAAAAACTTGGATTATTGTTCTTTTGGGCATATTTGAGTAACAATTGTTTTTTATTTATTATATTTTATTATTTTTCAAAAACATGTTTGGATGGATTTTTAAAATTTGAATTCTATTCAGATTTTACTTAATTTTGTTTCTGGCTTTTTAAACCACCTAAACATAATTTTAATAAACAAATTCTCTTGACTTTTGCAATTTTATAATACAAAATAGTAAAATATAATAAAAAAATCGCGAAAAAAAACTCTTTAAAATCCACGGTGTTAAAAAAAAGGAAATATTGTATAACGTCTGAACGACATCGTTATGTCTTCGAGTGACAGGCTGATGTGGCGGAATCTGAAAGCTCCACCAAAACCAACGGCTGATGTTGCGGGAACACCAGAGGATTCATTTCCAGGTGAGCTATATCCACCGAAGCTATCTGTCTCTCCCTCTCCGTGTTTTTTCAGTTCCTCCATAGTCTGAGACCGTGGAAGATGAAGCAGAGAACTTGGCCAGGCCGATCGGACGGCTCTCGTTTCTCATCCCTTCCGTTATCGAAAGCCAACGGTTCAAAACAGCACCTTAAAGCCCCCACCGGAAAAGCATCGCCTCCGATCCGCCAGATCCGGTACTGCTCGGACGGCCACGATTTATCGGCCCTCCCGTACGACGTGGTGGCGAAGATCGCAGGGTCGTTCAGTCTCCGTAACCTCCGTGCGGCGTCGCTGGTGTGCAAGTCGTGGTGCGAGGCGCTCCGGCCGCTTAGGGAGGCCATGCTGTTCCTGCGGTGGGGCAAGCGGTTCAAGCACGGCCACGGCGGGGTGCGCCCTAACTTGGACAAGGCTCTCGACTCGTTCCTCAAAGGCGCGGCTCGTGGCTCCACCCTGGCCATGGTAGATGCCGGTCTCATCTACTGGGAATTGGGTCACAAGGACAAGGCCATCGCTTTGTATCACAGAGCCGCCTCGCTTGGCGATCCAGCTGGACAGTGCAATTTAGCTATTTCTTATTTGCAAGGTATTTCTTAAATCAACAAGCCTAAAAAAAAAAATTGTTCATCAATATCTGCAATCTCGTGCTTATGGCAAGTTTATCAATCGTGTAGGTGAACCCTCGAATCCGAAGGAAGCTGTGAAATGGTTGTATAAGGCTTCCATGGCTGGCCATTTCCGTGCTCAGTACCAACTCGCGCTTTGTCTGCATCAAGGTCGCGTCGTAGATTGCAATATACAAGAAGCCGTATGCAATTCTTTCCCTTGTTCCTTTCATTCTTGATTTGGGCGTGAATTTTTTACCTGTGGGGCATACTCTGAAAATGGTTTGACACCCTGTATGCGCTGATACGAACTGTGATTGACTGTTGCAGTATATTCGAGAGCTTCTTTGTGATCAGTTTGCTTTTCTGGAACAGGCTAGATGGTATCTAAAAGCTGCGGAAAGTGGGTATTTGCGAGCCATGTACAATGTCTCACTATGCTACTCATTTGGGGAAGGTTTAGTGCACAGTCATCGACAGGCGAGAAAATGGATGAAGCGTGCGGCTGATCGCGGTCACAGTAAAGCTCAATTTGAGCATGGACTTGCTCTCTTTTCTGTATGTAACGTTTCTATACCATTCTTATATGTACCTTTAAGCAGAATACAGTGCATGAAGTATATAATATAACCATATGTTTGTTTAATTGCAGTAAATATATTTTTATATGTAGGATACTTTAAACTAAGACTTTGACATTGAACCTTATGAGAATGAAATGCCAAAGAAGAACAAAGGAAGACAAGAATGGACATAATAGGAGACCTCATATGGTTAGGCATGAAGCTAGCTGTATAATCCAGAAGTTGTAAATTTGGCTCAACACACACTCTCGTCCACATTCACTGGTCTCCTACATTGCCGAATTTTGCCGTGTTTCTAATTCGTAGAATCTCACCGCTTATATGTGAAAGATTAGGAGAGTTTAATGTCAACAGGCTCAAATGTAGGATATACAACATGAACATTCAGGTCATCCCACTAGCACGTATGCATGCCTTTCAAGAGAGACACTTTCCCCCGGAGTTAATTCCATTAGTATAATATCTTTAAAGGCTTAAAGATTAGTAGGGTTTAATATAAACAGGATTATTGCTTAGCTATAAAACCTACAAGACGTGTTTCTCCGCATACACTGTCTTCTCATGCTGGTTCCAACTTGACGATTATAAAAAGTTTTGAGGCTATAATAGGGAAGGACAGCAATTTGCCGCCTTCATGTGACTTTGTGTGTCAAATATGGCCTTTAAAGAATTACAGTTCTAGTGAGGTTCCAATTTTTCCAAATGGCCTTTGCCTACTGCGGTAGTCTGGGGCAGGGGTTCAATTTTTCTTGTTGATTTAAACAAATGGCAAATTTATGTCATACAAATAATTTGTTAAGGTCTAGGAGATTCTGATGGTAACACTTGCGCAGGAAGGGGAGATGATGAAAGCTGTTGTGTACCTGGAACTTGCTACCCGTGCCGGTGAAAGAGCAGCAGCGCATGTGAAGAATGTAATTCTCCAACAACTGTCATCAACTTCACGCGATCGAGTGATGCATCTTGCTGACAATTGGCGTGCTTTGCCTTCATCTTGCTAAGCTAGATCATAAATGGTTTGTAAACTTTTACATTTTCCTGTCCTCCCCTTTTGGCAGCCTGTTTTTTAGTCTTCTTCTTTCTGATGTTTGATGGCAGTTGTTAGTTTAGGGTAGATATGAAGAAAAACTAACCACTTGTTTTGTTTGAGTTCTCAGTAGCTTCCCTGAGGAATCTGTTAGCTGTTATGTATCTTCTAAACACTGTCAAACTGTGCTGCTCAATATGAAGTGGTTTTTAGACAGCAATCTGACAGATTGAGGACCTGTTGATTGTAATTAGGAATCGTTTGCAGCAAAATAGGGCTTGAGCAAATGACCAGTGGATCACCCTGAAGGTACGTTTATCCACTAAAAGTAAAGTCGAACTAATCTACCTGGGTGTCAATGTCCTGTAGACAATTCAACATGGCGATTGATTGCTTGATTTCTCTCCTATGATCAGGGTACGATGATGGAGATTCAGCAGGTCATAAATGATTCCCTTAATGTGTTTTCTATAGATTCTCGAGTCTACAGCCGACTGCAGTGCTGTCAAGATTCAAGTGTCGTATATAATTCAGAAACTAATTGAGCAATTACTTGCCATATTGTCTCTATTTCTTGATTTTTTTATTCTCTTTCGTTTATGACCAGTGGGTTATAAATTAGCATTTTTTTTTTTCACATTGCCATATTGTCTCTATAGTTGTGCCTGGTGGACAACTCTTTCATCAGTGGGAAAATATACTCCCTGTATGGCAACATATATATGTATTTTTGAGAACATCGTTGTCCTTAATGCCATGAATTGCCTAGCTTAGGTGATTGAATAATATAACGAGATTTGGGCGGGGATGATACTCAAGAAGTACTTCAAATTTCTTCAGACCATGACAAGAACCCTGGTTGATTATTCACCCACTGCTTGTAACATGCGTGGTTGACACTTCCATGCAAGAGAAATGTTACACTTACTCATATGTTTCTACTCTCACGCGCAGTAAAAGTTACCATTGAATGAAACATGTATTTTTATTTGTTATTTCATCAAATGGTTATTTTTATTATCAAATTTGGGAGTGATCCCTTGTAAGTAAACACTAGAGAATGTGTAGCACTCCTATTTATGTAAATGTCACCTATTGCTTGTACGAAACATTGAAGATCGGGGAGAAAGTGGCCCAGATGAATGGCATCTTAGAGCACGTACCAACTGCAACTTTTCATTGCTTTTTCTTAAATTTCCGAACCAAACTATTTATTTGCTCTCCTATTCAATAAACTTTACAATAGTTTTCCTTAGTCTTTCTCTATACCATTTGAATATTCTTTTAAATAAATGCTAGAAAAGAGAGTAGATAAATTCTTTTTCTATTAAAATAATATTAAAGTAAAAGTGCTGCCCTAGATTTAGGATAGCACTCTTGATTCCCTTGGTTTAAGGAAAAATCAAGAGAATATGTTAAGAGGTTTTTTTAATTTTTATTTTTATTTTTATTTTTTATTTTAAGAGTCTTCTCTACATTTAGAAAATGGATTATTTTAGAAAAACTGTTGCTAATGTTCTTACGAAAGAAGTGTATATTAATTCCAAAAGGAAATTCATGAGGAGATAACATTTGATATGGTGTGATGATTGTCACCTTGAGTTCTGTCCAAAGCATGGATAGATAAGTGACTGAACTTTCATGATGCTCGAAGTACCCCTGCCTTCTAGAGTAAGGAAGAGTTTATAGCATTTTTCTATTGGAAAATTGCGTTACCAATCGATAACAAGACAGTTATGCATTATTTCTTAACATTATCCATGTCAAACTTTAGATCATATAACCTTATCACATCTAGCATTTATTGGGAAAGAGGTCCATTTACGGGCCATAGTGGTAGTAATAAAAATATGATAAATAGAATCAATGGTAAGTTGCAGCGACTAATTCTCCTTAGCAATCTCATTTGATGAAATTTCTCTGAGAACGGCTGTGGGCTGTGGCTTACGTAAATCCCTTGGACAGGAGCCGGTTGTATGCCATCGCCAAGTTTACAGACTTCGCAGTTGATGGCATCAACTCACAAAATAAGCCCAGAAAGATAACAACAAACAATCATTATGGTTAGTAGGAAGACTCCCAATCAATTTACTATTTAAGATGTGAACACGAAGCGCAATCCAAGAGATGAAATATGTTTTCCCAATATTTCTGTGGGGTGCTTTAGAACAGAATCGCTATAAATTGAATTAACTAATTTTCAAAAAACAAAGGCGTAGTGAGGAGATATGGAGAATAATTTCTTTCCTTAAGACTAGGGGCCTCTACTAGGAGTGGCTAGAATCCTCCCCCCCATAGCCTGCTAAAATCTGAATTGAAAGTTGGGAAGCTTATGATGACAACTACAGGATCCAAGTGATTGCTTTTTCTCTAGAGTAGATGGAGTAGAAGCATTCAAAGAGTTAACTTTGCTATGGAAAATTAAACAGAGAGGTGGTTGGTCTTAGGCAAATGAAGCTGTAGCTAAGAATCTATGATGAAGTTTGGTGAAATTGATCGTCTCAATGGATAGGACTTTTAATACTACTACCACTGTATCATTTCATATATCTCCTGTTGCAATTTGTACCAAGGATCCCGCACCAATTCACAGGGGTAAAAGTCATAGTTGGAAGAAGTACCTGTATTTACTAGAACAGTTGTAGCACTGTAACTTTTTCCTGTCTCAAGATCCTCACATAATAATCCCTATTGGAGGAATACAATCTAAATGAACTTGACAGAAGGATAAATCAAGATTCTGTCTCAGTTACATGCCTGAACATTTTCACAACCAAATTAACCATAGTAAAATAAATGTAACTACCAACTGTAGCCAATATATCTCTAACATTTTAAATTGGACCTTCAGCACTTTTAGGAATTTCAAATTAATTAGAATAACTGTATGCAACCATACCTCTGACAATCCAAGATGCTGGACACATTTCTAATTCTTTGAGTCCTTGCCGATCAAAATCACCAATTCTTAAATGCTGATTTTATGCTAATAGAGAGAACCCGTCCCTGACGGTCAAAACTGGAAAAAAAAAAAAAAACCCCGCAAACATGGATGATATAGACAACAAATGAGATAAATCTCTGCTTCAACAGGATCAACACAGCTCCAAAATGTGAAGATGCACCCTTTGGGGGATGGTTGCTTGAAAATTCTGAAAACCTATCAGTTTACTTGCGACAATAATAATTCTAATGCATCAGGATAACATATCATGTTTTAGGGAGACACAATTCAAGAAAGCAGTCAGTGAAAAACAATTCACAGCCCTCATCAGTGCCCTATACAGATTAATGAAATGCACGAATCATCTATGGAGTAAATATAACTGTTACTGCGGATTTTTTCAAGAAAATACATTTATATGGGGGGGTTAGAGAAGAAGAAAAAAACAGAGGCAACACCAACGGATATCTGTTCATACTAAACCATCCAATCTACTTTAAACTGTGCATAACTGCTTTTCCACAAGACAATCTAATTTGATGACCTAATGTATTTCCTTATTGAGCTACTGTGTTTGTTTCTATGACATTTGTTTTTCTTCATCTGATCAAAAAGTATCAACCTGTTCCAAGTACTGAACAGTGCAGTAATGCCCCCACAAAAACATTGGGTCCACTGCTCACCAATTTGGCACTCAAGGAACAAATGTATGCCTTTGAGAAAGTGCTCCGGCATGATACAGATTGAGGTGGCGTATGGCATTGGGCACCAATTCTCTCAATTCAGGATTCACCACAGAATGGTCTGCCCCCTCGAGCGCAGTCAACACCCTAGCTTGTTCCAAAGCTTCACTGTTGCTCGTATGTAATGCAAGGTAGCAAAGGAGAATCAAACCATGCAGCAGTGTCAGTTCATTGCCCCTTAGCATTCTCATCAAAGTCGGCACACCATTGAACTCAATTATCGTCTTCGAATGCTCCGTACGAAGAAAATTGTCAGGAGAAGCAAACTTGCTCAGCGCAATGGCAGCTTCTGCAGCCACATCCAGGTTCCTATGACCAAGCTGACTCACCAGCTGACCAATGACCCGGGTCTCTCTGGCAGGAAATGTCCTAGCCAATGAACCCATCGATTTAATGGCCGGGATTTGCAACACCTGGCTGTCCAACTCTCTAATCACCTTCAAGAGCTGATCCACAACGGCCTTGGCAGCCGGTGAATTAGTCCTGAATGCTGCACGTCT
The DNA here is from genome assembly GCF_958979055.1 of Alnus glutinosa. Lineage (NCBI taxonomy): Eukaryota > Viridiplantae > Streptophyta > Magnoliopsida > Fagales > Betulaceae > Alnus > Alnus glutinosa. The sequence goes on along the minus strand of NC_084886.1, from coordinate 3,220,894 downwards.
CAGGTCAGCATTGGATTCGGCTGCAGCCGTTATCTCCATTATGGTCATCAAGCAATTGTACCGCAACTCTCCTTCTTCTTTCTCCACCAACTTCGCCAAACATAGCAGCCCTTTCGTGTCTGTTATCGTCCTACTATTCGACACACTCCCTCTCGCAAGCTTCCACAAAGCCTCAGCACAACTAATTTTCAGACAAAGCTTGACTTCCGGCCTCTCGTTCTCCCTCTCTCTCCTATGCTTACTCCCCTCGGAATTGTAATAATAACTATAATAGTAATTCGAGTTCGAACTCCCATTTGAATTCGAATATTGTCTACTACTGGGTCTAGCTAGTGATTTCTTCTCCATCTCCTTGTTAATTTGAACAATGGAATGAATGCTTTGCTTACCCAGTTGTTGATCTCTGTGATCGTCCGCAAAGGTCTCGAACGACAAGATCGTCACGAGCGGCCTTATCACGTTTTCTCTGGCGAAACACTCTTGCGCGAGAGGGTCGTGCTCGGCCATCCTAGCCACCAGGCTCGCCAACTGAGATTGAACCCTCACCGGCGAGTCCCCGAGGGCCTGCACTACAATCTGAACCCCGAGCTCGTTCACGATGCTCCTCACTCGGTCCAGCTCGTCCGCCAGGGTGTGAAGCGCGCTCGCCGCCGCGACCTGCGCGTCTGGAGACGCGCCCTCCTTCAGGAGCTTCAGCAACGGAGGGACTCCACCTTCGTCCACGACTATCTTCTTGTTCCTGTCGTTATCTTTGACGAGCGAGGCGAGTTCGTTCGCGGCTTCGACTCGTTCAGTGAGTTGCGCCATTTGGAGCGTAGCGATGTAGGACCAAACCCAGGCGATTATCGGATCGTTGCTCGCGATTGGCGGGAGAGACAGGACGATTCCGGTGGTGTTTTCAGAGTCGAAGACGCTGAGGAGCCACCTCATGTCGCCCATGGACGACTCCAGAAGGCCGAGGACTTTGCGGAAATCAGCGGCGCTCACGATCGTTACGACGCGGCGGAGGACGCTCTGGCGCTTGCACTTGCGGACTAGGGTTAGGGCACGCTCCAGGTTCTTCGAGACCTCGGCAATCACTCGCCGAATCGGGCGCTCGTAGAGGGACGGCGTCGTGGTGGCCAAACGGACCAGGGTCCGAAGCATCTGCTTGAGCCGCTCCACATACTTGCCCACCTCGATGCACTCCAGCTTGAACGACTTGGCGTCATCCGCCGCCGAGCGAAACTGCTCAGCGAATAGAATCGGGTACGAGAGTTCGTCCGCAATTCGCTTCTCCTCCGAGGCCATTCAGCGACTCAGACGCTGACTCACCAAATCAATCGGCGAAGAATTAGAGCACAAGTTAGACTTTTCTTGTGTACGGGTACAGTGAGTCTACGCCGAGTCAGAAGGCTTTCGTCTGAGTTACAGAGGTCTGGGTCTGGGTCTGGGTTTGGGTTTGGGTTGGTGGGACCGTTTCGTTTCCGTTTCGCTCCGTTTCCTTCTTTCTCCGCATGTCTGTGTCTGCGTTTAATAGGCCTGCATTTTCTTGGAAAATCGTGCAGTGAGAGCGCGTGGGGTTGGGAAGTCCTGGCGGATTAGTGTATCGAGGAGACTGCTCAATTACGCGGGGAATTGCCGTTATTTACGACGTTTAGTAGGAAGGACGTTTAAGAAGCGAGTGAAAGTGTTTCGCATTTAAAATTGATTTTAAATTAAATAGTAGAAAATAAATTATTTGAATATTATGTTTTAAAAAATATGTGATTTAAAAATGTAAAAAATTATTTTTTCAAATCGCAGACAATATGATATGTTTTTGGAAACATTAAATTTTAAAGTCTCACGTGCGATTTTAAATGTCAAATTGTAATTTTGTCAAATACTTAATTGAATTTTTTGAAATTACTTTTTCAAATCGTACATTTTAAGATCATTATTTTTAAATCGCATTTTTTGAAATTGAAAATCCAAACATACCCTAAAAGCATGGATGGAGGACTTAATATAATTTGAATTCCTTTTTCTTTTTGGTAAGTGTAATATAATATGTGGATTTATCATAAACAGAATGATAATAGAAGGGAAGAAAATTTGCTAAGGAGAAAAATACGATAAAATTAAAAAACTGTCCCGCACTTTTAATTAAGATTAAAACCCGTTACCCAACTATGGAATAATGGAAATATGAAGAGCCGTTGAAGTGTTAGGAGAGCGAGCAAATTTGAAGATTACTTTCATCTTATTTATTTTTTGTTTTTCTTTAAAAAAAAAAAAATTAATGTTTGAATTCCACGCTCTAACCACAACACAGGAATGAGAATGAGAATGAATGAATCCTGCTTGCGTGACCCACATGGGCATGCGTGTAGAACACCCATGTCATGACTTTTTGACCTGACATGGGAGCCGGTTGTAAACGTCCGCCGATGACAACCATCTTACCAAGGTGGGAGTATTATTTATTTATTTTTATGTTTTATAGATAGGTGGGAGTATTGTTTAATTAGAAGATGACTCAAAATCGAGATTATTTTGTAAGTTAGCTTGAAAACAAGTCAAAAAGAATTAAACAGGAAAATATAAAATTATTCTCATCACACAACCCGACCAAGATATAGTAATAATAATAATAATAAAAAAACAAAAAAGAATATTGGTCGGACATGAACTATTTTAAAAGGTCATATTATTGAAAGGATAACCATTTTTTAGTAGTTTAAACAAGTAGATTAGATTGCCTAATTGGATGGGATCGAGTGGAATGAAGCTGTTCATTCACTCACATGAGCGAACACTCGAATCCCACCTGTTTGGATAGGTGCTTAGGCAGTCCGAACATCCAGTCGGCCCGAACACGTTGCTAATATGAATCCAACCTAATCAGCATTAGCAAAGCACATGCATAAGCATAACCAAGTGTTACGTATCAGCAGCAAGTTGGCCCTGCGGCTCATTTATTTGACACACATCCAATTCCACACAGTTAAACAGCAGTTGTCTTTCTTTCCAAATTTCAAATATAAAGGTTTAGCACCGAATCGTGCTAACTATTCCTTTCAAAGCTTAGCTAGAAGTCCATTCTGGATAGGCTTTACTGCTATCCCATTTTCCTTAATTTCCACATCGCTTACACTCGGAGGGACATCCACTGCTGGCGAGCAATTGAAGAACCCATGTGGCTGCATAAACAAACAGCAAAAAGGAACCACATTATGTCTTCTTATCAATTCTGATGTATGCACAGACAAAGAAGAAAGAAATCTTAGACACATATGAGTGGAATACCATGAGCGTAAAACCAATGCGATCCACCGGCATAACAGGCCAGTCTTCCAGCCGAGGAATGTGTGTGACTCCAAATACATACCTGTAATTATTTGACAACACAATCAAATTCAGCATGTGAAGAATTACATGCATAAGAACAAGATCATTTACCAAGCGATGTCTAGATACCTTCACCACTAGATTTGGCTCAACTATACAAAAATCATCGAAACGTGCACTCGTACCAAGTCCAAGACTATATGTTCAATGTATTATAATTAGCTAAGTAAAAGTCATGATCAAATTTACATGATACTCACATAAATAGATACCTAGATTGCATTCACATAGAACAGAGCTTTTTGCAAATAAATTCACGCATGCACGCAGACAAACACACACATTCACGTGTTATAAATATATCTCGTTGATAAAATAGAAGAGAACTAACCAGAGAACTATGTCAGCTTCTTCCAGTGATCGATTTTGCTTAACCCAAGTAGCCAATCCTTCCCCAACACGTGGATTTTGATTAGGAAACTCTCCCCCAGGATGCATTTCACCACGTGCATACGGTGTGACCCAAAGATTATGCTTTAAGAAAGCGGCTCTCCTTAGAAATTTTGCCTCAGAACCAGCTAATGGTAAACAATTTGAACCAGGTACAAGTTTGTATCCTGTTAGCTGTCCAGTCCGGTTGACGTTTCTTGTGTTTCTAACCTAAATTAGAGAATGAAATCATTAAAGTAATTAACTAAGGACTAGAACTCAATAAATGATAAAGTGTAGGCATCTCTACAAACGTAAGCAACTCCTCAACAAAGAAAACCGAATTGAACAGCAAAACACCAAACAAGTTATCAAACCTACCACTAACATTTGCAGAACTACCCTCACACATGACTACATTCCCAAATCTCTCTTAACAAGTCCAAAGCAAGAATGACAGAAGAAAAAGAATTAATCGACATATGCGAACAATAGTGCTTTTTAGAATAAATCAATAATCATAAGATATGAGCAAGGAATCGTAAAAAGAAAATACAATCCTAAAACATAAGACTGGAACAGTAAATTACAGGTAAAAAGTTTCAAAAAAAGCAGATGAAGATTATATATAGGCTACACTGAGTTCCCTACCTATAATGAATCGAAGTGACAACTAAAAACACAATCTTGAGAACCAACATCAGTTGTCATCCAAAATACTAAAGCAAAAACGAAATGAGAGAGGTTTTGGACAAGTTATGACATTAAACTTAAGGAATCTTACAATCCAATGGCGAGCAGATAAAGGATTACAATCACGTATTGCTTCCAATTCAGATCTCAGAAGTTCCTCTTCAGCATAGAAAGCATTGTTATGGACATTATTCTTTCCCGGTTCTTCAACTTTAACATTCACCTCAACAACCTAAAAGAGAAAGACAGTCCAGATCTATTAATCATAATGGGGACAAATTTGACAATGATTTTGTTAGCCACAAATTTGACAATCATCAGAAAAGTGTTGGCCACATCTGTGCAATAACCCAAAAGAACTAATCATAATTATGCTCTCCATATTCATTTAAATAGCTAAATCGACTTAGTTCACATCCAGTGTTGGACTCAAAATATGTCTGCAGAATGTTCTCACTACATGATCCAAGCAATCACAAGCTCCCACACTCAGGGGAACTCATATTGCACAGCAGCGCCCCGAGTCACATACCATTACAAGGTTTGACTTTAAATATCATTTGTAACGATTTAGAGATGCATTAGCCACACCTATGTAATACTTCAAAAAGTAAGCACAACAGGCTCTCTAGAATCGCTTATATAGCACAGATCAACCTAGTACATGTCCAATGTGGGATTCAACACACACTAGTGCAATGCTCTTATGCCACATAACCCAGGGTAGTACCATAGGTAGCATGACATTATATACTATCCATCAGAATGTCATCCAAGTTCGAAGATGACTAGGCCTGCGAAGTGTGTCAAAAAATTTAATAGCTCTTAAATAATGAAATATAAAAAGACAAGATGGTTAGCTATAAACTGCCTGCCTGTGATATAACAATATAATCAGGTATACAGAAGAAAGAACCTAAACACAAACTTACCTGATTAAATGTTTCACCAGGCTTGCAATCAACTGCCATGTCCATACGAGCTACAAAAAAGTGTTGATGGACAGGAGCATATAAGCCAGGAGCAATAGTTGTACCATATTTTCGGGTTTCCCCTGGTTGCAGTGCTCCTAAGCTAAGTATTCCAGTGAGTTTAACCTCAGCTTCAATCTTTCCATCCTATAACAAAAGAAATGAAGCGAGAATTTATCTTGAGTGGCTTGCTTCAGCCAACTAAAAAGCAAATTAAAGAATAAAAAATAAAATGGGGCAGCACACTATAGCAAGCAACTCAAAACAAATAAGAACATAAGTAGACAACCAAATGTTGCCATGTGAAGGTACGGAGCCCCAATACGGCCCTCAGATGACTGTTTTACAATTTGAAAGAGCAACTGCTGCATTTTAACATGACAATGCAATACAATCAAATGGGATTCACAACCAGATCAAGGTTGACTAACTTGCCTGATAAAAATGCCAGAAGAATCCATACTCATAGTTAGCCACAGTGCATATAAAAGACACTGTCAGCCTTCTAGACCGTCGAACTTCTGCTAAACCTGATCTCCAATCTTGATGTTTCCACAGAATCCCATGATCCTCTTCGTGCAAGCAAACACAATTCTCAGTTGTTTCAACGCCCCCATTGAAATTTGTAAAGTGTGCATCAAAGTACTTGATATACCCTAAACAATCACAACCCTGCAATGGTAAAATTATGTCATACAGAATCACTTTTAAACCAAAAGAAAGTGAAAGTTGTAAACAACCCTGAAAAGAAAAGGGCAAAAAAAAGCATCCTGACCTTCTTAAGTGAATGTGCATTTTTTCCAAGCCCATCTTCCCCTGCATCAAATGCATTCTTCCTGTAATGTGGTTCATTCGGATCTCCATAAGGGACCACCATCTCAACAAAACTTAATCTGTGTGCTACAGGTCTCCGACCTCTACTACCGTCAATATATGCAACAGAATAAATTACCAAACCCTCCCTTGGAGTGAAACCAATACGAAAATTCCACTGCCAACCAGAAATGAAAATAAAATAACAACAAATACAACTTGTTGAACTTAGACTAATCAATAATGTAGTTCTGCAAACAAGCTAGCACCTTCTGCCATTGAACAAAGTGGCCATTAACACGAAAACTTGGACCCTCAGGCTGAATGATTTGTAAAGGTTTCACATCACTTCGATCAACACCTCCACGTGTTTCTCCAGGAGTGTAATTTCTCAATGGGTCAGCAGGTGGTAAGGGAATAAGTTTACGGTCTTCAAACTCAATAACCACCATATTTTGCATATCAACAAGTACATGGATTCCTTCAACTGGACGAGCATAACCGTTTTCCAAAGGGCAGTCACTCTCAGTTCTACAGAAGATAAGTGGTTTAGCAAGTCTGCGGCTAGGAGCATCAACATCACTGTGATATCCAGCACACCTGTAAAAAGAGTTAGCACACTGGAGAGTTAAAATGAGTTAAAATGAGACTTAAAACATATTTTCCCATAAAATCCATGAAAAATAATCTCAATGCAGTAACTAACCAGGGATCGACCATCACAAGATCCATATCCTCGATACCCCTTCTCTTCATGGCCTCCCTAAATGGAGGAAAGTCCTTGACAACAGCTTCACATTCAGCATATTCCACAGCATCCTGTAATGGTAGAATCAAATAAGAAGAATGTTGACATTGGACTAACACGTATAGAATTGATTAAAATGGAATTAGGATGATACTTAGTGGAGCCGGGTATGAGAAGTTAAAGCATGCGATCAAAGAAATGTTGTAAGAGACAAGCCAATCATCAGTCATAAAACCATTTATTTACAAAATCATAAAATCAGAAGCAAGCAAAAGGTTATGATAGGAAGGTTGCTGAAGAGTTTGGGTAACTTCCTTAAGAATGGATAAAAATAAGGCAGTCTACATTATAGCATGCTTTTCCAAAAACCTATTCCAAACCCTCTCTCTTGAAATCACAATCATGTCAAAACGCATAATAGCTTATATTTCAAGATAGAACATTTCTTCTTGTAGATTCACACGAGAGCCCTGCTAAAATTCCAACCAAATCAATTAAATATATATAGCACACAGTTTTAATACTACGATGAAGGCATTCTCTGATGGTAGATATTAATTTTCAAATGAGATTTACGCTTGGATGAAAGCTTCAAATTTCTTCACTCGCCTAGTCAAGATGATTGATCTAACTTCAAATACCAATCAAATTCTAGTGGAGCTATTTAAATTATAGGTACTAATAAAATGCATTGCAACTGGTATTATCATCAAGTAGCAAATTTTCAGCTTAAGTTCAAAGAAAACAATAATAGAACAATATACCATGGGAGGCTGAACATCCGGAACAACTTTGGATGAGATAGCTTTGCCCCTATGGTGACCACCTCGAGTTGCTGCATGAACTTCTGATAGTTCAACGATCCATATGCTTGTCTCATTCGACTTTTTGTTATACACGACTAGTCTTGCTTGCCTTGGAGGAAGCTTACTAGGAATTACAGGTCCGCCTTTTGTTTTGGGAAGTAATGATGGCTGGAAAGGAGGGAAGAAATATGCATCTGCCAAAGCAACAACGCTCTTATCTGGTTCCACCAAAGTTACTTCAATAAAGCGCATGCTATCCCTCACCTAAAAGTTCAAGAAACAGTATCACTTATTCAAGCAGATATTAGAACTGAAAAACATGTAAAATGAACTCTGATTATTTCATGATCTCAAGCATAATTCAGGTTAAACAAAATAATAATGCAATTAACCTCAGGGGTTGCTCCAGCTGCCCTGACAGTTGCCACTGCCACAGAGATTTCGGCAGCAGATAAAGGGTCCAAAGGGTGGCTGGTTTGAGCCCTCACCATGATTGGGACACCTATGCAATCAAACAAGCAAGATTCATGAGCAACATAAGTGAAAGTAATGCTACCCAACCTTTCATATACCTAACAAGACAAGCGTTTTTGTGGGTAGCAATCAAATTTGGAACTTTCAGCAATTGGAAGCAGAAAAAGGCACCCAAGTCAATTCCGCATCCATAATATATTTGACAACCTTAAAATTTTAAAATATACAAGCAAATAAAGAAAGGACATTGAGGATGAGATTAACAACCTCAAAACCATTAGATTGAACACCTCAGACACTAAATCATATTATTTTAGTGTTTGGTTGCCGAGAAAACGAAGAGAAGGAAAGGGAATTATAAATGTTTTGAGTGTCGGAGTTGTAATTACTTGGGACCCGAGAAGGCCAAAAAGTCCACCCATTTGACCCCACTTTGCTTACTTTAGTTTGATCCTGGAACCCAAAACAACTACTTTAAAAAAAAAAAAAAAAAAAAAAAAAAAAAAAAAAAAAAAAAAAAAACCTCCAGAGTCCATGTTTTCTCAGCAACCAAACACATGTTTAAGAAAACCACTGTTCAAAACCGAGATAAGTTAAACAGTCCTAAAAATAAAATTCAAAACAAAAAGGCAAAAATATGCTTTTATTTTGTATATCTTTTTAACCTTTGGTGGAAGCAGTGTTTGTAGGAGGGTCAGTGATGGTATCAAAGGAGCGGATCATGGTCGCCACGGACGACCTCTTGAGGGCCGGATCCTCCGACGGGTCGGACCCGGCAACGGCCCAATCGCCGGAGGGCTTTCCAAGCAGAGCAGTAGGAGGAGTTTGAGGTGGCAATGATTTGGTGACAGTGGGAGCGCAACAAGGCGTCGTTTTTTCCTGAGTTGTGGCCATTGTAAAGGGTTGGCGAGCTCACCGTATCCACCGTAGTAATTGTCACTGTAATACTCCACTGACATACAGCAATGCCGAGAGACCCCAACGTTTTCTTTCCCCTCTCGCTTCTCACTTTCTCGCTCTTTCCCTCTCGCTTTCCCGGAAAGAAAAGAAGAAAACGAACAATAATGGAAGTGAAAATGGAAATGTCTCTGTTTTTTCTTTGCGTAGGTGCTTAGGTGAGTTGCGCTGATTGCTGTTGAGGTTCTATTTATAACAAAGACGTCAATAACGAAGAAGTGGGGCTTCACGCTTTCGCTTCTACTTTTGGGGGAGGGGGGGAGTTTTCCCTGGTTTCTTTATTTAATTTTAATTTTAAAAAATAAAAAAAAAATATATATAAGTACTTTTATGTATACATTCTTTGAATTTTGGTCCCTTATCACATTAATTGTGGCTTGAAATTTCATCCAATTCCGTACATATTTTTATCAATTTGTTTAATAGTCTATTTAAATTACAAATATTCCATTTCTACCAAAGAAAACAACGAACAAACAAAAATTAAGAGTGAGTTATGACCACGACTAAGGATATCTTTTAATTTTTTTATTTTTTTTTTGTCTGAATTCTACTAAATTTGGTGCTTTGAGCAGTCGGGGTGCAGTGGCTTCTTTAAAATTGTGTATTTAATTTCTTTTACGGACTCCTTCAAAATTTAGGACAATTTGTACGAATTTAGAAGGACAAATTTGGTACTCAGTGAGGGATTCCATAAAGACCTAAAGTCAAAGAGTGATTAAAAATTATTTTTTTTTCTCACTTTTGTTTTTTATTTTTATAAATAAAAATATTAATAAACAACTTAAAATTCAAAATACTCAAAATTATTTTCACATTTATATTACATTAACATTTTTTTAAAAAAAAAAATTAAACAAAAATACACTGCAAAAACTTTTACCAAATAAAAGAATATTTTCATATAATTTTAGTTAACTTTGTTTTTAAAAATAAACCAAAAATAAATAAAAATAAAAATAGATTTTTATGTGAGGGCCTGCCAAAAGTTTAACGCGGGACTAAATAAGGACAAAGCAGGCGCCAGGCATGAACTACTGGACTAGTGATAAGAGCAATGTTTGTCCGAGACGTCATGCAAGCGATCCAAACGATTGTGATTGCGGACCCATGTCTTTATAGGCAAACTTATCTTTGAGAAATGGTATATATATATATATATTTCTTACACATTTTTATATAATTAAATTTTATAATGAATTTGAAAATATAATATGTATGAAATATATTTTATTACTTCTCCAATTAATATATATCTACTCTCGAGTGAAGAAGAGGAGATTAAGACTTAATTACTTTTTTTTTCCTTAATTATGATGATTCCGAGGTTCATATGCAAAGCATGCAAGGCATGGTTTTTTTTTTTGTTTTTTTTTTTGGCACACTAAAGCATGACTCTTTCACGTAAATTTAAAATTGATTGGTTATATTATTTATTGAAAATGATATACAGATCAAATTTGAATACAAATATTTAATTGGTAATTTTGTATTCTAATTAAATAATTGTATTTCAAACAAAATTAAGAAAATACAAAATTAATCCGTATAGGTCCAGCGAGTTACAAATAAAAATACTATTCATTTCGCTCTATTGCAAGCATTTGGAGTATGAGGTTGGTAAGACAAACTGCAAACATGTTGAATAGTAAATCGTGGTAAAGAGATAGGTTATACGAATTAACTTTATACGAAATTCGTGGATTAGTGTTTGAAATAATCAAGTTTATGTCACTATCGGGTCAACTGCTTGACCAGTTTATTAATCCTGAGCCAACCCGTCTGATCCCTTAAAAATTAGTTTTTCTCCCCCTTCTATAATAAATACAAGTTGAAACGAGACGAATGGATTGTGTTTCGGTCAAATATGGTCAAACAGAACATATTTGAGTATAAACGGATCATGTTAGGTTGATATGATACGACATGTTTAATAAATGAGTTATGTGAATCGGATTGAATCAACCCATCATGTCCCATTTATTATTAAACGGATCATGTTGGGTGATGTGTCCAGCTGTGTCAGGGTTGATGAGTCGAACCCGACACAACAACCTAGACTACCTATCCTAAACTATATATAATGAATAATGCTACACTTCAAATTTATTTATCACACTAATTAATATGACTTTTTAAGTATTTTTTTTTTAAAAAAAGTTGTTGACATTGTAAGCTTAAACAGCCTTATTAACCTATGCGACATGGTTTGAAAAATAACATTATTCGTATATGATTAATAAAATCATGGTGATCTTCGTTCTAATCACAAATTGTAACTTTAGATGACAATGACACCAAAGCCACAAATTGTATTAAAAAATAAATAAATAAAAGTTAGGAAGAGACAGCTAGAAGCAACTATACGTGGTACAAAAGAGCCCCACCATGCATGTACTTTTCTAGTGGCCAAAATGACGTCGTCGGTGGGCACGTAGATTATAACTCCGACGAGCAAAAGTTTCTTTCCAAGTACTACCCCACCTCCCACCTCCCACCTCCACCGACCCCCCATAAAGGCCAGAAAGAAGCTCCCTTTGGAGCCCGGCTTTGTCTTGACTTTTCTTATCAATTATTCATGGGAATAAGTTGCACGAGTTAATTGTTGTATTAGGTAAGAGAAGGGCTTGGATAACCCGATAATTAAGTAGCAAATTATCAAACTAAATATATAATCTAAATATTTTAGCTTTTGTTGATGCATGAAATTCTGGAAAACCGTGACATTGAAGACAAATTTCAATTCTTCTAACTTTGTTGGCAGTTCAATTTTATTTTTTTATTTTTTTTAAGAAAATGACGTACCATTTTCTTCATAATGGCTTCATATCGAGTGATGTGTCCGGCCCGGGCCGTGCTAGGATTAAAGAGCCGAACCCAATACAACAACGTGTTACATAATTGGACGAGAATTATTTCTACGATCGTAGAACAATGACTAAAAGAAATGATCTCTTTCTCAAAACTTGTTTTTGACTATGCTAGCTGTTGTTTACAGTACTCACTCTCAATCTCTTGAATCTTCCTCTTCCTCACAACCAGACACCTTTTCTCCCAGATCGTTCCGACTCCGATAAATCTAAAAAGGCATGACTCATTTGTCGATGTGGAAACGTACCCTCGATCACCGCCTCACTCACGCCAGCCAAGGATAAGGACCCATCACCCATGTGTATTTTACACCGAAACAGGCTTTTAATCTCATTGGCAATTAAATTATAACTTTTTTAACATGCATCAATAATACTTTTTTTTTTTTTTTTTTTCCCTAGCCTGGGGGCATTAGAGGACAACCAAGAAGAACGTGGAAAGTAAATTAAAGTAACCCACGCTTACCAACTATTTGTTAGTTTCCTGGATTTCTTTTCTTCTAGGCGACCAAACAAGACAACAGATAAATGCAACCTACACATAAGCTAATTAAAGCAAGACATTGATGCAATATCGTTGCTGAAGCAACTTGCATGGATATTAGTGGAGTTGAAGCAACAGACTCAGGAATATATATATATATATATATATATATATATATATATATATATATATATATATATATATATATATATATATTTATAAATAAAAAAACATAAAATTTAAAAGAATTTTTAAAATTGGAGATAAGGGACCGCCCCCGGCCGAACTCTAACGTGGTTCCACCCTGGCAGTTATTAAAAAAAAAATGAGAATTGTCACATGACAATCTTGTAATATATTATTCCTTTTTGGTTGTGGCCTTTATATCACATTTACGGTATTTACTATGTTTATTATTTTTTCAATAAACATATACGGCATTATGGATATTTCCATTAATTTAGATTACCGTAAATATGGAATCGGTATTATGGTTATTTCTATTAATTTAGATTACCGTAAATATGGAATCGGTTAATTGATTTTAAAATCAATTAACGATATTGTTTCCTTGATGGAAGGAAACAAATACGGTGTTTACCGTTTTGAGGGTCCCTAACCTAGCCTATAAATAGAGTGCCTGTGTACACCATCAGTACAGCCATCAAGCAATAGGCATAGGTTAGAAGATCCCTCAAATAATCTTTCTTGTTCTTCAGATGGATCGTGGAGACGCTTGAGCAAACATGGCTAGAGGTAAGCCTGAATCCTGTTTATTCGTTTTCCGCTGCGCATGTTAGATTAAATAATATGTTGATTATTTCTAACAAATCTTACATAACACTTACCATGTTTATAAAATAATACGACAATTTATGTAACACTTACTACATTAACTATTATATAACAACTCACATTATACTTATTTTTATAAAATATATAATGCAAAGTAATTTTGTAACAAAAATTATAATAAAAAAATTGTTGTATCAAAAGTATTTCTCTTGTAATACATCGTGTATTGGTACATTAAAAAAAAAAAATAATAATTATGACATCTTTTTGTATCTATAACTATAAGCGCGCTATAAGTCATTTTTATAATATTGAAATTCGAAAATCGACTTTAAAAAAAAAAAAAAAAAAAAAATTGAAAATCTTTGTTTTCTTTTTCTGTTTTTTCGCTTTTTTTTTTTTAAAAAAAAAAAAAAATCGAAAATCATTGGGTTGTGTCGTTGTGTACGCAGATGTACATAATCAAACAAGTACAACTAACTATTGAAAGAGATTCGCTTTCACCACACGCTATTATCGTAAGCACCGATTCTCTTACGTACAGGAACCCCCACTGATCTATATTGAAAAATGAAAACACGTTCAGTAGAATGTTTCCTCCCTCTTGGTTTTCTCTCTACGGAAAGTCTAGAGGTTGAGAATTTGTAGTCTCCCACTGTATTTTCCTACGGTTGGGTGTTTGTGTTTTTCTGTTTTTTCACTACGTCTGATTATTTTATGTATTGTAACTGTTATGGAGGAGTTGACAACGATTCTTGGGGGCTCGATGCATCTTACTGACGGAGAAAAGCAAGGAATTCTTATCACTGACGATGATACTGCAGACTTACGTCTGATCAGTGGAAGGTTTGGAAAGTTGATGTCTGAATGGCGAGTTCAAAAAGAGGCATTCCAGGCCATTATGTCCTGTCTATGGAAGCCTTTGGGGCCGGTCATATTCAAAGAACTCAATGACAATATGTGGCTGCTGGAGTTCGCAAACGAAGTAGACAAGCAGCGTGTCAAGGTCCACTACAAAAAAATGTGCAACTGGCCGCGTGTCTACTGTAGCGGTTATTGTAGACATGCGGCCACTTGGCCATATGTAATGGAGACACGTGGCTGGTGGTATAAGAAAAACAAGTGGCCGCGTGTATTTTTTACACGCGGCCAATTGGCCGCGTGTATTTAATACACGTGGCCAATTATTTTAAATACACGTGACCAATTATTTTTATCAAATATATATTAATAAAAACAAATTTTATTAAGGTTTTATACACTATTGATAAAAAATATATATATATATATATATGTATATGTATAAGAGAATTGGCCACGTGGCTTTAGGCCACGTGGCCAGAATTTGTGTAGGTAGGCGCGCGGGAATTGTCCCGCGTGCCACCCGACCATTACTTTCAAACATAATATATATATATATATATATATATATATATATATATATATATATTATATTTAAATATTTGAAAAGGGAAAAAAAATTTCGTTAAATACTGCACGTGTTCTCTCTCTCTCTCTCTCTCTCTCTCTCCGTCAGTACTACACCACCGGCCAGCTCCCCGACTACCGCGTGGCCGGCCTTCCCGACTCTCGCTTGCTCTCTTGCTCTCTCTCTCTCTCTACTAAACTTGCTCGTTCAGGAAAACCACACGTGTGGTTTTCCTTTTTCAGTTATTAAAAATACAATCAATAATTTAAAAAAGAATTAAATAAAAATTTAAATTAAATAAAAAAATAAATTGCCACGTGTACTGAAATACACGCAGCCAAGTGGCCACGTGTATTGAGTACACGTGGCAGACTGTTAGCCGCGTGTACTAAATACACGCGGCTAACTGTCAGCAGCGTGTATTTCAGTACACACGGCAAAATGTGCATTTAGCTACAACCGGATCTAACACGCGCCACACACATGTCCAATGACACGTGGCAAACTGTTCGCCACGTATACTCTGTCTGTACACATGGCGAAGTGCATGTGGCAAATTGCAATTTTTTTTGTAGTGGTCAGTCGTCCTTGGTTGTTTGACCACTGTGTTCTGGTTCTCAAAGAAATGGACGATAGTATCTCCCCTCTTCATATGGATTTTGGTCGTGCACTATTCTAGGTGCAGGTGCATGACATACCACTTACATGCATGACTAGCGAGGTGGGTTCATCAATTGGTAGGGTTGAGGAGGTGGATGTCACAGGTGATGGAGTGGGCTAGGGTCGGTGTTTGCATATCATAATTCATCTGGCTCTTAACTAGCCTCTCAACAGAGGACGGGATCTCATTCTTAATGGTAAATCTGTCTTGGTTTCTTTCAGATATGAAAAACTTCCTCAATTCTGTTATCATTGTGGAAGAATTGTGCATGGTCAATTTACCTGCACGGGAGGTAACAATTTTCGCCTAAATGGAGATAATCCGGTCAAGAGATGGGGAAATTGGTTGTGTGCTAACGATTTTCGGTATCGGAGGAGTTTTCCACTTGTGGGAGGCGATAAAACACACTTGTCTGGCTAGGCGACTGCTAGTACATAGGGGGGTGGTGTCACAGCCGATCATACGGAGGAGCCATCATCTGTCAGCAACCACGGGGGCCTGGAAACGGTTCCACAGTTTCAGTCATGTTCTATGACTAATGCTCCTATTGTCTCGACTTGTTCTCTGAGTGGGGTTGATGTGGAGCGCCAGGAAGGGAGATTGATGATTGGCACAACTACTGTCGATTCCCCAAATCAACCGCTTCCTGTTTTATCCCCAGGTGTCGTGGACATTCACGTAAAAGAATCCCTACTTTCTGTAGAGGGGTACGGGGCAGACACTGTGGGTGTGCATGCTTTGGGTGGGTCTTCTGGAGTTGGTATTGTAAGCACTCTATTAGTTCTTCCCATGTCACCTATCCCACGATGCATGCTGCCACGTTAGGGTCGATTAAGGATAGTCCCCCAAAACCAGGTGTCACGCTGGTGGGGGGGTCCGTGGGGGATGCTGCAACTACTGCAGGTTCACAGCTTCCTTTGGTTGGCTCTTCATCAAATGCTACTACTCTTCTTGCATCTGTTTTGTCGTCCTGTACAAAGCTGACTAAAACCCGTTCATGGAAAAGGAATGCTCGAGGGGTAACCGGGGACTTTATCCCAGCAAGTGAGAGTCATACATCCCCTGTTGACACGCTTTTACCACTCACGTCTATTCAAGGGTCGGGACTCAAGAAGTGTAAGCTTGAAGACGGGACAGATGATATGTTGGCAAAGGCGGCGGCTTAAGATCAGCCCCGCCTGCCACAATGAGTTGTCTCAGTTGGAACTACCAAGGGCTTGAGAACCCTCGGGCAGTTCGCGATCTTCATCAAATGGTGAAGGAAAAGAAACCCAGCTTCCTGTTTCTTATGGAAACACTTAGTACGCATAAGAAAATGGAATTCATTCGATGTAGACTCGGTTTCCCGGGGTTGTTTGTAGTGAATCCTGTTGGAAGGAATGGAGGTCTCGCCTTGTTATGGAAGGAAGGTCCGGACTTAGAAATCTATAATTATTCTTGGTCTCATATCCATGCAGTGATAAAGGATGCTGAGGGAAATTCTTTTTGGCAATTTACAGGTTTTTAGGTGACCCCGATTGTGCTCGTAGGGGAGAGTCTTGGGCTCTTCTAAAACTTTTAAAGTCTTTTCTCCCTTTACCATGGCTTTATGCGGGGGATTTCAAAGAGATTGTGGAACAATTAGAGAAGGAAGGGGCGGCTATCCGACGAGAATCACAAATGGTAGGGTTTCGTGAAGCTTTGGAAGCCTGTGATTTAGATGATTTAGGGTTTATCGGACCTAAGTTCACATGGTGTAATCATCGTATGGATGGATCTTTTACGAAAGAAATGTTGGATAGAGCAGTGGCTGACAGTGCATGGTGCTCCCATTTTCAATCAGTAGCAGTCCATGTATTGGCCTCTTGCACTTCTGATCATCACCCTCTTCACGTTTCCTTTCAGACTGAACAATATTCTTTCAAACGTGGTTTTAAATTTGAGGCTGGTTGGGTGAAGGATGAAGAGTACCAAGCCCTTGTCTGTGCAGCTTGGGAGGTCAACAGTGCAGATTTGAGTCCGATTGGGGATGTGCAAAGCAGGTTGGCATCTTGTCAAAAAACTCTTTCGTTGTAGAGTCAAAGTAAGTTCGGAAGGGCAGCCGATATTTTAAAGAAGAAAAAGGAAGAGTTACTGTCCCTCCAAAGCCGTGCAAATCTAGCCTTTGTAGGGGCTATCAAAACTAGGGCTGGCAAAATGGGTACCCGACACGACTCGTTAAGACCAGTGACCCGTTTAAACTAGACCCAAACATGATCCGTTTATGTTAACGGGTCGGGGCTCAAGACACGACACGAACACGATTATTTCACAGGTCACCCGACACGACCCGTGAAATCACGATGTGCGGATCTGGTGCACAATGTGGCACTCCTTGATGGGCAGCGAGTGGAGGTAGATCTGCTCCAATGACTTTTATCTTCGTCACCGGCACTCACTTTCTGTAATGAATCCATGGTGGCCTTCGGCAATAGAGATCTTAATAGCTACGCAAGGATCAAGGAGTTATGAGTAAGGAGAAATTCATGGGGTGTTTGTCTGAATGGAATATTAGAAATTTAGATATAAAAGCACAAGGGGAGAGGGAAATTGTTTTTCTGGAGTGGATTGGAGAGTTGGAGAAGATATTGAATTATTGATAGGTTGTGAGTCTCTGAATGTTTGGGGTGCATGGCTGATGAGTGGTTTCGTGTTTGTGTAAATGAGGGGAAGTGACTGCTAAGAGTTGTGGTTGATGGCTGAGAATAATTCTCTACGCCAATATACAGCTGAAATCAGGGCTACTTATGATCCTAACCGTTAATTATATAATCAACTTCATGATATATAGAAATTAAAGTTGGATCAAATCTAGTGAGAGTGAGCACACGATTAATTTAAGCACCAGTTACACCATATGTTTTCTCGGGGTAGGACAAACCGGATAGTTGGTTACAGCTGTATGCAATTAATCTCGAAATCAACGGTTCAAATTCACCAACAAAAGATCGCACGGCCTAGAAAATTAAGGAATGAAACGTTATTTTTGGAGCAGCATACGTCGTGCGACGTGCGTGCATTAGGACTGTGCCTCTGCCGAGTTCTCAAAAGAAGCAAAACCGAGGGCGAATTCAATAAACCACGCGTGATAGGCGTTTTCAAAACTAGGAAAAAAATAACTAATTGGGATATAACTAAACCAAGGCATTTCTACTTGAATAGATTCTGCCGCTATAAATTATAATTAACTAAAATGGGTCAATTTCTCTTCACGCTTTAGCACGATTAATTAACCAACCCAACAAGACTACTAAACTAAATAAGCACGGTTAGAATAATGTTAGAAGAATATATTTTAGATATTTGACTTATTAGTCTGATATCAGAATTTTCTATTGAAATTTCTTGCCATTTGTTATACACAATATTTTAGATACTGATTTATTTTCTTATATAGTTTGAAATAATTATAGCCATTAATTTGTTAATCATACATTCTTAATTACTTTACTAATTACAAATTGTCACATTCATTTGTAAATGACTTTGTATTAAATTTTGTAATAACTCAAACATTTTTTATATAATTTTTTAGTGGTTGAAGTAGTAAATGCTATGTTGACTACTGCATCAATTTATTAAAAACTTATAGTTAAAGTTATAATACCCTTACTAGCACACAATATAATAAATTTGGATCAAATGAATGACTTGTGTGTGAGAAACACCATAAAAATTCTTGTCTGAACTGTGCGTTACAACTATAACCCATCATAAAAATTAAACGACTGCGATTGAATAGAAAATAATCACACAGTTGAGAACTTTCCGAATAATGCGTAAAAAAAATAAAAAATAAAAAAATCTATAACATTGAATTAATAGATATATAATTTAATTAAAAAAAAAAAAACACTCATGACTCCTAAAACGAACCGTTTCAAAGCTAAAGCTAACAAAATAAAAAATAAAAAAAAAACCGGTTGAAACTCTTTTTTTTTTAAAAAAAAAAAGAAAGAAAAAAAGAAAAAAGAGAGAGAGAGAAAAACTTTGTTTACATAATTATATGCTTAATAATAATTACAGGAAACTTATAGAAATTTAGGTGAAATTTAATGCAAAGTTTGAATTTTGAAAATTAATCTTAAATTGTTTCATTAAAGGAAATTTTCTTTCCCTTATAGTTTTGTCTTGAAATTTTAAAAATTCAAGACTTAAAGTCATAAAGAGATAATGCAACTAATAGTCTAGGACTTTGAGCACATACTTAATTGTTTAATGTTCATAGTTTAATTTGTGATTATGTGACACATACTTATAATAATGTGATTGTGTGAACTCAAACTTATAGCTTATTTTCTAATTATATATTTATGAATTATGATACAACAATTCATAATTTAGATACTTACATACTTAATATAGATCTAATAATTGTTTCATATTATCTAAGTATTATTATATGATCTCAAACAAAAATGTATTATCATTTGATCTTAAATCTTAAAATGTGATCTAACGATTCTTAAGTATATAATGATGAAAAATATAACAATAGTCAATATAAATATTAACTAACATATATTAAGTTCAATAACATTAACAATTATAATTATTATATAATCATATGGTCTTATATTAATTATGATTTTTTTTTTTTTGATTATATGAACCACATTATCATTGTATATGAATAATATGATTATGTGTCGGAATTGTGATTACATCATATGATTAATATGAATTCATACTTACGTATGTAATCTATATACCTAATTATTGTAGAGGAATGCTACGTATCATCCCCTTATCCTTCTTTTGTCCTCCCAAAATTGATGTGGCTCTTAAAATCACCATTGGATCAAAATCCAACAATGATCTATCATAAATTCAATGGTGATTTTAAGAGCCACATCAATTTTGGGAGGATAAAAAGAGGACAAGGAGATGATATGTAGCATTCCTCATTATTGTATATAAGTAAGACTAATAATTGTTAGATACTTAGAATCGTAAATCATACATTACCATTGTATCTAAGTATCTAGATGCTTAATCATTGTATTAATATGAAGCTTTATTCTTCTTTAGCATATAATTCATACACTTTTTATTTAGAGGAATAAGATAAAATATTGAGTAGATTTAGAGATGCTAAATTTTTACTATAAATATATATCAAGTCAAGCTCGGAGAATTATTAGTCGTTTACTAAAATATTAATAATACAAGATTTTAAGTATTGGCTTGGAATTTTGACTCTCTTAAATAAAAAATAAATATAAAAAATATAAAATAATAATAATAATAAACTAATCGTGTCTGGCGGGTCACCCGCAACACGACCCGCCAAGCCAAGATAAACGGGTCGACCCGTTTAAGACCCAAACCCGTTTATGATAAACCCAAACCCGCTAATTTCGTGTCGTGTTCGTGTCGGATTATCGGGTCGTGTCAAAATTGCCAGCCCTAATCAAAACCCTTCAAGCTGATATTGAGAAAATCTTGGAGAGGCAAGATATGAGGTGGAAGCAACGCTCAAAGCAAAACTGGTACCTACATGGGGACCGGAACACTCAGTACTTCCACTCGTGGGTGAACCAACGTAGGAAGACGAATACTATACGGAGCATTACTGATGATGCTGGCCGGGTTTGGAAAAAGAAAAATGAGGTAAGTAAACAATTTCTAGACTATTATGAGCATTTATTCTCTTCTCAAGGTCCGACAAGAATTGACCAATGTTTGGAGAATCTGGAACCTCGAGCTACCGAAGCTATGAACTCAAGGCTTCTTAGGCCTTTTCTTGAAGACGAGGTCCGATTCACTCTAAACCAAATGCACCCATTGAAATCGCCGGGACTGGATGACTATTCTGCGGGCTTTTACCAAAATTCGTGGGACATGGTGTGATCGGATGTAGCACAAGCAGCCTTACATTTCCTCAATGGTGGACCTTTTGAAGCTGCTCTCAATTCAACAAATTTATGCCTTATTCCTAAGGTAACCTCGCCATCTTATGTTAAGGATTACTGGCCGATCAGTTTATGCAATCTTCTATACAAGATTATTTCCAAAGTGCTCACCAACAGGCTTAAACAGGTTTTACCCGCTATTATCTCCCCGGAACAAAGTGCTTTCATCCCGGGGAGACTCATAACGGATAATATTTTGGTGGCTTTTGAAACTCTTCACACTATGGACACACGATTAAAGGGGAAGGAGGGGTTCATGGCTATGAAATTAGATATGAGCAAAGCCTGTTATAAGCTTGAATGCGATTTTTTGGAGACTATGTTGAGGAAGGTCGGCTTTGCGAGATGGTGGATTAATCCCCTTATGCCTTGTGTTCATACTGTTACTTATTCCATCCTTATTAATGGGAAACCTCACAGTCACATTGTGCCTAAAAGAGGCATTCGCCAAGGGGATCCTCTCTCCCCTTATTTTTTCATCATATGTACGAAGGCGATGAGTTCGATGCTAAATAATTATGCAAGAAGAGGTGCTATCACCAGGATCCCAATTTCTTGAAGGGGTACTAGCATCAATCATTTACCATTTGCGGACGATAGTCTTCTTTTTTGTCATGCTAATCTACAGGAATGGAGGCATATACAAGGGCTACTAGCAAGGTATGAGGCTGCATCAGGCCAGCAACCCAATCGGGAGAAAACATCTATATTTTTCAGCCGAAACACCCGCGAGGAGGTACATGACACCCTACTACAATCTATGGGTGTGAGCTCTACTAATCAGTATGAGACGTATCTTGGTTTGCCAACTCTTATTGGACGATTGCGAATTTCTACTTTTAATAGTCTTAAAGGTAGAATTTGGAAGCGGATAAATGGTTGAAAGGAGAAGTTCTTGTCCCATGCAGGTAAGGAAACTCTCATTAAGTCTGTTCTCCAAGCTATCCCTACATACCCTATGAGTGTTTTCTGACTTCCCAAAACTTTATGCCGTGAAATTAACTCTTTGTTTTGAAAATTTGGTGGGGGCATAAGGACAACGATCGGAAAATCTCATGGATGGCTTGGAGTGGTCTTGGTAGGAATAAAAAATCAGGTGGATTGGGGTATCGTGAATTGGACAGTTTCAACCTCTCCATGCTTGCTAAGCAGGGCTGGAAACTGTCAAAGTTCCCTGGGACTCTAGCTGGCTAGCTGCAAGGGTGATGAGAGAAAAATACTACCCGAACAGTGACTATATGGGGTATTCTCTCGATTATCGCCCCTCATATGCCTGGCGCAATATTTGGAATGCTAAATCAGTGCTGCAGGAAGGAATGCTATGGCGTATTGGAGATGGTACGCAAGTTAAAATTTGAGGGGACCGATGGATTCCATTAACTAGTTCACACATTGTCCAATCACCATGTCATGTTCTAAGGCAGGATGCAAAGGTATGCGAACTCATTGATGTAGAAACCAAATGGTGGAACATACTTTCAACTGAGCAAATCTTCCCAGCGGAGATTGTGGAGCAAATATGCAGCATAGCCATTAGCCCCTAGGTGATGCAGGATCGGCTAGTTTTGGTAGGGACAATGACCAGGCAATTCACAGTGCGCAGCGCTTATCATTTGGAATGTGAGAGGCGAAATCGCCTTCAAGGTAACTGCTCGGTTTCATCCTTAAGGAGTTCCATTTGGACTTTCATATGGACTTTGCAGATTTCACGATCAGCCCAGTTATTCATTTGGCGGGCATGCAATGATATTCTCCCATTTAAAGAGAAGCTTCACAAACGGAGGGTGGTGGATGATCCTATTTGTCCAATGTGCAAACAAGAGGTGGAGTCTAGTTACCATGCATTATGGGGTTGCTCTGCAGCTCGGGAACTATGGTCGGAGTGCCCAAATAAGCTTAGTAAGTGTAACTTCTCTGCAGTGGATTTACTGTCACTATTTGGTCAATTGAGGTGTAGATTGGAAAGGACGAAGGTGGAATTATTTGTGATGGTTGCTCAATGAGTATGGTTCGGCAGGAATAGCTATGTTTTTTAGGAAATTTTGGCAGCCCCCATCCATTCGATGAAAAGTGCAGCTGAAACTTTGGAGGAATACAGGAAATTCCATGAGAATGCACCAGCTATGACTCCCCGAGGACAATAGCCGATGTTTATTCGGTGGTCCAAACCTCCTCTAGGGGTTATCAAGTTGAATTAGGATGCTGCTGTGAACCGAATAAAGAAGTTGGTGGGAGTGGGGATCATTGCACGTGATCATAGAGGCAAGGTTTTGGCGTCAACGTGCTCTATCCAACGATACATAGCTGACCCAGCTACTGCAAAGGCGTGGGGGGCTCGAAAAGGAGTTGATTTTGGGCATTTCCTGGGCTATTCACATGTGATCTTAGAAGGGGATGCGCTTGAAGTTATATTGGCGCTGCACAATGACGAGGAGGGGGCTGGTTCATACGGAAATTTGGTTATTGAAACTAAGGGTATCCTTAGTCTTTTTGTGTCGGGGGAAGTCCAACATGTTGGTCGTGAGGGAAATAACGCAGCTCATTGTCTTGCCAAATATATCGTCGCTAATCATTTGAACCATGTGTGGCTTGATTCTTACCCATCCTGCCTTTCTGGAATTGTAGCCGTTGATTATAATTTGCCTGATGATATATGAGATTACAAGTTCATTTCAAAAAAAAAAAAAACAACCAGTACAACTAGTGTCCCCCTAAAATACGTGTCTTACTACGATGACGTGGTTACATCAAGCTGCTAGCATGACGTGGAATGTGTGTTTTTTAATATTTTAACTGCACACTCCCTTCACAACAAAATCGTTAGTTTTAAGAAAATAGTCATACTTTATAACATATTTTTATTTTATAATGTTAGTGCATCTTCGGCAGAGCTTTTAAATTAGTAATAATAATTATATTTAGCTGTTATTATGTAATTTACAGTACTTCCAGCAAAGCTTTTAAAATAAAAGCTTCTCATCTAATTTGTTAGAGTAGACTTTTATATTATAGCTGTCACACCCCCGTTTAGGGATATAAGGAGAACACGAACTTGAGCTATAAAACATCCATATAATTTAAAGCATGCACACATTTTCCAAAAATAGCACATGGCTATATTTCATTATATAAATATATATATATAGTACTTCTTTAGTTATTACATCATAATTCCAGGAATTTCAAAAAAAATATGCACAATACAAAAGTCAGGCCGGTCTTTATAGATCTATTGCTCTTAGGGGTAGGATCTATGCCATCCATAGAGAAAAGACTCTGGTCTACAGTGTCATCTGAAATATTGGGGGAAAAAATGGTGAGTTTGACAACTCAGTAAATAAAACACAATAATAAAAGTGTAATTTTCTTTTCAGGAATTCTAAATAGAGTTCAAATACTTCTACAAATAAATAAACAGTAAAATAAAATATAATTAGATCAAATGCATGTATTATTTATATAGCGTGTAAGTTTTAACCTCCCTTGGACCAATTCCACTTTTAACCATGAGCGGCGCACGTTTGGCTCCTCCCAATGGACGACTATGGGCTCATCTTGTCGTCACAGGAGAGAGCTGTACCAGGTTGGGAACTTTCCTAGGTGAAGGTCACCTGGCCGATAGCCCACACTTTCGTCCTTCCATGTGGTTGACATGCTACCCACATAACACATATATGATCCGGGTTGTCTATGACATGGTACCGCATGGGTAAAACTGTGTGCACATGTAACATATACTATGATATCATCAACCTTTGCTCATATGGTGCACGTGTAACACATATGCTATGATATCATCAACTTTATTCGTATGTGGTGCACATACTTTGGGGACTATGATTTCACAAACTTTATTCATATGGTGCACATGTATCAAATATAAACCAAGTATAACCACATGAGATTTCAATCACATCATATGACGAGCATTATTATAATGGTAATATAAAAAAAGACAAGTAATATTAAAAGAGTTGAAAGAGTTTAGAAAATTCCCGACTTTTTCTTTTTAAAAAAGTGCTATTAAAACTTCGCTGGGGTTTTGAGAGAGTGTTTCCTTTAACTGGTATTTTCTTAGCAGTATTTTAGCTAACTTCTCCCTAGATTAGATCACAAGAATATTTTAGAAGGTATTTAAAAGATAATCAATTTTAAGAAATTTCTATTCCAATATAGTCACAATTTTGTTCTGTGAGTTGAGAACAGATCTTTAACATCTGAAAATTAGTACAACCCAAGCCAATTAATGTGTAAAAGAGCCATATATCGAGTGGGTATCACAAAATAAAAATCCAGAACAATACACTAACTAAATTCCCTAAAGACATTCTCAGACAACTTAAGCAACAGAAATATCAAAAAGGGTCATATAATTAGCAACAGTAGCAAATGTATTTCAATTTCTTTTAGGCCGTCAAGAAACTAATGTATACTATTTATTTTTTTTACAAGATAAGAGGTTTAATGTAAGAATAATGCTACACATCATCCCTTTGGAGATCTAATGGGTATGTTTAAAAATTGATATTTATAATTTTATATCCTATGGGTAATAAAGTTCTCTAATGGATATCAAAAATATTACCAAGTTCTCTAAAATACCCACAAACCATGACTCTCTGTACCAACAAAGAAATAACACTTTCCCATAGCATCTCCCCTTCATTAAGAGAAGTCATCAAAATCATCAGATTACTTCGTTTATAACAACTAAAAACCCTCAAGAACTAAGCTCCAAGAAATGAAATCCAAAGAGCTAAAACAACCCCAAAAATCAGAAGGGAGAACTGAATTTATACCCATAGATTCATCAGAAAATCAACAACACCATTCGGCTAATCACTAGAGAAATTACCAAACTAACTCCAAAAATTACAAACACAACTGTTCTTCCTATATCGGTGATTTACCCAGAATTTTCAACATCTACAAACCCAACAATTTCCCAAAACTAATGCCCATTAGGTCTACCGAAAACAAAACTCAAAGATTTTACAATGCCCATTTACAGAGAATCACCCATCCATACGGTTTCTCAAATAGAAATCTTCCAGAAATTCCACTACCCATTCGGTTTACTCCAGGAAATTTTCCACAAATCCAAGATCACAAAACCCAGAATCACCCGAATACAATCACTTAAGCAAAGCAATTAAACTCTTAAAGGAAACAGAGAAGACGAGATACCTGGTGGGTTCTTTGATTTCTTACGTCTGCTTGCTTCTGAAGAAGATGTGTGGAGAAGGAGGTTTCGTTTGGGTTTAAATAGGAAGGAGAAGGCAGAGTTGGGCAAGGCTGTATTTCTCTGAAGCTTTGGGCATGGCTTCCACGCGTTGCAGGGCAAACTTGAGAAGTGGCGATGGAAGAGAAGACTAGCTGCAACGTGGAGGAGTAGCGGAGGGGAAAATGTGGAGGGGGACACGTTCTCATTCTACCGCGTGGAGAAGAAGATTTCCCTTATTCTAGTGGCTTTTTTTTTTTTTTTTTTTTTTTTTTTTTTTTTTTTTTTTTTTATATAACTATATATATTTAAACATCACTGGTAGGTTGGATTGCATGCCACGTGTGAAGGAACAAGGCCATCATTTTCAGCAAACGTGCATAACAAGTTGAGGCCTACTGAAATTCTAAAATCCCCTTTTTTTTTTTAACTCTCTTTTATAATTTTATTCATATTTATCCCAAAAATCTTTATAAAAGAATTCAATTTAAACTTAATCTCTTTTAATCTATTATACAAAAAAAAAATTCTTTGGGTTCTATTTATTAAAAAAAAAAAATGCTCTAAATTTTTATGGAGTGTTATAATAGCAATTTGGACTAATATAATAATATATAAAGAAATTGAGAGAGAAACATGAAAGGTGAAAAAAATAATATTTAAATAAAATAAATAGTAAAATAGATAGTCGTACTAGAGTTTGTATTGAAAACTGAGTAATTAAAATATAATATAAAGTTTTTTGAGCAGCTAAAATAACTCTTATCGAGAAGAGAGGGTCTTACTTTGTGAATCCTAATAAATTTTTTAAATTTTTATTTTTAATCAAGATTGATTCAAAGGTTGGTTGAGACTGACACATCAACATTGTGTGACAGTTGTAAAATAAAAATGTAATTTATAGCATTACTATTAAAAAAAATATTTTTTTAATGGTTTTAAGTAACCCAAAAAATTACACTTATCCTCTTAAAAAAGTTATAATTTACTTCTCAAACTACCCAATTCCGTCACTTAGCCTCCATCAGGCTTTTATGGTAAATTCAACGTAAAATGGGTCACATGTGACATACGTGGCTCAAAATGACAATAATATCTCATGATTTCCTCTTGGTTAATATGTTACTCTTCACGTTAGTATTACTTTTTTTAGATTTGGGTTGTTGTTGGGGAACCCACCCATCTACTTTAATGTTTGTCTCCTTTTCAGTTGAATGAGAATACGTACGGACATAAAAAATAAAAAATAAAAAATAAAAAAATAAAGCAAAAAAACAAAAAAATCATCATGGGTGTGGACCCATGGCCTAACGTGGATCTCCACGGCTACATGGCCAGAAACCCATGATCTAGCCGTAGGTCTCAATTACCAATTTTTTTTTTTTTTTGGTTAATCTAAAGATCTAATTTTATTTCCACACAAATGATAGGGATATGATGGACATTTTACATCATGTGTATCGCAAGTGACCTATTTTCCGTCATATCTAACAAAAAACTCCAACGGAGATGGTTAAGTGAAAGGGCTTCATAAGTAAATGATTTTCAGAGTCAATCGTAACATTTTAAAATTTGGAGAAAATAGCGTAATTTGAGTAATAATTGGGGGGAATAGGTGTAATTTCTCCAAAATATTATTTCAAACTAAGTCTTAAAATGGAAATGTGATATTTCTGAGCAAAAACAAAAAGTGAAAGTAATGAAGTTATAGAACGAGTAATGATAAGTGCTGAATGTTACATATTTAAGCCCCTTAATTTATATATGTTAAGCTCTTAGTTTTGTTATAGTTCGAAGTTTTGTGTTGTTTTTGTGTTTTTTTGTATTTTATAGGTTTTGTAAGAAAATTCATCAAATTTCAAGATTAAACTCCAAAACAAATTTGAATTTAAAGAAAGAGAAGTCGGTAAAAAATTGTTATTTTTTTAAATAATCCAGAATGAACACGTCTCAGTAATTTAATCATAACTTTCGGTTTAAGTATCGGATTTCAACAAAATTTATGGTGTTGGAAAACTAATAAAAAATTAAACAAATATGTCAGAAATATGTTTTTTTCTAATTCGGATGTTTACCATGCCAAAATCGCCTCGCAATAAAAGACAACAAATCTGAACGAATTTTAGAATCATTTTCCTACTTTGATGGAAATTTCAGAAAATGAAAAGACTTGTACTTATTCTATTTTGGCTATAAGACCTATTTATAACTGTTCTAGGATTTGTAGAGCTTCTCTAATGCCTATAAATAGGCCTTTAACCTTTAAAGAAAAATACACACAGGCTGCAAGGAATAATCAAATACTACATCAAAAAGGAGATTCTTTTTAGTTTTTATTTTCTATATGCATAAAATTTTAGTTTATATTAGTTGTAACTAATACTTTAGTTATGACTCGATTGAAGCCTTAATTATGTCTCGTTAAGGTTTTCAATTGGCGCCTTTGTTACAATTCATATATTGATGCTTAACTTGATTATTTCTTATTTTCTTGAATTTCTCTCATGTTTATGCTTGATCATCATATGCATGTGGTATGAATTTGTTATTTGTGTCAATATAGATGACCGAGTCTTAGGCATAACAAAATAACAAAAGAACCCCATCACAGGTCCTTGGATTAATCAATATAAAGACAATTGAAATAGATACCATGTTCAAATCTGAGCGTGTTTGCCGGTTTCCATAGATTTATGCTTTCTTGAAAAACAACTTAGTAGATGCCATGTTAAATCCTTCAAAGCAGAAAAGAGCTAGAGTATATACCATGCATAGCTCGTTGTTCAGGAAAATCAACAGCTTTAGGAGAATATATCATTCCATTGTGGTTGGTAAGCATTAAGTATTCAGTTATGATGGTAGCATTGGCATTGTGAATCTTAATTGGGTATGATTAGCGGTGGATATCGAAGCCCTACTTTATCTCCTATTATATTTCTTCAATATTTTTATCTCTTCTTTTATTAGATTTTATTAATAATTTTATTTCTTTGCACTCATCTTAATTATTTAGGAAATCTTTTAAGCATAATTTACTAATCCTTGTGGGAATAATCTCGTATTTGCCTACTATACTATCTTTCTGATCTTATGCACTTGCGAGTAAAACGTACAAATATTTATCTATTTATTTAGGTAGATATTTGGACAACAAGTAATGTTAGAAATTATACATTTTTATCTCAAAACTATCTTATGTTACCGTTGTGAGATAATTATGAGACAAAAATGTGATATATAGGCAATAGCAAACCAATAATTTTAGTGTAGTTTTTTTCTAAAAAAAAATAATAATTGGGGAGAAGGAGAAAATTAATTTTTGAGGATATACCTCATAAAATATATATTTTTTGGGGAATTTTTTAAGCATAAGCTAGTTCTGCCCCTTTATATGGTATTACTATGACAGAAGAGAGCTCGTGAACAATGAAAAAAAAAAAAAGGATGAAATATCGGTTACAAGTTATAACGGACAAATATCATTTATAAAGAATAAATAAAACAATTAAATAAAAATCCAATATCTCATTATCTCCTTCTTTTTCTTTGTCCACCAATTTCTAAAGAGAAATGCCACGTGTACTAAAATTTTTATAAATGAAATTTTACTAACTGATGTGAAGCTTATTTATTGAAGATTAATCAAAATAATTAATAAAAATAAATGCTACGAGTATCAATAAATAAACTTCACATCAGTTAGTAAGACTTTATTTATAAAAGTTTAAGTAAATGTAGTATTTTTCATTTCTAAATCAATTTTATTTACCGAATAAAAAACTTGGAAGAAATCCATTTTACATACACTGGTCAACATGGCGAACCCAAGCTCTGGGCGGGCTTGGTCTAAACTTTTTAACACATTGGTCGGTGTTGCTATTTTGGGTTTGAGCCCATCAAAGCTATCGGCTGGGTTTAATGTTTGACCAACTTAACCAAGATTCAAGGCTGGGTCCAAGTGCTTAATCTCCAAATAATACCGAAGGAACTAAACGCAAAATATAAGAATAAATAACCAGGCGCCCCCTTTTTTTTTTTTTCATTGTGGTGCGAGTAAGGATGACACTTTGTATTTGTGTGTTAAGTTTGGATTGTGTCGAAATATGAGTATAAGATTATAAAGCTAAATTATAACTTGACCCATTTAATTAAACAGATCAGACCCCTCAATCATAATTCGATAATTTAATGTTGGGGGTAATTATATTTTTCCCCCATCAACTACCAGTCATTGTCAACATGCCCCCATGAACTGACACATCGACCAAAAGAGAGCATCAAACTACCAATTTTACATACTTTGCCCCCCTCCGTAAGGGAATCCTGTTAACTTGGACGGAATATGTCATTTTTTGGCGTTAATTTTGGTTTAAAGACCAAAATGCCCTCCAACAATAATTAATAAAAAAAATTAAAATTAATATATTTTAAAAAGTTGAGGGCATTTATGTTATTTTTGAATTTGAGTTAGGGTATTTAAGTCTTTTCACGAATTAAACTGACGAAAGGGGCAAAGTATGTAAAGTTGGTAGTTGGATACTCTCTTTTGATCGATGTGTCAGTTCATGGAAGCATGTTGACAATGACTAGTAGTTGATGGTGAGAAAAGTAATTACCCTTAACGTTGGATTCTCATAGATCATGTTAAAAATTGTTTGGAGTTTAAGCAATGAAATTAAAAAAAAAAAAAAAAAAAAAAAAAAAGATTTTTCCCTCAATTTCAAGACATTGCCTTCTTTAGAGAATTTAGAGTTTGAATTGTCTTCTTTAGAGGTTAGGTAACTTAGGTTCCATATTAGTTAGTTGATTGTTTTCCTCTTAAAAGTTGAAAAAATTGAATTGTCTTTTTAGGCTTTAGTTAACCATTTAGGAGGTTTCCCATCTTTAGAATGGCAACCATGGTTAGTTTACCGAAAAGAGAAGTTGCGGTAGTTGATTTTTTTATCTAGCTACTCTTCTCGCGGTGCGGGAGCGAATACACATGATTCAGTCAACCTATTTAATTTAATTATATAAAATGCCCCCAGAAAAATCCAAGAACGACATCTGCGTCCAACTGAATCAGCTTGTCGGCACCAGAACCGAGAGAGCCTTGGACACGACTGTTTTCTCTAGTTGTGGCTGTCCGGCTCTCTCTCTCTCTCTCTCACGTTTGTTGGTGACTCAAATTTACAAATAATTGATAACTACCATTCTCAGATCTTGCAAAGTACAACTGAATATACAGATGGGTTGACTAGTAGATTTGCGTCACCACGTTGGATGGTGGATATGTTTCTAATTAGTAGGTCATCACGCTGGAAACCTCAGTACACTACAGATTCGTTCAACAGCTTAGCTACTACTTTGATGTGACGGCAAAATGTTGGAGTCATCCCGCTTTTTGCAACTTTTGTCCTCCCACTTTCTGCAAATAGGCAAACGATTTGAGTTGAAATAGTGATGCTGCTCTTATGCTCGATAGTTGATGCTAATTGTGTTAGCACTGAAAGGAATATGTTCCACTCTTTCTTAAATAAAATTGACAAAAAATTGAGAATATTCATTTTGTAATTTAAATTTTGTTATATTTAAGGTTGTATATGATGTAATGATGTTACTTTATTTAATCTTTTTTTTTTTAAAAAAAAATAATATGACAATATTTGAAGATGTTAGTTGATCGTGCTCCGAGTTCTAGATTGACGATGCCCACAAGAAGGACAAAAAAGAATAATTTAAGTGCCCTGCTACTAGTCCATTGAGGGGCCACCTCAATTTTTAAGTTAGAAAATGGCTCAAAAAGAGGAAGTAAGCTAGAAAAACGATAGTGTTTGGTTATAACAGAACAAAAGTACGTCTCATCGATTTCTCCCTCTTTTCTTACATAGAGTGTTTAATTTCCTGCGCATAGTTTGCCTAGATTTGGGGCTCAACATAATATGATTTTGTGAGCCCCGCTCTCTCGGGTCACGTTTTCATCAAATCTACGATTGTGACAAAATTTCAGTAATTCATTGGTGTTTTCTTGCGCCAACTCCCCCCCTCATATAGTTGGCCTAACATTAACCCTAACTAATTTAGGTTTGGCCGGGCTTGGTATCATTGAGCTTGGCCGGCTCAATATGGTTTTTTGCCTGACCGGCTAACGACTCTCGTTGGCAATGGACCTGACTTAAGGCTATATCAAAGGTAGGTTGGTCCAATTTAATTAAAAGAAGTCCACTTTATAGGAGGTTGACATATGGTATATAATTAAAAGAAGAGGGAATTGAAGGGACGACCCGCGCGGACGAGTATGAAGACAAGATCCACTCACCCAGGAGGAGAGAAGTCTACCATGATTTTTTTTTTTTTTTTTTTTTCCCTTCCTGAGGTTCTCTCTCTTCAAAACAATTAATGGAATCATTTGAGATATGCAAAAAGGATTAATTAAGCCCAAAAGGTATACAACAAGAAGTCTGCAATATGATAACGGTGGCCATGATAGCTAGGGATCGATCGACCTAATTAACTTTAGAGATGATATACACCACAATAATCCAACGTATTTTTTAAAAACTAAAAATATTTTTTTTTCAAAATTATTAACAAGTAATTCCAAGCACAAAATTAATATTTTTAAAACGAAAGTTCAAAAAAAATAATAACAAATTTCTCGATCACTTTATTATCATATCAAAATACCTTTTCAAAACAAAATTAAAAAAAAAATGTTTTTTTTTTAAAAAAAAAAAAAAACAAACAAACAAACATTATCACACATATTAACTTCACTATTATGTGAGATGTTCTTCTCATTATTCATGATATGGTCAGCATTTAATATTAGATTTGTCTTCATTGGTGTTTATGATTGAGTACAAGAAAGTAGTCTCCTATCGTAATTCGTAGGTCGATTGCAAGTTTAATAAGTACAGGAGAAAGTTGGCTCTTATCACAAGGCCGCCTGCTGAAACATAAGGCCAATCTTTCTCTCTCGTCTCTCTCTCTCTGACTCTCTCTCGCTCTCATGGAGAACGGTAAGCAGCCACTTCTCTCCTCCAGTGGGGACCAAAGCCAAGACCAAGACCAGCTACAGTCGGCCCCTGTAGCAACAAACAGTTCCTCTGCTGCCACCTTCTTCACCGGTGCCGTTGACATCCCTCCTATCAATGGGCCTCGTGATTTCTTCAGAGAGTTCCTCATTGAATCAAAGAAGCTCTGGTACCTCGCCGGCCCGGCCATCTTCACCTCCATATGCCAATACTCCCTCGGCGCCATCACCCAAGTCTTCGCGGGCCACGTTGGTACGCTCGACCTCTCCGCCGTCTCCATCGAAAACTCTGTCATCGCCGGCTTTTCCTTCGGGTTATTGGTACATATTTGTGCTATAATTGATAGAATTATTTATTAATATTTTCCATCCGTTAAGAATTTTGGGTACCACTAATTACACTTACAAGAATATACATATTGAATCGATCAGCTTGGAATGGGGAGCGCGTTGGAGACGCTGTGCGGGCAAGCGTACGGAGCCGGACAGCAGGACATGCTTGGAATCTACATGCAAAGGTCATGGGTGATCCTGCTGGCCACGGCTGTGATTCTAAGCCCGTTATACATCTTCGCCGGGCCACTCTTGAAACTCATCGGGCAGACCGATGCCATATCGGAAGCTGCGGGAGTCTTCGCCATTTGGATGATTCCGCAGCTTTTCGCTTACGCCCTGAACTTCCCCATCGCCAAGTTCCTCCAGGCCCAGAGCAAGATCATGGTGATGGCTGTGATTGCGGCGGTGGTTCTGGTTCTGCATACTCTCTTCAGCTGGCTGTTAATGTTGAAGCTTGGGTGGGGTCTGGTGGGTGCGGCGGTGGTGCTCAACTCATCGTGGTGGATCATAGTGTTGGCACAGCTGGTGTATATCTTCAGTGGGACTTGCGGTCGCGCTTGGTCTGGCTTCTCGTGGAAGGCGTTTCAGAATCTCTGGGGATTCGTTAGATTGTCTCTCGCCTCCGCAGTGATGCTCTGGTGAGACCCTTACATCCTCTATGGTTTCTTTCTTTCCGCTTGGCTCTGATTCCGGATCAGGGTGTCCGTCAGCACCTTGGACTTAAAAATTTGATGGGACTTTAAAATTTAATTTGAATCAAAATTTATCAATGATTTATTAATTTTAAAAATTATATCAATTTAAAAATAAATATTATGGTTTTTTTTTAAAAAAATAAGGGATAATTGTACCGTTGGTCCCTGTGGTATACCATAATTATTTTTCACTCCCTATGGTTTAAAAAGTTCATGGGAGGTCCTCGTGATATGCAATAATTACAAATTGATCTCTGGCGACAAATTCTGTTAAATTTTTTAACAGATTCCGTCAAATGCCACGTCAGCCAGAGGCGGTCCTACATTGGGGCTAGGGGGGGCCTGGCCCCCCCCCAAGCCCCAAAATTTTCCCCTACTTTTTTTTTCACAAAAAAAAAAATTTAAAATTTTACCCCCTGATTTTTTAATTTTTTTAGTTTTGCCCTCTCAATTTTTTTCTTTTTCCAATTTGGCCCCTCCATTTTTACAATCCTGGGTCCGCCACTGACGTCAGCGACACGTGTCGCCAATAAGATGGCGACATGTGTCCACCGTAATAAAAAAATATAAATTTTTTTAAAAAAATAAAAATACTTATTTTTTAAAAAATAAAAAAAAAAAAAAAAAATCAAGAAAAAAAATACAAAAAAAAAAAAAACTGAAGGGGCCGGCCACCCCCAGTGGCCGCAGGGGGTGGCGCGTGGCCACCCCCAGTGGCCGGGGGTGGCGCGGAGCCACCCCAGTGGCCTGGGGGTGGCCTGAAAGACCACCCCTAGAAGATCCAGGGGTGGCCATCGGGCCACCCCAGGCCACTCGGGGTGGCCGCGCGCCACCCTAGAGTTGTCTGGGGGTGGCCGCGCGCCTCCCCTGCAGCCACTGGGGGAGGCGCGCGGCCACCCCCAGTGGCTGGGGGCGGCCAGGCCACCCCCAAAGGGGTGGCCGGCCCCTTCAGTTTTTTTTTTATGAATTTTTTTTAAAAAAAATAAGTATTTTTATTTTTTAAAAAAAAAAATTTATTTTTTTATTACGTTGGACACGTGTCGCCATCTTATTGGCGACACGTGTCGCTGACGTGGCATTTGACGGAATCTGTTAAAAAATTTAACAGAATTTGACGCCAGGGATCGATTTGTAATTATTGCATATCACGATGACCTCCCATGAATTTTTTAAACCATAGGGAGTGAAAAATAATTATGGTATACCACAGGGACCAACGGTACAATTATCCCAAAAATAAAATAAAATTTGACAGTATACGTGTCCGACAGCTATCCTCTATTTTAAGTAAAAGGAACTGCAGCCATGTGGTCAATTTTTTTAAAATCTAACTGTAGATGATGTTTTAAATGAGGTGATAATATATTAATTACGTAGTATTATGTACACAGTTAAATATAATAAAAAAAAATATTAATATTGAAATGATTATTTTATATTTCACTTTAATCGGAAACAGTTCTAATACATATTAGTCATGTAAGGCTATTAAATATTGAGTAATGCAATATTGATCGGAACTCCCACACCAATATTGTAAAATAGTTATGATATAAAAATTTAATTTTTAATATTACTCTTAAATATTATAATTAAAGCTCCTTAAAATTATTTATATAGTTCACCATCTAATAAGGTATCAAGATAAGACTTGATCGTCAGACAACATGCACCATCGCTCCATTCACCCAATATAAAGTTTACCTTTCTAAAGTGCCACAAAATAAGCAAAAAGTTGAATTAAACGGAAAAAAAAAAAAAAAAAAGAAGAAAAAAAAAGCAAAAAATTGTTCAAAAACTTTTAACTAGTAATTTACTTTTGTTTGAAAATTATTAACTTTGGTGGTCTTATTGTGATTTAAAGGAGCTAGATGAGTGTTTTGTTGACTGTAAGTTTTATAAATTTCTATTTGTTTGAAAAGTTCAAATTTATAGAGATGAGAAGCTTAATTATTTAATCACTACTCTAATAATACTCAAGGCCACCTTATCACTCATTTGAAAAATATGAGATAATAATAATAAAATAAATAAAAAAAGTCATTACGAACGTAATTATTTAACTATTATTTTAACATAATCCATTAATTCCACGTGATGCATTTAGCCTTGTTAAAGACCAAGTTAATGTGACCCACAAATTCAAACCCAAACAAAATGAAACAATACCTTTGTTTAATTTTATCATAATCCAACTCAAAAAAAAAATTATATCATAATCAAATGAAAAGTCGAATCTTGAGCATAACATATAGGATTAAATACTTTATTTTTCTCTGGTCTACCAAACAATTTCTTTCTTTTTATTGGTTTTCCGCTTAAAAAACTATATATATATATATCTTACATTTTTCTCTGAGAAAAAAAAAAAGAAAAAAGAAAATAAAAAGAAAAACGCTTAGAAAGGATTGTGATTGACTTGTCTACCCGAATACCTACTAATTAGTGAGGTTCACGGCATTCAGAGCACGAGCGGCTCAAAGCTAGGGGCGGCCGCGCGTGTAAGGCCCCTAAACACAATAAAACCTTAAAACCTCTTTAAAAAAATAAAAACCTTCTGAAAATAGTAATTTTTAAATTAATAATCTCAAAGTCAAAATCTAATATAACTCATATGTCTTCTGCTATTTTGCCTTTCAAGTTTCAAGACATACAAAATAAGGAATTAAAAATGAACAACGTACGATTCACAGTTCAATTAATATCGAATCATTCTACTACCGCTTAACATTTTTATTTTATTTTTTTTGTAAGTTACTAAAGCTTAATTTCTGCAGCTTGGAAGTTTGGTATTTCATGGCGTTGATCCTTTTTGCTGGATATCTAAAGAATGCCGAAGTTTCAATAGATGCCTTGTCCATATGGTGAGTTTTTTTTTTTTTTTTTTTTTAAAAAAAAAATATATATATATATATAGCTTTCTTTTCTACCTATCTGTCTAGGTAGATAGTTTTATTATATTTATTAGGGTCAATTTTTATAATTAGATTAGGACGACAGCTCGTAGCTGCATTTGGTATTTTTTTCCAAGCGAATTTAAAAGTGACAAACATGGTCTAAACACGTCAAGTACGAGATGGCCGGGTGTCTAATTCGAATAGTCTCTCTCCATTTATGCGTAGAAACCGCGAGCATCACATGTTGTGCTGCTTGTGCTACGCTTAGGGTGAGTGAGGTGGTAGCTCTCGTGGCCATATATATTAGAGTAATGGTATTTGTCCATCAACCGGTGTATATTCAATGCATCTTGATATGGTCCATGCATTGGATGTGTCAAAATATGTTGGGTGTACACTCAATTGATGTACCTACAAATAGCATTATTCTATTACTCTATATATTAACACAAACTTGAATGAAATGCTTGCTTTTTTCTTTTTTCTTTTTTCTTTTTTTTTTCGGTACACTCAATTGACGTGGCATGTTCAACATTTTTTATAATTTAATATGACATGAGTTTGAATTATATTGTCTTTATTTGTTAACTCTTATTTGAATTAAATATTCTAAAAATAATATTAAAATATAAATAAAATGATTAAAGTGACTTTTTTTTTTCCTTTTTTTTTTTTAAAAAAAATATATGAACTTAAACTTCTAGCAGTCTTAAGGATGGTTTTGCACCATTTGACTGGCAGCTTATACTTGGGACTTCTATTCAAAGGCTGTCACTATCCTATTATTTTGTCTTCATTATTAACTCTTATTTGAATTACTTATATAAAAAAAAAAACTCTTATTTGAATTAAATATTCTAAAAAAATATTAAAATATAAATAAAATGATTAAAGTGACTTTTTTTTTTTCTTTTTTTTTTTTTTAAAAAAAATATATGAACTTAAACTTCTAACAGTCTTAAGGATGGTTTTGCACCATTTGACTGGCAGCTTATACTTGGGACTTCTATTCAAAGGATGTCACTATCCTATTATATTGTCTTTATTATTAACTCTTATTTGAATTAAATATTCTAAAAAAAATTAAAATATAAATAAAATGATTAAAGTGACTCTTTTTCTTCTTTTTTTTTTTAAAAATATATATATATATATATATATATATATATATGAACTTAAACTTCTAGCAGTCTTAAGGATGGTTTTAGCAGTCTTAAGGATGGTTTTGCACTATTTGACTGGCAGCTTATACTTGGGACTTCTATTCAAAGGCTGTCACTATCCTAGTAGCCCGTGGTCCACAGATTAAACTGACCATAAGAAGGAATTGGTCTTCAAAGTCTCTTTCTTGAATTGAAGACAATTGTACGTACCAAAGCAAAAAAAATACCATCATTTTGTTCGTACAAACTGTCCATGAAGCAATAAATTAAATACATAATAATTTGTATAGTGTCAAATTCAGCGATATTTTTTTAAAAAAAAAATAAGAAATAAGAAATAAGAAATCTGAGCTCAAGGGATTTTTTGGTCATTAGATAGGGCTGCCTCAACCTAATGTCCTTTTCTCAAGGGGTTGCTCTGTTTTCTGAAATTACAATTAGCTGACAGCTTGATTAAACAGATATAAAGATAATTATTTGGTATTCATATATACATATTGATGTTGCAGCATGAACATATTGGGCTGGACGATCATGGTAGCTCTTGGGATGAATGCCGCCATAAGGTTTGTGGCAGAAACACACCTCCTGGCTCCTATCAAGCTATCTTCTTTTACTTGCAAAAAAAAAAAAAAACAGAGTTTTCTGCTAATGCCAATCTAAACAACAACAAAAAAAACTGTGGATGGATGCAGTGTGAGAGTGTCAAATGAGTTGGGCGCAGCTCATCCAAGGACAGCAAGATTCGCGCTAGTGGTGGCAGTGGGAACTTCATTTTTGATCGGACTTGTCCTCGCACTTATTCTGATTGTCTCACGAAACGTGTACCCGTCTCTGTTTTCGAATGATACAAGCGTGGAAGACTTAGTCAAGGAGCTCACGCCAATACTGGTTCTGTGCATTATCATTGACAATGTTCAACCAGTTCTCTCTGGTACCCATATACCTTTTGTCCTCTTTAAGAATGTCGTCTCTGCTGAATTCTTGTATATATATATGCCAAAGGAAACAAATCTTAACCATTAATGGATGAGTCGATTTTTGCAGGGGTGGCCATTGGGGCAGGATGGCAAGCTGTTGTTGCTTATGTCAACATTGCGTGTTACTACCTTTTTGGTGTCCCTTTGGGTCTCATAATGGGTTACAAGCTTGATATGGGTGTCAAGGTAAGCCTTTTCTCTCCCTCTTTCCGGTTCTCCTTTTTATGAAGGAAAAATGGGCTTATTCCAGTGTGTTAAATCACTATTTTTTCTAAAAACTTAACCATATAGGAAGATATGAATTTAATTATTTATATTCTCTAACGCCATGTGGTTTCGTGAGGAAGAGAATGGGTTCGAGTTTCCATGGGCGTTATACTAAGAAAATCACCATAACCATGAGTAACAATCAAGTGGAAACCTCATTGATAAAGATGAGTAAGGTGTTTCCAAATACATGAAATTCTAATTTAGTTATATTATCATTGTTAATTTTCAGGGCATTTGGTATGGAATGATGATAGGAACAATCGTACAGACGTGTGTTCTTTTCATCATCGTTTATAGGACCAACTGGAACAAAGAGGTAAAGTACTTCAACAACACTACCATACACATGCATGCAGGCAAACTAATCCAAAATTGCACAAATTATGCTCGACACTGAACATGTTAAGCATTTACTAAATTGGTGTGAAAATACAGGCTTCTATTGCTGAAGACAGAATAAAGAAATGGGGAGGACCTTCTTCAGAACCCAGGGAGAACGATGTAGAAAAAACAGCCGACACCTGAAAGTGCTAAGAAACGTACGTGCCAGGCTTTTTTGCAAAAGTTCCAAATAAAAAAAAAAAAAAAAAAAAAAAGGCGTGCAGGTTCTAACAATAACATCGATCAGTGGCGAATGCAGGCCTTACTTCTAAGCATATTTTCTTCAGCATTTTGGGCCCTATGGGCCGCAAGAGCTCTTTCCACAATTTAGTGTAGCATCACGTTTTTCTTTCAAGAGCAATTTATTTTGACGTACTGCCGGCATTGGAGCACCATGAGCAAATATTCTTCGAGTTTGTTTTCTTTGTTAAGAGCATCTACGGCGGCAATTTCGCTATTATGAGTCATTTGATTATTCCGTTAGAAATGCTCCAGAGGCTAGTCTGATTTAACTATTATAGGGAAAAGATTTTGAGTTTTTTTTTTTTTTTTTTTTTAACTAAACAAAAGGGAAGAGCAAACTTAAGGAACTAAAAAAGAAGAGGAGGAAGCTTTTCCAAAACAGGTAGGAGAAGGTCCTGAATGAGCAGAAGAAATGGGAATGCAACCAGAGTGAAGTCTGGTTGCGGCCCAGGATGCCACGTGATAAGCACAAAAATTTGCACTTCGGTTAGCATGACTAGCTGACCAACTAATAGTGGGAGGGATGATGAAGTGAATTTGTGATATTGTAGAAGCAATACGCCAATCTTGTGTAATAGCTGGATTATGTAGCGCCAGAGTAACTGTGAGAGAATCACCATCTAAGATAAAAGATGGTAGATTCAAAGAGATAGCTAACTGAAAAGCTAATAAAGCTGCTCTGGCTTCACCAAAGAGGGCCAAGCATGGAGAGCTAATAAGAGAACTGCATTTGATAACTGCTCCAGAGGAATTTATGATAACCGCTGCCTGAGCTAAAAAAGATAGACGAATAGCTGTATCATAATTGACCTTGTATAAGGGGGAACTAGGTTTTCGCCAAACCTTAGGGTTCCGAATCAAAGTAGTAGACCAAGCGGAGTGATGTTCCAAGACAAGTTTGTTGATAGTAGCCGACATAACAAGGGCATTAGGCACAAGTTTATCATGATGAGCTTTATTCCTTGAGAACCATAGTTGATCACAAGCCACCGCAACAAAGATTTGAAACATATGAGTAGTTGTCTGAGGAATACCAATAGTAGCTGGATTGAGAATAATAAGTAGCCAATCTGTGATATTTTGAACAGGCAAAGCAATATCAATAGGCCAAAAAGATTGACGCCAAACCACACGAGCAATATGGCAAGAGAAAAAGAGATGGAGAATGGAATCTATTGGAGAAGAACAAGAGAACAAGAGGTGTCCTGGAGTGTGCAATTGATATTTTGAGAAATACAAAATTTAGTAGGAATGATATTCCAAACCATTTTCCATAATAATAATTTTAAGCAATGATTGAGATTTAATCTCCATAAAGCTTTTCAAAGAGATTTGGGAAGGGGAGAGGGGGTGAGAGGGATGGAAGAAGTGAAGAGATGGTGGGCAGATTTTGTGGTGAAGCTCCGGTCGTTGAAGGAGTCCAAAGAACCGAATCTTGATGGGGAGAAGGGACAATTTTCAAAATTTCTGATATAGTGAACGGGTGAAAAAGAAAAAACAAGAGAGTGGAGTTTTAAGGGGAGGTGGAGGGTAGGATAAAATCAAAAATAGCTAAAGGATATGAAGAAATTAAATAAGATAAACAGGGAACAAGAATGGAATCTTGAAGTGTGGGAATCT
This sequence comes from Alnus glutinosa, assembly GCF_958979055.1. NCBI lineage: Eukaryota > Viridiplantae > Streptophyta > Magnoliopsida > Fagales > Betulaceae > Alnus > Alnus glutinosa. The sequence goes on along the minus strand of NC_084886.1, from coordinate 3,178,698 downwards.
AGGGAGAAGTCCAAATGGGAGGATTTGAAAATTTACGGGGCAAAAAATAAGCACCTTTAGAAATGAGAGGAACAGTCGCTTTTATACCATTCCAAATCCAAGAGCCAAAAGTAAGAGGGGAAGATAAGAGATTACCATATTTGATGTATTTGCTCTGGAAGAGGGAGACCCAGGTGCTACTGTGATTAGTGAGAAGTTTCCATCCAAGCTTGGAGATGAGAGAGAAGTTAACATCTTTTATGAGCTGAAATCCCAAGCCATCTTGATTCTTTGGCATGCATAAAGAACACCAAGATTTAAGAGAGAGCTTACGAGACTTATCCTTTGGAAAACCCCACCAAAAGTTTTTGAAAACTTTATCCAATTTGTGACAGAAACCATTAGGGAGAAGAAAAAAACTCATAACATAAGAAGGAATAGCAGAGGCAACAACTTTAACCAAAATTGTTTTACTAGCCTGTAATAAAGTTTTGGAGCGCCATCCTTCAATTTTTCCTTGTACCTTTTCCAGAATGTCCGAGAAAGTTGCGAATTTGGACTTACCAATGAGAAGAGGGAGTCTTAGGTGTTTTGCTGAAGCTAGAGTGTGGTCATACGGGAGAATAGACTGAATGGAGGAAATAGTGGCAGGAGTTGTACTTTTGCTGAACAAAATATTAGATTTTTGGATATTAACCGTCTGTCCCGACCAGCTACTATATTTATCCGAGCAAGTCTTAATCAAAGCTGCTTCACCAAAAGTAGCCAAAGAGAAAATGACCAGATCATTAGCAAAAAGAAAATGGTTCAAAGGGGTACAGGTCCTAGCAATTTTGAAGCTTCACAAACTGTTGTAAATGAGTCTAGAAATAGCCTCTGATCCAATAATTAAGAGAAAAGGTGAGAGATGGTCACCTTGTCTGAGATCTCGAGAAGGAGAAAATAGTCCAAAAGGGCTACCATTCAGTAAAACAAAAAAAGAGTTGGTAGAGATACATAAGCGAATCCAGTTGATCCAAGTGGGGTGAAACCCAAGCTTCTAAAGAATAGCCAGCAAAAAAGTCCATTCCATTTTATCAAAGGCATTTTCTATATCAATATTAACAGCCATAAGACCACCTCATCCTCTCTTAGATTTGAGGTTATGCAGCATCTTATGAGCCAATATAGAGTTGTCCTGAATAAGGCGATTAGAAACAAAAACAGTCTGAAAATGAGAAATAATGTTAGAAAGAAGAGGCTTGAGCCTGTTGGCAAGCAACTTGAAGATAATCTTGTAGATGATATTGCATAGATTGATAAGGCGAAAATGTTGAACAGAAGAAGCACCCATCTTTTTTGAAATTAAAGCTAAGAACGTGTGGTTCTGTTCCCTCAGAAGTTGATTGTGTTTGAAAAAATTTCCGACAACATTCAGAATTTTATGCTTGATAATATCCCAATACTTCATATAAATTAAGGCAGTGAAACCATCTAGGCCAGGGGCCTTTAAAAGTCTCAGACTAGCTAGAGCTGTATAAATTTCAAATTCTGTGGGAATAGCACATAGCAAAAAGTTATCATCATCTAAAATAGAACAGTAAAATAGATCAAGCAACTCAGTAGGAGGAAACATATTAGTAGAAGTGAAGAGATCTTTGAAATGAGCGACAAAACATCTACCAATAGCAATTTTATCAGAAATCCAACCAACATTTAGAGAAAAAAGCCGATCAATAGCATTCCGCTTACGACGGATGAGAGTATTAGTATGAAAAAACCTGGTGTTCAGGTCCTTGCAAGTTAACCACAATTCTCTAGATTTATTGTGACGACCCATGGAAAAGCGCTAGTCACATATGTGCTATCACCTCAAAAGGACTAGTCGATTTGAAGCTTTCCCTAAAATCACTTATAAAGCCCAGTTTCACCTAGTAACTAGGCAATGTGGGACTTAGAACTCATCTATCTCTTATAAATCACTCACTCTATGTGAGTTATTTATCTCTTCCCAATATGAAATCAAGGCGTTACAAACTCGTCCCCTTAAACTCCTGACGTCCCCTTCAGGGCCACGTTATGCAGTGCTCCAGTACCACATGACCTGGCGTTATTAGGTGGCTCTGATACCAATTGTGACGACTCAAGGAAAAGCGCTAGCCACATTTGCGCTATCACCTCAAAAGGACTAGTCGATTTGAATTTTTCCCTATAATCACTTATAAAGCCCAGTTTCACTTAGTAACTAGGCAATGTAGGACTTATCCCTCATCTATCTCTTATAAATCACTCATTCTATGTGAATTATTTATCTCTTCTCAATATAAGATCGGGGTGTTACATTTATTCTTCTACATTGATTCCTTCTTATGTTAGTACTCATTAATCACATATTTGAGATGCAATTCAAGAGCTAAATTGGAATCAGAAGGAGGAGCCTCTTGAGTAATATCAAGCAGATGTAGGGTGGAGTTAAGCTTGGTACGGATATCTCCAAAGAAATGTTTATTCCAACGTCTGAGGGCTTTCTTGGTATGCTTGAGCTTTTTAGCTAAACAAAAAGAAGGAGAACTAAAAACTGCAGTAGACCAAGCTTCATCAATAACCACACCACAAGAGAGATCCCTAGACCAAAATTCTTCAAAAAAATAGAAGGGGCACGGGAGGAAGGGAAGGGAAAGTGTAGTGTCCAAAATGGGAGGGTTATGACAAGAGGTGTGAGCAGGTAAATGAGTGACATAAAAATTGGAAAAAGTGTGAATCCATTCAAGAGATGCAATGCCCCTATCCAGACGTTCTTTAATTAAGCCAAAGACCTTATTTATGATTAGACTAAGTGTAGGAATTTCAAGAGAAGCCCAAGTCAATCATGCCCATGGTTGTAGCATGATTGTTTTTGTTCTGAGGCAGGCGACCCCTAACCTTACCAGCATCACATTTTCTTGTTCTCGTTTAGCTATTATTACCACAAAAGAGAAAAGGGAGTTCTGACATCAGAGGAAAATACCCTTTGATCTCTGTTTCAATTATTTTAAAATGATGAAATAAAATTTCCAAAGGACAGTATACCTATGAAGTGCCAAATTATCAATGCACTATTGCCGATTCTAACACATCAAACAGAAGAATAGCTTTTCATTGGGCTTCATCCCCATTATATGATTTCTAAGAATCTAGATTACAACAGCTAAGTAATAAGCAAATGCCAATAAGAACAAAAGAATTACTGTGAAAGAAGTCCAACTTGGAATTAATTTAATACTTAGTGTCGACACTATCTACCCTAAGCTAAAGTCACCAAAAAAAAATAAAATCACTTAGAGAAGCACAGAGCTGTAGATTTCAATATGTGCAAAAGAAAGGCATAAAAAAAAGCTAGTTGAAAAAGAAGAGAAGAATAAGCTGATGCTTGACCATTAAAGCCCATGATTACCCAAAGCATGGTCAATCCAATCATTTTCAAGAAAATTCTTTTTTTGATGAGTAATTCAAGAAAATTCTTACTAGGGTAAAAGGCAAAAATAGCACGAAGCAGAGGATACAAGGTCATCCATGGGCAAAAACATACAGAGCTGAAAACAAAAATATGAGGTATGACTCTGCGTACATAATTTTGGTATCAAAGAACTACATATTTTTCAATTTTTCTCCCATAACTAATGTGAAATGTACATGATAACCGACTTAAGAAGAAATGGAAAATTTTCCTCATTCAACGGTATGATTATTTAATGGAACCCCTACCCAGGGAAATAAGCCCGACAAATTGATGTCAGGATATTGAACCATCACAGTATCAAACCCTAAACCCAATAGAACCCTCAATCAATTTCTGAAGATAAAATGCCCCATTAAGTCAATAGGCTAGGAAGGCCTTTACATAAAAAGGAATCAGGACAAACAAATTGCAAATGCAACAGCTCAGGAACAAGAACAAAAGGTCCAGTCTCCAGATGACAAATAAGACAAACACTGAACTAGAAGAAAAGACCATTGTAATAAAATAAAGTAAGTTCTGCAATGGGTAGTCATTTCCCAAAAGAATGCACAAATTCATATTCACCATATATCTCCGGAGAAAGTACTGAACCAAGCTATTGCTTACCACTAAAACATTACAAATATAGAAGACCACCGACGCTTTCAAAGACAAAATATACATAGCATACACTGCAACATACGGAAGCAACAACTTAATGGATATAAGAGCCTGTTAAAACTGCAGGAGACAAACATTCTCAGTCCATTTCACAAAAAGCCCGCACAGGGGAGGCATAAGCCCCCATTCATGCTCTCACAACTTTGAGGAGAACTGTCCCGGCCCTGCTCACTGCAAACAGTCACAGGGCTATTTTGCGAAGTAATTGTGGCATCCACACATATATGTCACAACACTCACAACACAAAACACTACTCATCAAATTACAACGATCTATTCGCATTAGATTGATTGCACAATTCCCTTTAAGCAATCCCTAAAATATAATTTTACATTGTGAAATCTGAAACGCCGTGCCCCCCTGCTTTCACAAACGCATTCTTACAAAACACAAAATCTGAATCCTAAAGTAAAGCAATATCACTAGTCGCACTCCTTTTCAACCAAGAGCAAAGAAGGAACCCATCAATCTGGCCAGTTAAAAAGCACAAACAAGTAAATAGTAACACATCTAAACATTAATCCACCCTAATTATTTCAGTTTCTAGCATAAAAAAATTGCCTACCCTTATTATAAAGTGAAACAACAAAATCACATAACAGCTAGCAGAAAACCCTCAATTCTACCATTGCAAAAAACATAAAGCAACCATAAAATAATTCCATCATTTAAATCTCTCAGTTAAAAACAGATAATAATATAATAATACGAAACACGTCTTAACTGAAGTTCTCAAACAGAACAAAATTTCAAGAAAAAAACCTAACAACCAAAAGCAACAGCGGAACCTAAGCGGTGAGAACAACAGCACCACCGGCCTCCTTGATCTTTTTCTCGGCAGTTTTGGAGATGAGCTTCGCCTTGACGACGATGGGCAGGTTCTCCGGCAACACGCCCTTTCCGAGGACCTTGAAGTAGCCGAACTGGGTCACATCAATGAGGGGGGCGTTGTCCTTGGAGGCCTTTTCCTTCACGTCCTTGGGGACCAGGGACCATAGCTTGTCTACGTTGACGATGGGGCAGAAAAACTTGTTCCGGAGCCTGTGGAAGTACCGCATACCTACCTTGCCGAAGTACCCCGGATGGTACTTGTCGAAGAGGATCCGGTGGTGGTGCATGCCTCCGGCGTTACCGCGACCTCCCGGATGCTTCCTGTGCTTCCCGATACGCCCGTGCCCGGCGCTCACGTGCCCTCTCTTCTTCCTGTTCTTCTTGAACCTAGTCGTCATTCTTGACCTCTCTCTCGCTCTGCGTGTGTGTGTGATTTAGGGTTTTCGGCGGCCAAGAGACGAGGACGACAGGAAGGGTAGGGTTTGGGGATTTATGGGGTGGACGATGTGGGAAATGAGAGATGGGAGATCTTGGATTGACGGGTTTGCCCTTAGGGTTTGGGGTTGATTGGGGGTAGTGGTGAAATTTGGAACTTTGGGCCTCAGAATAATGCATTGGAGATCTTCTTACGGTCCAGTAAATTTTGTGGTCCTATGTCCAGTATAATAGAGGACTCAGGATTTCACCAAGTGGACTAGGCTATAAGAGACGTTGGATAAAAGGTTCAAGACTGTGTTGGGCCGGCAATTTTGTAAGCCTAATGCGTGTTTTTAAACAAAATAGGAAATATCCAAGTTTTTGTTTGGAATTGTGTTTTAATTTTTTTTTTTTTTTGGAGAAATGCTACATATACTAAGATGATGTGAAGGTTATTCATTTGTACTCATAACATTTATTTTTATTAATTATTTTGATAATCTCTAATGAATAAGTTATACATCAGTTAATAAGGTTCATTTGTAAAGGTTTAAATACATGTAGCATTTCTCAAAAAATTGACGGTATGCACAATAGGCAATAGACAATAAACAATGTGGTGCATTTAAAAAAACGTATGATTCTAAAGGTCAAAATCGAAATTTTACTAAATGCTTGACTGTATTTTTAAAATCATTTTCTTTATCTATATTTTTAAATTATATGTTTTGAAACCGTTACATACAACAAATAGACACTTAAACAACTAGATGCACCACTCAAATGTGCTGAGTAGTAATGCATATCTCAGTAGGTGATGGAGGGGTTCTTTTGGACTCAGGATTTATACTACATTAAAAAGGAAGGATATTTACATCGATAGAGTTCCAGCCTTTGGCCCCTACAGAAATATGGGGAAAACAGGATGTAAATAGATAAAAGCTATAGATGGAGGGGTTAATTACTTAAACGATCTTAACATAAAAGACATGGAACTTAATAATCTAACTCTTCTTTTCTTATTCATTTCTTGAGTGCATTTGGTACTTAATTTGTGATAAATGTAATCTACGTTGGGTTAGTAGAAACTAAGCAAATATAAATAGGACGGATGTGTCAAAGATTATAAAAGCAAATCCCACGTAGGCACGATTTGCAGTCTTATATTTACCGGGACGGTTTCTATTTTAACTGTTCTAAATGGCATCATGTATTAGGTTAGAATTAGGTACAATACTCCTCATAATCTTCTATTTTCTCAACGAAAAAGATGACTTCAATGGTCATAAGAAAGTGAAATAGTGCAAGAACAAGATAGGTAAAGATGACATGTAAAATTCCCTCCTCGAATTGGGTAGCCTCTTTGAAGAAGTTCAGCGGTGCATCAATGGAGGTTCTCACTTCTCAGGATGGAAGTGCTAGTAACGAAGGAACTCATAAGAGTAGCAGAAAGAAATACACGCAGTATAAGAACACTAAGAAATATACATATTTCTACTTCATACACACAACATTTTCTCGATTAAAATGGGCATAAAATTACATAAAGAACGTAATAACAAACTATATTTTTGACTGAACACATCATGAATTGACAAATACCAATGACATATCAATGTATGATTCATCTTTGTAGAAAGAGGGCAGCTCCAACCAATCCCAACCATAATGTCAAAGCTGCCCAGAAAGCTTGACTTTTCTCCACTCCGGTAGGAGGTCGCCAAACCAGAAAATCACCCAGATAGTCCTTGGATGATGGAAGCTGATTGGTTGTTGACCAACTTCTCTTCTGATCCCGGTCCCTGTTTTTGTCACTCCATGTTCCTGCATAGCTGCAATACTCACACACAAAGAACACATCCAATTACTTTTTAATACACTCAAAGTCACAGAAGAAATCAGAATCTGAAATATTACCGGGTAGTAAATGCATTTAAATTTTAAACACCTCCCAGGGATAAAAGCAAGGCCAAGGCCAAGCTCCTAGATGGCATTAAAGAAAAATGCTTGGTATACTATAGCTTTTACTATAATATTCTTACAAATTCACGTGGAAAGTCCACATCTTATGAAATAAGTGTCATATAGTAGTTCGCATTTTAGTAGCAAACGTGCTAAATGTCATATGGACTGGCACACTAATTTGTAAATGTGGTAACTGTCATGTGGACTACTGCGTCAATTTGTAAAAAACTTTTAGTTAAAACTGTTGTACCCCTTACAACACTGTGACATTAAATTAAGGCCAATTTTCAATTGATGAACAAGAAAAAACAGTCATGAAGAATATTCCCTAAAGATTGTCCCCTAAGGGGTAGGTCAATTGGCTGTGAATCATGCCTCGTGAAGTCCCTTTGTGGACAAAAAGTCCCTTATATAAAAATAAATAAATCCCTAAAGATCAAATATGAAATATACACATAACATTTTAGTAATATATTCTCTACTATTGACTCGTATCTGGATGTCAAATTGGATAACTTGGTGAATGGTGTTATTACTGTCGATGAGAATGAATTGCTGTGTTACCCCTAATGAATTGAAATTTTTTCAAGCCATTTCCCAACTAGGCCCTAACAAAGCCCCTGTGCCCAATGGAATGACAGGTCTTTTTTACAAGAGCTACTGGCCTATTGTTAAATCCAATGCCATTGCCTTGGTGCAATCTTTTTTAAGGGGTGATTTTATGCTTAGGGAATTCAATCACACCCACATTGCTCTCATACCTAAAGTGGATAATCCTTCTTCGGTTAACTACTTTAGACCCATTAGCCTTACCAATTTCAATTATAAGATCATCTCCAAAATCCTTGTCAACATTCTTAAACCCCTTCTCCACACAATCATTTCCCTAACCTAATCGGCCTTTCTTCAATATAGATCCATCCATGACAATACCATTCTAGGCTTCTAGCCCATGAAATTTTCCATTCCATGAAACAGAAAAAAGGGCAATGGAGGACTTATGGCCTTAAAGTTGGATATGAAGAAAGCTTTTGACTCCATGGAAGTAAATGATCCATTGTGGACAATGAGAGCGTCATATTCAATCATAATTAGAGGGTCTAACTACCGACAGGCTTGTAGACAAAATTACCATGAACGACTAACAACCCAATCGTTCAAGGAAATTGGGGGACTATTGGAGGGCTTAAATACTAACGGGCTTTCACTAGTCACCCATTGGAAGGCCCAGAAAGCTCGATAGTCCACAACCCAAACAACCAGCAAGGATCCGAGTGCACTCCTGCATGATGTAACGCCAACAGCTGATTCCTCACTCCCGCCAGCTCAGCTATTTGACTCCCACGCCATGCATTTCTTCTCAACAGATTTTATTTGATAAGTATTTCTTCTCAACAGATTTAGGGAGAGAATCTCCACGTCAATAACAAACTCTTGGCAAGAGTCCCTAAACCCTAAAGTGGAACGACAAGGGACAATGGCCTATATAAAGCAAGAGAGGGCACTCACTCGGGTACACCTAATTTTGCCTTACTAAGGCTCTGCTGAAATTTCCTCTCTATGCTCATCAACTAACTTGAGCGTCAGAGTGGTCTCATTGTATCCAACTCCAATGAACCTCTCTAACATTTTCCTTTCCTTGTAGACTCTCTCTCTGGTGAACGGCGTGCGGTCATTGTACTGACAATAATCATATGACTTATGATTAGATTTCAAATTTCTTGTGGTCCACAAAAAATAATTTGTTGTGCACCATAAGACGTGATAGTAGTATCCAAGTAACTGGTAAATGAGTTTATATCAGTTTAGGAGCCACTTGAAGTCCCTGATGCTTCCTATTGTTTTGCCTCTGGTGGCTGCCCACAAGTACAGGTGTTGGCTAAACCAAGTAACCACATTAATCTCATAGACAAATGTGGATCTCGGAAAAACTAATACCCACAGGAAACTGCATCTCTCATAATAATTTTTGTTATTTCTAACTTTATGCTAACTCACCAAGAATTTTGCTTTCATACACAATGACTTATAAATGGATCAAGGACTCACTCTAAGAATGCTATTGACAGACTCTAAGAGGGAGCACTGCCTTACAGGCAAGCACAAGGGGATTTCGGGTACCTTCAGTACGCAGTTTAGGCACTGCCAAACCCAATAAGAATTCGAATAACATAAATTGTATACCATAAATGATGGTAGATAATACAGGGCATGTGAAACAGAGACTCTTGATCAAATTCTACCAATTAGCCCAATGAAAAGAACCAAATATACCTGTCATAACTAGAACCAATCAGCGGAATGGTAACCATCTCCTCCTGGGAAATCTTCAGCTTGGGTGCCTGCAAAATGTAGCGAAGCTCAGCAGCTTGGCGCCGGATACTGACACTGGGGTGCTTTGTCTCCAATTGCCGGTAAAGAGCAATGCAATCTGCGTGGCGGTTATTGGCCTCATAAGCCATAGCAAGCCATATTTGAATCTGGAAACACCACAATCAAACAAAAAAAAACTTACGGCTATTGTCAGTGATCAAACATCTCCTACGTACCCAAAAAGAGATTTTCGCAGTGGGTACTAAAACCAACCTCACCACCAAATAGTGTGGACCTAGGGATGATAGTAAGAGCACCTTCGAGAAACTCAATGGACCGTCCGTACATGCCCTTTCCATAAGCCTTTTGGCCCAACTCGAACATCAACTGTGCCGTGGCTCTCCGCTCCGCCTGCTCCTTAGCCACCTGCCTCTCTCATACCCAGTAACAACAATACCAGATGTAAAGGCAAACCCACTAATACCGAGCAAGAGAGATTATTTTACCAATATTTTCTAAGGAGCCAAACAAATCACAAGCGCAATAAAAAAAAATTAGGATCTACAAGCTAACCTTTTCGAGCTCTTTCCTCACTCTCATCCTCTTCTCCTCCTCGGTCTCTTCCTCTCCCTCGCCTTCACCATCCTCCACTCGGCTCTGCAACTCCTCGGCTTTCTTCTCCAGCTCCCTCCTCTCCTCGATCTCCTTCACTCTTCTCCGCATTTCCTTCTCCCAATCGAACGGCTCCTCCTGATCCCCCTCCTCGTCGCTCGAGCTCGCGTCGAAATCCACGCCGTTAACCTTCGAATTCGACGCCACGACGCGCTGGCTCCGAGCCTCCCCGTCCGAGTCGAAGCTCTTGGAGGCAACAGAAGCGTGGTAGTGAGCGTGAGGGTCCGATCTCTTCGGTAGGTTCAATACGACGTCGAGCGCCACCGTACGGGTCTTGCGGTCCGGTGTTACGGTCCGAGGCAAGGCTAAGTCTAGTAACAGAGCTATATTTCCGAGAACCACGGCCATGGTGCCAGTGGATAGAGAAGAGAGAAAGAGAGTAGTAGGGAGGGATTGGATTCCCGCTGAAAAGACAGTTGGGGGAGAGATATTTCGGTGGTTGATGAAGTTGCAATGACTAAAATACCCGTCTCTTTGCTCTCGATTACTTCGAATAGTGCAGAGAAATTGCTGATTTGATAGAGATGTTATTGTCCGAAATAATGTGAACGTGGCGTTATATAGACGAGAGCCGTGTGGCGACTGTAGTAGCCTCGGGTTTTCTCATCACGGAAACGGAGGCTTGATAAACTTGAACACGTCACTGGGAATATCAGTATGTCAATAGAAAACGACGGCGTTTTAGGCCGCGACACATCAAGCCTCGTCGAACGCCGTCCCGAAATTGACGGCGGGTATTGAAACTTTGACGCGCCGACGCCGTCCCGTAAGTTGATTGGTCCTCAGGGGTTTTTTTTTTTTTTTTTTAATAAGCATATTAATAAACAATTTTGATACAAATTTGCTACATACTAATCGGTAAAAAACTCATATAAATTAATTTTTAAAAGCATCATATGTTATTTAAATGTTATTTAAGTTATTAAAAAAATATGCAAGAAGCACATGCAATTAAAAAAAAATTATAATTCTCACATTTAAGGAACAAATGTCACTATTAAAAATTAGTTTGTAATAAATTTTTTACTAGTTAGTTTGTAGGAAATTTCTATTCAATTTGCAATATTTTATTAGAGTTCAAAATATTTTAATTTCGTGTATCAAACTTTTAATTTTTAATAATATTTCTTATCTGTTAGAGTTTGAAGTTAAATCCAGCATCATAACGAAGAAAATAACCTTTATACCTTTAAATTTTTTATAAAATTCAAAATTTACTCTTACTTACAAATAAATAAATAAATGTATGTGACACCAGACCCAACAGTGGGGTTTGTTTTTCCTTTGAAAGATTTATTTCTTTTCAAGCTTTTCGTCTTCATTATTGATCGACAAAAGGGACACGGGCCGCCGTTCCACTTCAAAACGCTTATGTTGTTCTAGTGTTGACATGGTGCATGTGTTACGGTTGTATGTTCAGATGATCAGATCTGATGAAGTGGACTGTGGGCAATGAGAAATGATTTTTGCATTTTTTTTACATTATTTTTAGAAATTAATTATTATATTTGTATGACCCACAAAAATTAACATGTGACTCCTACAAAGCTAATGGTTAATTTGGAAAAATTATATACAAAAATTATATAAAAGATGTGCATGTAACATGTCTCATGAATGATTGGCATGAAGATGGCTTATATAATCAACCACTGTTGATGTTAGAGTTGAAGTGGTAAGTCAAGGTACATAGGGCGTTGAACTTCACTGATTAGACGTGTTGGTACAATTTTCTGATTGTTGACGTGTCACTCTGCAATTCGTTTAAGCCTTTCCTTCTCTTGAAATCCGAAAAAGAAAAACTGTGTCGAGAGATGTCGACAATCCCGCTTCGATGCTTAAGTTAGGACTAGATTTGAAAGATAATACTTAGAGTAATTTTTTAGTAGATTGCTAGTTGTTTTTGTTGGAAATATTTAACATATTTCTTAAACTAACATGCGCAACGGAAAACGAATAAACAGGATTCAGGCTTACCTCTAGCCATGTTTACTCAAGCGTCTCCACGATCCATCTGAAGAACAAAAAAGATTATTTGAGGGATCTTCTAACCTATGCCTATTGCTTGATGGCTGTACTGATGGTGTACACAGACACTCTATTTATAGGCTAGGTTAGGGACCCTCAAAATGGTAAACACCGTATTTGTTTCCTTCCATCAAGGAAACAATATCGTTAATTGATTTTAAAATCAATTAACCGATTCCATATTTACGGTAATCTAAATTAATGGAAATATCCATAATGCCGTATATGTTTATTAAAAAAATAATAAACATAGTAAATACCGTAAATGTGATATAAAGGCCACAACCAAAAAGGAATAATATATTACATTCTCCCACTTTGACTTTATAACACGTGACCATATGGTATTAGGTTCTTTAGTTTTGGCCAATCTTTTATGGAATCCTCCAACTCAGTTAAGAAATGTTTCACACGAATCATGGCGGTAAAACCATTATAAAATTAGGTCGTCCCTTCCATGTATCACGATGTAAAACACTCCTTACATGAGTACCTTATGGATAATCAAGCTTTATGAATGAACTTCCTATAAGTCATTCGGGTCCAACTTTATTTATCCTCATGGATAAAATAACAAATGTGCACAAAAAATCTTTATTACAATAACTTTATGTCTATAGACCAAAAAGAGACAAACCAAGCGAAAATGAATTAATGAGTCTCATATATTCCACATGACTTTATTCTTTCTTTACCGGTAAACTTTAAGTCATGGGATCCGCAATCATTAATTCAGTACTTATATGCTCAATAGACCCTTTATGTCTCTTAATGTTATCTCTCATACTGAGATACTTAATGTCGATTTACTTCTGCTTCTACTCTTTATTCTTATAAAAGAAGATTATAGTAGAATTACCGCAGAGTATCTTTATGGTCTAACTGTAAAATCGACAAGATTGAGACTTTCAACAAATGTCTCAACCATCATGCCTGTGTACCAAATTCATAGCACGCTAGACTTTTAGCTTTCTTGGTAGACGTAGCAACTATAGTCTGCAAACTGCATCTCTAGGATCTATCCTTCAATAAAAAGATATATACCTTAGAGTAGACTTTCTACTATCTACACAATCAGCAAACTCAAATCTAAACAACTAACCACCTTCAAATGGAAAGTGTATCCTTAAGTTAAGTTGTTCTTCTTGGTTCCTTGCATATACCGCAAGGCTTTATTTGCAGCACTTTATTGACTCAATATACTTATTGTCAGTCATATGGTTATGTATAATGCAGACCCTTAAAACTTTTCATCTGCCCTTATTCCAATACCTTTTGGGACATTAATCTATATTTAATTAGTCCCTCTTAATTGCTACTGAAGGTGCAAATCCTTCATTCTAAATTTTTTCCAAAACTTTTTTCAATGTAGGCCTTCCGAGACAATGTTAATATTCTTTATGTCTCTGTGAATCTCTATGTCAAAAGACATAAGAGGTTTCACCCAAATCCTTCATTTCAAAGTTTTGTGAATTTTATGTAGCAAACCTAAATCACCACTTGCAAATATAGGACTAGAAAGATTACTGTACTCCCACTGACCTTAAGGTATATATACTAATCAACAAGGTTTTCTATAAACAATAACCATGTAAAAAGTATTTTACCATTGAGAGATCTATCACAGCCCATAAATAGAATTCTTTAATTTGCAAGCTTTCTGACTGTTATTTATAAAACCTTTTGATTGTTTCATGTAAACCTCGTCCTTAAGATCCCTATTCAGAAAAGTTGTTTTCGCATCCACTTGATGTAGCTCTGGATCAAAAATAAGCTACTAATGCTATGATCATCTTGATGAACCATCCTTAGACACTGGAGAGAATGTTTCACGATAATCAATGCCTTCCTTATGAGTAAAACCATTGGCTACGAGTCTAGCTCGACCCTTCAGCCATGGACTTAACTCTCACTTCATGGCACTGAATCTCAATGAGGAGTTTTCTCCATTCATAGCATGTGAAAACAAATTTGGATCATCTTTATGTCCAACGTCAACATCAGACTCTGGGAGATATACAACATAATCACTAAGAATTGTTAATCTACTTATTCTATAGGATTTTCTTAATTCTACTTCATCTGCATTTTGCAATGGGAGAATAGATTTTGAACCTGTTCTGTATGAGTTGGTTGTTCTAGAAGTGATTGTGGCTCAGGATAATCAATCTGATTTTCCTGAATACAATCAATCATCCTCTATGAGGAGGAGATTTGGCCAACTCTAGTGCTTCCTCAAATTCTAATTTATGTGAATGAGCACTCCCACTAGGTTCCGTATCCTCTAGAAATTTTACAATCAACAACTTTAGGCTTATATGAAGGATAATAAAACATTAAAACCCTTTAAAGTTTACTAGATAGCTTATAAAAGATCCGCTGATTGTCCTTGAATCTAATTTCCTTAGGCGAGGATTACAAATCCTCTCTTTAGCAAGGCAACCCCATATGTGTAAATAATTTAAACTAAGCTTCCATCTATTTCATACTTTAAAAGGTGTCTTATGGACAACCTAAGATGGAATACTGTTTAATATATACACAATGGTCTTCGAAGCTTTACTCTATAAGGGTAATAGCAGATTAGTATTACTAATCATTTCCCTTTGTGTGTACCTACCTTAATACTCTATGCCTATATTAGATCTTATGATCTTCATATTATTTCTCTTCTTCTTCCTTATAGATATTGAAAGCATTCAATACCCCAGCTTTAATATTTAGAAGATAGACATACATAAACTTTATATGGTCATCACTGAAAGAGATAAAAATATCTCTGACCATTTAGGCAATGAGTATGGAAAGGTTAACATATTTCAATGTACATGATCTCAAGAATTTTAAAAGGTTCTCTTTGGCACCTCTAATGGTCTTGTTGGTATGCTTTCCCTTATGCAATCCACACAAGTACCAAAGTTAGTAAATCACCGACTTTTATTTTCTGTATGGAGATATATTTCAATCTCCAAAGCCATAACAAGAGCATTTTTAAATTCTTAAAGATTCTACTTTACGTCAACATCACTATGCAGAAATAAACAAATAATTTTGTTTCAAAAATTGGGACGTAGGTCAATTTTAAATAGACTTTAAATAAACCCCAACCAATATTCCACCAAAAAATAAGAAAAATTTCAAGTTTAAAATAAAATTGAAATTTTTAATAAGCCAAACTAGAAAATAGATTTCAAAAAGATTATGGAATATAAATCATTTTTTGAGGTCAAAATTATAACTGAATTTTAAAATTAACCTATAGATCCCAACAAGCTCAAATTATAAACACGTGTTATCCATTTTAAAAAGGACTCTGCATTTGTGTTGACAATGTGGATTGTTAAACCATAATCAATCCACAATATATTTGATTGAGTCACTAAAAGAGATTCACGACATACTAGATATGGAGATTATCTTTATTTTAAGTCATTTCTTATACTTCATGCAATCTTTCTTTATATGCCCTTAATTTTTCTTATTTAATGAGAAATATGTATCTTGATTGCCATAATATTTTATTGGCACCTTATTCTCATGCTTTAAGTGTTGGACATGATTGCATTTATTGGTCCTTCCTTTGACATGAATAATTATGTGAACACTTTATAAATTCTCTCATATCCTTGAACACACATGGTTAGAAGTTTATTTACTAACCATTTATCCTTACGTGTGTTACAAGATAAAATTCTACACTTAGAAGAGAGAATTCAAAAATTGAAATAGACCAACAATGACTCAAAAATTTCAATCTTTAGGGACTTAAGCTAATCTATAATATCCTTCATTCCCATAA
Organism: Alnus glutinosa; assembly: GCF_958979055.1. NCBI lineage: Eukaryota > Viridiplantae > Streptophyta > Magnoliopsida > Fagales > Betulaceae > Alnus > Alnus glutinosa. Next base: position 3,162,555 of record NC_084886.1, on the reverse strand, counting down.
TGGGATTATAAACACTTCAGAAACTGTAAAAGGTTTGTCTTTAAAGCTTTTTCTATTAGGGTGCTGGCCAAATTTTGTTTGAACTTACTAAATGTTCATAAACAACCTTTATAAAACTTTGGCTCTAAAACATTCAGGAATAAATCCCTGATGACTTTAGTGACATGAGATTTCATGAACATCTAACTTAAGTGATTAAATCACTCCCACCGTTCATGCTTAATAATCTCACGTGGCGTACTTAATTCCGCGGGAGTAGGTGGTTTGTCCACACGGAGTACCAAAATTTTTAACACCCCAAATGAAAAAGCATATCAATCATTTTTCCAGTCAGAAAAATATTATCATAATGTATTGGAATATAAAACCACCAAAAGGTAGAGTAACAGGAATAGCTGCAATAACCCAAAATTAAAATAAATACTTTAATGCTATGAAGTAACTTTATTTTAAATTAGCCAATGCCAATTTAAATAGTAAATTTCAACCTACCTTTGGGCAAAGGTTGCATCACGCATGAAATTTACTCTTTATTGATAAGACTAATAAATTTAAATATTAATAAATAAAATTCTTCGTACCTTTGGGCAACCGAAAGAAATTTTACTTTTAATACTAAATTTGTTATCTCATTCTAATTAAGTCATAAAAATAAAAACTTCCCTTTGGGGATAGGTAATTAAATTTATGAGTTAATTACAATACGATGTTAATTTTTCTATATGAAGTTCATGTGTACGATCCTTATGCAATTATTACAAAATTAGGATGCTTTGGCTCTCCCAAAATCATAATAATCACGCTGTAATTCATGAACATCTAATAAATCTTTATGAGGTTCATGCGTGTGATCCTGATGTAATTATCATACAAAAATGGGATGCTTTGGCTCTCCCATAATTATTATGATAATTACGTGTGTGTAATCTTGATGCAATTGTCATTCAAAATTGGGATGCTGTGGCTCTCCCAAAATTATCATGATAATTGCTATTTCATTAACATCTAACAACTTTATAGATGCCCCCTTAATGGCCTTAGGAATATAACAAACCAATACTTAAATGGGGTAAACAGCATTTTTCAAGGTGCAAGCAGATGAGCTCCCAGGAAAGTGAGGGGGGTCACACCGGACACACTTAAATCCCAAGACTTTCCTTGCCAGAACTTTCCCCGACATTGCATTCTTAGATATTACTGTAAACACACCAGTATATATGGTATTGTTAATTATTCTTAGGTCTAGGCATCAAACAATTTATATTTAAACAATATAAATTTAAAATATATATTCCTCAATTCATGTATTAAATAAACAATAATTTTAATACACAGTACTGTAAATAATAAAGGGAATAAAACTTTAATATGAGGATATAATAAAACACATGGCCTAATGGTTTAGTAAGTGGCCAAGGCTCTTTACACCTGGTGAACCCAGGTTCTAAACACCATAAGGCCTAAATTCCCCTTTTAAAAAGAACTTGATGGGTTACTGAAAATGGTTGCTGTATTGGGCTGACCCAATTGGGTTAACCCACTTAATTTGGGTTGGGTATCTGTATTGGGCTACTATATTGGGTTGGGCTTTTGGGTCACAAGACTCCAAATGGGCTACTGTATTTGGCAATTAAGTCAACCCACTTAATCGGGTCAGGCCTTTGGGTCTATGTATAGTGCTGGCCCAAACTAGGTCAGCCCACTTAAATGGCCCAAAACTGCATGGGTTTTAAAAAACCCTACCCGAAAATATATCAAACCCAAAAACTTTAATGGGTCGAAACCCTACCCAGTCACCAACCAACCCGACCTGTAATGTTCCAGATGGGTTGAAAACCCTAAAAATGGAACCATAGCCGCTACCCCTTTATGAAAATACCCATATCAAGATTACAACAACTCAAAATTAGGCAGTATATCACAATACACAAAATAGTGATAAAACAAAAAATAGTTATATCAAATTTATGGGTTTTCACAAACAGTACGTGAACAACAAATATTCACAAAATAATCGCTAATGCGTTTCTATCATGTCACAAAAGACGAAATATTGCTCAAACAATATTGACAAACAGAAGTGAACAATACCAAATAGAATATACTTGATTCAATATTGATAACCAATAAAAAATACTTGATTCAATATTGATAACGCATAGTAAAATTATATGCTGAGCAAAATAGCACAGAGGCTGGCTCTGATACCACATGTTGGAAATATTTAACATATTTCTTAAACTAACATGCGCAGCGGAAAACGAATAAACAGGATTCAGGCTTACCTCTAGCCATGTTTGCTCAAGCGTCTCCACGATCCATCTGAAGAACAAGAAAGATTATTTGAGGGATCTTCTAACCTATGCCTATTGCTTGATGGCTGTACTGATGGTGTACACAGACACTCTATTTATAGGCTAGGTTAGGGACCCTCAAAATGGTAAACACCGTATTTGTTTCCTTCCATCAAGGAAACAATATCGTTAATTGATTTTAAAATCAATTAACCGATTCCATATTTACGGTAATCTAAATTAATAAAAATAACCATAATACCGATTCCATATTTACGGTAATCTAAATTAATGGAAATATCCATAATGCCGTATATATTTATTAAAAAAATAATAAACATAGTAAATACCGTAAATGTGATATAAAGGCCACAACCAAAAAGGAATAATATATTACAGTTTTTACTTGTAAAGACCTTGTATTTATAAAGGTTTTAGTGGCGTTTGAAATACCCTGTATGTCTTGAATTATCCGGAATCTACAGTTAGAGGCAACGTGGGTTCGGGATTTTGCACGTCCTGAATTCCCAGGGATTTACAGTTAATGGAAATGTGGGTTGCGACATGCGGAATGTCGGGGTTTCGTGGTGTTGTCCCTAATGCGCATTTAGGGGTGAAGTATTATGGATCTCTCGGAATTCTCTTGGGTTCTAAGATTTTTGAGATCGTGTGTAATTTCGAAAAGTCTAGAGTGATCCATCTTGAGCTCTGAAACACCGAGATGTTTTGTGTTTGAATGAATATTCTGGAGTCCGAGGTGGTTTATGCCCAAGGTGCCCGACCCCTGAAGTGGCCCGTGGCCGAGGTGACCCTAACCTTTGAGATGATTCATGACCGAGGTTTCTCGATCCCAAGGTGACTCATGACCGAGATGACCTGGCATGATTGGTCCTTTGACTTCGGGCCCAAGTGGCATCGGTGTGGATTATTTCTCCATCAAGACATGAGTCGAAATGTATTATTAAGTTGTGGTCTCTGTTGTTTTTATTCTTTATGATCGGTGTTGTACTCTTTCTCCAGGTGATCTGTTTGATCTGTTTCAGGACAAATAGAAACCAGCTCCAAGTCCTGCATAAAAAGCTCATGTTTAGCTCCTTTTGAAAATTGCATCTGAAGCAGCGAAGGGAGAAAACGTGAATCTTTCGTGACCCGCCATGGGCCTGTGGGTTATAGTCTAGTGACCCAATGGCGGGTCACAAGATAACCAATCCAGACCCACAGGTCACAAAGTGGGTGGGTTAGATGCACCTATACCCTTCTTCTTTTTCTTCCTAAAAAAATAAAAACATTTAGATTTCTCGGAAGACATAGCAAAAAAAGTAAAAACTCGATACATTAAATTGAGAGGTTTTAAACTTTATGAAACATTATAAAATAAATGATAATTCAATGGATACGTAAAGTTTCACTTACAAATAACTTCCACTTTTATATCACATAAAAAAAAAAAAAAATGTTACTTTTATCATTTGTATTTTAATTTAAATATGTGGGTACGTGAGGACAAGCATAGTGTGCAAATTTTACACACACAAGTTTGTGGAAGGAAATAAAATACTCTTACTTTTACTGCATATGAAACACATTTAAATTTGGATCTTAAACTATTTATATTTGACTAAAATTGAACAATCTTTACTTGTAATTATTATTATTTTTTTTTAATCTCTGAGTCATGAATGTAGAAGAGACAAGAAAAAATTTAGATAGATTGATGGATTAAAAAAATACTGATTTATTTTATGGCAAAACTTTATTTCAAACAAGTGTTTTTTTTTTTTTTTTTTTTTTTCCCCCTTTTCACCATCCGGAGAATAAAATATGAGTCTTTAAAGGTAAAAAATATAAAAAAGTCACGTCAATTTTAAAGAGGATAAAAAGATGTTTCTTAACATTATTTAATGTGTTATTACTTAGCCGGAGATGAAAAATGGGCAATATTAGCTAAAGTATTGCCCCTTTATAAGGAGTCAAATGTAGCGTTAGAATTGTGTTGTAAATTACAATAAAAAAAATTAGACGCAATAGTTTTGATATATTGTATTGGCTTATTTTTTATTTTATTTTATTTTCTCTCTTTTCTAGTTTCAGATGTTGAAAAGTGCATAAATGAATAAAGAAAGTTCCGTCAAAATACAACAGAATGCAAAGTTATGCCGTTATGGCTGCTCGAAAAGCAACAATATATACTTTATTATTACTTACTAAATTGACAAGGACTCAAAATGGATGTTACTGTTACTTAATTATTACGCCAAAGCCCAGTGGGAACCAAAATCATATATCGACGATTCGGCCAAAACAAACATTTCGCCTTAGAAAAGCATGCGGTTAAGACTTAAGAGTGGAAAACCTCGTCACTAGAAGCTGTCGTTAAAAAGGCTTTCTCGATTTAACAACCGTAAAACGTCGCCTTGAAAGCTAGTAGCGTAAAACACCATGTTCCAGTCCAAGGCCAATCACTATCAGGATCCGTTTGGGTTTGCGATTTCAAAAAGTGCGATTTAAAATAACGATTTTAAAATGTGCGATTTGAAAAAAGTGATTTTTAAAAACGTAGTTAAGCGTTTGGCAAAATCGCAGTTTGGCCTTTAAAATCGCGAATTTACCTTTAAAATTCTGCGTTTTTAAAAAAACACTATCTTATCTGCGATTTGAAAAAGCAGATTTTCTGCTTTTTCAAATCGAAATTTTTAAAAACGCATTTCCCAAACGATCTATGTTCTGTAATTTGGTTTAAAATCGCACTTATTGTTTACGAAATCGCAATCCCAAACGCACCCTCAGTCTATCGGTGCGTCGCCAAATGGAACCAGACCAAGTAGACCAAAAGCCCTCGTGCCCCTTCTTGTTTTGTAGCCACTGCCACTAGCAAAACCAAATCTTGCACGCCAATCCATCCAAAAAAAAAAAAATAATAATAATAAAAAATCGTGCACGCCAAAAATTTCGGAAAACACGGACACACGGTGCCTTCTCTAATCCCTCCTCCTCTTTGGCGTAAAAAGCTCGACCTCATAGCCTCTATAATATCCCACACCTCTCCTCCTTCCCCGCTCTGCTTGGCTCCATTTGTGTATCGGTGACGAACTATGGCTCTGCTACTCTGCAATGCAATACACCCCAAACCCTCTCTCTTGAAAGTTCACCACAGACGCCTCCAATCCGATTCCAACACCAGACTCCGCGTCTCTCTTCCCAACACTTCCTCTACCCCCAGAGGACGCATTCTTTTCCGTCCCCCAAAATCAGCTTCAATCAACGGGTTCTCTGTCCACAACGCTGCAGAAGCTTCCAGGGAGCAAGACATCGAGCCTTTCGAGAGGCTTCGGAGATGGAGTCGCGTTGTCCGGTCGGTCTTGCCCTGGGGAAAATGGTGGAGCTTCGACGAAGACGTCGAATTAAAATTACTGGCCGAGCCGGTGACCGTGTTGCAGGCTCTTACCCGAATGTGGAACCTCGTCGCTCAAGACCGTTGGGTCATCTTCGCCGCATTCGCTGCCCTAATTCTCGCGGCGGTGCGTGTCTTTACTGATTTTATGAACTCATTACATTAGCATTTCGATTGGTTTACTTGTTTGATTGCTAATTCGTAAAGTTTGCCGTTTTAGCTTTCGGAGATTTCGGTGCCGCATTACTTGACGGCGTCTATATTTTCGGCACAGAGTGGTGAAGTCGCGGTATTCCATCGGAATGTGCGTCTCTTGGTTCTGCTGTGCGTCACTTCAGGAATATTCAGGTCAAAATCTTGTATGGTCGAAGTACCCTTCTTCCTTAAGTTGCAAATTATTGCATGGCACTCTTTTTTTTTTTGGCCTAAAGAACATGATTTTAGGATCTATAATGAGCAGTCTATATTGTTTTTAATGGTGTTGTTTTGAACTTCTGCTTCATATGATAATACTTATTGTTCTCCATGCGTGAAATTTTGAGTTATGTTGATGAACCATGTGACAGAGCAGCTGACCCCATACTCTGTTTATTTGAACTTCAGTGGTCTGCGAGGTTGCTGCTTCGGCATTGCAAATATGATCCTCGTGAGTTATATCTTTCTCTGTTTTTCTTATCATATATATATATATATATATATATATGCCTTATTGGATGGGTAATTCGAGTTATTATATTAACTGGCTATCTTGTTAGGTAATCCGAAAATTGTTTCCATGGGTTCTAGAAAACGTGTTTACTGACACAAGCTTTCCTTGTAAACTAGACTATGATTTGTGAATTATAAGATCAAAATTACATGCCATATATTGGTTCCTAACAGGGCCGTGTTTTATGGTGATGTCAGATGTGGAATGGATTTTTTTTTTTTTTTTTTTACGTTTAGCTTTCTGACTTACAATTACTTGGTACTTGTGTTCAGACTTTAGTTCTTTGTTGGTGTCACGATTCTGAATGGAGCTTTTATAACATTCTGCAGGTCAAGCGAATGAGGGAAACATTATATGCTTCCCTTCTCCTGCAGGTTCTGAAATATGCTGCCATGTGCAACTATCAAGCAAGCTAATTCTGTTTAGATTTGGTGTATAGTTTAACTTATTTTTGCAGTATCTCTTTTGTAGGATATATCCTTTTTTGACTCTGAAACAGTTGGTGATTTGACAAGTAGGCTTGGGGCGGATTGTCAACAAGTGTCACGGGTTATTGGGAATGATCTTAATATGATATTACGCAATGTTCTACAGGTTCCTTTGCTGATTGAACAATTAATACCTTACTGATTTGCTTTTGTTTGAGGCTTAAGTTTGTGTTTTGCATGATTCTATGTCAGGGAGCGGGTGCATTGGTTTACTTGCTAACTATATCTCGGCCACTTGGTTTGTGTACATTGATGATATGCTCTACATTATCAGCAGTTATGCTGCTCTATGGCAGGTAAGATTTATTTTGTTTTTTTTTTTTTCCCAGTTTTTCTTAGTTGAATATTGACCTTGACTTAATGAATATACTTTGATGTAAGTGACATGTAACATTATTGTGATCCGAATGAGGCGGCTAGGTGGGTGCATGGCAAGAGGAGAAAGCTTAAAATTAGAAATGACGATATGTGTAAAGGACAATTAGAATGTTCTAGTTTTAGACTTTTATGTGTAAATCTGCTTCAAAATAGGCTTCACAAATTGAATGGCAGGCCCATTTTGTTTACAAGCCCGTTGACTTTATGGAAGATATTGATTGTACATGCTGAGACATAAAAATGCATACAGGCATATAGACTGGCGCACTCTTATTTATCCATTGCTTAATTCAGTCTCTCACTATCTATCTCCTTTCTCTCTTTCTTGTTTTGTTTTTGTTTCTTGGGAAATTTTGTTGATTTTGCTAATGTCCTTTTTATAGGTACCAAAAGAAGGGAGCTAGGTTAATCCAAGAATGTACTGCTTCTGCCAATGAAGTAGAATAAGACTCCTTATCTATAGTTTGTTATTGAAAATTCTGATTTGTGAATAGTGTCTATAAAAAGCAATGCTTCATTATTTAATGCAGGTTGCTCAGGAGACCTTCTCTTTGATGAGAACTGTTCGCGTTTATGGAACAGAGGAAGATGAACTTAGAAGGTAAACATTGCTACTAGAGGTCCTGTCTTTCTTCAATAGTCAGTGATTCTTCACTAACTTTCTGCAATGCATTGTACTTATAAACATATGAAAACAGGCACGCGTTGTATTGTTAAATGGCTTTAACAGATAATTTCTCTGACTTTTGTGTATAGATACACGCATTGGATGGGCAAACTAGCTGATATAAGCTTGCGACAAAGTGCTGCATATGGTTTTTGGAACCTGAGCTTCAATACTCTTTATCACTCAACTCAGGTCTTGCTTTTTGAGTGTTTTTTAGAATCAAGATTTTGAATATTTAAGATAATTATTTTTTATCTCTTTTCTTCTCAAATAATTCAATTATTGTACGAAGAATTTCCATTTGATACTCAATAATCTGTGTGATTTAAACATGAGTTTTTGCTTTCTGTCTGAGCGTTTTGGCTTGAAGTAAGACCTTTTAACGGGTATATCAGTAGCCTATGTTTTACTAGATACCAGGTTAATGTATTTTTGTTATCTCATCTCTAATTGTGTTTTAAGAAAAGTGTTTCTTTAATTTAAGGAATTGTTTCCAGCTGCATTCTTTTTTTGATAAGTAAGAAGCCAATCTCATTAAAAGCGTAAGGCACCCCTTGTTTCCAGCTGCATTCTGTTTGGGCTTAAAGCAAAGCATGTGTAATTCGTCATCAGCGCATGAAATTTGGATGTTATGGATGAATGGATTGTTTGTTTGATAAATGTTGAAGCTTTATCAGCTATTGTGAAAATTTTATTTACTATTTGGTCTCAAGTTCTAGTGGTTGACTTCAGTATTTATTAGGAAATTTAATTTTGTAGGTTATTTCTGTGCTGTTGGGAGGAGCGTCTATTCTAGCTGGCCATATAACAGCAGAGCAACTTACAAAGTTTATATTGTACAGCGAATGGCTAATTTATTCAACATGGTGGGTGGGGGACAATTTATCATCTTTGATGCAATCTGTTGGAGCAAGTGAAAAAGTCTTCCAGTTGATGGATCTCTTGCCCAGTGATCAATTCATATCAAAAGGTTAGCATACTGGTCATTATCAGAATCATCATTTCATGTTCAACAAGCTCCATTTCCCTAATTGCTAGTGCAATGAACAACATGAGCTTATATTTTCAATCATCTACCTGTATCTGAACAGCAAACTCTTGGTGTCGTTTAGGCATGATGCATATTATAATGAGACGTTTAGGCATGATGCATATTATAATGAGATGTTTGAGGCAACTAGAACCTGCACTTACTGTTTGCACATAATGCTTAAAATTACAATTTTGATTTTTTAAACCTATGGAATTACAAAATTATTGTTGAAATATCTTTCTCTCGCTAAGATGATTCTAGTGAGAAGACTTATTACTAGGGGCACTTAATATCTAGGAAAAGGAATTGAAAGAGACCTTGGATTATGGATTTTTAATTTCACCCATTCAGCTGATATAACACTCAATGCGTCTTTTTTTTGTTAAAAGTTCTCTTTTCTTTAGTTAAATTATGGATTTTAGATGGTACTACTCTACAGGATTGAAGTTGCGACGGCTGTTGGGACATATTGAGTTTGTAAATGTTTCTTTTCATTATCCTTCAAGGCCAACAGTACGTATCCCATGCTCAATACTATAAATACTCCATCTGGCTCATGATTTTTGACACTTCTGTTTTCGTTAATATCTCCAATGCTCTACCACTTCTGTGGAGTACGAATGGTGCTAGAGTAGGAAAGAATACCTGCATACAGAAGACGTTCCCTGTTCTGTGGCGCAGGAAACACCCCAGTCAAGTGGTAGAGTATCTCAACATGTTGGTTGTCATAGGAGCATGTATTTATAGCCAATACAGCAAGGAGTAGTTTTAATTATTTAGGAGCTGATTAGTTTTTATCCTAGCTGGTAAAGCATTTTCATTACTATAGGATGTTATAAAAAAAATACCTATAATATCAGTACATAGTTCTTATGTAATACGCTAGTTTAAACTAACTAATAGTTAAAATCAAGGCCGCTAGATTATTCCACTAGCATTTCTGATACTTCCTGATTTGTTTAATTAGGCTACCTGATCCTAAATTGATTCTGTGATTCTACTTTTACTTAAAATTACTGGTGTGGCTACTTCAGAAAGAACTAATAGTTAGACATCTGAACAGGTACCTGTACTTCAACGTGTAAGCATTTCAGTGCATCCTAACGAAGTGGTTGCAATCGTAAGAGAGTATTTCTATTTGCTTATTTTTATTCCTTGCGTGCCACAATGACCATAAGAAATAAACTTTGTTTTAATATTGCTTAGGTTGGTCTTAGTGGTAGTGGAAAGAGCACACTGGTGAATCTTTTGCTCCGTCTTTATGAGCCGACAAATGGTCAGGTAATATCTCTAGCCTTGATTCAACATTTGCAACTAATGCATTAAATTGGAAGGATTTCATGTTTAAAACAATTACTTTGAGTTAAAAGAAAAGGTTTTGAAGAAACAAAGAATTACCTGAAGATATGTTATCCATGCTTATTTCTTGAATCATTTAAAAGTAAGTTGCTGAAATTACCATTTGCGACAAGCGAATCACCATCAGCTCCTTAGCTAAGTCGTTACATATGACATTCTAGGATCCAACTTCAGCAACAAAGGATCTAGTTTCAAAATATTTGCCCCTTGTCTCTGCAGCTCAGTGTTGTTCTCCTCCAGCAGGTCCTCATCTCCAAAAGTTGCTCAATGGTTCTGACTCTTCTTCGGCGCTGGTTAGTGATCATGGGGATGGGGAGTTTCCTAACCCTCTGGGAATTTTTTTCCCCTGTTAGGCCTTTGGATTGGGCTTCCTTATGTGTTAAGGACCTATGTCCTGTGGTGGGGATCTGTGAGGGGCAAGAGGATCAAACTGTGTCTCTCCTTACAGCCATTGAAGAGGATCATTATAGGGAGGCTTGCTCTAATTCTAGGGGTAGAAGGGTGCTTTTGAACCTAGAGTGCCCTATAAACTATGATTCTAGGCGTCAGAAAATCAAGGTTCGCGTTTCTTAGTGTGGGGCGCTTTGGGTTTTTAGGGCTTTTGGTGTTTTGTAGGGTTTCTTGGTTGGGTTATGGAAAAAGGGAAGACTCACCAGACTAAGAAACCATTTCTTTTTATTTCTCTTTCATTCTGTATTTTATGGTGTATGTCAATTGAAATTGATGCTATTACCTTCAATGCCCTCTGCCTTTGTATGTAGATTAGCAATATTTCAACGGGTTAATATGGCAAAACAATCTAGATGACAGATCTTGTTGGAGTCCATATGCTCCGTTGTAGTCAAATGCATCTCATTTAGATAGTACATAGAATGTTAGAAAAGGTTGTGAGACTTTTTCAGGCTACACCAGATTCGAAGTGGGGGATGGGACCAGAATTAAATTTTGGCACGATCTGTGGGTTGGGAATATGACTCTCAAGGCAGCTTTTCCAGTTTTGTTTGGTATAATTGTTGCGAAGGACGCCTCTGTTGCAAATAACTTAGAGTTCTTGGGTGGTTCCAACCAATGGAACGTGAGCTTTACTAGAGAAGCGCATGATTGGAAGGTGAATGTTTTTGTTTCTTTCTTCTAGATGCTGCATTCAGTTATAGTCAAAAGAGGCGGCGAAGACAAGCTAAGGTGGGTCCCTTCCAAAAAAGGCCTTTTTTTTTTATAAGTAATATAATCCCATTAAAAAGCACTGAGGGACGCAACCCTAGCACACTAGAAGTATATAAAAGTGCCCATAATCAGAGGGAACAAAAGAACATGAATGTAAAAACTCAGCAAAAATAAGATGACTCGGGCTATGAGCCGAGACTCATACAAATAGCGTATTAAGCACATTTCGATACAAGTCCAAAACTAGTAATCCCACATCTTCAAGGTCAAGTTTTTTTTCCACTCCTTGACTCGTCTTATTGGTACTCGCTTTCCCTGGAAGTGTGTGTGGCGGACCCAAGCTCCCTCAAGGGCGGCCTTCTTTTCGTGGTAGGCGACTTTTGGGAAGATCCTTACCTTGGACAATCTCAGGAAGCGCCATGTTATCGTGATTAACAGATGTTGCATGTGCAAGAAGACGGAGGAGTCCGTGGACCATCTTCTTCTCCATTGCGATGTGGCTTTTGTTGTTTGGTACTCTCTTTTCAGTCGTTTTGGGTTATGCCACGACGATCTGCTTGCTTGTTGGTGGTCTTTGGGCCGGTCGATGAGTGCTGCGATGTGGAAAATAGCGCCCACTTGCTTCTTTTGGTGCTTATAGAGAGAGAAATAATCAGAGCTTTAAGGACGTGGAGAAGACCCCTGATGAACTTTTATCCTCCTATCACACTCTGTATCTTTGAACTACGGCTTATGTGTTCCCCTTATCTTTTAGCTTTCTTGATTTCCTTGCTCGTTTCTCTAGTTAGGCGTTTCCTTTTGTATACTCCCAGTGTACTAAGGGGCGCCTCACGCTTTTAATGAAATTGGCTTATTACTATCAAAAAATATATATTCTCCCCTTGTATGTGACTGTGTTTGGTTGTTTTGTATGATGTTGATCATAGGTCTCTTTGCTCTGAGTCATGTTTATGTCGGTATTCTTTTTAACCTTTTCTTACTGGTAGCCAGCTAACGACTTCAAGCTTCCAGTTTTAGGGATCTATTGCCTTTTTAGTGAGCCTTTTAATTATTTCTCTTTTACTACTTACATTCAAGTAACTGGGGTGTGGATGCGCATTAGTTGACCTTTGTCAGTCTAATTGTGGATTTTGATTGATGCTCTCCCTCGTGGGGTTTAGGATAAAATGGTTGATAGCCAGTGATGCTATTTATCTTTCTTGCTTAAGTATGATAATTGGTGTCCAGATGCCCATTAGTTGAATTTTTCCTTTGTAATTGTTATTTTAATTGCAGATTTTGGTAGATGGCATCCCTCTTAAAGAGTTGGACGTCATGTGGTGGAGGGAAAGAGTTGGATTTGTGGGACAGGTTCTTGATTTGCTTAAAGCAAAAATAAATTCAGTTAATATATTAGATCTTTTCTTCTTACATAAAAATTTGGAACAGGAACCTAGACTTTTCCGTATGGATATTAGTTCAAACATCAGATATGGATGTACTCGAGATGTAAAGCAGGAGGATGTTGAATGGGCTGCCAAGCAGGCATATGCCCATGACTTCATCACATCACTGCCTAATGGTTACCAAACACTTGTTGATGATGATTTGCTTAGTGGGGGACAAAAGCAGCGAATAGCCATTGCTCGGGCCATTCTTAGGGACCCAACTGTATTGATCCTTGATGAAGCCACTAGTGCACTAGATGCAGAGAGTGAACACAATGTCAAGGTAAGTGCATCTAGAATTAACTCCATCTCAACACACACACATACAGACACACATGGGGGAAAAATTAGAATGATATTTCTGTAATATTGCTTTACCTAAAAGAAAAACAAAAAGAGAAACATATTAATATATCATTTGCCACTATATCTAGGGTGTTCTTCGTGCTGTCAGAAGTGACTTGACGACAAAGAGAAGTGTCATAATTATCGCACACAGGTGGTTCTCTAATACTCTCACTTTCAGTGTCTTAATTGTTATATGAAGTTTTGATTGATAGAAGGTTCTATGTAGTGCATCCAAGGCATATTGATAAAATTCCTATTTCAATTATCTTATATTAGTTGCATACTTTCTACAGGCTTTCTACAATTCAAGCTGCTGACCGGATTGTGGTAATGGATGGTGGTCAACTTGTTGAGGTTAGTTTTCTGTCCATTTATTTTGAATCCCTAGATAATTTGTCCATCATTTCATTTTTGGAAGTTCATTACCTTCATATGTTTGTTGACAATGACCTACACAAATTTGCTTCATGAAAAAAACAAAGGCATCCATGAAAACCCTGCTTAAAATCAAGATGTCATTAAAAGCATAAGTTGCCCCATGTACACAAGAAGTTCCACGTAAGTTAAGAACCAAACCAACTAAATTTTGTTCCATAAAATTCTACTCATAGCTATAGAACAGAACCGATCCAAAAAAAGTATCTTTGGCTTGGTTTGGTTCAGTTCCATAGTTCTCTTTTCACTTAAAAAAGCAAAACAAAAGGCTACATATAAGAGAGAAGAGTGAGAGATATAGAGAAAACATATAACATAATACAAAATGTTTGAAGAGGTGTTGAAGTTTTTGTGGGTTGAAGAAGTCTGATGGATTGATAATTTCATATTCAGCAATGTATAAGACAAAGACATGTATATAGTTAAGATAATATACATACAAAATTTGTTTTGATTTGGTTTGGTAACACTACTCCTAAACCGAGAGCCGAAGCAAGCTATTCATGTCCAAAATTTTGGACCTAGAACCCTGTCTCACCTTTACTCATAAGCCTTATTGGGACTGATCCCACAATCTCCCTTGCTTGAGCATGGCACAGGGGCCAATAAATTTTGCCGTAGTCCTTTCTTTGGGTGCTAATTGTATAGTGGAGATAAAACTTATGATAGGTCTGGCCTCCTTCAATCTAATAAGTAAGATTGTAAAAGATGGAGCTATAAGCGTCCTATACATAATGGAGCTGCAAGGCCATGAATGTTAGCTATGAATTTAACTTCAATTCTGAAGTGTAAGCTATAAATGTAACTTCTATTCCAATGCACAGATGGGCAGTCACAATGAGCTTCTCGGCAAGGATGGCTTATATGCTCGACTGAATAGAAGACAGGCTGATGCTGTTTCATGATCTTGGATTGCTTAGATATTCACCTTTTGTTTCTCCTTAGACTTCTTTGATGCAGTATGGAGGTTCAAGCATCTTTTTCACTGCTGAACCATGTATCATAATATTCAAAAACAAGAACGCAGAATATTTTGGAAAACGACAAAAGGAGTATACAAATATGCTACTGAAGCTGTTGCAGGCAGTACATTTTCAGACTCCCTAAATCATGGGAAGCAGCTTCAGAAAGCATGACCGAGTGTAACAATCAAAGGATGTCTAGCTGAACATCAGCCCTAGTAGTTGTCAGGCATACTGGCACCGATTAAATGTAATTTGATTAATTTATAGGTTGACTTCTTCAGACTCAACCAAGTTATCAGGCATATATGGCACACATTTTCCCTTCTACTGCAGCCAAGGGCATTGGGCCGTGAGTGTAAGAGTTTTCTTCTCTAGCAAAGCCAAAATAATATTTGCCCAGACGTTAAGATGGAACTATAATGAATTACATCCGGCACAGCAAAATCTTAAAATATTTGGTGACCTGCTACAATATTCACTTACAAAATGTTAAAAAAACGTTTTAAAATTTCTAATATTCTCTCATCTCAAGGAAAGAATAAAGAAATTCTTGAAAAATAATATTATTTAAATAAAATAGTGAAAGTAGATAGTTAAAATAGAGTTTTTTTTTTTTAGATCAATATAAAATAGAGAGTTGGGGTTATGTGATTTGAAAAAATTGGTAGTTAAAATAGAGAAATGTGGTTTTTTTTTAATAGCTAAAATAGAGTGTAAATTTGATGAACTTGAGGTGAATGCATCAAGCTCAACAAATTTATTATTTATTTTAGCTACTAAATTTTTTTAAGCACTTACATCAAGCTCAACATTTTAGTTATCAACTTTTCTTGTTCTATTAAAATATTATTTTTCAAAAATTTATTCATTTTCTCCAACAATCATATCACACTCTCCCATATAGATTACGGAGGGCCGATACATGGGGACGCTCAACTATCCCCCATTATTCTCTTTTTCATTTTTTTTTTGATTAAAAAATTATAAAAAGGGTGATGGGGGACGGTTTGTTGTCCCTCACAAATCATTTTCCCGGTTTAAGACTTAAAGCCCACAAAAATTTCACCACTTTGACGAGCCTGAGGGAGCCTTTTCTCTTCATTTTAACGTTTTGACTAGCCAAAATAGCATTTTAGCATGCTGTGAATACCTTAGGGGGGGAATGAGATTCTTTTTTAGTTCAGATTTTATTTTGTTATATTTATCAATAAATATGATATAATATTATTTAGAAGTTTTAGATGGCATAGCAATGCATGCACTATTAAATATAGGGATAATTGCACCGTTGGTCCCTGTGGTATGTCATAATTATTTTTTACTTCCTATAGTTTAAAAAGTTCATGAGAGGTCCTTGTGGTTAGCAAAATTACAAATCGATCCCTACAGTCAAATTCCGTTAAAAATTTTAACAGATTCCCTCAAATTTTTAACGGAATTTGACTGTAGGGATCGATTTGTAATTATTGTTAACCACAAGGACCTCCTATGAACTTTTTAAACTATAAGGAGTGACAAATAATTATGGCATACAACAGGAACCAACGGTGCAATTATCCCTTAAATATATAAAATATAATATAATTTAGAACATAAAATATTAAGTTCCACCGGAGATAGTCTCTTATTAAGACGGCCCAGAACAAAAAAGATGCAAGGCCCAAGATAGGAATACTCTAATTCCAAACGCTAGGCCTGGCCTAGCTAAAATCCTATTTTCCTTTGGCATTCCTTTGTTCGTTCATTCACGAATCATTCCCATTCATTCATACCCTGCGGTAGCTCCTGCAAAGTGCAAACCCTTCTCGGCCATCCCCCAATAACAAAAAGAAAAACAGCAGACAAGAGAAATAAACCACATCCACATGGACGCGTATCAACAGGCTCAGCGTTACATGAGACCACCACTGACGCCGCCCACGTTGGATCCCCACCACCAATTCCACCACTATCAGCAGCAGCAGCCACCGCCGCCGTGGTTCTCAAACCAATATCAGTACCCCCAGTCCCAGTCCCAGTCCCCTTCCCCGTCCCCTCCTCCGCCGCAGTGGGCTCCACCTCCACCTGGCTCCTCTTATCCTCCACCCCCTAACCCTTATGCTGCACACCCTCCCCTCCACCACCACTCCCAGTTCCCTCCCCCCCCTCGCCCCCACGTGCCTCCTCCCCCTCCCCCTCCCCCTCCCCACCATTCCCAGCTTCCCCAGTCTTATCCCCAGGCCAATCAGGTAAGTTGATCTCTGTGTGTGTGTGTGTATCTTATTCGGCCTTTTGGTTTAATTTCAATCTTGCCCTTCTCGATTGTCTAGGATTTTACTTTAACTTACCAGTTTATTCTAAGTGTTAAGGGTTTCGGTTTTGGGTCAATGATTGTTATCCATTTCTAGGCTCTCTCATGTTGGTAGATTTGTTTGTTCCTTTAATCGGATCGTAATAGAGAGCTATTGACTATAATTTAATGCGTGGTGTTCCTTTTTGTAGGAATGGGGCACTTCGAATTGGGCTCCCCACCAGGCTTGGAATTATCCCGGTAAGCTGTTGTGTATAAGTTGTTTCTTCGTTCTTGTTTCTCACGTTTTGCTTACTCTTTCATGTTTTTTATTCGATTTGCAACTTAGGAAGATGCTCGATTTGCTGTCAAATTAGGCATTTTGATTAACTTTGCTATTGAATCGTCTCAACTCTGAATCTGGACTGATGTGGCGGTGCCTTGGATGGGAATTTTAGTAATTCTGCTTTGAAATGAAACTGAGAAGCTTTTAAGATGAGGATTGGTCACGAGTGATTATGATGTATATATGACGTTTGACTGCTAAATTGGTCTCTTTAATTTTGTTGATCTGTGTGGGTTTTAAATTTGTAATTGTCACATAGGAACCATCGATTGAAATATAATGTGTTGCCCATTTGTTTTTTTCATAGTTTAAAGTGTATGTTATGCATTTAAAGTGTTGATGGTCAGCATGTGTACTGCGCCGGTGTTATCAAGATTTCTAGGCCCCCTTATTACTGTAATTTGGATCACATGCCCTGATCTGAGGTGGTTTTCCAGTCTTGATCCTTGAATAGTTGATTAAAACTTTATTTCTTTAGCTCTATAGAGCTAATGGTTTCTGGACTAATTGGCATCTCCATCAATAAACAAGGGGGTGGAGGGTGAGGTCACTGTTTCAATCTCAAGGTGGGTGTGAGTTGTTTTTACCCATTAAAAAAATTTGTTTAGTTCTAGAGAATGTTCATAACTTCTCCAATGGTATATGATTATGTCCAATGCTTGTAACACCATAGTATGTGTTATTATGTGCACATGTACGCATATTCCCAACACACTAGAAGTGATATAATTGAGTTGTAAATTGAACTGTCACCGAAGATGGTGATCCAGCTTAGCCTACCCCTAGCTTAATGTATACTAGGAGATGCACACAGACTTATGTGTCTACTATATGGTGTTGTAGGTTATACAAAGTGGGAGGCTGTTCGGATGTGAATGGGGGGACTAGGGTCTATGAACTCAAGAGGTGGCCGGTGTTGTACAGATAATCTTTTGTTAGTATGATTCTCACTGCTTTTGTCTTGGCCATATGAACATAGGGCAATATAATTTTTTTTTTCTTGATTACACTTTGCCCCAAATCCTTATCAGTGAGGATGTAGAAAACAGTAATCTAAGAGGTGTGTATTTTAAATTGGTGATGGTCATCATGCATAGGTACTCATAGTTCTTATTTATTTAAAAAAAAAAAAAAAGATTTGCTAATCACAGTAAGACATAGTTTCTCTGACCTGCAAATTGTTAGAATTGTTTTGTGCAAAGGATATCTAGTACTGCTGCTTATTGTTTGGTGGTGAGCCACATTTTTATCTTTTGATATTTTTATCATCTTGACTCAGCATCCCCTTCTGTGTGTCAAAGACATTTGGTTTAACTTTTCTTAACTTTTTAATGACAGCCCATAATAATGAAGAAGACTGGGCTGCCAGGGCTAGAGCTTGGGCAGATGCTAAAACTGCAATGGAAAATCAACATACACAGTCTCAGTTTACACCGGTTGGCAGGCTGGAAGACCAAGGTCATTATTATGATCAGTATCCGCAGTCCGTTGATGCTCATTACCCGGATATTCAAGATCAGTCTCTTCCTGCATCAAGCTACCAACAGTTTCCAGTTTCAGGCACACCTCTGCAACGGCCACCGGTAGTTCATCCCCAGGAGACTTCATCCGTATGCTCTGAACCATCTTCTTATGTTCCGGATGCGCATCTAACTTACAATGTTAGAGATGGGACATTTTTTGGAGATTCAAGTGCTGTATTTCATCAAGGAAATATACTCGCAAGTTCATCTGTTCATCAGCAGGAGGTACCTTCTAGTTATTCTTCTGTTACAGGTAATAATTCACTTAGCATATTGAGTTTGCATGTGAAACTTGTGTTGAAGAACTGCTGCTTTGGAACTTTTTGACTTTCAAACCCCTGATCTGCTTGTATATTAAATTTAATTGGAATCTACTCTCCTTTTTCTTTTTTTTGGTGGGGTGGGGGTGGGGGGGGGAACGGATGTTGTTTCTCCTGCTGTAATTGCTTCCCCCACCCCACCCCCAATTTAATGTTGTTATTGGAAAGTGGTTCTCGAGCAGATTGCATTAATTTTTTGAACTTTCTCTGCGTGCTCTCTTCTATACATGCAGTTTTACATTGGTAATCCTTGTAGAATAATTTGTACAAATGGTATCAAGCGATCAAGTTGCACTGTAATGTATCGCATGACATACTCTTCTGCAGGTCTAGGTTCCTCATGGTGATTCCTTTTTGTAAATAGAATTTGATAATGTGAAAGCTTCAGTTAACGACAAGAATTGAATTTGTTGGTTGACATTATATTAGAACTTCAAAGTTGTGAAGCCTGATCTTTGAGCTTCTGAAAGATTTGACAATGTGTGATCTAGTTATGTGACAGTTACGAACAGGACAGAAATATGGTGCATTAATTTTGTCCTTTGAAGGCAGAAACAGAAAATTTCTGTGCTGGATGCATGGAAAAATGTTAATGGTTTATAGATATTGTAAAGACGTCTAGCCTTCTTTAATAATTAGTTTTATGTTTCCACTTTAATCACAGCTTCTGCTGTAATTAAGATCAGAAGCAGTATAAGGTTGTATTGGTCCAGATGAGAGATTTTCTTTAGAGGATGGTTATATCACTCGTCTTGCGAGCACATGAATATCTGAATTCTTAAAAAGGAAGGATTTGTCTGCATACCCTTAAGTATGGGATTCTTGATAGCCTTCTGAACTTTATAACCCCCCCCCCCCCCCCCCCCCCCCCCCTTCTTTTCATCTCTCCCCAATGTGCACGCGCACACACATTTTTTCTTTGTTTGCTGTTTGACTAATCACTTAATTAACAGGTAAAGAAGATACTGCAGATCACAATGAACAGTCATACAAACTGTTGCCTCTGTCAAATTCCTCAGCTCAGGAGGGACAGCACCATATGCAACCATCGCTTCCTGCGGCCTTCACATATGGCAAACAGTCAGCTGATTCCACAACCAATCTTGCTGATATGCCTTTAGATTTTGCACCTGGCTTTAATCGTAATCACGATTCACATATGCAATCCAGTTATGCTCATCATGATTCAGTCGGACCTGGAAGAGGCATTGACCCCGTTGCAGCAGTGCACTCAATAAATAATTGGACTCCCTCTGTTGCACCTGGTTTGGTTTATCCTTCAATTTCTTCTGATATTTCATCAGGGGCACAGGTCTTGATTCTGGCTCCCTCAGTTCTTCAATTATAGAGCCTTCATACAAATATGCTGACATTTGTTTCGTTTAGCAGCACGATCCTTCCATGGCCATACATTCTCCTGTTCCTGGACATGCTGCACCACCATTTGGAAGGTTTCCTGGACCAGGCCAGGCCACAATTCCATCTGGTGGTGCACCTTTTGCTCTTGGTGCAGGAACTACACTTCATCCTACTGTAGCCTTCTCTGGCGATTATGGAATTTCTCTTGCTTCTGAACGCCCTAAAAAGGTTTTTTTTTGTCTGTCTTAATACTTAAACAGTGACGTAACCTTTTTTGAATTTCATCTTTGGAATTTTTTAATTTTTTTCCAGGCTTCGGTGCCTAATTGGCTTAAAGAGGAAATAAAGAAAGCAGTCATTACAAGTTCTTCTGTAGACTATCCCAAGGAGGAAACACAATCCATTGAGGATGAAGGTATCGATAAATCTTTCGGGAAGGCTGATCAGGCAGATAACAAAAGCATTGATTCTTCTAGGTCAACAGAAGAAGAGGATGATGATGAGGTGCTATTTTTTTACCTGTTTTACCCTGTCATATAAAAAGTTGATTCAGTTTACTGGTTTTTCCCCTCTGGTGAAGTTTTCTTTCCATAACATGAGAAGTTCTTTTGTTTATTTGTTTCATGATTTGTTTTCTTCAAATATAGTTATCGGCTGCACTTCATTTCTGTTGTTATTGATCTGCCATATTTTTGTTCTCTGTAGGATTATGTTGAAGCAGCTAGAACTGCAGCAGTCAACCAGGAAATAAAACGTGTGCTAACTGAAGTTCTTTTAAAGGTTACAACTGCTGAACAGTGATTGTTATCTTATTTAATTTCTTTCTGCTGTAGTTAAACATTTTATGTTTTTTTATTAGGTTACTGATGAGCTGTTTGATGAAATTGCAACTAAAGTTCTCAGTGAAGATGATCTAACCGTTGAGGGTAATTATATCATGAACTCTCACTTTTCATATTAGTTTCTGTATATTTGGGTGCTAGTTCTGATGTTTTCAACATAATAAAATTTATAACTATGGTTTCTCTTTTTGTTGCCACAGTTGACCAGAAGACCGTCGCTTCCAATCATAAGGAATTACCATCATCTCGCCCAGCAGTTCCAGCTCCTAAGGCATCTGCAAAAGTTCTAATTCCCACCCTGGCAAAGGATTCTGACACTAAAAGTGACAGTGAAAAATCTAGTTCAAGCTCCCCAGGAGATATTTTAGGTCTTGCAAATTATGCTTCTGATGATGATAATGGAGATGATGAAATCCGGAGCTCCAGTCTGCCAAATTCCAATCAGCAGTTGAGCATTAAAAAGCTTTCAGAAGATACACATGATGCAGCTGAGAATGGAATCTCCAAAGTAGAACTTCAAAAGGACAGTAGAAGTCAGAAAAATATGGAGAGTGGCATGGGCAAAACCAGTTCAATTGAATCCAAAAACAATAACGGTGCTACTATTAGTGAGTTGAATGATAATAGGGTGGATAGGGATCTGGGCCATGCATATTCTTCCAAGTTGGTCTCTGAAGATAGTAATGATGGAATTACTGTTAGTGGAAAAATACTAGATGGAACCAGTGCCTCTAGATCAAAGAACAATGTTGGACTAATGGAATCTGAACTGCCTGGAGAGTATGTCACTGTCAAGAAAACATCAAGCAATGATCCTCAACGTAGTGAAACCAGAATGAAGTTAGATAAAAATGATCGACATGAAAGTAAAAAGAGTTCTGGGAAAGACTTTGTTAGGGAGGGAGACAGTAATAAGACATGGGCAGATGATAATGGAGATGAGAAACGTAGGAGACGAGATGAAAGGCATCCGAGAAAGGAAAAAGGAGATGATTCGAATGGGTCAAAGGACAGAATGAAAGAGCAAAGTTTTGAGCCTAGGGTAAAAGAAAAGCAATCTGAGTCAAGAAAAAGTTCTGACCATCTTGATGTCAAGGAAGACAGAAAAGAAACAGAGAGACTCCATAGAGCTAGGACTAAAGAAGATCCCAGCAGAAAACGAGAACACAGAAAGGATGAGGAGGAAGATACATCAAGACATAAAATCGCAAGCGAGTCAAGCAGGCACAAAAAAAGACGCTCTTCTTCCATTAGCAGTAAGGGTAGAAATAGCAAAGACACCTCAGTTAGTCATGCCAATGATTCAAGTGATGAAGCCTCAGATGATTCTAAAAGGTTAACCATTAAAATCTTTTGGCTCTGCTCTGTTCTTCCAGTTATACTATGTGGTCCTTATATATGGTTGGATACTGCAGGAAACTGCAATCAAGGAAACATAACTCATCACCATCACCTGTCAGGTCTAGGAGAAGGTACCCATTTATCAAAATCTCTTACTTTTATTCGGGTCCAGGTTGTCAAATGTCAAGGGGATGTTTGAATGATCCTATGAATATCAAATTGAGCCAGTCTATCATAAATGGCATTTAAGGAAAAAAAAACATGATTGTATGACTTGGAGATATTATCAGTCACCTAGTAAATTAAAAATAAGGCACGAGTAGGTTGATTAATTGGTATCTGGAACAAAATATGCAGTGTTCTAGTTCAACTTCCATGTAATGTTTTAAGTTCCCAGTATGGTACTTAATTTATGCGTTAATTTGTCTTTTGATACTGCTGATAATTATTCCTTTATGGTTTTCAAATGTGGATTGAACTGTTTATAGTATGCAGTCAATTACGATATATGGTAGGTGAAGGCATCTTAATAATGTGACTTGTCAAGCTTGCAATTCTGATTTTGAATTGGGTGACCCTGTTATGTCAGAAGTCTGTACATTTAATCATTTATTAGCGGTTCTACAAATTCACTTTCAGTAAAGATTTATTTTATGTATTCCATAATAAGGGAACGAATCATTAATTTATGGTATCAACCATATTTCTGTGGAGACAGCTAGCGGTGCAATCTTGCTGAGAGATACATAATAATGAAAACAAAATTGTCGAGTGTTTCAGTTTTTTTTCTTCTATGCTTTGGTTGTGAGATTTGTGAGGTTTGCACAATGAGACTCGCTTTATGCCTAGTTTCAGGGAACACACTAAGTTGCAGCATTAACCCTTATATTTTCCAGGTTTCTAATGCTTATACTTGTTGCTTGCCTGAATTATTCTTTGAACTTAAAATTATTAAATAGTTAAAATGATTAATTGGTTCTACTATGAATATTAAATTTGCTAATTGACCATTTTCTTGCATCTTCCGTAAATTGGAATTAAGACCTAGTTCAGTTAAGTTGACCATTTTCTTACATATTTGCTACTTACTGTATAAATGATTGTCAAATCTCTCTCTCCCGTACAGATTCTCCTTTACTGCCTCCCTCTTTAGTTTTATCTGGCTGCAAACAATACTGTGACCAATGCCCTTCTGTTTATCTGTGAACACACATTAATCCTGAAATTCTAATTACAGCTACATAACAGGTTTTACCTCACGATTATAGTGGAGACCCATTTTTTCCTGAATTTGGATTGTTTCTCTAATTTGTTATTGATATTGTTCTCAGTACTACTGATTATGATTTTATCTTTTTACTGCACTCTTTTATTTAGAAATTTTATGACAGATTAGTGATACAGCCTGGTGTGGACAAACAATGTATCTGCAGTTGAGTAATTTTACTCTGGTGCATCCGGCTAATGCTTAGTGTTTATTCTGTCTACTAGGTTACCATTAGAATAATGGACACTTTCATGCGAATACAATTATTAGTAAATGTAAAAGATGGATTCTCTGGTGAAATTCTTTTCTTGTTTTCGTTTTGATTGATAGGCCAACAAATCGTCGATGAGTGGATATGCAGTTCTTATTGAGGATTTAGCAATATACACTGATTTTTTGGTTGATACCTGCTGGTGTTTTAATTATATTATTCAAATCTTATATGGGTAGAAGCAGAAAATTTTATGCTAGCAGGCAGCTTCTTATCAAGTTTGACTATGTAAAAGGTTGAGCGTTTCTCCTGAATTACGTTTTTATTTAACTCACGAAATAGTATGATGGATGTTTTCATTTCTAGACAAATTTCGCGGTCCCCACATAGCAAGCATTCTCAGCGCAAGCATTCTCCCTACTCTTCTCTTGATACCATTAGGTATGTTCTCTGAAATTAAGATTGTGCAAATGTTTTTGTGACATACACCCCCATCATCATTACAATAAGCAACTCAGGTTAAAGTGTCAGGCTTTTGAATTTTCACTCTGGACATTGTCTAGTCTATTTATTCTACCAATTTAAAATGCAGGGGAAGAAGGTCAAGATCCAGATCACCTGTGCGGCGGCACAGATAATTGGAGGGAAGGATCCTGTCAGATTATGGGCGTTCAAATGGAAGTATTTGGTTAAATGTTTTACATCTGATTTGCCTGAAGCTCTAGTTTCACTTATAAATCTGGTGCATAGTCATGGGGCTTGATTGCTCTGGACATCGATGTTGGTGTATGTCGAGGGGAGTTAATTGGGTCTTGTAATATTTAGTTGGAAGGATAGTTGCCTGCAAAATACATTTTGACTTGTTGTTAATGATGTATCAAGGTAGGCAGATGTTGTATTTTAATCTCTTAGCTCCCCCACTTCTGGAGAGATTTGTATTACAGTTTTTTTGGCCTCAGGATTGCACATTTTCAAGGGGTATCCTCTATAACTCTATCTACAGCTTGAAAGGCATTTCGAGGTGTGTTCTGGTTTCTGATATTTTCCATTCTTATTTTGATTAATTAGGTTGAGTGTTTTAAATTCTGAGACTACCCAATAGAAGGAAAGATAAGCGTTTGCCTGTAGTGATTGACCAGTTTTATTCTTAAAAAAAATCAAATGCAAGAACCAAACATCGCCAGCAAGAGTTGCGTATTAGGGAATGGAATAGGAGAACATCAAGGGTTTAGTTTGTGGTCATTTGGTTGAAACGACTTGCAGCATAGTTTTTTATTCTTCTAAAAAACGACCTGAATCTTTTTGGAGAAACAACTTGTGACTTGTGAGCAGAGATATGGCGAAAACGACTTTTTATAAGAGCTGTAGTTCGCTCGACTGTGGCAAAGATAAACTCGTGGGAAGTTGTAGCAAGATGTTATGTTCACCTCTGGCCCAGATTTTTTGGGCTAACGCCTTGTATTAGAGATTTGTTCTCTCATGACCTGTAGTAGCATGAGACGTCATTTAAACCCAAAATCTCATGCAACTATCTGCCCCTTGTTTTTGTGGAATCAAATGGGTTGATATCACACGACTCTCATTATTCACGACCGTTTACCATTACAACTAATAGGTAGAAAAAGAAACACAAAAGGAGATGGTAAAATGAAAGGAGATGGTAAAATGCTTTAATTGATGTCTAAGCTTTTTATGTAGGCACGGGCATGGCCGCTCAGAGGGAGGAGAGAAAGAGAGTGGTTTATTGCGTAAGTTTTCTTTTCAATGCCTGCAGATGCCACGTCTCAGGAATACCTTTTTAGTGATCAAGGCTTCTTTTTTTTTTTTCACACCGTTGGATCGCTTGAAGGCATTTCATCTAGATTTTGAAGAAACGCATAAAAGCCCAAGTTTAATGACTGTTCAATGAGCATCCTGCCCTATGCACTTGCCATCTGACTGTTGACTTGACAACAATGACAAGTGTACAGTACAGTTTGTATCGTCAGAGAAGAAAGCTGTCCTCCAAATGCTTGCCAAACCGAGCCTCTATTGTACCCAAAAAAAAATAAAAAAAAGAAGAAGAAGAAGAAGAAGAAGAAGAGAGAGAGGTAACTTTCGTTATGCCCTTAGCTACGAGGTGCTTAGGAAAATATATATATATATATTTGCAACCTATAAGTTCAATGGATATTTTGCGGTGAAAGATTAAATTTTACAAATTTAATGATATATATATGTTAATGCATGATAAATATGTTACCTTGTTATTTAAAAATTTTAAATAATGTAACATCCTTTACACTGTTAAATGAAATAAAACAAAATTTTAGCTGTAAAATAGTTTATCTCCGCTCTACTTGAAATTGGAGAGATCTTATTGGAGATGTAACACAACTTCATGGACGAAACGACCTGGAAAAGAGAAGTAACTCCCACCAACTCTGGGGTACACATGTTTTCTGGATGAAACGACTTGCAGTAAACGGTCTTTTACCTATCTTCAATCTTCAATTCCCAGTCCGTTGACGCGGCTGGATTATTCAAATACGAAAAATAAGGTTTTTCAATGGAAACTGACGTGTCCACGATGACAGGCCTCACATGGCTCATGGTCTTCCCGTCCTGGGGGTGCTGATAGTAGTGGTAAAGTTTGTTACTTGTGCAACTTGTTTCTTTCAGTTAAAGTTTCACTGACCCAGCACGCAGCACGCTGTTCATAAATAAACAAAAAAAACAAACCCATCACCAACTTCATTCCATTCTTTCTCAACAACACAACAATGAAGGTCCTCTCTGTTTTCACTTCTTTCTGCCTTCCTGTTATCTTACTCTTTGTTTGTATTTTTCTTTGTCCGTTTTTGATTCATGTGGATTGTTGCTAAGCAACTTGTTTTGGTTCACAGGCATTTCAAGGTGGGCTATGGTCAATTTGGCTGTATGGGTTTGTGTTAATTTGTTTCTCTCTCTATGCTACTCAGAGGTTGCCTTCCCTCAGGGATCAGATCAACGTGCCCAAACTTAATTACAGAGCTCTTGGCGATCCGGGCAATCCGAGAATTACCATATTCTCAGCGCCTAGCCCATTTAATGGCTCTGCTGGGGATAGGCAGAGTCTAGCCGTTCGGTCATGGCTTGCCCTGTCCCCGCAAATCACCGTTGTTCTCTTTAGCCAAGACCCTTCTGTTGTTTCTTTTGCAGATGCTTTCGGTTCGCGGGTTTTGGTTGAGCCTAACATTGATTTCACGTAAGTAAATAACTTAGTCGTTAATTTCTCATTTCTTATTTGGTATATTGAGGGGTGCTGGGGAACAATTAGATGAGTTTATATATTGGTGTAGTTATCTCTAGTTGCTGATTGGGAACAGTTTTATGTGATCGTTCTTGTCATATAAGTTTCTTGAAGTGAATTCCTGGTTTTCAATTGACGTAATAGAATAAGGTTTCGTTGGTGAATCTAGAAGTTGATATTATGTATATCAGAAAATTCTAGATGAAGAGAATCCAAGTTTTCTCCAATTGCAGGTAAAAGGCATTGGGCATGTCGAGCCACAGAGTCTGCTGTGGTTGCTTTAGGTTGTTTCTAAGGTTTCATCAAAGACAAACCAGGCACTGCATTAATCGGAGGTGCGAAATATGTGTGATAGCATTTAAAAATATTTCTCTTTTGCGGTTTAAGAAGTTTGATGGCCAATTCAGCATTAGATTCTACATACAAACATGTAGAGTGGCACTGTAAGCTAAGTAGCCTAAGTCCATGTGCGGTTGTGGGTCCTGTGGGAGATTGATTCTTTCTTTGAGAATCTAGTTCTGCTCAAAACGCTGAAGGGTTTTTACTTTTTTTCATTGAATCTTGAATGGTATTACATACATGAATGCTTTTTAGACGAAGAGATAATGGTGGTATAGGCTGCAAAGGCTATAGTATATATATATATAAGGATTTACTGGTGTATCTTCATATCTATGGCTTGCAAAGGTCCTGTTTGGAAGTGTTCAGGAAGGTATATAATGTGCAGGGTTTTGTAAGGATAAAAACATACGGGTTACATAAGAAACCTCCAGTGGAAGTTAGTAAGAAGATGCAGGTAGCATTTTTAGAGGGGACTAAATGCATTTTGTTAATTATTTTGGTATTACTAGAGACTTAAAAGCCTAAAATCCGGTTGGTGTTCAAATTCTACTGCAGAATGAGTTTCTTGTATTATTCTAAACCAAAAGTCTTTCGTTGTCATGCCATGAGAAATGTGAAAACCATGTTTTATTCCACAATGCTGACATGATAGTCTCAACCAACTCTTGGATTAAATAAAATAAAATTCCAAGGGTTGGTTAAGGCTACCATATCGGCATTGTGGGATAAAAATGTAGTCTCTATCATTACTCGTTATTCCATCCACATCCAAGATCTTTTTCCTTCCGTTTTTATAGGAAAGATCTGTGATTGACTAACATTTGTGGGATTTGTGGTATGTAGCATTACTCTTTTTCAAATATACGATACATCCTTTAACAAGCAATATATTCTGTGAGCAAGTCTACTAGGCATGTGAACCGAAAGTCAAGGTGTATATATTATAAATCTCATAGAAGATCAAGAGCAGCATCTATGAGATCCACTTTGCTTAAGTATGAAAGAAGCTATGAGAACATCTGATGATAAAGTTATTGGCTATTATTTTTGTACTCTTGCAAGTTGGTGAACTGTTTCTTGTCCAAGTTAGAAGGGAAACATTAATCCATTGCGTTCTGATCTGTCTGTACGTATATAGGTTTCTTGGTACTCCATTCTTCCATTCCATGATAGCAAGATCACGTTCATTGGCCTCGGACGTCTTTGTTCTTATCGATCCTGAGACCATTCTTCTGCTTGACTTCATTTCCACCCTAAACTACGCTTACGAACTTGACCATGATTGGCTCCTTGTTTCTTCTTCACGAAATATTTCCCACTTCCCGTTCTACTTGGAAGAGGATGGGAAACATTGGCGACACGGGGATGGCAAATGGGTGAGGACCCAGGAGGTACAAAAGAATCTGTTCCAGATTGAAAGTTGATGGGCCATGTGAGAATACTCCATTTAACTCTTCTGTTCCTTCAGTTGCAGGAGATACTTTCTCAAAGTTGGCGGTGGAGTCGTTGTGAGGGGAGAATGCTTATGGCATGGAACAGCGGGGATTTGCCCTTACATACTGGAGTTCTTCCTCCTTTCTTGTATGGGAAGGGGATCCACAACAATTGGGTCATTAACGAGGCCATGTCATCTGAATTCAGGTTTGTGTTTGATGCTAGTTGGACCATCTCAAGTTTCAATCTAAATGATCAGGAGCATTGGTCTAATGGAATAGTTGGAGATTCCAGAGTTTCAGATATAGAAAAGAGAAGCTGGGAGTATGTTGGCAATTCCCATATTGGGAAACTGTATGGATCATTGTTTTATCGTGAAGCTAATTATTCTAGCCTAGTAAAACTTTTGAAGTGTGACGGACAATATATTTTCATCAACACAACTGAAAACATTGTCTATCCGTATGGATACCAGAGTGCACTCAGCTTAAGGAAGAAAAAGATCTTACATCCCTGGAGGCAAAGGAGGATCATGGCTTGTGTTGATGACATTAAATCACTGGACAGAATACTAGATTGTTCTCTGAAGGATCATATGAAGTTCTCAGAACCATTAGATTTTTCATTCTCCTTGGAGTCACTCCTTCCTTTAATTGCAGACAAGAATAAGACAGTTGTGCTTGCAGTTGCTGGATATAGTTACAAGGACATGCTAATGAGTTGGGTATGTAGATTACGCCGCCTCCAGATTAAAAATTTTATGATTTGTGCTCTTGACCAGGAAACCTATTGGTTCTCTGTCTTGCAGGTATTTATGCTTCACCGCTGTTCTTTTATTTTATTTCTCTTTTTCATTTTAATCAACTTTCTTGGTCATTCTCAGTTACATAAAACACGTGGCCATGTACGTGCATGCGCACATACAATAAAATAAGGATTTTGGCATATGCTTCAAGCAGAGCAGAGTATAAGTCCAGGAAAATTTGTGGACTCTTACCAACCCTCTTCTTGATATTTAACATCTTGAAGCTTGTGTATTGTGGACTGATCTCCATATTTCAGCATATTGTTTGAATCTGATGCTTGTTATTATTGTGAAAGTTGTTCTAACTTGTAGTGCTGTGTCCTGACCTCTTAAAACCAATTTCTCTCTTTTGTTGGGTGGGTGGATTGGCATTAAGGCCCATCAGTAGCTGAGTTGTTGTGCCTTGTGTCCTCTCATCCCCTCAGCAGATTGCCCCTAAGGTCAAATTGGATTTGTGTATTGCACCCAACTGTGCAAAATCTAAATTCAAAAAGTTTGTATTTGCTGGTAGGGCCTGCCAGTTTTCAATGATCCATTAGCTCGAAGTAACATCAGCTTCAATGACTGCCACTTCGGAACAAAATGCTTTCAGAGGGTCACCAAAGTAAAGTCCAGAATGGTTTTGAAGATACTGAAGCTTGGTTACAATGTATTGCTAAGTGATGTGGATGTTTATTGGTTTGAAAATCCATTGCCATTGCTTTACTCCTTTGGCCCTGCTGTCCTCGTGGCACAGTCTGATGAATACAAGAAGACAGGTGCATTCTCCAAGCATCTCAAACTTCAAATAATTACCCCTTTTCTGACTGGTAAAAAATACAGAATACAGATTTTCTAAGGAGGAAAATGACAATTGATTGGATTATTTGAAACCTTAAAATAAAATTTGAGTACTTACCCACTAACGTACTGCATGTACTCAGGACCAATAAACATGCCTAGGCGCTTAAACTCTGGTTTTTACTTTGCTCATTCTGATGATTCAACAATTGCTGCTATGGAGAAGGTGGTAAAGCATGCAGCAACTTCAGGCCTATCTGAGCAGCCAAGCTTCTATGACACGTTATGTGGGGAAGATGGATCCAATCGTGTGGGCGATAATAGATGCGTGGAACCTGAGACGAATCTGACCATTCATTTCTTGGACAGAAACCTCTTCCCAAACGGCGCTTACCTAGACCTGTGGCAGAAGAAAAATGTTAAAGCTGCCTGCTTGAAGAAGGGTTGTCTCGTTCTCCACAACAATTGGATTAGTGGGAGACTGAAGAAACTGGAACGTCAGGTATTGTCAGGCTTATGGGACTACGATTCTAGTACAAGGATGTGCCTACAAAGTTACAAAGCTGGCACAAGTTCAAACTGACAAGCTATTTTTAAGGCCCAGTTGTTGCTTATATCATCCTTTATTCAAGGCTCGCTTTGTTTTTCACTTCCAAGAAGAGAGAAGATTTTCCAAGAAGACACAAGATGAAGCCGTTCCTTCTCCCATGTTTATGCTTGGCTAAGCCTTGGTTTCATCACTGTCTTCTATTTGAAAATATTAAATTAGAGGAGCCGGCCATGAAAGACAAAAAGAATTTCCAATGTAATGCCACCATTTCCTGCCGGCTGATTATAATGAGGAAGCTATTGGAATATTAGACAATATTTGATTGCTGGCTATGCTGAAGATGGGTGTTTTTCAGTCGCTGGGGCTCGGCCGGTGCATCAACAGAGAATCTAGAAGGAAGAAAGACTTGGGAGGAGCTTCCAATGACAGTGAACCTAGAAGAAAGAAAGAACTGGGAGGAGCTTCCATATCATTGGACACGAGCTTACAATTATCAAGAGATATATCTGTGAGGATAGTTCATGCAGGTGGGCGGGAGGAACTGTACCAAAATGCAGTTCCTGCATCTCAGGTGATGGAAAAGTATCCTGGGATGTATGTTGCGCGGTCAGAAGTTTTCAAAAATCCACACGAGTCCCTATTATGTCCAGAAGAAGATCTCTTGCCTGGTCAGAAATACTATATAATCCCATCCACTACTGCACAGAAATTGAAGCGTAGACACCCAGAGAAGTCCAAAGGCGAAGAAGAAAAGTGGGATTGGAACTTCACCATCGATGCTGGTCGAGAAAGTATGGAGGACTCTATTTGTCATGCAAGCGACTTTTTTGCCTCTAAGGCAAGGTGGTCAAGAGACTCAAGATGTTCACCAAGAAAATGTGTTAAAGGAAAAAAGCCTTTTAGACCTCCCCTCCCAAAGGCAAAATCATGCAGAGGATTAGGGTGGGAACCCAGCCTAACTTCTGTACAGGAGCTCTCTCCGTGACTTGGTTCTACTTGGTTCCTCATAAAGATATGTTGGGTGCATAAGTACTCTGATAGGAAAAGTTTCTCCCAATTATGAATTGAATGTTCACTATTTTGTCAGTATCCCAAAATCTACTGGAGCTCTGTTCTTCATTTAGAGGACTTATCTGCAAAATACTTGAACTACTTCCAATAACTTGTGACTGTCATTTGTCAAATTGTTTCAGTATCCCAAAATCTTGACTGGATACTTGACACCTATTTTTGGTTTCTGTTTCTTCTTCTTTTTTCTCCCGATCTTTTAAATATCATGCAAACTACCATTGCTCTTTGTCAAATTGTTTCAGTTTTATGGTTTCGGAATTGAATGTATTGAGTGGCCAATTGAAGGAAAAGTCTGCGTTAGTCCCAATACCAGTACCTTATTCGTAGTACTCAACTTTTTCTGGATTCTACTGGTGCAGTTTAAAGAAGATTACCAACATTCACTCTGGTCTTTTCTCTCTTTTTCAGAGATTTTTTTTTTAATATAAGAAAGCAAAGAAAAGCCAGAGTGGAGGGGTTCTCTCCACTGATCTAGCCAAATGGACAAGCACAAGAGGGAGGATATGGGAATGCTTTCTGAAAAGGATAGGGAGGCAGCACATTTTGTCACATTGTGGGTGCAAAAGTTTCACTTCTTTGAACTTTTCTAACCTCTCAGGATGAGGAGGCAGGGATGGAGCTGAGGATACCAAAAATAATGACCTTTCCCTGTATTCGGATCACAAGGGGTGCCTATTTTTCAGTTTGAGTTATGAGATGTATTCACTTCAACTTGCTCCCACGGTCTTCAACAAGAAGAATAAAGAATCACAAACTTCAGCTCTAATAGTGGGGGCCATTCAAGCCCATCGGCTTTTTTTCTAAGTGTAATAGAACATGAATTAACTTGCTGTCGAAACATTGCTACTATCCCTGATGACAACATAATTGTTCCACAAAGTGCCATGCTACTTCCAAAACCTTGTAGACTCGTAGTACCATATAGGACTTTGTCGTAAGTAACTGCACGAGTTAAAGAATAAACCTTCCAAAACATTCATGTTAATAGGAATGAACTAGGAGCCTTGTAAGGTAAGATGATGCCATCGTTTTCTCTCAATATCAATCAATACAGAACACAGAAGCCCAAAAAAAAGAAAAAAGTAAAAGAAAAAACACCTATAATCTTTCCTATCTGATGCTATAGGGCATTCCTCGCTAGATTGATTACACATCATATTCCTTGCTAAACATATTCTTTTTAGCTGTGATTGGTTGCTTTCACTTTGATATCTAATTAATCGACGGATCTTGGTACAGGAAAACATGATTTGCACATCCCAATGGGAATTCATATGTAAAAGTCATGAACAGATAGATCACAGTTTAGAAGAAAGAAGGGCTTTTGAACAGATTAACTAAGAAAGCCAAAGTTGTTTACTCAATTCCATATGGTGACTTCCACTCGGAGGAAATCACATTAGCTCAGACAAGGATAATATTCCACCAATCAGATTCGTGAAAAAAGTGTTGGTAATTGTAAATAATTGCATACATAAGCTGTTCATGACTTTGATCCTTTGAATGTACTCACAAAATAGGAGACAAAAGCTTGGTTAAGATCCATGTATAGAAAACAGAAAGGATAGCACCAACTGGAATTGTCACAGCCCAAGAAACCACAATCTCCCTCACTGTTTCTGCTCTAACACTGTTAAGTCCTCTTGCGAACCCCACCCCCATGACTGCACCCACCAGAGTATGGGTTGCTGAGATGGGAAGTCCCAGCTTCGATGCAAATAGAACGACAGAGGCTGCAGCAAACTCAGCTGCAAATCCTCTTGTTGGTGTGAGTTCTGTTATCTTCTTCCCAATTGTTGCTATTACTCTATACCCCCACATCATAAGCCCTGCAACAATTCCAAATCCTCCCCAGGCGAGAACATCAATTGGAATAACAATATCAGTTCCACAGGCACCTCTTTGAAGTATAGATAATGCAGCAGCCAAAGGACCTATTGCATTAGAGACATCATTTCCTCCATGGGCAAATGACATGAAGCAGGCTGAGAGGATCTGCATGTACCCAAATACCCCATAAACTATTTCCAGCTGGGTACCCTTTGGACCCGCTATATCAGTGAGAAATCCAATATTTTTGGTGGGGATGGTTCCCTCTTTTGGCTGTGCTTGTGATGTAGTTGGTTTAAGAAGGAGATGACCCAGCTGTTTTCGGATAATTCTGTTTACAAGGAA
Source organism: Alnus glutinosa (assembly GCF_958979055.1). NCBI lineage: Eukaryota > Viridiplantae > Streptophyta > Magnoliopsida > Fagales > Betulaceae > Alnus > Alnus glutinosa. The sequence continues at coordinate 3,127,991 of NC_084886.1, read as the reverse complement.
CGCCCCAGCAGTTCCGAAGGCTAGAGCCTGAGCCAGAGCCAAAGGAAAGCTCTTGCTAAGAGGAAAGGCTGCAAAAGAGATTCCGGTTACACCAACAAACACAGCAATTGGTGCAGCTGTAGCTGCAGCTTGTCCCGGATTTGGAGCACTGTACACAAACTGGGAAAGAAAGTAGAGTCGTAAGAACTGTGCATCTCATCATTCCGTCAAATAACTCGGGCTATGGAGAAAGCTAGTAATTGCCTAGGTTCTGTTTATGATCAAGAAGTAACTTTCGTCAGTTATTATACTGTAATGAAAAGCTTTACATATAAGGAGCTAGCAGAAGGCACAAGCAGTCACCCGACCAAGCTTATGGCTTATGATTTGTTTGGGGAGTCGATGAATACAAAGTTTCATTGTGCATCTTGACAGCTTCCCATTAATCATAATATTCAAGCCTTTCTTATATTTATTATAGATTTCTGGAAAAATTAGCTCCACACAATGTCTAAAATGACAAAAGGTTCCAAAGTCAGTTTTTCCAACAAGCAGGTAAATTCATAAGTCAAGATAAACCCATAGAAGATGTAAGGCAGTGAGCTTGCTTCTAAGTCTAAGAGTGTGAGAAAATACCCTACGGATGCATTTGTAGACAAGAAATGACACCAGTGCGCCCATTAATGGTGAGATCACCCATGAAGAAGCTACCCTGGCCAGTGAACTCCAGAAGACGGCACCTGATCCTCCATAGATAAGTCCAAATCCAACCATTGATCCCACTATACAATGTGTGGTAGAGACAGGCCAACCATAATATGACGAAACCTGCATATATAACACAAGATAGATCATTATAAAAGAAGAACTTGAGAATGTAGCATATAATCATATTAGGAAAACGAGTACATTCAAAGTCAAGTATAAAAAGTCAGATTTAGGATATTCCAAGATGCCTGTGAAAGCAAATGCATCTAGGAAAAAATTTTCTCATTCTTAAGTCTGAGTTGATAGGTGAATAATGCTGACACATACACGTTTTAGAAATTATTTTCGAATCATACCACTCCCCAAGCAAACATATTCTTGAAGAATTTTATGTATGTTAGGAAGTAAGGACCATACTGACTAGATAATTGGATCCTAGAAGCTGTTGCAGTTTCAAGAACTATTAAACATTTTTATTTTTGAATTGAATATTCTACCTCCTTTGCTACCAATAAATTCCAAATACTTATCAAAAAAAAAAAAATATTCCAAATCAACTATCGGAAGGGGCTATGTAGAAAGAAAATACATATTTTAATCAAGAATTTCTAGAATGTAAATCCAATGTCCAAGTGAGATATCATACAACTGCCAGTATTGGATGTGCAAATACAAGCCTCCCACGCTCATAAAGTTCAAATAAATTTTCCAAATGTTAGTTAAAGAGAATCTCAGGGAAATATTTTTTTCCCCCATTTTTTAAAGATGACATACATGCTGCTTTGGGGAAGTCAATCCTATATACAAGGCATATTAATATGGTGGCTTGCAAGGACTCAATCATATATATATATAAAATCCAAGTTTCAACTTAGAATTGGTATAGAATTATGGCACGTGGCATGAACCCATAATTTTTAAACATTAAACCATTCTTTTAAGTAAAAAAATCGGTGAATTTTAAAGGTTGAACCGGTTTTGTCATGATTTTAATAAATTTATTATGCTTTAATGAAAAGATCATAGGTGTGAAACTTCATGAGGCCAAAATAAGGACGTTTTCACATTATAACATTAAGTGTCATTATAGCCGTATTAAGGGTTGAGATTTTTTTAAAAAAATTATAATTAAAAACATCATATCATATATGTATATAAACGCCGAGTTCCAACTTAGAATTGACATAGAATTATGGCACGTAGCGTGAACCCATAATTTTTAGACACTGAACCCTTTTTTTAAGTAAAAAAATCGGAGAATTTAAAAGGTTGAACCGGTTTTGTCATGATTTTAATAAATTTATTATGCTTTAATGAAAAGATCATGGGTGTGAAACCAAAATAAAGACTTTTTTTTTTTCGTATTATAGCATTAAGTGTCATTATAACTGCATTAAGTGGTGAGATTTTTTTTAAAAAAAAATTATAATTAAAAACATCATATCATATATGTATATACACGCCAAGTGTCAACTTAGAATTGGCATAGAATTATGACACATGGTATGAACCTATAATTTTTAAACACTGAATAGTTCTTTTAAGTAAAAAAATGAGTAAATTTTAAAGGTTGAATCGGTTTTGTCATGATTTTAATAAATTTATTATACTTTAATGAAAATTATAATTAAAAACATCATATCGTATCATATATATATATATATATATATATATATATATATATATATATATATATATAAGCCGAGTTTCAACTTGGAATTGGCATAGAATTTTAACACATGGCGTGAAACCATAATTTTTAAATATTGGACCGGTCTTCTAATTAAAAAAACAGGTGAATTTTAGAGGTTGAACCGATTTTGTCATGATTTTAATATATTTATTGCTGAATTCCAACTTATAATTGGCACAGAATTATGACACGTAGCATGAACCCATAAATTTTAAACATTGAACCAGTCTTTTAAGTATAAAAGAATCCCGCGCATAGCACGGGTTATGAGCTAGTGAAATATAAAATCCTAGTTGCCTATGGAACTATGAATGGGGAGACATCCTGCTAAGAAAGACAAGCTTTATGATCTAGTATTTGTTTAGTTCATACATAGAGAACCTGTTCTTCATTGTTTCTTCCATCTTCTTTAGATGTAAATATCGAGGAATTTCCTCTCTTGATTTTGATATTAGCTCCACCTTTGTCTCGTATGGGTGATTAGTTCCATAAGTTAAAGAACAAAACAAATGGCCTAAGACACAACTAACCAACCAAAATCCGTAACAGCATCTAATATGATATTGTGAACAATAACAATCAGGGAAGTAAAATGAACAACATACTGAAATGATATAGCATGACCGCAGAAGTGCAAAGATTTAAATGATTTTGACAGAAAATTTTGTTGAAATAAATTGTTTGTTAACCAAATTTCTTATTTGGCCCAAAGTTTCACACAATAAGAAGAAACAGTACTGAAGTGATCTAGGTGGGGAGCAAGGAAGAAAATTAAGTCACTCATAATACCCGAGCATTGATTCCACAATCATAGAAAGGAATATCTTTCCAAGTTTTTGAGATCAAACAAACTACACATGTAACGACCCAGATAAAAACGCTAGCCAGATTTGCACTATCACTCCAAAAGGACTAGTCAATTTGAAGCTTTCCCTAGAATCACTTTATAAAGTTCAGTTTCAACTAGTAACTAGGTAATGTGGGACTTAGCATTTATCTATGTCTTATAAACTACTCACTCTATGTGAGTTATTTATCTCTTCCCAATATGAGACCGGGGTGTTACAAACACATGTAGACTAACAATTGTTAGTAAGCTCATACGTCTTTTCTCTTTTGAACTTCAAAATCTTTATAGCAAGGAATTAAAGTATACTGACTGGGCCAAATTCTTTAATCAGTTAGCTAGAAAAGCTTAGGAATCAAATGTTGTATGGATAGCCCTGTTCGCATTGCATGCGTTTGGTTAATAATGGCCTGTATTATCACACAAACACAAAGTAATTCACATCCAACACACAACCTTCTCCTCTGAATTGTCACATTGCACAAATTGAACAAACATAAGGATTCTAAAACTAAAACAGAATGAAATAAATTTCAAAGAGAGAAACCATAATATGTACCTGCAACCAAGTACCAGCAGCAGCCAAAGAAGAGAGCAATCCAGTGAAGAGCAGCATATCCTTTCCCTGAAACACATTAGCAACAAGAATTCCCTTCTGCATTGTACTCGTCACATGGGTGCCAATCAACAACGCCCCGGAGAATTCCAACACCGCAGCAGTCAACACGGCCTGCCGGAGCGACAATGCGCCCGAACCCACCGAGGTCCCCATGGCATTAGCCACGTCATTGGCTCCTATATTCCAAGCCATGTAAAACCCAGATAGCAGAGTTGCATAAGACAACAGCTTGGTCTTCAAGGATAAGCCCTGTCCCAAAGACTTCATGAAGAATGGAAAAATGAGAGCCACAAGCGCTATGCATAGAGCAATAGCAGAAGCAGTGCTCGAAGATATGTGGAAGGCCTGAGCAATTCCAGGCAAGTCGCCTTCGTCGCCCTTAGCTTTCGCAGCTTCATGACGATGCTCGTTAAATTTAATTTCTTCTTTCTGTTCTTCTTCGCCTTCAGCTTCAGCAAAAGACGATATGGTCGCAAAAGGGTGTGTAAATTCAGAGTCTTTTAGCCTCAAGGTAGGGAAAAAAGAAAACTTTGGTGCTAGTATTTGCTGCTTGAGAAGCAAAGTCTCTCTCTTGGGGAGTTGGGCTTCCCGGGAAAAGAAAGAACAGCGATGCTTGGGGAGGTAGAGGTCGGTGTTATGCAGAAAGAATGCTTGAGGTGAAGGAGTATTAGTATTTCTGGTTGAAGATAAGCAATAAGAGGAAGTCATGTCTAAGAGAAACAGAACAAAAAGAGGGAAGTGGAAGAGTAGAGAGTGGAATATGGAAGGTATTATTCAGGTAGATTCTTGGCCATGGAGTTTGGTGGAGTAGGAGGAGAAGAGGGAGTAGATGGTGGAGGAGGAATGGAGGAGTGTGCATTTTGAAATTGGACTTGTTGTTCCTTTTTCTCTTTTGTGGGTGGAATGGGAGGTCAGAGACTGGATTTGGCTGCTTCTTCATCGACTGAAACGAGTGGTGGTCATATTTCTTATGGGCCTCTTCACCGCCTCTATATCCACAAGTCTTTTATTATTCATAATAATAATAATAATAATTGCCTTGACAAAAATTGAAAATCAGATGCAATTAGGTACCCAATCCAGTTGAGAAAAAGATTGCTTACCCGTAGTGACCTGGCTAGGTACACGCGTCAAAGCCTAGTTGATTGGGAAAGGGGAATAAAAGGTTGGAATCTTGCCATTGGATGCAACTAACCATACGGTTTGGTGGAGTATAAACGGAAGTGAGTGGACTGTGGACTGTGGACTAGTCAAAAGTTCTTCTATTGGGATCTTCGGCAAAAAAGGTTTCTCAGAATCTCTCGTAATTCATGCTTACGCTTCTTCTTCTTTTTTTTTTTTCTTTTTTTTCTTTTATCTTTTTATCTTTATCTTTTTCTTTTTTTTTTTTATTTAAAAAATACGGTTATACCAGTTTACTTATAGCTGAACAGTACCTTGAAATATGATGACCCACATATAGTAGTAGTGTAGCCGAGCATAAAGGCCCAACCAAGATTTTCATATTAACCCGTGTCCCATCCCCAGTGCCATTGTAAGAATGGAGCTTTGAAATGCGGGTTATGATCGAGTGGCTAACCCGCAAGCGAGAGGTGGCATCTAGTAGGATTCAAACCTGAGATCAAAAGGGAGAAATGTCCTACCGTCCCAAGCTCTGACTAACTGAGCCACCCCTTGGGGTTATGCTTTTTTTTTCTTTCTTTCTTTCTTCTTTTGGTTCTTACTAATACTACATGTAAACTAAGCCAAGTGACGGTTAGGTTGATTGAGTTTTGCTTATCATATAATTAGGTTAACTGAGTGTTGGCTTATCATGTAGCATTAATGGATTAGGGTGTCGAGCTCTATGTTTGGATTCAGCTTTGCTGAATCACATAGACGTTTGGAGTTATGTTCGAACTCGGCTTATCGGGTCAAGGCAATGGTCCTCAGCTGAGCACCAATCGAGTACTCGGCTCTGCTCAGTTTAGCTTGTCGAAACTAATAAGATTTTTTTATGGTTGCGTGATTAAAGGAAGAAAATCTAAGTTTTTCAATAAGAGAAAAGAAAGAGGTGAGAATGCAAGGGAAAGAAGATGAAGGATTTTGGACGAAAACTCCCATCATTTCAACCCAGTGCATTTAATTTTCAAATTCTCACCATTTCAAGAGGATTCATCTAATGGTATACTAGTTTGGCAAAATCTATTCATCAATGCAAATAGAAGGACAGTGGTAGGGTTGATGCAAAGGAAATAATTGTTCTTTTTTCATTTTCTCTCCCTAAACGATGCAGTTTTCATGACAGGCATACAATATTATTGGCCTTGTTTGGTAAGGGAGTGTGAGTTGAGGGTAGTAGTAAGAAGTGATAGATATGATATAAAGTAAAAAGAAATTGTATGGGAAAGTGAAAAGATTTTGTATTGTAGAGAATTTTTTTATTTAAATAGTAATAAAAAATTATTGATGTGATATAAAGTTATAATGTTTTAAAGTTGATTGTTTTTTAAAAAAGTAAACAGAGGGAGGAAGAATTTTCTCTCCCTTGTGATAGGCTGATAACATTGTGTTTTAGATGTAATTAGCTCCAAATGGGCCGAGCTCCGAGCCCAAAAGTAAGCCTAGCCCACTAGTTCTAGTCGTATGTCAGCATGTTTACGCGTTCACCCACAGAAGGTGCTTTTAGGCCAAGTATGGACCTGGAGTTTAGACCGTAATTGGACCTTGTAGGACCGGAAACAGGTTGGATCTTAACTGGATTGAGGTCTATCTGAATCCAGATCTGCTTCATATATCAACTGGATCAAATCTTTATTCACAATTGGAAATTCTAAAATTCAAGTTATCATAATTTAATGTATTTACTTTAATATGCAAGCCATTTTTCTGAAAGCTATAGAGATGAAAGTTGAATTATCAGTTGATCTTATTTCAAACCTTTAATCGAGACTACAAGCAAAGAAAAAGAAGGTTAATGACAAAGTATCTTGTCGGGGGTCCAAAGTTATCTAGATTTCATCTTAAAGAAAGTAGAAGAATGAAAGTGTGTGGCTAGAATTTGTTAGAGGAGTCACTTCCACCTCAACATGTTCCAACTCATCCTCTGCAGAACAAGATCAGCCACCTAAAGCTAGTGAGCTACGGCTGCTACCACCCTGACTTCAAGGAAGATACTTGTCAGCTGCTCAAAGACCTTAATCTCAGGAGATATACAGCTGGAGGATTTCAGGAATTGTAATCTAGTTAGTTAGATTGTTATAGTTCCAATGTATAGCTTTAGACTTATATTTTTCCTGTAATTCAACATTGATGTTTTCTATGTACAAACTCTTCTATAAATACAGAACTGAGTGCTAAAAAATCAGCACGAAATTCAACCAAAAATCTTCAACTTGTTTTCACAATTTCATGGTATCAAAGCCTCTCGGTTCACACGAACACAACTAAATGACAGAATCCAACAACTCCAATTCCTCCACCTTCACCTTGCCCAACATTACTCACCTTGCTCCTACAAAACTTGATGATCATAACTACCTAGCATGGGAATTCCAGTTCCAGCCTATCTTGAAAACCTATGGCTTGATGGGCATTGTTGATGGTTCGAAGCCATGCCCACCAAAGTTTCTTCCCACTGCTGCAGGCAGTTCTGCATATAAGGAATCTCTCTCTCTTAACCCTGAATATACCACTTGGGAGAGAAAAGACCCGTTTATACTTAGCTGATTCATTGCTACCTTAACTGAAAAGGTAGTTCCTACCATCTATGGTATAACCACTTAAAAACAAGTGTGGAGTGCATTGGCGAATCATTATGCAAATCCATCTCGATCCCGCATCAATCAAATGTGGCGTCAATTGCAAATGTTGCGCCAAGGCAACAAAGGATGTTCTGAGTTTGTGCGCTCTGCCAAAATGCCGGTAGATCAACTGGCCATTATTGGAAAACCAATTGGAGATGATGATCTCATCTCTTATATTGTGGGAGGATTAAAACCACAATACAACTCATTTGTAACTTCCTTATCTTTTGCTAACAAAGATGACTCAATGGACTTGGAGTCCTTCCTTTCTCAGTTGTTAAGCTATGAGCAACTCCTCGAGCATCAGAACCAAGATGCTACTGCAGAGGCATCCAATTATGCCTTACTTTCACAAAGGCCAAGTCAGCCTCCTGTCAAGCCAAAGTCCGGCTATCAACGACCCAAGTATGGCTATCAACCACAACGCAGACCACAAAATTTCTCAAAGCCTTCTTATGCCAAGAAGCTGTTTCGTCCTCCAAGGACTCAAACTCAAGGTAACAATGCAACTTCCTCAAATAGCTCTAACACTAATCGGGTTACTTGTCAACTCTGTGGTAGGAATAATCATCAAGCACTTGACTGCTTCCACCGCATGAATTTTTCATTCCAAGGAAAATACCGTCCAAGTGAGTTGGCTACTATGGTTTGACAGTCCACTGTACTCCATGAAGAAGATGAGTGGCTAGCTGACAGTGGGGCAAACAATCACATAACAACTGACTTAAGTAACCTGACATTGCAGCAACCATACCAAGGGACTGAAACCGTGGCTATTCGAAATGGTAATGGTCTCCAAATTCAAAACACAGGTTCTTCTTCCTTCCAAACTCTTAACTCTAATTCCATCGTTCATCTAAACAACATTCTGCATTGCCCTGGAGTCTCTGCAAATCTATTAATCCATCAACAAATTTTGCAAAGATAACAACTGTCACTTTAAACTCATGGATACTTATTTCCTTGTGAAGGACAACCAAACCAGGAGATCCTCCTGCAGAGAGTAAAGATGGGCTTTATCCTATGCAGCTAAAGAAGTTTTCCAGAAATAAAGCTAGGAGATATGTTATTCTGGTTGGCATCAAAACTATTGCAGATGTTTGGCATAGTCGTCTAGGACATCCCAACCATCAAGTTCTTCAATTTATGCTTAAACATCAACAGATTCCTGTGCTAAAATCCAAGTCCAATCAGCTTTTGTGTACTCCATGTCAACTAGCTAAAAGTAGGAAGCTTCCTTTTTGTGATTCTAACCGTGTAACTTCAGCTCCTTTGGAGTTGATTCATAGTGATGTTTGAACCTCTACTGTTTTGTCTACTAATGGATACAATTTTTATATCATATGTGTGGATGATTTCTCACGTTATACTTGGTTGGTTCCTTTAAAGCACAAATGTGATGCTCTAGAACAGTTTGTCAAATTCAAATGCTTAACTGAAAATCTTTTTTCTCAAAAGATCAAAAAATTCCAAACGGATGGAGGAGGTGAATACACCTCAAGTGCCTTCTCCAAATTCCTGGCAGACCATGGCATTTTCCATAGAACTACTTGTCCTCATACCTCACAGCAAAATGGAATTGTTGAAAGGAAACATAGGCATATCATTGAAACTGGTTTAAGCCTTCTAGCTCAATCTCACTTACCACCTAAATTTTGGGTTGATGCTTGTCACACTGTTGTCTATCTCATCAATAGGATGCCCACCAACACTCTACAGCACTCTAGTCCCTTTCTCAAGCTTTTCAATAAGGAACCAACTCTATCACACTTAAGAGTGTTTGGTTGTGCGTGTTATCCCTTATTAAGACCTTATACTAAGCACAAACTTGAATTCCGTAGCACAAAATGCATTTTCCTTGGATATAGTTCAAATCGAAAGGGTTACAGATGCTTAGATCATGTTTCCAACCAAATATATATCTCCATGCATGTTATTTTTGATGAGCAGACTTTTCCAGCACAAGATAAAGCCTATTTCACTGCCCCTGCAGAAAACCCTCTTCATCCACCAGGTACAATTCTACTTCCCATTGATTTATATTCCATTAATGCTGCTCATGACAGCAATCCTCAATCCACTCTTGTTGATATACCGTCAAACCCATCAACACCCCCTAACCTACCAGCTGCCACTTATACACAACAAAACCTACCTCATTTTTCAATTCCAGCAACGAAAACCATCTCCCCTACCACTTTCCTTGATGATGCAGCAAGTCCTGCAGTAGAAGAATCACCAACTTCTGAACCTGCTCACCTATCCTCAACAGAAGAGTCATTAAGACCCGAACAAGATCCTCTACCTTTCTCCTTTGAAGAACCTTCTGTACCAACTCATCACATCATCACTCGGTCTCAAGCAGGACACTCAAAACCCAAGGATTTTTCAGACTTTCATCTCTATCATTCAACACACTCTACTAAACATCCCTAGAAGGCAATGATTACCACTTCACCTTCTAAACCAGCTACCTTTTCCAAGGCCATATCTGATCCCAACTGGTATGCTGCCATGTCAAGTGAATTTTCTGCTCTTCTAGAGAATCAAACATGGTCTCTTTGTCCAAGGCCGATTGATAGGCATGTAATCCGCAATAAATGGGTCTACAAACTCAAGCAGAAACCAAATGGTACCATTGATAGGTACAAAGCAAGATTGGTAGCCAAAGGTTTTGAGCAACACAATGGCATTGACTATGCAAAAACCTCCAGCCCTGTTATTAAACCAGCCACAATTAGACTGCTACTCTCTCTTGCTCTTCAATTTGATTGGCCTTTTAAGCAGCTGGATGTATCCAATGCTTTTCTACATGGCTCTCTCACAGAGGAAGTGTTTATGGAACAGCCACCTGGCTTTTTTGATCCACAGTTTCCTAACCATGTTTGCAAGCTTCACAAAGCACTTTATGTTCTAAAACAAGCACCAAGAGCCTGGTTTCACAAGTTGACTCAAACTCTATTGGCTCTCGGGTTCACAGGCTCCTTGGTTGACACTTCATTGTTCATATACCATCAACATCCTGTTCATATTTTTGTGCTTGTTTATGTGGACGATATCATTGTTACAGAAACTCATTTATCCAAAATTAATGCTCTAATTCTGGCCCTGCAGCAAGAATTCAAATTGAAAGATCTTGGCCATCTCTCATATTTTCTTGGAATTCATGTTCATTGTGACTCTCAAACTATTCTCCTCAATCAAGCCAAGTACATCGCTACCTTGCTTGGGCGTGTTAACATGCTAGGTGCAAAACCATATTCTGCACCCTGCACTTCTGGCAAGAAACTCACCCGGTTTGATGGTGATCCCTTGAGCGATCCCTCTCTCTATAGGCATATTGTTGGAGATTTGCAATATTGTACTCTCACTAGGCCAAAAATCTCTTATTCTGTAAATCAACTTTGTTAGTTTCTTCATTGCCCAACTACTGCTCATCTCACTGCTGCCAAAAGGGTCATTCGCTATCTCAAAGGAACCCTTGATTCTGGTCTATTGTTTACTCGTGGCCCTCTACATCTTTATGCTTATTGTGACTCAGATTGGGCTGGAGATCCTCTTGACAGATGCTTAGCTAGTGGCTTTGGTGTTTTTCTTGGTCAATGTTTGATTTATTGGCAATCCAAGAAGCAACATGTGGTCTCTTGATCGAGTACAGAAGCCGAGTATCGATTGATGGCATATGCAACTGCTGAATTGTACTGGCTTAGAATGTTGTTCAAGGAACTCCAGCTACCTCTCACCACACCTCCTCGTCTTTACTGTGATAATCTAGGTGCTCTTGCATTAGCTTCCAATCCCATCTTTCACGCTCGCACCAAGCATATTGAGGTAGATTACCATTTCATTTGAGAGAAAATTCTTCACAAGGATTTGGTTGCTCACTACATCTCCACCGAAGATCAGTGTGCAGACATTTTCACCAAGGGCTTGACATCTGCTCGTTTCCTCTTCCTCCGAGACAAGCTCATGGTCACTTCACTCCCCATGAGCTTGAGGGGGGCTGTTAGAGGAGTCACTTCCGCCTCAGCATGTTCCAACTCATTCTTTGCAGAACAAGATCAGCCACCTAAAGGTAGTGAGCTACGACTGTTACCACACTGACTTCAAGGAAGATACTTGTCAGCTGCTCAAAGACCTTAATCTTAGGAGATATACAGCTGTAGGATTTTAGGAATTATAATCTAGTTAGTTAGATTGTTATAGTTCCAATGTATAGCTTTAGAATTATATTTTTCCTGTAATTCAGCATTGATGTTTTCTATGTACAAACTCTTCTATAAATACAAAACTGAGTGCTCAAAACTCAGCAACGAAATTCAACCAAAAATCTTCAACTTGTCTTCAAAATTTCAGAATTAAACACACTCTTGAGTGATCCATTTCTCTTCTCTTTCATAGAGCGCTTTCCCGAGCTTTGTTGGTGAGGGAGAGAGGTCTATAGAATAATGGATTTGACTTTGTAGCCCCTACACCGTTAGGCATAAGTTCTTGAGCCCTTGAGAATAAATGGATGTCCGTAGCCAAGGTGGTAGTGGCTAAGATACAGTAGACACAACCCATTTTCAATGTGCTTGTGCGCCCGTCCTTCTTTGTTTGATTGGGTCCGGCCAGCCTCTAAGGCTTTCCGAGAATGGGCTTGCATTAGCCGGTTAAATAGATGAAGAAGGCCCGCTTCTTGAGAGATTATTATACGTACGGTGCACCAAAAGTAATGATTAGTAATGATTGATAAATAAGAATGCTTATATTAATTTTTCATTTTTGCTTGAGGACGAATAAGAATATTTTATGATTAAGTTATGTCCAAATGTCCTGAGAATGATTCTGTACATGAATAAGGATATAAACTCAACTCACCTTTGAAGGACTCTCTACCCAATCTTCTGATTTCCAAGATCTCTTAGGTATCGAATATAATTAGGTTAATTAATTAGCTCAATAATCATGTTAAAGTTTTACAAGATATTCTTAGAACACAACCTCTCATTCGGTATCTTTTGTACATTGGACGATCGAGGTATATATTTTTTTTTTATATTGGAATGGAACATACAATTAACTCGTCGGATATTTCTTTAAGATGGAAGCATATTTAAGCATAAAACGTACAGTATCAAGAATTCTCATTCACGCACGCCAAACCCAATAATTTGCGGAATCAACCCATTGGTTTTTTGCTTTTATTCTTTTCATTTCTTTAGAACTACTGTAAGGGGGGTATATTATTTTTATTATTATTATTATTATTATTATAAGTTATTTATAAATTGACATGGTAGTCTATATAACACTTACTATGTCACTCATTAAACAATTCAATTTATTTGTGATTATTCTTACGACAATTTGTAAGTTCATATTACACTTCCTACATCAGATAAACATGAATAGGTCCAATAATAAAAATAATTATTCCGATCCATAATTTGGTTTGTCTATTCATGGGAATAGACTTTTAATAGGAATATTTAATGACTATATATTCTCATTTACAAATGGGCGGCCTCCCACCCCCACCTTCAAACTAGAAGCATCAAGGTGGTGTGACTTAAGGGTGTACAAGCAGTTACGGTTATTTCTTTTTACCCGCAACTATAAATACTAAGCCGATTAGTGATTAACCGCACCTGACAGTTATTGAAGGCCGGTTATTAACAACTTTCCGCTTTTCACAAAAATCGATCGCTTTGAGGTCTAACTGCAAGAGCACGCTATAAAATGCATGTCAAACTATACTCTGCTAATTCAAATTAAAAAGTTTAAAGTCATTCATATATTGCCACCAAATAATATAATAAGAATCAGCCTCAAATTGGTACTGCGGAATGGAAAAAGATTTGGCTACACCGGAAACATCGTGAAAGAAAAACTCTCGCTCGAGAGTCTGAAGTCTACTAGTCTTCTTGTTTTGGTCGGTTTCCTTCATTTAAGTTTAATAATTTGAACCTTCAGTTCAACGCCCATACTCTTTAGGAGTTCACAAACAAAAACATTTGACTTTTAATTTGTTGGTTTCCTATAATTTTAATTCAAAATTTGAAACCTTCAAAGCACAGATATTTATGGTTGGCAGATTTTTTCTAAAACTCACCTACCCGCCTAAAAATTTAAATTTTGACCCGAATTTTGAGTCCACTCAAGACTATCTTTCAGATTAATGGTGGGACCCACGTACAGGAAAAGTTGACTCAAAAAAATGCATAGATCTCACATTTAAATAATAAACTATTAATAATTTAAATCAAAAAAAAAATGAAATTAAAAAAAAAAAAAACAAAGGGGTGGCTGCTGGCTGGCAGCCACCCCCGACCCTTTGGGGTGGCCACGCGGCCTCCCCCGAGTACTAGGGGTGGCCGCGCGGCCTCCCCCAACCTCCTCTGGGGGTGGCGCGCGGCCACCCCCTGTTGGCAGCTACCCTTTGCTTCGTTTTTTTTTTTTTTTTTTTTTTTTTTAATTTTGATTTTAATTATTTTTTTAAAAAAAAAAATTATTTATTTTTTTTAATTAAATAATCAATATATAATAAATTATTATTATTTATATTATTATTTCACACAACTTTTTAAAATACCAATCATTATACACAACTTTTTAAACTTCTAATTATTTCTTACCATTAAAATATAATATTTTTTAATCTCAAAATTCAACACTCAAACACAATTTTTTACCTCGATATTTGTAAATAGAATTAGAATTCAATTCTAATTTTAAAAATTCAATACCCAAACGAACCATTAGATGTCCGGTTCCTGGCCAAATGGGAATCAAGGTCAAAAATCAACGTTAAAGTAGACATGTATAGAATAAAGTGAGCATATTCTAGCCAAAGGCTTCAAAAAAAAAAAATTGGTCCATGTAAATTAAGGGGCATGATCTACACGTGGCATGCAGTCAATCCCCATGTAGAAAGAATCAATCCTTTCTCCTAGTACTAGACTCTTGGCACTTGGCACTGCCACCGTGTGGAAACTAATAGGGTTTGCTAGGGCCCACATTGCCCCACTGGTAACCCAAATACAGGAACACTGGACCAAGTCTCGACCGGGACCTCATACATTTTCCTTTCGGTGGCCCCTTGTACCACGATTCTAATCGGACGGCGATTAATGAACCTCTCAACACTCGGGTCAGGGAGAGCCTACAAGAATCATTTGATCGAGCGTAACCGGGGGGGTCATATGTAAGGGTGATGATTTGTGTTTGGATGTGGAGTTTGGATCGCACGGCTATGATAATTGTTGCTCTAAATTAAAGTCTAATCCCATGGCTTAGGTGTCTATCATAATCTGAAATGCACTAAACCAGAAAACGTCGACGTGTACCAAACGCTTGGGTGCAGTGCAGCACACAATCATATTCCCATTTCCCACCACAACTTGCTGCGTCTCTGATCCTAAATTCACAAAGTTCAACTAAAGAAAGATTGGCCTTGTTGCTGACACGTGTGGGCTCACACGGTTTTGAAAAATCCCACTAATGGACAACCGACTGATCTCTCCATCATCCCCACAGCTTGGTGGCTGCTTCCTTGACGGTGAGGTGTCAGCATCCTATCCACTAGTGTCCAAGTGGACCATTGCCACGTTGTAAAAGAGATTGAAAGGTCAGGATCATTTTAACCACATCTCTAATCCCAAATATACCGAAAGCCGACACCATATTTGGAACAGCATCACAAAGAGTTGAAGATGGGAAAAGATAGAATGACTGTGTTATTCTCTGCCTAACATGCTGCTAAATCCACGAAGAACTTTTTTGGGCATGATATGATGCGGTGATGCTGGAACCTCCTAGCAAAGAATCACTGCAATTGGAATTAGGTTTTTTTTTTTTTTTTTTTTAATGGACATAAATTTCTTATGAATCAACTTTTAACAGTGACATATATATATATATATATATATATATATATATATATATATATATATATATATATATATATATATATATATATATATTAATCGACCCTTGTAAGTGAAAAACAAATATTTTTTTAATTGCACATGCTTTTTATATGCTTTTTTAATAGTTTAAATGACACATATAGCTTTTAGAGTTTGATTTGTAAAAATTGTGTCCCCTTTAAATAAGTCCCGGTTAAAAAAAATTATATATATTCAATGACTATTAGACAGCACAAATGTGTGATGTATAGTATTACTATCTCCTATCCAATTTAAATAAAAAACATTATAATAGCTTTTAATTAAGTCCATATGTCTGCGGAATGAAGAGAGCAAAGTGCATGATTCTTTTTCGGAGAGGATAAGAAGATAAAGGTGCATGGCCGGATATTCTCACCTCCTTTTGAAAATTACGCTAAAGAGAGAGAGAGAGAGAGAGATCAGGTGTGGTGGGGATATACAGCGCTGTCGCAAACGTAGGACCCCATGGCATGTTCAAAGGAGATGCTCTCTTGGACGATTGTGACTTAATCAATGAATATGATAACCATGACCCGAATAGTAGTTTTGAATGCCCCAGAAGTTATCCTTAAAAAGCAGCCGACCTTAAACTAATGTGTTTTTTTTTTTTTAAAAAAAAAAAAATACCTTAAACTAATGGGTTGAGATGATGAAATCATGAAATGACACTAGTATATATGATTCAGAATGGTTAGTAGCGGTCACTTGATTTTTATATTTTGAAGGAAGAAAATGTGATAATGATGATCTAGAACACGATTGTTGCATTTAATATGCATTATCTGATTTTTATTTTTGGTTTAATATGAAACCAATTATACCTACCAATTTGGACTTCAGAAATAAATACTGTACAATGACACTTGTAAGATAATAGACAAGAATATTGACAGGTGCTTGATTTTAACTGGTCGGGTTTCTATTCCGTTGCAGAAGCGGACGGAATAGAAGTATATGATAAGTTTTATTTTATTTTATTTGAAGTGTTATTTAACTTCTTCTTCTTCTTTTTTCAAACAGACATGTAGTCTACAGGATATTTATCAGGTTAGTAACTAAAATATAAATTGTCTTAGAGCAGTTTTTTTTTTTTTTTTTTTTTTTTTTTTTTTTTTTTTTGTCTTAGAGCAGTTTAAATTGCACTTACAATGTTTATAGACTAACATGATAATCTATGGCAATTTATATATAACAATTATCATATTAGTCATTAAAATATGAATTGTCACATGGCAATATGCATGCATTGATATATATTCATTTCTATAAAATGTAGATTATCTCATAAATTTATAATAAATTTTAGTAAAAATTATACTACCCGACAATAATAAAAAGAAATAAAATAACTTCCGATTTCTATCCATGAAGAGAAGAAGGGGCCGCGGGGAAATCAAAGGTGTACAATCAGTACTCTGTGGGTTAAAAAAACAGGACTCTAGGGATTGTCTGTCCATTTAGAGCTGAAATAAATAAATAAATAAATTTATCGGAGAAAATATGATGGCTTAGGAGGCTTTTATGTGGTTCCACCCCTGCCACTATTAACTACATATAGGGCAAGGGGCCAGGTCCATTGGTTTTCGTTTATTTTTTATTTTTTTTAGTTTATTAAGTTCAATGTATATTAATTTTTAAGCTTAAAAAATTAGAAATAATTTATTCCAATTCAATTTATTAAATTAATAATATATTTTAAAAATATATAATTCTCATATGTATTTTAAAAAATGCATATGAAAATTATATACTATATTAAAAATTTAAGTAAAAATTACATAATTTTAAAATAAATTTTAATTTAATAGATTAAATTAAAGGACAATTGAAATTTATCCTTTCAAATAATATTCCTATAACAAAAGGTATTTCGGGAGAATGTCCATCTTTTGTTGGGTTATGAGTATAAGAGTATTAGGTATCTGAAGGAACCTGATCTTGCAGTTCTCCATAAAAGGGGCGAACCACAAGGTCAATACCCAATCAATTAATCAAAAACAGTGAAAATAAAATAAATACATAAAACTGCGAAGGTAATAAAAATAAAATAACCTTTATTGCATTCTGAGGAACCACCTATCCACTTGTATCCTGACATCTGTTAGCGGCGTGGAAGCGTCTCGTAGCATCTCACAGTCTTCCCTTGCAAACAAACTGGGTTGTGGATCCCATACCTCGCAATACAGATTGCTACGTATGATTATGACTAAATGTGACTAGAGACGTGAGTAGAATTAAAAATAAATAATAAAAATAATAATAGAGACGTGGGGTACACATGGACCAATATAAACCTTTGCAATGGGAGTGGTTACGGTTTAGTGTTGACGTTCGTTAGAAGATAAATGTTTTCTTTACATCCCTGGTTTTTTTTTTTTAAGAAGTTATTTAAAACACGTAATGTCTACCGATATAAAGTAAGTGTCAAGGCCAGTGCAATAGATTTTGAGGCATAAGACAACAAAATTTAAACGAGACCTTTTTTATATTTAAATAATATTACTTTTAATTTATATTTGTTATTTACAAATCATTTTTATTGCTTCTTCCTCTTTTCTGTTTTTTACCAAATAACACGTAGTCTCAACAAATAACATAATTTGTGTTGAACAACATATAATTCCTTTTTCTATAAAATGTAATTTGTGCAAAACAAAATTTACTTTATTTTAAACATTATTTTAATGAACGAACTTAATTAAAATATTAGTTTTAGGTTCACCAAAATTACTTACTGCTTTAATGTAACTTTCTGTTTAATGCTGTAGCTTTCTATTTTTCTCTTTTTTCTGCTTTAATGTTTGTTTTTCTCCTTCTATAGGTAATGGGAGGTAGGGATTTAAATTTGGCCGGTTATAACTGGCTGGTAACCAGTAACCGAAAAATCAGCCAACCAGTTTGGTATTCGGTTGGAAATAACTGATAATCGGTTTTACCGAAGCGTTACCGGTTTTAACAATTATATATATTCGGTTATAACCGGTAATCAGGTGTATATATATATATTAAAATTAAAATTAAAAAAATTAAAGTGTGATAAAACTCTGATTATATTCTATAAACCAATTAATAGATCCTTTCAGATTTCCTTGTAGTCCCGTGGATGAATGAAAAGATATATTTCCTTGTGGATGAACAAATATTGCTCTTGATGAAACTCTTATTATGTTCTATAAATTAAACCAATAAATCTTTTCAGATTTCCTTTGCGCGTAAGGGCACTTTCCACTTTCTACTTTTCACTTTTCAGGCCAACATGGTGGTGTTTTCGGGAAGGATTGCTGACCAGCTGTAGCAGGGGTGGCCGGAGTGCGGTGCATGTCTTACACGCGCCGATGGGTAGTCCTCCACTTGTCGGCTCAGCGTTTTGTTTTTGTTTTATGTATATTATTTATTTATTTCACAGTTTATTATTGTGATGAGCTGAAAATTACTTGGGCATTTAGGTGACTTGATAGCTAGACTAGGTCTTCTCAATTTTAGATGGGTGGTGTTTTATTGTAAAGAGAGGGCCAAAATGTGTTGTTTTTGTAATTTTTTGCTTGTTGCTTTGGTAACTGCTTTAAGTTATGTCTAATCTTGACTTAGTGTTTAGAGATTCTTTATCTCTATTCACTACCTTCGACCTTCGGGCTTGTGTTATAAATTTTAAGACTGGTTTATTTACTTTCAGACTTTTGTATTTGCCTTCGAGCTTCTTATGAAATGAAAGATCCCGTTAAATATATATATATATGTATATTAGAAAGACTGATACAAATTCTGTAAAGGCACATCGATCTGCGCGTTTGAAAAGCAATCAAGGCTCCAAACATGCAGAATATAGTCGATCAGTAATTGAGACTAATTAGAAATGCATAGATTTTTTATTTTTTGACACGGAATCATTTATCATTCAATAAAATATGACCAAATTACGGTCTAGAAACCAAAAGATCTCTATCAGAAACATTAAAAATAAAACGAGGCATATCCTTATTGAAGAAGCCTCTCTAGCTAAAACATGGGCAACATCATTAGCTTCTCTACAACAATAAACCCAAAAACAAGAAAAGAACCTAGAAGCATTCTGTCTAATTGCCTCCACATAATGCCCAATTCGAACATAAAGAGATCTTAGATCACAAATTTCTTTAATCACATGCAAAGAATCACCTTTACACACAACTTTAGAAAAAGTCTATTTCCTTACAAAAATCTATAGTAAGATGGGCAACCATTGCTTATGCCAACAGAGGATTCGCCTGTACTTTACACGCACAATATTTAGCACTCACAACCAAGCCTTCATCATTCCGAATAACATAACCCAAACCAACAACACTAGCTCTCAAATTGAAAGAGACATCCCAATTAACCTTTACAAACCCCAAATCAAGAATTTTCCAAATTTACAACTATTTAAAGTGTCGTCAACCTGAGCCCTTACCATTTGTTCCTTCATTTTAACCGGTCGGAAGTCCTCAATATACTTAGAAGCTTATGTGAAGACCATTAAAGAGGAAGAAAATTGCTCCTCAAAAACCACTTTATTCATTCTTAGCCAAGTGCTACGAAAAACAGTCACTATTAAACTCAATAATTCATCGTTCAATCTATTAAACAGACAAGAAACAAGCTCCATCACAACCCCAAACATCTTGAGCACTAGGACAATTCCATAAAGCATGGATGATGGACTCCTCCTGAATTTTGCAGCAAGGGCACAAATCATCATTCACCACTCATTTCCTCAATAAATTTTGTTTAGTAGGAAGCAAGTTTTGACAAGCTTTCCAAATAAAGATTTTTAAAGAATTAGGAGCTTTAATAGCCCAAAGCTTTTTTCAAAACTCATCTCTATTAGGATTGGTGAAACATTTCCCTTATTATCTTCTCATCAACTCTAACCTCAAATGATAGGCACTTCTAACAGAAAACATTCAATTATATGTACCATTACAAATAATTTTATACGGAGGCAGGGAAAAAAGCATAGATATTTGGCATCTATTACAGGTACGCCCAAGTTCCTAGGAGAATTATTACTTTGTTCTTGACGATTTATTCTTCTTTACCATTTCTATCATTTTTCGATTTATTTACTTCGTTCTTTTCAATTTTTTTTTTTTAAAATTTTCCTATCAACCAATAACTGTCGGTTATTACATATGTGGTTAACTAACTATCCGGTTTTAAGCTTTAGTCAATAACCAATAACCGTAACCGAGTTTTCATCACTAATGAGAGGAATCATGTATTTCTCAACTATTGTTTCGAGATGATACAACCGTTGAGGTGAGTTGAGAAGCCTAACTGGCCAGGATTAGTAGCCAAATAAAATGGGTTATTTATACTCGCTCAATGGATTTGATCCGACCCATCATTAGGTGCTTAACAACTTTTAGTTCTTTTTAAATCCTTCAAAGTTCTTTCAGCACCCAAACGAAGGATTTAAGTTTAAATACTTACACCTTTATAGTTATTCTATGCGCATAATTTCTTAAAGAGTAATGGTTTAACATCACCAAAACATATAATTTTTTATTACTTTGTTTATGTAGTAAGGTGGTCCATAACCTTAATTTATTTAAAAAAAATTAAAAAATCAAAAAAAAAATCAAAAAATTATATCTTTAAGTGATGATACATCATTACTCTTTTTTAAATTACTTAGATTTAGATTTATGATTTATCTCAATCTCATTTTTTATGAATTTAAAAACACAAATAAAAGGAAGAAAATCGGGGGCCAAACAGTAAATTGACTATTAAATCTCGCTATCTCTCCGAAATCAAATATTAAACGAAAGGCCGTTGAAGACGAAAGAGTGGGGAGATTATAAAATATATTGGAGGTATCCGTACCTGTTAACCCCCTATGGGCCACGGAGGAATCTGAGTGACGTAAGCTGACCTCCACCTCCCCCTTCCCCACTCTCAAGCAAAAACTCTATAAATAAGGCGCAAAGGGTACCATACATAGGCTTGAAGACGCCACTCCATAAGCATCTTCGAGGCCCTCTCTCTTCTTCTCCTCCTCTCTGTTCTCTAAACTGGAAGCCATTCGTCTTTTACCCAAGCCACAGAAAAGCATGGTCGGACCTTCACTCCACACCCTGAAACCCACCCCAATCAAATTCCTCTGTAGCTACGGCGGCAAAATCCTCCCCCGTTATCCTGACGGCAAGCTCCGGTACGTCGGTGGCGAAACCCGTGTCCTCGCCGTTGACCGCTCCATTTCGTTTGCCGGTTAGTCAAATTAATTTTTTTGTTTGATTTTTTATTAGTTTGAACGTATAATTAAGAGGAAGAGAATATGTGGATTGCGAGAAATGATTCAGAGTGAGATTTGTGAATTGTGGTTATGTGTGGTACAGAGCTGTTATTGAAGCTCGGAGAATTGTGTGGCGCATCTGTGAGCCTTCGTTGCCAATTGCCTACGGAGGACCTTGACGCTCTGGTATCGATCACCTCCGATGAGGACCTCGCTAATCTCATCGAGGAGTACGACCGAGCGGCATCGCCACCGTCATCTCTGAAGATCAGAGCGTTCCTTTCGCTGCCCAAATCCACCAAAAAAACCATTCCTTCTCCTCCTCCATCGGCTTCATCTTCATCCAAATCGTCGTCGTCGTCGTCTTCGGCGTCTCAAAGTCCCACCGTTTCCACGACAAGGTTTTCGGTGCCGGTGGCAGACATGTGCCTCCGTCAGATCTCAACGCCGGTAGTGTTTCAGAAACCTGCCCCGAAGACTCATCCTCATTGTGCTTACCGTGCTCATGGAAACCCTAGGCATATCTATCTCATCCACAACGGGAACCACTGGCAATAGCCCCCAAACTGATGGGAATTGGGACTACAACATATGCGAAGCAATCTATAAAGGAAACAAGAAAAATTACTGCTGCAAACAGCAAAACCAAAATTCAAAAGCTTTCCGAGTTTCATATATATATGTCTGTGTGAGATGTACTGGGACTGTAAATCGTTGAGAAGGATTGCTTTTGATCCGTCGCCATTAATGAATTTCAGTCCAATTAGTTTTTTTTTTTCTAAAAAAGAAAAAGAAAGTGGTGGTGAGTTTTGTTCGTTTCGTCCTGTTTTGGATTCCATAAGCCATTATTTTCGCATGACAGATTCCATGGCCACTGCCCATTTGCCGTAAGGTTCCGTTAAGCGCCGTTTTCCATTGCTTACGTAACCGTAACAGCCGGTGCCGGTTTGTTTTGTTTGTCTGTTTCCCTTTCAAAGTCCGCCGTATTTGTATGCGCCACGTTGCCTCAGCCATCTTTTAGCTGCCACGTGTGTGTTGTGTTTGGTCATTGCGTTTGTCCCAAGTCACACCTGCCATTTCTGGCTCTCTGCTTTTCTCCCTTTCTGTTTTTTTTTTTTTATTCATTTTCTCTTTTTCTTTTAAATGCGTTTGTTTATTAATTTATTATTTTTTTAATTTGTTTGTTATTTGTTTGGATTTTTTATTTTTTGAGTGATATTATTTGTTTGGTTGGTTGGTTGTTTGCGTTGATTTTTTTTTTTTTTTTCAATTTAATTGTAATTTGGCATTTGTGAATTGCAATTTGCAGGTTAAAGAGGAAACAAAAATGAATCAGGCGGGAAGCTGAGTGCGAAGATAGCATTTGGCGACGAGCAAGCGATTCCCTTAATTACTTTAAGATGGTATGAAGTAAACTCTTTATACTTCGTCAACAAAACTTTTATTCAACATCTGTTGCAAAAAAAAAAAGAAAAAAGAAAAAAGAAAATGCTTTATTTCTGGGCATTTGAATGCTAATATTTCTTAATTAGGCTCCATAATTGTTCATTTTTCCTGAAAACGCGATTTTATGCTTAACAATTTCAGTACTCCTCGAGTGCTATATATCCGAGTAGTACTGAAATTTTTTATTTTTTATTCTTCGAAAAAAAAAAAAAAATCAGTACTACTCCGGATATATAGCACTCGAGGATTTTATTTATGGAGGACCAATTAATTTCTCTGTTTCATTATGTACCCTTTTTTGTATAAGAGATGAGTCATCTCAAACATCTATTGTGCGAGAGGAGTCATACTTTTGGAGTTTCTTGACGGATTTAGATCCCGTCAGTCGTCACGCAATAGGGCAGTTGTGTTTCCCTAAATCTGCCACTAATTATATTGGCCAATGAGTTTTTTTAAAAAAAATCAAAATTTAATTAGAAAAATCTAACTTTATTAATTTAGCTAATCACTTTTTAAAGTTATTAGCAAATCCTCTAAATGTTTCTCTATTTTAAATAAATACTATATTTTATTGATAAAATTAATTAGTAAAAGCATTCAATGCATTAAATTCAAATCAAGCAAAACATTTTGAAGCATCAATGCAAAAAATAACTTGAAAAAAATAACATTAAATTTTTGACTTTTTAGATTTAAAAAGATTTTGACAAATGTTAGATATAACTTTTGATAAAGAACTTGTTAAATAATAGTTTTGTGTGTTTTGTTAAAAATTTATAAAAAAAAAAAAAAAAGAAGTCAAATTTAAAGAACTCATCGTTAGTGCTCTAAAAACTTTAATCTCCCGGCAGCTAGTGTTGTATTTGTTTTGTTGTACTTTGATCGTGAAAAATGATGTTGGAGAATTGTTTTTTGGTTATCGAACGTGGAACATAGTGATTCGATCGATCAAACTAGTTATATATAGAGAGGTTGGGGAAAAAAATGAAAAGAAAAGAGGATGTGTACGTAAGGCTAGGCTGCTCATTGTAGTGCGCGCAATAAGATAAGATCGTTGCATGGGATCTCGCTCCCTTTATAACAAAAGACATCTAGCATAGTAGGTTCATATTATGAAACGCTGCAAACAACATTGTTTTAATTTTCACAAAGTAACCAAAGAGACGACTAGTGGGTGTTTTAAGGATCATGATATTTTAATTAGACATTTGTCTTTCCTGTTTCCGAAAAAGAATGAATATATATATATATATATATATATATATATATATATATATATATATATATATATGGTTGATGATATTTTATCCTTTTGATGGGTATACCCTATGGGCCCTGACTAACTGGTGATGGATGATGTGCATTTTGACCAGATTCGACCAAACTGTAACTGGCCGGGGTGGCACGTACTGGAGCGAGCACTGGTGTTCTTTCACATTAATGATAGAACGTATAAAATCCAAAGGCAATGGCATGGCATGATGGCAATAATATATAAAATTGGAAACATTGGGGGACCCCATGACAGCTGGAACATGAAGGGGCACCAATATAACATAAATTCATATATATATATATATATATATATATATATATATTTTAAAAAAAAAAAAGAAAAAAAAAAAAAGAAAAAGAGTACGCACTCGGAAATAGACCTAGGCAGCTAATAGCTATTTCGTTTGGGGAAGGGGAAGGATAGACATGGAGGCATGATGATTTTTTGGTGGAAAGAAATGCTCTCCATTCAAAAGGAAGATTCCCTTTGCCGACGCGATCGATTAATAGAGGAGCCAAACAAAATTGAAAGAGAGGGAGAGCTCATCATTGTTATCTTCTGATCAGAAAAGGAATTGAAAAAGAATGATTTAAGGTTGTGATGCTGCCCCACCACGTGTTATTTCATTTTCATTTTTGATAATAAAGTCTAAATGCCACGAATGCCACGATCATTGGATCTTTTGTTTTTGACCCTTTTTAAACAAAAGAATGGTACGTTTGCCAAATAGGTCCCTGTTAAATGTGAGGCTCGGGCAAAGACTAATGTGGGGATAAGGTGCAAGTGTGCTGCTGAAAGTAACAAATGCTGTTTGGGATAAGATGGAGGTTGGGACCCTCAGACTAGGGCACATTAATAGATAGCGTGATGAACCTGGTATGCAACATGGGTCCCACCCCAATGTGTATTGGGTTGTGTTAAGATTGTGCTAAGGGTTGTGCTTTTAACATTTCCTATATATATATATATATATATATATATATATATATATATATAATATAGCCTTACCATGTGCGCCTGGACCCTTAATTGTAGATGAAAAATACATACAAGATGTTGAAATGAGGGGATCAGATTAAATCAGTGTGATGGACAGATGGTTTGAGGGTGATTGCATGACTTGGGCAGGACAGGACACTTAATTAACCCTTAATTGTAGATGAAAAATACATACAAGATGTTGAAATGAGGGGATCAGATTAAATCAGTGTGATGGACAGATGGTTTGAGGGTGATTGCATGACATGGGCAGGACAGGACACTTAATTACTTTGAAGGCATGTATCTGGGTGTAAAGCATCAGGATTTTTATGCTACAGTAAGATCGAGAGATAAAAAGGCTTTGGAAGCATGGGTCCAAGTAAGATTTAAGAATACATGTCATGTCAGCTAGGTGAATTTACGGAAAGCCGGATGCTGAAAAGTTGAAAACCTTCTTCTGCTGAGGGCGGATACAGTGGCGGACTAGGCCTGATCTCCGCTATATTAGCTTAGGGGAAATGGTCTTCGATCAAAATCTTAAAACATTACGTACTTCTCTACCTTAATTTACATGTCAAAAGGAAGACCTGTTTTATTTTGCACTTTAGGCCACCATGTCTTTGGTTGAGGGGCACTACACCCAATGAAGGAGAAAACAAAAGCTCACCAAATTAAGAGCAAAAGACAACAAGAAGAAGTTAATTAAGCAGATTCTTCAAAAAGAGCTCATATTGAGAATACAGTTGACTTGCATCTTTAAGGCCATCCCCCTCTGCCGCCTCCTCGACCTCACCCACGCCGCCCTTCATGGTGTCATCTCGCTCCACAGCGGTGTCTTGTCCGGAGGCTCCATTCTCCGCAAAAGATTATTCCAATCTGCTTCTCACCCTCTGGGGTCCTCAAAGACCTCTCCAGGTTTGTGGAGTTCCATGACGAAATCCTATTCGCCAAGCCCATTCCCCGCAGGAATTGTAGTAACCCTGAGAATTCAATTCCTGCGAGCCATAAATCGGATCATTCCCATAGCCCAAATGGTAGCCGAAAGATGTCACGATAAGTAAAAGATTTGAATGATATCTCTGCCATTAACCGGTTTACAGGTCAAACAAATTATGTGTATTTAAAGTCTCAGTTTCCAAGAAGCAAGAAATATATTGTGTGAGAGAGAGACTTCATTGTCAAGAAATTCGAAGAAAATTTGCACATGAGAATTGGCTAAAAATGATGTGACTGACTACCCGAATCTAGATGACTCACTGCCCATACACGTCACCCTTCATCAACCTCAATCCTCATCTCTCATCCCTGCTACCATACCCCATCATGGTAGACCCATAACAATCCTCTCCCCAATTATAGCAGAGCACCCTAACAATGTTTCCCTGGAATTTCTGTCAAGGACTGATAATTTTATTAAAGAAATGTCTGTCATTATGTTACAAATTGCGGTACATGGAATCCATCCCCCACAAAAAAAGATGGTGGTACTGAGGAAAAACCTGTTTGCCCATTGTTTAATGAAGGATCTTATCCTATCTAAAATGACAGAAAAGAAATCATCTAGCTGACACAAAGTATGTGAGAAACTGTTTACCACAGCAATATTCCGTGAGTCAACAGTCTCACAAGAAGTTGTAAGTTGTATATTAATAGAGAATTACTTAAGGAAATGTAGTGAGCCTGTAAAACACCATAATGTCAACGGCCATTACCTCAACAAGCACCCTTGTTCTCTTCTTCAATTTTGCACCAGGTTCATCTTTATCAAGCTTTCCTGAAGCCAAGCCAGTTTCCTTCCTCACTCTCTTGCCAGCAACTGGTTCAACCTCTTCCTCATCTGCATCCATGCCAACTGCATCATTGAACTCTTTTTTCTTATTCCAGTTGGGATGGACACTTGCACACATTTGACAATTCTCTCATGCGCTCGATCATCCCATTATCATATATGCTAGTAAAAACAAAGGCCACAACTTATGCCCTAACTAAAATTAAAAATATCCCGTGTAAACTAAAAATACGACACAACAAAGAGCTAAGAACAAATCAGGGCTAGCAGTTCTACTGCGCAAGAGCTACTTGCTTTGTTTGCACATCGAGTTTGTCAATTTAGGGCAAAGCGTCTCACAAGGAATGATTTTTTAGGAAAAAGAAAAATAAAAAATATATCCATGTACCCACTAACTTTTTAAAAAATAAAAAATAAACAGATATATTACTCACTTTTAATTTTGAAGATACTAAATATTTTGAAAATTTTGAATTAAATTTTTAATATAATTAAAAGAATATAAAAACATCATACCCAAATCGTGATACCATTTACTAGAGGGCCACTCAAGCAAGCAAAGCCCATTACTCTCGGGCCTATAAAAGTCCATTATTTGGGTTGTGCCCAATGAGTTAGCCGACTCAACCCTCTCCCTAGAGAGTCACCAACCGACTAAGGATTCCTTGCTCGAAGAACAACTTGCAAAGAGATGACCAACAAATGGTAAGACCACTTTGACAACCATATCGCAGTCCATGCTCGTAGTCCATATCAATAGTATCTTCTCAACTAGATGGTGCTACGTGGCTTGAGTCACTACGCCAAACTTAAGGCACCACGTGGCCTAAAGTGCTTAATTCTCTTCTGTATAAATATGAGCAAAAGTCCTGAAAGGAGAGAATGAACTCGATTGACAATCTTAGAGAGAGACACAGAAGGAAAAAACTTAAGATGGAATCCAATGTTGTGTGCTGTTTTATTGGATACGTGAATGTCAAAGGAGGCACGGGCGGAGGGGAAGGAAGGCTAAGGTGAGGTTACATTTGGCCTCGTTGTCCGCTCCTATGTGGGCGGCCGAACATTGATGATGTTTCTCCTCTGTCGCCGCAGACACACAAATCTTTTGTTCATACACATGATGTTCCTCCGTTCCCTACTTCTCCGCCTTCTGTACATGCGAACCATAATAGAATTAACATTCTAATGTCGTTCCGGTGAGCGAATCCGAAAATCGGGCAGCAGGGTCGAGTGATGCCACTCTCAACTTTTTGGGATCCCTTTGCATACCATGATTGAGCCCGAGTTTAGAACTTTGTTTCAACTTTTCTTTAGTGAGCTACCTAATGCGGTGGTAAACCTTTACCACCTGATACCGACATTTTGCTTGATCCCAACTCATTCTCTGAAATTGAATCTCTACCACCCACGTCACTCTGCACACTCCACCACTCGATATCTTTCTTGGCAGTGGCAGTTGGCCCAACTCACCTACCCTTGTCCATTCCATACGCATCACACAGCAGTCTCAACCCACCATACCACTGAACGTGATCGATTTGCCTCCTCGACCCGTGTTCTCTGCTGACAATATAATCGAAGAAAATAAGGAAGTGAAATCATCAAAGGCTCGCCACAACTTCTGGAATCTAAGGAAGAAACATGCTTACCGCTAGATGGAATCCTTGGTACAAAGAAATTAATGTTGGTGCAATTACCAAGGATTCCATCTAGCGGTGAGCATGTTTCTTCCTCAGATTACAGAAGTTGTGGCGAGCCTTTGATGATTTCACTTCCTTATTTTCCTCGAATATATTGTTAGCAGAGAACACTGGTCGAGGAGGCAGATCAATCACGTTCAGTGATATGGTGGGTTGAGACCGCTATGTGATGCGTACGGAAGGGACAAGGGTGGGTGAGTTGGGCCAGCTGCCACTGCCAAGAAAGATATCAGGTGGTGGAATGCGCGGCGTGGCATGGGTGGTAGAGATTCAATTTTAGAGAATGGGTTGGGATCAGGCAAAATGTTGGGCTCAAGTGGCAAAGGTTCTGCATCAAGTAACTCACTGGAGAAAAGTTGAAGTAAAGTTCTAAACTCGGGCTCAAGCTCAGGCAAGGGTAAGGACCCGTGGTATGCAAAATCGGGATCCCAAAAAGCTGAGAGTGGCATCACCCGACGCTGCTGCCCGATTTCCGAATTTTTCCACAAGAACGACATTGGAATGTTAATTCTATTATGGTCCACATGTACAGAAGGCGAAGAAGTAGGCAACATAGGAACATCATGTGTATGAACAGAAGATTTGTGTGTCTGCGACGACAGAGGAGAAACATCGTCAATGTCCGGCTGCACACACAGGAGCGGACGGCAAGGCCAAATGTAACCTCGCCTTGGCCTTCCTTCCCCTCCGCCCGTGCCTCATTCGACGTTCACGCATCCAATAAAACAGCACACAACATTGGATTCCATCTTAAGTTTTTCCCTTCTGTGTGTGTCTCTCTCTTCTCTCTCTAAGGTTGTCAATCGAGTTCATTCTCTCCATTCAGGACTTTTGCTTCTAATAGTGAAAAGAAGTATCAAGGGTCGAGATCTTGAAGCCTGCATTGAAACAAGGACCAATTAATCAAAACAATTGTTTTTTATAAGTTAATTAATCACCAGAAAACTGTAAAAGATCATGTCAATCCATTAGGTAATGGATACAAAAAATCATGATAGTTCAAACAGTAAGTGTATCATATAGTAGTAGAATACTTAACTGGAAGAAATCTAGTATGCATGAATTAGAAAGAAGGTACTGTCTTCAATATGTGTGTGTGTGTGTGTTCTACAGTTTCACAAACATACCCAATTTTGGAGCACAATCAAACTCCAAGTGTAGATGTCCGTAACTAACAAATACATACATCAGTCCTTTTTCCAGGAATAAGAACATTACTGGCTTTAATAAATACGTGAATTAGAAGGAAGATGCAAGCTCCTTATAGAAGCACAGCTCAATTCTCAACTAATCTAGATGTCAATAACAGACAATTTCTAACCAATACATGCATCAATCCATTTAATTTCTACAATTATTTCCAAAAGGCAAGAGAAGCAAACAGCTTGAACTTTGAATTAAGACTAGAGTCTGAAGGCCAATGAGCTCTAGCTCAAATGAAACCTCAAAAAGAATGTTGCAGAGAATGTGGGTGTAAGCTCAAGACTTCAGGGCACGTCTCTTTTTATTTATTTATTTATTTATTTATTTTATAAGACTTCAGGGCGTGTGTATAATGTACAAATCAAAAAAACAAAAAATGTAAGAGGACTGGATTCCTTAATGCTTATGCTGCCACTTTTATAAAGCAATATATAAGCCATTATTGGTAACAACAGTACACAAACAACAAATATGGTAAATACCTTATGAAATGTAAAACCCATTAAGACATTCACAAATCAGGAATATCATATATACGCAATGGATAAAGTAATATACACATATGTGATGTACCAAGTAAAGATAATTATCTTGAATCCCATGCAATTGGAGAATTTAAAAATATCATATAGAATGTTCCACTTCGTCTCAGAACACATATTCCCCTCACCTCTCTCAAACTAGAACAAGTATTCCACTGTAATACAACAAAGCATCTCAATCAAAGTACTTGAACTTAAGGCTGTTCTCTATCCAAAATTACTAGTCATTGGGAGTTACTTGTGATATTTTTTCCCAATGAGATGACCCATAAGTTCACAATAATTGGTTTCATAATTTCATTGCCAAAATTTAGATGTTGAAATTACTGAATGAAAATTTAACATTAATATCTCAATTACAAGTCCTTACAAGAGCTTTTATTTTTGAGTCGACTAAAGAAAAATTATCAGAGATTAGTACGCAACAATTTTCATCTCTTCATAAGCTTCCAAAAAAGGCCCAAGTGTGTGGTGTATTGTTAGGCTAATCGTCAAAATTCTGTAATTACATTCCACAAAAACAAACAAACAAATCAAAACAAATACGTCAAAACTAAGAAAATAACTAATAAGAAATAGTCATGATTGTCTGGTTGCTGAGAAGAAAAAATTGGGCATGAATTCCTGGAGTTTTAAACTTTTGGAACAAAATCAAGCTGATACACTATCATTTGTAATCAACTAGTCAAAATTTAAGCAAATTTTAGCTAAAAAATTCACTTTTGTTATTTTAGCTACCTAGTTTTCAAAAGTTGTAAATACCAAACTCTATAAATATTCTCTACTTTAAATAAATACTATTTTTTATTGGTTTCAAAATAACCACTTCTGACCACTTTCCAACCACTTTCAAAACCAAAATTTTGCTGGTTTCACCTTCATTTGAACATTTCATCCACAAGGTGCCCAAACATGGTGTAC
Source organism: Alnus glutinosa (assembly GCF_958979055.1). Classification (NCBI taxonomy): domain Eukaryota; kingdom Viridiplantae; phylum Streptophyta; class Magnoliopsida; order Fagales; family Betulaceae; genus Alnus; species Alnus glutinosa. The sequence goes on along the minus strand of NC_084886.1, from coordinate 3,096,315 downwards.
AAAGAACCTAAATCCAACTTAAAGCACATACATTGGTCACAAATGTGCACTCAAAAAATGGGTTTATGATTCAAACAAGGTGAAGCCAAAATACATGTGGACAGAACAATTCACAACCATTACCAGAACAACTCCACATTCAGAAGCCAAAACAATGCATGTAATCTGAACAAAAAACGCAAAAAAGATAAATTTTCACATTCCTTCCCCTGTTAGCAATAATTAACATATTACTTATCTAACATGCGCAGCGGAAAACGAATAAGACAGGATTCAGGCTTACCTCTAACCATATTTGCTCAAGTGTTTCCACGATCCATCTGAAGAACAAGAAAAAATTATTTGAGGGATCTTCTAACCTATGCCTATTACCGAATTGCCATACTGATGGTGTACACAGGCTGTTTATTTATAGGCTAGGTCAGGGACCCTCAAATATGGTAAGTACCGTATTGTTCCTCCCATCAAGGAAACAATATTATTAATTGATTTTAAATCAATTAATCGATTCCATTACGGTAATTTAATTAATTAAATTACCTAACCGTAATACCGTATATACTATTCATTTATTAAATTATTAATAAATACTTCTTTATGTGGCATATAGGCCATATATGGAGATAAAATCTTACATTCTCCCACTTGGCCTTTATGACACATGACTTTATGGCATTAGGTTCCTTAGTTTGGCCAATCACTTATGGAATCCTCCCACTCAGATAAGAAATGTTTCACACGAATCATGGCGGTAAAACCATTATAAAATTAGGTCGTCCCTTCCATGTATCACGATGTAAAACACTCCTTACATGAGTACCTTATGGATAATCAAGCTTTATGAATGAACTTCCTATAAGTCATTCGGGTCCAACTTTATTTATCCTCATGGATAAAATAACAAAATGTGCACAAAAAAATCTTTATTACAATAACTTTATGTCTATAGACCAAAAAGAGACAAACCAAGCGAAAATGAATTAATGAGTCTCATATATTCCGCATGACTTTATTCTTTCTTTACCGGTAAACTTTAAGTCATGGGATCCGCAATCATTAATTCAGCACTTATATGCTCAATAGACCCTTTATGTCTCTTAATGTTATATCTCGTACTGAGATACTTGATGTCGATTTACTTCTACTTCTACTCTTTATTCTTATAAAAGAAGATTATAGTAGAATTACCGCAGAGTATCTTTATGGTTTAACTGTAAAAATCGACAAGATTGAGACTTTCAACAAATGTCTCAACCATCATGCCTGTGTACTAAATTCATAGCACGCTAGACTTTTAGCTTTCTTGGTAGACGTAGCAACTATAGTCTGCATACTGCATCTCTAGGATATATCCTTCAATAAAAAGATATATACCCTAAAGTAGACTTTCTACTATCTACACAATCAGCAAAACTCAAATCTGAACAACTAACCACTTTCAAATGGAAAGTGTATCTTTAGGTTAAGTTGTACTTCTTGGTTCCTTGCATATACCGCAAGACTTTATTTGCAGCACTTTATTGACTCAATATACTTATTGTCAGTCATATGGTTATGTATAATGCAGACTTTTAAAACTTTTCATCTGCCCTTATTCCAATACCTTTGGGACATTAATCTTTATTTAATTGGTCCCTCTTAATTGCTACTGAAGGTATTCTAAATTTTCCCAAAACTTTTTCAATGTAGGGCTTTCGAGACAATGTTAATATTCTTTATGTCTCTGTGAATCTCTATGTCAAAAGACATAAGAGGTTTCACCCAAATCCTTCATTTCAAAGTTTTGTGAACTTTATGTAGCAAACCTAAATCACCACTTGCAAATATAGGACTAGAAAGATTACTGTACTCCCACTGACCTTAAGGCATATATACTAATCAACAAGGTTTTCTATAAACAATAACCTTGTAAAAAGTATTTTACCATTGAGAGATCTATCACAGCCCATAAATAGAATTCTTTAATTTGCAAGCTTTCTGACTGTTATTTATAAAACCTTTTGATTGTTTCCTGTAAACCTCATCTTTAAGATTCTTATTCAGAAAAGTTGTTTTCGCATTTATTTGATGTAGCTCTGGATCTAAATGAGCTACTAATGCTATGATCATCTTGATGAACCATTCTTAAACACTGGAGAGAATGTTTCACGATAATCAATGCCTTTCTTTATGAGTAAAACCATTGGCTACGAGTCTAGCTTGACCTTTTAGCCATGGACTTATCTCTTACTTCATGGCACTGAATCTCAATGTTCAAAAATTGAAATAGACCAATAATGACTTAAAAATCTCAATCTTTAGGGACTTAAGCTAAACTACAATATCCTTCATTCCCATAATGGAATTAGAAACGCTCAAATGAAAAAGTATATTAATCTTTTTCCAGTCAGAAAAATATTACCATAATGTATTGGAATATAAAACCACCAAAGTAGAGTAATATGAACAGCTGCAATAACCAAGAAAATAAAAAATAAAAATACTTTAATGCTATGAAGTAACTTTATTTCAAATTGGCCAATGCCAATTTAAATAGTAAATAGTAAATTTCAACCTACCTGTGGACAAAGGTTGCATCACGCATGAAATTTACTCTTTATTAACAAGACTAAAGCAAATTTAAATATTAATAAATAAAATTCTTCGTACCTTTGGGCAACCGAAAGAAATTTTACTTTTAATATTAAATTTGTTATCTCATTCTAATTAAGCCATAAAAATAAAACCTTCCCTTTGGGGATAAGTAATTAAATTTATGAATTAACTACAAGACGATGTTAATTTTTCTATATGAAGTTCATGTGTATGATCCTTATGCAATTATTACAAAATTAGGATGCTTTGGCTCTCCCAAAATCATAATAATCACGCTATAGTTCATGAACATCTAATAAATCTTTATGAGGTTCATGCGTGTAATCCTGATGTAATTATCATACAAAAATGGGATGCTTTAGCTCTCCCATAATTATTATGATAATTACGTGTGTGTAATCTTGATGCAATTATTATTCAAAAATTGGGATGCTATGGCTCTCCCAAAATCATAATAATAATTGCGACTTCATTAACATCTAACAACTTTATAGATGCCCTCTTAATAGCCCCAGGAATATAACAAACCAATACCTAAATGGGGTAAACAGCATTTTCCAAGGTGCAAGCAGATGAGCTCCCAGGAAAGTGAGGGGGGGTCACACCGGACACACTTAAATCCCAAGACTTTCCTTGCCAGAACTTTCCCCGACATTGCATTCTTAGATATTACTGTAAACACACCAGTATATATGGTATTGTTGATTATTCTTAGGTCTAGGCATCAAACAATTTATATATAACAATATAAATTCAACAACTAAAATATATTCCTCAATATATGTATTAAAGAACCAATAATCTTAAAATACAACACTGTAAATAATAAGTGGAATAAAACTGCAATATGAGGACATAATAAAAATATGGCTCAATGGTTTAGTAGGTGGCCAAGGCCCTTTACACTTGGTGAACCCAAGTTCCAAACACCATAAGGCCTAAATTCCCCTTTTTAAAAAAGAACTTGATGGGTTGTTGCAATGGGCTAGTGGATCTCTTTATAGGGCTGGGTCAAACCCACTTAAATGGGCTCCCTCTTTTTTCTTTTTTTCTTTTTTTTTTTTTAATTGAATAGGGCCTCTTGGGCTGACCCAATGGGTCAGCACTTGGATTGGGCTGACCCGAATGGGTCAGTTCCTTGATTGGGCTGACCCGAATGGGTCAACCCGCTTGATATCAGGTTAGACTCATGGGTTTTAAATCCAACCCGATCCCCTATCCGACCCGACCCTCATTTCCTTATGGGTCGAAACCCTAACCCGGTGGCCCAGGCCCTGAAATTAAGCTCCAGCCCGGAAAACCCGAGACCCGAGACCGAACAAACCCTAACCCGTCAACCCGAAACGGAATTCTTTATGGGTCAAAACCCTAACCCGGTTCTTAAACCCGAAAACCCAAATTTTTGACCCGAAAAATTTTGCATCTGCGCCGTTTTTCTTCTTCTTCTTCCTCGTGAACGCCAGCCGCCTACCTTATGCAGCGGCCACAAAGGGCCGCCGCTCAGCAGCAACGGCGACCCCTCTGGGTCGCCGTTTACTCAAAAACCTGGCGGCCCGTAAGGGCAGCCAGTTTCCGCGACGGGGAGAGTCCGCTTCAGCGGCCTCTCCTCCTTACATGGACTACGCCGGCCATGAGCAACGGCGACCCAGAGAGGTCGCCGTTGGTCCAGGAACCAGGCGACCCGTGAGGGCCGCCAGTTCCGATGAAGGGGGAGACCGCTAGAAGCGGCCTCTCCTTCGACAAACGACGCCGGCCACGACGGGCCGGCGCCTACTGTATGCCGGTGGCGTTCCTGCAGGTGGTAGAGGAGAGATCGGGCGGTGGTCTTTGTGCCGGGGCCTAGATCCTCCCTTATGCAGTGATAAATCACTGCTGGATCCTTCCTTCAGCCTCTGTTGGTTACAACATGGATTTTTATGGTAGGAAGTTTCATGCTTTTCAATAGTTCTACAGTTTTTCCAGAATATGTATGTGAATATCACAGTACAAAAACCACAATATTGGAATATTGTATAATGAACAATATCAATATTGCACAAACAATGTGTACTAATAAAAAGCAAAAACTGTACATTATAATGGAAAAATACCAATATCACGGCAATGGGTTATCAACATTATGTGAATAATAGATCTAATTATATTCACGAAATAAAACACTGAATTCAGTAGTATCCACACAAATCGAGAATCATCCAGAATCAAAGACAACTTAACGCTGAACAAAAAGGGCATAGAGGTGGCTCTGATACCACATGTTAGCAATAATTAACATATTACTTAATCTAACATGCGCAGCGGAAAACGAATAAGACAGGATTCAGGCTTACCTCTAGCCATATTTGCTCAAGTGTTTCCACGATCCATCTGAAGAACAAGAAAAAATTATATGAGGGATCTTCTAACCTATGCCTATTACCGAATTGCCGTACTGATGGTGTACACAGGCTGTTTATTTATAGGCTAGGTCAGAGACCCTCAAATATGGTAAGTACCGTATTGTTCCTCCCATCAAGGAAACAATATTATTAATTGATTTTAAATCAATTAATCGATTCCATTACGGTAATTTAATTAATTAAATTACCTAACCGTAATACCGTATATACTATTTATTTATTAAATTATTAATAAATACTTCCTTATGTGGCATATAGGCCATATATGGAGATAAAATCTTACATCCCCCTCAATTTTCTGGGGAAACAAACGAACAAACCACTAAAAGCAATCCAAATGCACAAAACACAAAAAACCAAAAACCATTCACTTACCCACGCGTGCCACAGCTCTAGACACACCGACAATGCCAAGGCCGAAGAGCTCAGAGAAGGGGCAGAGCACGACGACGAAGCGGAGGAGTCGGACGACGTACGACGTTTCGTCCTCAAGAACCCCAGAAACCAAATTCTAATACAACCCACCACGAATTACAGTCCCAAAACCCTAAAACCCAATTCTTTCCCCTCCAAGAAACCCAAAATCCCAACATTAACGAAAATTCAAGCAAACCCAAACCCTAATTCCTCAAACAAAACACGCCCAGAAACCAAATCACCCAAATTAAAAGCAAGCAGATTTAGAGCGAAAGAAGCAAACTGAAGAACAACGAAGACTGCTCGAACCACCCAAAGTCCCAAATCCCTTTAAATTCCAAAGTATTAGACCCAAAACCCTAAAAAATCCACAGCTAAATCGGAGACCAAACCACACAAAAGACTACTCGATTCAGCACAAACCGACATCGCAACACGAACGCGTTGATCTCCCTCTCCTGTGGATCTTCTTCTATTTTCGGTAGACGCAAAACCAACGCGAATGAGCTTTGAGCCTGAACTAATGCGCGTGGTGTCACGCCCCCGTTTTGGGATATAAGGGAAAACGCGAACTTGAGTGCTATGGTGTGTTTGGGTGTAGAATTTTTGAAATCAAAATTGAATTTTTATTCTGTTTACGAATTTCGAGATTTGACTTTTTAGAAAAAGTTGAATAAAATATGATTTGTTTTTGAAAAAAGTAGAATCAAAATTATTTTTTGTTTCCAAAATTTTGTTGCCAAACATACCAAAAAAAACATTTAAATAGAAGCGTACATTTACAACATATAGATTGTAACTCCTTATTTTATTATTCCTGTCTATTAATAATCATTTACAATGCCATGAACTCCAAAAAAAAAAGTACATACTATACAATATAAATGTTTGGTCGGTCCACAACGATCTATTGCTCTTAGCAAGGTCTACGTCATTACAAAGAAATGAATCCGTCTTACTGTGTCATCTGAAAAGATTTGGGAAAAAAAGAGTTGAGTTTGACAACTCAGTAAAGAAAGCATAACAAATAAGAGTATGATATTTTTCTTATTATTTTTTTTCTTCAAGAATTCTAAATAGAGATCAAATAATTTAGTAAGTAAAGAAATAGTTAAATGATATACAATTAGTTCAATTGCAGAATGATGCATGAATCATTTATGCAGCGTGTAAGTTTTTACCCTCCACCGGCCCACCTCCGTTATTTAGCCGTGAGCGGCGCACGTTACCTTTGGCATGTCCACGGGGACCGATCCCAAAGGACCAAATCGCTCATTATGTCGTCACAGGGGAGAGCCGATGGGTTAGGAACTTCCCTAGGTGAAGACCCCCCCGACCGATAGCCCACACTTTTGCTATGGTTGCCACGCTACTCATATGAATTCAGATCATAACACGATGCTGCCGTGGAGTAAAACTTCACGCTACTCATATGAATTCAGACCATAACACGATGCTGCTGTGGGGTAAAACTTTGTGTAATGTATGCACATATAATTACGATGATGCCATCATTTTTCACTCACATGGAGCACATGCAACATATACGATATAGTGCACAAATACAACTATACATAATATCATGGAATCATATATAACACATATACATTTTGAGAACCATAATTGCATCAACTTCATTCATATGGTGCACGTGTAACTTATTCACAATTCATACTTTGAGAGCTGTAATCATATAATCACATGATTTCTCAATCACATTTGATAATAAGAGTAATATCATGACAGAATTTAAAGAGGCAATTAATATAAAGGAACGAAAGAGTTTAGGAAAATCCCCGACTTTTTTTTCTTTTGAAAAGTTTTATTAAAATTTAGCCGTGATTTTTAGGTTGTGTTCCCTTACCTGAATTTGCCATTAGCGTCAGAGTCGACTTTCTACCTAAATAAATTGCAAGAAGAAGTTTAAAGAAATATTCTAAGATTTAAAGCCTAAAACTTAAACTAAGGTATCCTGTAACATGTAACCATAGATCTCCAAATTATGCTACCTATCTATATTTTTAAATCAACATTACCACTTAATAGACTAAATCATCAATATTCTAAGAATTTCACTATGAATTCATTCAGCCTAAACCACATAAAATCTCCTAAAAAACAGTAGTTCCCTTGAATCCTCTAATCATTAGTCCAACACGCCATACCCCAAAGAATCAACCACAACTATTTTACAACCAACCAAACTCATCATATTCCTCCAACAACATCAAATCCATCATATACCCATAATCTTCAACTCCAAATATCACTACAAGCAGGAACACACACTCACACACATTCAGGTCTAACAAGGAAACATCCATTGCTATTACTCCCAACCAGAACACACGGCCAAGAACAAGTAACAGTGAACATGGCTAAAAACCCAAAACAATGCTCAAATATTCCAACCAACAAATACAATATTTCCAAACAATCAACCCTCAAAATTAACAATAATCACAATCCCAGAAAATCATCAAACCCACAGTAAATCAACAACTATAAATTAAATCATAGAAATTATTTACCTTGATAGTTTTCATAGAGAATCCACTAGAAAAGGGGTAGAATCAGTAAGGTAATGATTCTCTACATAGATCGCCGGAAAAACACCCTGGGTCACCGGAAATTGGGTATGGGTTCCGCCGGAAATCGCTCTGCCTCCGGTGACCCATGGAGGATCGGGTCCTCATGGGTTCACGAACCGCCCGGGTTCTCTCTCTCGGGTCTGGAGGGTTGCGGGTCACGGGTTTCACGATCGGAGCTCCTCCCGAGTTACGTCTGGTTCACGAGCTCGCCAGAAACCCACATTACAGGTTGCCGGAATTCACAGAACTGGGATCTCCGGCCGTCCTCTGGTTCTTGGGTTGCTGGGTTCCGCTCGGATCCTCTCCTGATCTCTCTGTCTCATGATCTCTCTCTCTCTCTCTCTCTCTCAGTATCTCATCTCTCTCGATCTCACTCTCTCCCCGGTCTCTCCCTCTTTGTTCGGTCTCAAGAAGAACAGAACGAAGGAGGAAAGAAGAACAGGGAAAAAGAAGAAAGAAATAAGAAAAGGGAGAAGTAGAGGTGTGCGTGAATTAAGAAGAGTGGGTTCTGATATATAGGCAGAGGAAGCATATATAAACTTGCTCAGCAAGTTTATAAAACTTACAGGTTAAGTTTAATCTATAGATAAAATATCCGATTAACCAAGGGTTAAGTTTTATATAGTTTTTTTTTTTTCTTTTTTTTTTTAAGGAAAGATTAATTTTCATTAATCAAGTGAAGGGTACTTATCAAGCCACCATAAAGGTGTATACAAGAACCACCCATAAAGGTGTACATAAGCCACCGCCATAAAGGTGTATACCCAACCTGAGCCAACAAACAACTCAAACTATTACAGACTGAATGTTACAAATAAAACTTAGCCAACTAAAATGATGCCTCTGCGGTGACATAAAACTATACTTGAACAGAGAGTCAGTTACATATTTTGGGCTAAAAGCAATGACTAAGTTAATAAGCACAAAGCAAACTGCCAACACAAACACACAAGTGCAGGAAAAACCTAATACAGAAACTGCCTTCCAGGATGATCGCCGCTAGAGGCGGCACGTGGGGCACATGCGCCACCGCAAGAAGATCCCCAACAACGACCGTTCACCAAAAGCCTCTGATCTCTACCATACACGACAAAAACAAACAGTTCGTGGTCATCACGCGCAACCACAGGGACTAAGCACGGCCGTGGAAAGCGACGGCAGCATCAGAAAGCGACGGCGAACAAGCCTGGAGGGCGCGTGTCCAACAGAAGATGACAGAAAATCGCAGATCTGACCTCCAAGAAAACTAACGTTTGAAAACTTAGCAAAGATCTCTGTTGTCGGCACGCACGGGACAACTACTCCCCTCCGGCACCTTCTCCAGTGAGTTTACTTGCCAAAACAAACTAAAAACAAGAAGAAAAAAAAAAAAAAAAAAAAAAAAAAAAAAAAAAAAAAAAAAAACTAAACCTCCATAGTCCAAAAGGACTAGGAAGACCAAAAGCACCAACGGATCTAGTCTGTGGGGACTGGAGAAAGGAAGGGGGGTGGGAGAAAGGTATCATGGAAACGGAGGGAGAAAGGGAGGAGGAGGGGGAAAGGAATCAGAGAAGGGGGAGGGGGGCTAGGGTTTCGATGAGGGGTTTCCTACCTCCACACCAGCCCGAAAGGGGGAAGTTGAAAAACATTTTTTGTCTAGTTAGATTAACCTGAGTTAACCCGTAGATATTTTATACAAAACTTACTAATTAACTTTTTACCGCAGATTGTTTCTATCTCATAATTTTTTACTATTTAAATCTAATTGATTAAAATATCAATCTAAGTCCAATTTGAGTCTAGTTCGTCTCATTATTGATATTATTTTATGAATAACATTATTACATTGATAATATTACTAAGCTGAATATTATCATCTCAAATAATATTTAAGTAGCACAATTAATATTCTAACATTAATACAATAACAATTGAGTTTATAATATTATTATGCCACTAATAATATACCGATTTCATCACTGAATAATCAAACTTGTCAATTTAATTATTCAGTAATATTATTAGAATCCAATAATATTTCCTGTTTTATTAAATCAAAGTTTATAAAGCTAATGTATATTTATTTTTCATAAATATTCATATTTAAAATACGGGATATTACATGTGGTCTACTACAATAGAACATTATGCTTAAATAATCACTCTAATCTTAACCCTAATGTGGCTAATTGTGGCCATGAGCCAAGGGCCAAGTCTATTATTAAATTACAAATAACCTAAACTAAAATGATCGACTTTTGGGCCAAACTCATTATTGAAGTACATTAACTTAAAACTTTGAATCAAATTCCTAATTAAATTAAAATAAAACTAAAAGACCAATTTATTCCACATCGACCTAAGTCCATCTAATTAAATAAACGCCACATTCTCCCAAACAAGTCGAAATTCCAAAAGCTATTTTTTAAAATATATATATATATATATATATATATAATATCCAAACCCTGGAACATCATTCACACAGCACACAGCAAACAGCAAAGAATGACCCTACGTGCTCTAATTGGAACCAAATCAGAAAAAATTAAATAAATATCATGCTTCTTTAGAAAAAATTTATAAGACGAAATGCAAAATTAGGTTTAGGCTCGAACCTGTGTTTGAGAAAATGGGAGAGAGATGGACCTGTGCACGGGAGGAGGAAGAAAGAGAAGGAGGGGGAGGGAAAATGATCCATGTCAAGTTTTCGTATTGTAAAAGCCTTGCATAATAATTAATTAAGTACCTTATTATAATTATAAGCCTATAATTTGAATATACCTTATTATAGTTATAAGCCTATAAAATTTTAATGGGTTTGAATATATCTCTTACAGAAACAACCCAATTAATTAGTTTGTACTGAATTTAAGTTTTACAACACTTAAACCAAAATATATGACGACATTTAAAGCCCTAAAAATTCAATTTAATTTCTTTATAGTAAGTTATTTAATTATAATTAAAATAATCATTATACCTAGAGAGAAAAAAATAGTAAATTAAAAATGTATAATTTAAAAACTTGATTTTTAAAAACGCAATTAAGCGTTTGGTAAAATCGTAATTTAACTCTTAAAACTATGTGTTTTCAAAAAAATATCTCATTGCCTGCGATTTAAAAAAGCATATTTTTTTTCGTTTCAAATCATACTTTTTTTAAAAACACAATTCTAAATGATTAATTTTTTACGATTTGGTTTAAAATCACACTTTTTATTTATAAAATCGCAATACCAAACGTACCTTTATATAAGTAATGTTTCTTACACGACTCTCACACAATTTTTGCACAACTCTAACTTTTTCTTTTTTTTTTTTTTTTTTTTTTTTTTTTTTTTTTTATGATCAACCATTGGATTTGTTTTTTTACATGTGGGCCATAAATATTCAATGCTTGATATTAATAAAAAGTTGTTAAAGTTGTGTAAAAGTTGTGCAATAAACATTACTCCATATATATATACCGGGATTGTTAGAAAAACACTGATTACACACTCGTTACGCACCCTTCCTCTCACATTGGGTGGGGTCCACATGTAATGTTCTCCATCCCATATGAGAGGGAAATTATGTAATTAATGTGTAACTGGTGTTTTTTTTAGCTTTATTCTCTCTCTCTCTCTCTCTCTCTCTCTATATATATATATATATATATATATATATATATATATATATATATATATATATATATTTCCAATTGCTCGCAAGTTTAATGAAACATTTCCGAAATTGAAAAATCTGAGACGGCGTCAAATCCTTCGACGTTTTCTTAAAACAGAACGATGCCGTTTGGTTAAAAATACTAGAGTTGAATCTGCCGTTTGTTTTCTTAAAAGCATTTTCATGAAGACACATATTAAAATACATAAAAGAGTAAGCTTATCCTTAAAATGTGTAAAATATTAGATGTTGGAGCTTAGATCTGGCCAGTTAGATTATTTCAAATTATTTATTCACATAAATATTATTTATTTGTGTTTATACAGTTGACCGCATGTCAGTAGTCTTGTTAATGAGACTTGCTAATACAATAAACAAGTTAGGGTAACTAATTCGAGATGCCGGCAGAAAACTCAGTGAAAAATTATGGGAAAAATAGAGAGATGTAGGGATAGCAAGGTTCAAATCATTTACCTACTAAAATGGACTCCTATTTATATGGAAGGGAATTAAGCACTTTAGGCCACGTGGGGCCTTAAGATTGGCGTAGTAACTCAAGCCACATAGCACCATCTAGTTAAGAAGATACGGGGAGAAGGAAAAGAAAACTCTCTTCACAAGGCGATTTTTTCATCTTTTCAGAAAACTCATTTTTTATGTGTGAAAATGGAGGAGGGGAGATTTCCGTTTCCTTCCTCCCCAGCAGGCTGTAGTTTAGTTTCTTTGTTTATAAATAATTTTCCTTCTCTTTTGGGGGTCGTTGGCCACTGAAGGGTTTGAAGGGTTGGTTTTTGTCTCGTCCTGGTCAGGGATGGAGATGTGGTTTTTCGTTTAGTAGGGTGTAAAGGCGGGTTTTTTCTCCCGATTTGTGGCGCACGGTGTATGATTTCTACGAGGAGTTCGGGATCAGGCATTTGCTGTTTTTTATGGCCACGCCAGTGACAAAATCGTTTTGATCCGAGATTTTGGTTTCTTCTATGGATATTCCGGCCTGACGGGTTTTGATTTTGATTGGGAGGTTTTGATCCGCTGCTGCTGGGATGGCCACGCTGGAGACGATATCTCTTGCTCTTGTTTGTTTTTCGTGGTTGTTTGTAGCTTAGCGGGTCTAGGGATTTCCTCTTGAACAGTGGTTTAGGGAGAAAGGGGTTTCGGCGGTTTCGGCGTTTTGGATTCTTCGTTTTTTACGGTGCTGTAACAGTGATTCAGGCGCTATTTTCAGGTGTGGCTTTAGGCGATTTTCCAGGAGCGGTTTTCGGATTTTCTTGAGTCTGCAAACCGTCGAGCAATTTGGGGAAGTGGGGGAAATGATCCGGCTTGTGCATTTGTAGTTTTTTCTTTTTCTTTGTTTGTATCTGGTTGTTGCTAATACGACTGCTGTGTTTTGTTTTTTTTAAGATCAAAACCTGGTCTGCAAAAGCCCTCTCCTAGATCTAGCATAGTTATATGTTCATGTAGAGGTATCTTTCTGTTTGTCTAGGTTTTTGAGCAGCTGTATTTTGTTATGGTCTTCGTCTATTTGGCCTGGGTAGAGGAAACTCTTACCGCGGTGTCTCTAACTTGGTGTATTATGGATTCTTTGTAACCCTGCACACTTGACTTGTTTGGTCTCTTTTCATATATTGAAAGAGATTTGTTCCAAAAAAATAGTTAAGAAGATACTGTCGATATGGACTGCGAGCATGGAAAATTGATATTTTTAGAAAGGATTGTTCATTATTGTGATATGGGTGGTGGTATGCAAACGCCTCCCTTGGCATGGTTGTCAATGTGGTCTTATCATTTGTTGGTCATCTCCTCGCAAGTTGTTCTTTGAACATGAAACTCTTGGTCGGTTGGTGACTCTCGAGGGAGAGGGCTGAGTCAGCTGATTCATTGGGCACAACCCAACTAATGGACTTTTATAGGCCCGAGAGTAACGGGCTTTGCTGGCTTGAGTGACCCCTCTATTAAATGGTATCACGATTTGGGTATGATGTTTTTATATTTTTTTAATTATATTAAAAATTTAATTCAAAATTTTCAAAATATTTAGTACCTTCAAAATTAAAAGTGAGTAATATATCTATTTAATTTTTTTTTTTTAAAAAAAAATTTAGTGGGTACATGGATATATATATATTTTTTCTTTTTGTTGAAAATTCATTCATTGTGGGACGCTTTGCCCTAAATTGACAAACTCGATGCGCAAACAAAGCAAGCAGCTCTTGCGCGGTAGAACTGCTAGCCCTGATTTATTTGTTCTTAGCTCTTGTCGTGTTGTATGCTAACAATATTGAATCCCTAATCCTAAACTAAAACCCTAAAACTCATTTCCCCTCTTTCATTATAAAACCCTAAAAAACCCTGACCTTTCACTCCAAAGAACACAGTAATTAGCAGTGAAATCAACTCAAAGATTTGGTAAAAGATGCAGCACGACGAGGTCATATGGCAGGTAATCAGGCACAACCACTGCAGTTTCATGGCCAAGTGAGTGTTTCTTAACCTCAAAAACCATTGATTTTTCGGTCTCTATAAGAATCTATTGAAGTTTTGATTCATTATGTGTATTGTGACTGTGCTGATATTGCGGTGGGATTTCAATCTTGGTGGGTTTGTGGTTTTGTAGAATTGAGACCGGGAAATTCTGTAGAAATCCGTATAACGTGACTGGGATTTGCAATCGGAGCTCGTGCCCGCTCGCCAATAGTCGCTATGCCACCATTCGCGACCATGACGGTAATCTTCACTTTTTTTCCTCTTACCCTTTTACTTGTTCTGTCAATTGGGTCTGTTTATTTATTTTTTCTTTGTGGTGATTTTCACATATATGCAGTTGAATCATTGTAATATTGTTCCGTTTGGTCGTTCAGAAGAAGCAAGTAGAGGATGAAACTAACTTATTCAATCTTATTTTTGTTATGGGACTTGATAAAACAGAATCCTCCATCCAATTGAGCGTAATACAATTATTTGGATTAGTTGAATTGAGCTTTATAGTATATTTTTCTAAGCCGAAGAGTATGGAAAAATGTGCTACAGCACGGCTTTGGTTGATCTTGGTGGATCTTAGGCTGCTTATCTGTGAATTGGTATCTGTATTTGTGAATTGACTTGCTGTCACATGTCAATTAAATTTTGTATATATTAACGAAAATGATGAGTGTGATCGAATTTATATGGTTGTAATGGGCTGCTGCAGGAGTCTTCTATCTTTATATGAAAACCATAGAAAGAGCTCATATGCCAAACAAATTGTGGGAGAGAGTTAAGTTGCCCAGGAATTATGAGAAGGCACTTGAGATTATAGACAAACACCTGGTATTGAACATTATATATATTTTTTAAACTTTAAGATTATTTGATAAGATATGATTTTGCTCATCAGTTCTAGAAAGGTTAATTTGCCCTAGCTTTTGATTTGACAGATGTATTGGCCTAAGTTTCTTGTGCACAAAACAAAGCAACGATTGACCAAGATGACTCAAATGCGGATACGCATGAGGAAGCTTGCTTTGAAAACAAGGTTCATTTTTACTCATGCTTGCATTTGTTTTTATTGAACTACCAGAAATGCTTACTCATGTGCGTATAATTAGGATCTCACATTGATCTTTGAAGACTAAGTTTTTTTTCCAGTTAGCTTTAGCTCTATGACACTTCCTCCCCCTGTATGAATGGTTGGAGTGTGTGGTTGTGACTATACAACCAATTGGGTAATTCATCTTAAAACTATGTTTTCCTTTCCTCCCAACTATATGCATAAAGTGGTGAATAGCCTAATCCAGATTTGCCTATGGGTTTCAATAATAGATCAATTTCTTCTTTCATAAAAATATTCTATGAATAACTCTTTTGATAAATTTGCCATAGGATCCCTTTTATTCAATGAGAAACAGTAATTAATTAGCATAAAAAGTTAGGTTCGCTTAGTAAACAAAGCAATTAGATCTACAAGGATCTAGATCTTAGGTCAGTAATGCATTATCGGTGTTCAGTACTTAAATTTGCTCCAGGATGGTTGGTTGACACAGTATTGAGGGTTGGGTGTTGTAAGTGTGAAATAGTATTCACTGTGAGATATTTAGTATAAAAGCAGAAAGAAAGGACTAAAATGTGAAAATTTTACACAGAATTGGCAACCCTGGACTGTGTTGTGATGCTGAAAAGGGTTGTAGTTGTTACCTTTATAGGTTAAATAGTGTCAAACATTAACTTGCTTTGTTGTATTGGCAATTGTTTCTGCTGCCTAACAGGGAGAAAATAATGACAACACCGAGAAAGGAGAAAAAAAGAGAGGCTAGAAGAGAAGAGAAGGCCGAAAGGGCAGCAGCACTGGATAAGGTTATACATGAGCTCATACTATTGATGTATATGATTATGTGTTGTCCCTACAGCTCGACTAAGACTTTCTAGCTTTTCTGCAGAGTATTGAAAAAGAACTCTTGGAACGACTTCAGCAAGGAGTTTATGGTGACATATACAACTATCCTGTTAAAGAGTACAACAAAGTTCTTGATATTGAAGAGGGGCAGGCTGTTAGTGAAGATGAAGATGAGATGGTAATTTGTGAAATCCTTTTTTCTTGAACTTATTAATATTGTTATCAAAACAAGTGATTTGCTTTTGTGCTCACTTAGATGCTACTTTTAGATAATGAAATGCACTTTGATTGGTTCTTGGAATAAGCAGGAAGCTGAGATAGAATATGTTGAGGGTTATGATGAACTTGAAGAGGAAGATGATATAGAAGATTTTGGTGATTTTTCAATTACTCAGTCTCATGCGGATTACGACAATGGTAAAGGTGTCACTAGATACTTATTGTTGAGCATTTTTTTAATGTTGACTTAAATTTTTATTACCTCATGCTGACCTGTGCTTGCACATATATAATTAATATAATCCTGTTCCAATTTCAGTGTCTTACTTTCCTCTCTGGGACATTGTAAAATATACGTCCACTTTTTAAAAGTGGAAGTTCTTACATCTTCAATTTCCTATTAGTCTTAACCTTTTTTCTTAAAGATTCTTATTAAAGGTTATTTCATCTCTAATTTAAAGTGAAGGACATTTTATGAAGAGGACAATATTGTTAATAGTCATACAATTTGAAATCAAGTCATGAAACCAATAAAAAGAGTCATTTAGATTTGGACGAAGGGAGTATTAACTTGTACCATGTAAAAGTTGTCTATTTTTAGTTTACACGGGATATTTTTAATTTTAGTTAGGGCATAAGTTGTGGCCTTTGTTTTTACTAGCGTATATGATAATGGGATGAGTGCATGAGAGAATTATCAAATGTGTGCAAGTGTCCATCCCAACTGGAATAAGAAAAAAGAGTTTAATGATGCAGTCGGAATGGATGCAGATGAGGAAGAGGTTGAACCAGTTGCTGGCAAGAGAGTGAGAAAGGAAACTGGCTTGGCTTCAGGAAAGCTTGATAAAGATGAACCTGGTGCAAAATTGAAGAAGAGAACAAGGGTGCTTGTTGAGGTAATGGGCGATGACATTATGGTGTTTAACAGGCTCACTACATTTTCATATATATATATTTTAAACTTTACCTATAGTACAAGTAATTCTCTATTAATAAACAACTTACAACTTGTTGTAAGAATGTTGGCTCACAGAATATTGCTCTGGTAAACAGTTTCTCACATACTTTGTGTCAGCTAGATGATTTCTTTTCTGTCATTTTACATAGGATAAGATCCTTCATTGAACAATGGGCAAACAGGTTTTTCCTCGGTACCACCATCTTTTTTTGTGGGGGATGGATTTCATGTACCGCAATTTGTAACATAATGACAGACATTTCTTTAATAAAATTATCAGTCCTTGACAGATATTCCAGGGAAACATTGTTAGGGTGCTCCACTATAATTGGGAAGAGGAGCATGAATACTCCTGTGCGAATTTGAGAATTTATGTTGCAATGGCACTCCAGTGTCTCTTGAAACCCCATTTGAGTTGGTCCACATCTATAATTACTCATTTCTCTGAATATCCAAGACTATATGGTTGGGTTCCTACTGGACAATCCATCTATCCTGAGACATGCACAATTCTCAGATATTCGCCTAGGTTCTCTAGCAATTCCTGCTTTAGTTGATGCTCTACCTGATCAAAAGTTGAGACAGTATTCTTATTGTGCATTTTGGTGGCATCTTGCTAAATTTTATAATACAAAGTTAAAAAAATGAAAAAAGATGGATCAAAAGTGGATGCAGTGAAGATAAGGGTATCCTACTGCAATTATTTTTTCTTTTTATAATATGGTAGCTATTATTTTCAGTCACATCATTTTTAGCCAATTCTCAAGTGCAAATTTTCTTCAAATTTTTTGACGATGATCTCTCTCTCTCTCACACTATATTTCTTGCTTCTTGGAATCTGAGACTTTAAATACACATAATTGGCTGTTGCATGCGCCCCCCCCCCCCCCCCCCCCCCTTCCCCCCCCCCCCCTCCTCTTCTGTAATCTTCAGTAGCTGCATTCTATCAGGATCCTAAATATTTCCAATGTTTTTTTCTTATTTGTCAGGTTGAGCATGAAGATGCCGATGAAAGACAAAAGGCCGTCCACTAAGTGCTTCAAGCATATTGATTTATTTGTTTGACCTGTAAACCGGTTAATGGCAGAGATATCATTCAAAGCTCAGTCCACAGCGAGGGAAAGTTGCTAAAGAGGATTAAATTTTGATAGCTGTCTCTTGATTACGGTTGAAAGATTTTCTTAATTAGGCGGTAGCTTTTCTTGATCTCCTGTAGTTTTATTATTATTTTTGGTTTCCTCCCTCTTTTCGGGAGAAGGGGCTGTACAAGAGTGGACACCCTAGCCTTTTCAAGCCTTTTTGGTCCCAGTTTTTTGTTTTTGTCACTGCCTCTCAGAAATGAATGAGGCAACTTGTTCTCGCACAAGAGGTCATATGAATCAGCTATAAATGTTTACTTCTCTTAATTGCTCCCTCTGCTCCCCAATTTTTTTTTTTTTTTTCTAAAAAAATATTCCAATACATCTTATGCACCTGTAAGAATTCGACCTTTAGATCATAGATCTGATGTCTATTGAGCATCAATCACAAGGCACCTCCTTCGTCGGACATCGACCGTCGTTGCAGATATATATCCAAGCAATACAGTATCAATACCCACGGTTTCAAAACAACCCGTCAATGATATTGGACGTTACAGTTGCTTGCTTGCCTGGGTAAATGATCGAGAAAAAGTAACCATATAAAAGAAATCAAAACAACCGGTCAAACTCGTAATGATGCCACGTCAATCTCCTAGAACATTAGTGCACCTTGGTCCCCGGAGGGGATGATTCAGCCACTCGTGAGTTGGCCCTACCAACTACTGGTTTGGAGTGGCCGAATAACCCTCTTTGATTAATAGATGGTTGAGCCAAACCATTTCTTGTAGGGTGGCTGCAATAATCATGTGGCCAAAAAAAGAGGTGATTTAGTCTCCCAACAATCTCTTATTTCTTTTGTTTTTCTTGCTGTTATCATTTAAAGGACTACTAACCAAATTTTTTTAATTGCATGTACTTATCGTATGCTTTTTTTAATAGCTTAAAAGATACATTTCGCTTTTAAAGGCTAGTTTGTATGAGTTTTCTACAAATTAATTTGTAGGAAATTTGTGTTGTAATTTAAATTGTTCATTTTAAATGAATTATCCAAATAAAATTTATTGTATGTGAGTATTTGTTAAACGTTAGAGATTTTTTTTTTTTTTAATTTTTTATTCTTTCTTTATTTTTTTCTCAAAGTTGATGTGATTTTTAAAATTACCATTACATTTAGGATGGATCATAGATCACTATTAGATTTTGATCTAATAATGATTTTAAAGGTCATATCAACTTTGAGAATAAAAAATGATGATCCCTGACATTATCAAAATGGATCAGAATCCCTTTCAATTTCAAAAAAAATTTATAAATTCTCAAATTACAAAATTTAAGAAATCTATATAAGAATAGAAACATATTATTGCACCCGAACTCAAAAGTCAAATCCACTAATTTAATCTATATACCAGTTCTACGTGTTCCTCACTCTCAAGTCGTATCAAATAGAAACAAGGGGCAAGGGCTTAATATAATACAAGTCCTTGGCCCACTGCATTCCCGTAGCACCTTCTAGTTTCTAAACCATCTATATCTTCCCTCCTCCTCTCTCATTCTTGTTCATTCTCATAATCATCTCCATCTTCTCCGTCTCCGTAGCTCACTGCTCCAACACTTGGTCATTTTCATGGATCCAAACCCCAAAGAATTCCCAATTCTTGCCTACGTCCTATCCCAACTCAACCCCACTTCTCATCCACCACTCCCGCCACACCTCCAAGAAACTCTGCTGACCCAGCTGCCGTATCTCAACCACCCCAAAGTCCTAGCCTCACTGGCCCAAGGCATCCCCGACCTCACCCAGAGCCAGAGGCAGCCGCTGCTCCCAAACCTCGGCCAACGCCCTGACCCCTCCGCTGTCGCAGTAGCCCGAGACAAGCTCGCCGAAATCAAAGCCAACACCCTCCGACAAAACAAAGCAATCGCTGTGGTTGACGGTGTAGTTGTTGATAGGG
Source organism: Alnus glutinosa (assembly GCF_958979055.1). NCBI lineage: Eukaryota > Viridiplantae > Streptophyta > Magnoliopsida > Fagales > Betulaceae > Alnus > Alnus glutinosa. Next base: position 3,076,088 of record NC_084886.1, on the reverse strand, counting down.
TACAGAAGGGCAAGGAGCAAGTGGCAGAGACAGAGACAGAGGCGCAGATATATAAGGCGGTGTTGAGGTTGGAAGAGATGCACGAGGAATATGAGAAACAGTTGAGAGAAGCAGAGCACAGGTTGGTTGAGATTTATAGGTCGATTGTGGGGGAGTTGGAGGAGGAGGAGGTTGTTGGGATATTGAAGGAGGCAGAGAGTGGGGTTGTGGAGAGGGTTGAGCTTTGTGGGCGTCAGCTGAGGTTTCTTCCTGAGGCGTTTGGGAAGCTTCATGCTCTGCTCGTGCTCAATCTCTCCCATAATCAGCTAGAGGTTAGTACTAATTTTGGATCAATTAAGCCATTAAAAGCGATTTTGTAATATTATGGACGTTAAATTATTTGCATAATGTAATTTAGGTTCCATTTGTCTCGGCATACCGAAAATATTTTTTGATTTGACAAAAAAGAAAGAAAAAAAGAAACTTTGTTTTTATTTTTAAATTTTGTATACCATTTTTCGAGTTTGGATTTTTCTTTTTCAAATCACCGAGCCACCCCGCACAACGTTGGACCAACATTGAGCTGCCCTCATACCACCGTTGAACCACCACTATGCCACCGTTGACCACTGCCACACCACCAATGAGCCTCCTCTGGACCATAGGCGAAACTCAAATTATTAGGTTAATCTTTTAAATTATTCTATCTTTATATTTTTATATTATGAGTAAAAATTAATTTTTATACATTAATATGATTGATTAAAAATATAAAAAATCATAATACGTGTCAAAGGACAAAAGGAGAACATTTTATGCCGAAATACACGGAGCCAAATATTCAATTTCAGTTACTTCAACTCGGTTTTTAGGAGTAGTCAACTCGGTTCTTCATGGATATTGCTATGCTCTAATTACAAACTGCGTTTAGCTAATCATATATGAACCCTTTTAATGACCCATCAATTCATAGATTACATGTTGTCATCTGTAGTTTAAGATAAATTAGACCATAACTCAACAAAATAATAGTTCTCTGAAGCAGGACATGGGAACAGACCCTTGTTAGTCGGTGATTTTTTGAGTTATATTTTTCCTGAGTGTCTCTGCTTTTATTCTTGTTGGGAAACAGGTCCTTCCTGATTCAATAGCAGGACTACAGAAACTGGAGGTGTTTGATGTTTCTTCCAATCTTTTGGTGTCCCTGCCAGACTCTATTGGACTGTTGCTTAACCTCAGGGTCCTCAACGTGTCAGGAAACAAGATAAATGCCCTTCCTGGAACAATTTCTCGCTGCAGGTGAATACATTGCGTTAGTGTTTCACTTTGTGTTTGTCCTTTGTTAATGAATTTGGTTCTACTTCTACTTCCTTTTTAGTTCACTGGTGGAGTTGGATGCGAGCTTTAACAACCTGATGTGTTTGCCAACAAATATTGGGTATGGACTTGTCAATCTTGAGAGGCTCTCAATCCACCTGAATAGAATCCATTGTCTTCCAGCATCACTGTGTGAAATGAGGTCGTTGAGATATGTAGATGTTCATTTCAATGAGCTGCGTGGCCTGCCACACGCCATTGGGCGATTGACAAATCTTGAGGTCCTGAACCTCAGCAGTAATTTTAGCGATTTGACAGAGCTTCCTGAAACAATTGGCGATCTAATGAACCTCAGGGAGCTTGACATAAGCAACAACCAAATCCGAGCTCTTCCAGACACATTCGGTCAGCTCAAGAATCTATGCAAGCTCAACCTGGACCAGAACCCGCTTGTTATTCCCCCAGTGGAGATTGTGAATAAAGGGGTTGAAGCTGTGAAGGAGTTCATGGCAAAGAGGTGGGAGGATATCAAGGCAGAGGAGCAACAGAGGAGCGTGCTTGAAGTAAACAAGCAACAAGCTCAGCCCAGTTGGCTGGAATGGGGAACCTCCTTGATGAATAGCTTGGTTTCTGGGGTTTCACAAAGTGTGGGAGGGGGAAAAGGTAAGAGAGACCCTTGGTTGGATCAACAATTGTGATTCTATTATCTCCTTCACCTGCCTTTTTCAGAATTGTCTGTGTCAAAATATTTGTAGCTGTAAATATTTCGGATTCCGCTTGGATAGGAGGAGATCTCCCTTATTTTAAAGGGTTAATTAAATTTACCCTTCCTCTAATCACCATTTTTTTTTTTTTGGTAATGTCTTTCTAATATTTTAATTTTTGCAATGTCTCCTTATAGTTGCAATCTCTTCTTTCTACGTCCAAAAATGACAAAAATATTCTCTACAAGATAAAAAATGACAACCTTTTTTTTTTTTTTTTTTAAAAAAAAAAAAAGTACAAATCTCTCGAATTACCATGCAATTTGCAATTTGTCCCCAAACTTTCAATTCAATCAGTGTTTATATTCCCCTAAAACTACATGAAAATTGCAATTTACTCTTTTTGTTATGGAAAAAGATAAAAATGACCACAATTTTTTTAATTAGACAAAATTACTCCTATAAATTCAAAAAAAAAAAAAAAAAAAAAAAGAACACGTTGAAGCGTCGGGTCTTGTGAAGACCAACGGGTTGTGGTTTTTTACCCCCGGTAATGAACGTTTAGTTGAAAAAAGTTAACGTCCACTTATGTAGTTAGTGGTTATGAGCAATTAATAACCGTTCATTTGTACAGTTATATCGAGGTTTAAAGAGTCATTGCACCAAACTTGAATGCATTTCAAATTACCATTTTAAAAAAAAAAAAAAACTAGATTTCTCGGATCAACCTTGACCGCATTATCTTTCACTTTCATTACATAGGATCTACCTTCACCGCATTAACGCTATTAGTTTTGTGACCGACCTGTAGATTATGGGGAACTTTTTTTTTTTTTTTTTTTTTTTGAATCTATGGGGAACTGAACTTAATGTAGCCTCAAAAACTCATTAATCTTTTAAGAGCTATCCAAACCTCTTTTTTATTAATAAGATTTTTTTTTTCTCATTAAATATTAATCACAAGATTTTGGAGATTTTCTCATCCCCCTTCTGTTTTCAGAACATGCTTCACAGTGGAATGATTATGTAAATTGAATGTTACAAATTTCAAGTAAACTTTCCTATTTTTGGGTCTATTAAAATTGAAACTAGGTGGTTTAAATAAATAAATCGGTGAGTGAAACCCAAATAAGAGAATGATTTTTTTTTTTTTTTTGAGAGAAGCTGTGAAGGAGATCTCCTGTTTGCCCTTTACTGGAGGCAAGCCAAATCCAAGTATTTGTTGGTCAACGCGAGAAAAGGTGATTGGGAAGAAAAGAAGGGTAGCTAACCTTGTTTTATCTGTGCGTCAAACGAAGAGGAAAGGAGCTACCTTGTTTGTTTTCCCCCAAAGGCAAATATATATATATATAAAAGAACTTCTCAAACCTTTACCACAAATGTATCCTATATATCTCTCTATATATTGAATCATTGAGAGCTTCTCGAATAATCTTTATGGAGATGAAATCCTTTCAAATGGCTAATGCCACCAAGCCTCTTTCACTTTCGCCAAATTTCGTCCTTCCAGAGGACAAAAGACCACAACTTGCGCAGATATCCTCCTTGGCCTCAATTCCTGTCATCGACCTGAGCGATGATGGCAATGAAAATGGCGGTGGCCCATCCGGGTTGGTTCAGAAAATATCACAAGCTTGTGAGGAATACGGCTTCTTTCAAATCATCAACCACGGCGTCCCTGAAGAGTTATGTGACAAAACGATGACCGCAATTACAGAGTTTTTCCAGCTGCCTCCGGAAGAAAGATCAGAGTTTTTCACAGAAGACCATAGGAAGCGAGTAAAACTATTCAACTATTACCTCAAGGTTGAAGGCCAAGAGAAGGTCAGGATGTGGAGTGAAACCTTCTATCATCCTTGGCATCCAGTAGAAGATTTCACCCATGTCTTGCCAAAAAATCCACCCAAGTACCGGTATTCCTTCTTGTTAAAGTATTGATTAAGTGATTAAATTTACTTCTTCCTATCAGCTTAAGCTTTTGGGACAAGTGGTGATTTAACATGGTATCAGAGCCAAAGGTCCTAAGTTCGAACCTTGACTCGGTCATTTACCTCCTATTTCAATTAAATATTCCACGTGTTGGGCCTCACCTATTAAAAGGAAGTCCGAGCCCACACGTGAGGGGGAGTGTTAAAGTATTGATTAAGTGATTAAATTTACTTCTTCCTATCAGCTTAAGCTTTTGGGACAAGTAGTGATTTAACACTTCTTTTAACTGTGGCTACTGGACACTATTTTCATTGACACAGAGACTCTATATAAATTCGGTTCGATGTCACATATATATTTGGATTTTGACTGCTTCAGTGAGGCTTTTGCCGAGTATGCAAAGGAGATCGGTGGGTTGATGAATAGACTTTTGAGCTTGATTTCCCAAGGGCTTGGGCTGGAGAAAGATTGCCTGCGGAAAAGGCTGGGCGACACGCCTAGACTAAATGCACAATCTAATTTTTATCCACCGTGTCCGGACCCTGAGCTGACCTTGTGACTGGCTGTTCACACTGATCTAGGGGCGGTAACGGTTCTCCGGCAAGCAGAAGGAGTGAGTGGCCTCCAAGTAATCAAAGATGGGAATTGGGTCGCCGTTGATTCCGTTCCAAATGCATTTGTCATCAATCTGGGTGATCAGATTCAGGTAACCTGACCCTTGCTTCTCTCACACGAAAAGTAGTAATTGATAGGGCAATATATTGTTGTTTTTGTTATTATTATTATCACAATCAATGGGCTACTCTCTTGGCCTAAACCGAATTATACTAATGATTTTTGTCCTTTCCATGTAGGTGATGAGTAATGGAAGGTTTAAGAGTGTGCATCACCGGGCTGTAACCAACAAAAGCCAGCCGCGAGTGTCACTGGCAGTGTTTTATGCACCAGATATGGACGCTGTCATCGGTCCGATAGAGGATTTGATCGATGAGGAACATCCTCCAACCTATCGTAACTATCGTTACGCAGAGTTTCTCGAAGAATTCTACAGGCAAGAAGGAACAAGGCGAATGGCAAAGGAAGCTTTCCAGTTGTCAAATTAGGAAACACCCTTTGCCTTGTTTGGTTATTGTCCCATGAAGCCGCCATTACCATCGTTTTCGTTGGCATTTAAGCCGAAACCTTTCCTTTTTGAATCGTCTTGTTGCATCTTCATGAGCATTTCTATCACACAAAAGTTTATTTCAAAATTCAAAGTTGGTGATGTTAGAAGAGCATTAAGTAATTACATGCATTATTTTTTATATACTCAAATTTTTGGAAAAAGTAAACATACATCCTCGAATTAACACTCAATTGACCCATATCGATCATATTCGTGAAATCTAAGTCGTAACAGGTTCCATACGTACTGAGCCCATCCCTTGCTTCATTTGGACGGCCCACGAACTTATGGGCCTTACCAATCTCTTTTATTTTATTTTTTATTTGTTTTTTAAGTACATCAAGGAAAAATTACAACTAAGAACAACAAAGAAGAGTTGGATAGCTGTCGAAGACGAGTCCTCCCCTAGGTCTGTCCTTGTCTTGGAAACTCCTAGGAGTGAGAGTGTGAGTCTCCCGACGTTTTCTCCACGCTTGGGAGTTTTTCAGTCACTGTTTCTTGCAGTGTGTTGAGTTTTATTTTGGTGTTTTTGTCCTAGTTTTTTTCTCCTTCCTACTCTGGGATGGAAGGTCTTATTGAAAGTATGAGTGAGGGGATGAAGCTTTCAGAAGGTGAAAGAAAAGAGATAACAATTACTGAGTCTGATACTGCAGATCTTCGAGGAAGAAGTGAAAGGTGTTTGCTGGGAAGGTTGATGTCGGATCGGCGTATCCAGAAGAACACTCAATTGACCCATATCGATCATATTCGTGAAATCTAAGTCGTAACAGGTTCCATACGTACTGAGCCCATCCCTTGCTTCATTTGGACGGCCCACGAACTTATGGGCCTTACCAATCTCTTTTATTTTATTTTTTATTTGTTTTTTAAGTATATCAAGGAAAAATTACAACTAAGAACAACAAAGAAGAGTTGGATAGCAGTCGAAGACGAGTCCTCCCCTAGGTCTGTCCTTGTCTTGGAAACTCCTAGGAGTGAGAGTGTGAGTCTCCCGGCGTTTTCTCCACGCTTGGGAGTTTTTCAGTCACTGTTTCTTGCAGTGTGTTGAGTTTTATTTTGGTGTTTTTGTCCTAGTTTTTTTCTCCTTCCTACTCTGGGATGGAAGGTCTTATTGAAAGTATGAGTGAGGGGATGAAGCTTTCAGAAGGTGAAAGGAAAGAGATAACAATCACTGAGTCTGATACTGCAGATCTTCGAGGAAGAAGTGAAAGGTGTTTGCTGGGAAGGTTGATGTCGGATCGGCGTATCCAGAAGGAAGCTTTCAAGACATTAATGTCGAGGCTGTGGAAAACCGTTGAAGCAGTGGCTTTCAAGGAAATACAAGATAATTTATGGCTGTTAGAGTTTTCTAACAGGGAAGACAAACGACGAGTTCTCGAGGGCCGACCTTGGCTCTTTGATCGCACCTTGTTGGTCCTAAAGGAGATTGATGAAGATATACCACCCTCGCATATGGACTTTTCAAAAGCGTTTTTTTGGGTACAGTTACATGATATGCCTCTCACGTGTATGAATCGGGAGGTAGGGCTTCGTATAGGCCGATCCATTGGAACTGTGGAGGATATAGATGTTACTAGCGATGGTGTGAGATGGGGTAGATGTTTGGGAATAAGAGTTTCTATTGATATCACAAAACCACTTGAAAGGGGTCGGGCAATTGTCCTGAATGGTAAATCCATTTGGGTCTCGCTCAAATATGAAAAACTCCCGCAGTTTTGTTATCACTGTGGGAGGATTTACCATGCGGATAAAGCTTGTCCCAGTAAGTCCAGCTTCCGGATCAATGAGGATGTTTCGGCTAAGTCCTGGGGGGTTTGGCTTCGGGCGGATGACTTGCGTTTCAGGAAGGAAGGATCATCGACAGTTCGACAATCTGATCATAATCCAGGGAAGCAGGTGCTGGCTGAACAGGAATCAAGAGCGTTGGAAGGTATTACTCTGGGACATTCTCCGGCTGATTCCAAGGTTTACTGGAACACAAATACTATGGATGCTAGAGGGGGCGATAGAATCCCGGGTGGTTTTTCCGTGAAGCAGTTCGGGGGCGAGAGACGCCGAGAAGCCCCAACTGGAAGAGCTCCGGACGGACCAGCTGGAAAGATAGTTGTACTGTGTACGTCCGATTTCATGGAGAGTGATGAGAATATGGGCGGGACAAGTGGCATTAATGAGAAAGATTCAGTGGGGGATTTGGAAGGAGAAAATGCGGCTGACAGTAGGAAAGGTGAAGAAAATCAGAGAGAGAAGCCGTTGACCAGAAATGATACAGAGGTTAATAACCAGAATGACACGGAAATCTGTGGGGCGCTAAAGGAGTCTATCTGTATTGAGCCAAGTGTTGAAGATAGTTTCGATAGAAGGGGAGCCACGTTGATGAATAAAATGATAATAAAAGATGACCAGGTGGCAGGAAAGATGATACGTAATACCAATGTGGTAGTGAATAGTCATGGGCCCCAGCAGGAGGTGTCGTCTGTCCAAGTAACTTGTACAGAACATGGAATTTGTTCCACGGTATCAGCCTCTCCTAGTCTTAAACACGAACAGAACGTTGACCATGAGATTTCTCAGGAGTCAGTAGAGGAGATCTTGAAGATCCCGAGTAAGGCTCGAAAGTGGAAGAGAAAGACTAGGGATATTACAAGTGTCAATACTGGTGAAACTGATCGAAAGAGGAAGGCTGAAGATGTGGAGTGGATTCATTCAGAGAATCAGGAGCATCATCCAAAAAAGAGCCATTCTGGAGGTGAGTTATTGTTCCATGTTGAAAAGGCAGTGGCTGATTCTCAGCCCCGCCTGTCGCCATGAGTCTTTTATGTTGGAACTGTCGGGGGCTTGGGAACCCCCGAACAGTTCGAGTTCTTCACCATTTGGTGAAAGAGAAGAAACCCAATGTTGTTTTCCTTATTGAAACTCTGTGTAGAGGTAATACCATGGAGAAAATTAGATGTAAACTGGGCTTTGAAGGGCTTTTTGTGGTCAACCCAATTGGCAGAAGTGGGGGCTTAGCATTATTATGGAAGGAAAACTCTTTTCTGGAGATCTTTAATTACTCCCGTCAGCATATAAATGCTATCATACGAAATGAAGATGGAAGCCCAGGATGGAAGTTTATTGGCTTCTATGGATTTCCCAATACTGCTAGACGATGGGAATCATGGGAACTATTGAGATTCCTCAAGACTTTTCAGCCTTTAGCCTGGTTGTGTGCAGGGGACTTTAACGAGATTCTTGATCAAACGGAGAAGCAGGGTGCAGCATTAAGACGTATCTCTCAGATTAACCAATTCAGGAGGGCGCTAGAAGATTGTGATCTAAGTGACCTAGGCTTCTCTGGGCCTCGATATACTTGGTGCAATAACAAGAGAGATGATAGCTTTACACAGGAAAGGTTTGACAGAGCGGTTGCTAATACGGAATGGTGTTCCAGATTCAATTATGTGAGGGTTCAAGTTTTGGAAGCTATTTGTTTGGACCACAATCCGATCCTTATTTTGTTCAATGATGTGCCCTATGAGACTGGGCCTTCTCGTCGGGCTTTCAAGTTTGAAGCCAAATGGCAGCTGGATCCTGAATGCAATGACATCTCTAAAGCAGCTTGGGAGCAGGAGGTTTTGGAGTCTAATCAGTTGAAGGAAATCCAGGCCCGTCTCTTAGCTTGCCAAAGAGATCTTACACGTTGGAGTAAAGCAAAATTTGGAAGAGATGCAGAAATGCTGAAACAGAAGAGTAGGAGACTTTTGGAATTGCAAGGAAACAACAGCCCGAACCAAATTGAGGATATCAAGCAGATCCAAAAGGATATTGATGATATACTGGAAAGGGAGGATATCAAATGGAAACAGAGAGCTAAACAGAATTGGTATTGCCAAGGAGACAGAAATACTAAGTTTTTCCATGCTTGGGCAAATCATAGAAGAAAGATAAATTCTATCCGGTCTATCACTGATGAACATGGAAGAACGTGGAGGAGACAAAAGGAGATTGGTAGAGCTTTTGTTGATTACTTTGGAGATATCTTCACCTCTAATTGTGCTGCTGATATTTCCCAATGCTTGGAAAATATGGAGTCTCGACTTTCGGAAGAGATGAATTCATCTTTGTTGAGGCCTTTTACGGTGGAGGAGGTGGGTATGGCACTTTCCCAGATGCATCCATTGAAATCATCGGGTCCAGATGGTTTTTCTGTGGGTTTCTTTCAAAAAGCTTGGTGTTTTGTGGGTAAGAAGGTGTCAGAGGCAGTTCTGTCTTTTCTTAATGGGGGACCCTTTGATGCGTCCATAAATGCTACTAACATATGTCTTATCCCAAAGATTCCATCTCCGGAATCGGTCAAGGATTATCGGCCTATAAGTCTGTGTAATGTGGTTTATAAATTGATCTCCAAAGTGCTTGCTAATAGATTGAAGCTTGTTTTGCCGCAAGTTATTTCTCTGGAGCAAAGTGCGTTTATTCCGGGCCGATTGATAACTGATAATATTATTGTAGTTTTTGAAACTCTCTATACCATGGCATCTCGACTAAAGGGTAGAAAAGGGTTCATGGCTCTTAAGCTCGATATGAGCAAGGCGTATGACAGTTTAGAGTGGGGGTTTTTGGAGGCTGTGATGAGGAAGCTCGGATTTGCTGAGAGATGGGTTCAACTGATCATGACCTGCGTTCGAACAGTTTCATATACTGTTCTCATTAATGGCCTTCCCCATGGTCATATTGTACCCTCCAGAGGTATCCGTCAGGGAGACCCCCTTTCCCCCTATCTATTTATTATGTGTGCCGAAGCCTTAAGTAGGATGCTGAACCATGCTGCAGGGTTGGGACGAGAATTAATCATCTCCTTTTCGCTGATGATAGCATTCTGTTTGGGAGGGCTAACTTAGATGAATGGAGCCAAATGAAGGATATTTTGGATGTTTATGAGAGGGCTTCTGGACAGAGAGTAAATATGGAGAAGACTTCTATTTTCTTCAGCAAAAACACTAAGGAGGAGGAGGAGAGGATTCCCATCTTGCAGGAAACAGGGCTGAACCCTATCCAGTGTTATGAATCCTATTTGGGGTTACTAGCTATTGTTGGTCGATCCAGAATCTCTACTTTTAACTACATCAAAAGTCATATTTGGAATCGAATGAATGGGTGGAAAGAAAAATTCCTATCCCACGCGGGGAAGGAGATTCTTATTAAAGCGGTCCTTCAAGCCATCCCAACCTATACTATGAGCGTATTTAGGCTTCCTATTTCCCTTTGCCGTGATATAAATATGCTTATGAGTAAATTCTGGTGGGGGCATATGGATAATGTTGATCGGATGGTTTGGATGGCGTGGAAAGGTTTAGGGAGGAGCAAGAATTCAGGGGGTTTAGGATTCCGGGACCCGGAGAGTTTTAATTTAGCCCTTCTTGCCAAACAAGGGTGGCGCTTAATCCAGAATACAGGCTCTCTAGCTGCTAGGGTGCTTAAGGAAAAGTATTTTCCTGGGAAATCCTTTTTGGAGGCTTCCTTGGGTTCTAAACCTTCTTATATATGGCGTAGTTTGTGGATGGCTAAACCCCTCCTGCAGGAAGGTCTAATCTGGAAGGTGGGAGATGGTACTAACATCAACATCTGGGGAGATTGCTGGATTTTTTCTCCCCATTCAAATTCTATTCAATCTCCAGTTCGAATCTTAAATAATGATTCAAAAGTTGCCGAAATTATTGACCAGGACAGTAAGTGGTGGAACATACCGCTTATTGAGTAAATCTTCCCAGCCGATATTGTTAAGAAAATCTGCAGCTTGGCTATCAGTCCGGGCGTTGTGCAAGATAGGCAGATCTGGGCGTATTCGGCAAATGGCTTATTCACTGTTCGAAGTGCTTACTATCTGGAGCTGGATAGGAAGGCCCGGCAGAATGGTTGCAGCTCTCTTGGCCCTTACCAAAGTCCTATTTGGAAGATAATCTGGAAGTTAAGAGTGCCTCGTGTAATCCATCTTTTTCTATGGAGAGCTTGTAATAATATTCTTCCTACGAAAGAAAATTTACATAGGAGGAAAATTGTCACTGACCCGTTCTGTCCCTTGTGTGGCCGAGAAGTGGAATCTACTGGACATTCCTTATGGAACTGTGATGCGGCTCGTGCTGTATGGTCCGAAAGCCCCCGAGTTATCCAAAAGTGCGCCATTAATGCAACTGATTTTCACTCTATTTTTTGCAAACTGTATGAAAGGTTGGAGATTGAGGATCTAGAGCTAACAGCCATTATTGCCCAGAGATTATGGCTCCGTAGGAATCAATGGGTTTTTGAGAATAAGTTCACGCCCCCCATCTGTTTGCTGGTGGGTGCGAAGGAATCCCTTCAGAAATTTAAGGAGGTTCATACCCTGCCTTCAAATCTTTGTGGCCGAGCTCCAGTTTCCAGTTCCCCATGGAATCCCCCCAACGTTGATACCGTCAAGGTGAACTGGGACGCTGCCGTTGATAAGCGAAAGAAGATTATGGGGGTGGGTATCATTGCTCGTAACAACTTCGGGGCAGTAATCGCGGCTCAGTGTGCGGTTCAAATGTTCATTTTGGATCCGTCGGTTGCCGAGGCGATTGGTGCTAAATTGGGTGCAGAACTTGGCCGTGCTTTGGGCCTCTTCTCCATCTTCCTGGAGGGTGATGCGAGCGAGGTGGTTTCGGCTCTTAATCGGGAGGAGGAAGAGTTCAGTAAAATGGGGAGTATTATTGCAGAAACTAGGAAGATTCCTATGGAGTTCCCTATGTGGAAAGTGGGTGCGGTTAGGAGATGCTGTAATAATGCAGCTCACCAACTTGCTAGGTTTGCAGTCAGTCAGAATTAAAACCAAACTTGGATGGACTCGTATCCGTCTTGTATTTCTGATATTGTATTGGCTGAGAGGCTTTTGTCTCCTTTTTAATGAGAATACAAGCACCTTTCAAAAAAAAAAAAAAAGAGTTGGATAACCCAACAATAAGCTCCAAAACAAAGATTAAATAGAAATTAAAAGTGAATGCATCGAAATATCAAATAAATTATGCCGCCATATGAATTCTTGACACTAACATGAAGAAAAGTGACCACCATTTAAGGTGGTTTGACAAGGCGCGAAAAATGGCATGACTGTCGCGAGATCTTTCAGCCTTACCCGAACCCCTAGTGCAAGGGACGCAGATAGGGGCATGACCCTCAAAAAATACACAAAACTCACGAAAAAAAAAAAAAAAAAAAAAAAAAAAAAAAAGAAAAGAAAAGAAAAGGCATAAATAAATCACGAAACCCAAAATCAGCATAACCAACAATAAAGATGACAAGGTGGAGCCTCGTGAGGCAACGACAGGGGCGTAGGAGGCAGCAACATGGAGCAGAGAGGCCAATGATGACGGTGGTAAAGCACGTTGGGGGGAAGAGTTGACTGAAAATGATAGATCTAACTAAAAAAAAAGCCAAATCTGAGAATCTGGAGGTATGAGACGTCGCAGCCGAGCAAAGGAGGTGGTAAGGCGAGAGTGGAGGGATTGAGGCTACGATTTTGAAAAGACCAATAATAGATCGTCAGAGATGATGGATGGATAGAACCTCAAAAGAGGCAAAAGACACAGCGAAGGACTCAAAAGAAGCGAAAAACACTGGAAGAGAAGGGAAGGAGGAGAGGGGATGGGGGGAGGCATAAAGGCTCCCATGGCAGCATGTAGAAGTTGTCGAGAGGAGAGAGAAGAGAGCGTTTTCTTAGAGTATTCATAGCAGCTTCCATTTGATTTTCCTTAAATTTAAGAAACAAAACTAATTTATGCTTCCCTATCCAAATATATTCTACAACAGATTTTTTTATCTTTTCCTATATTAATTAAATATTCTTTCTTTGCAAATATAAATTCCTACCTACCCAAAAAATCCAACACAATCCCCAATAAATGGTAAAGAGCTTAGAGAAGAAAGAAAAAATATTTTTGTATTAAAATAATGGATAAAATAATTATTTTGATTCTTATATATTGAGTAGAACTGTAGCATTCACAAAGAACAAGTTTCTTACTTTTCTTTTCTTTTTCTTTTTCCGTTAAATGTAAAAATCCATTTCCAAAAGACGTGAATCTAGTTTTCACACTTATTTTCACCTTCCAATTCCTCTCTAAAGGGTTTGTTTGTTTAACCATAAAAAAGAAAATTTCTTATTTAGCTCCAAAATTGCATACACCAGCATCAACCCCCGATCTCAAAAATCCTCCAAACCAACCAGCCTCTGATCACTTCTTCTTCACTCCGGCCTACGTCCTCTTTCAAACCCAAAATAGTGATGCAAGAAATTGATACCCATCAAATAAACGCCAATGACTGTTTTAACTTGTACAAATGTAGAAGCCTTTGGGTTTTCTCTATACAACCAGATCGATCTGGTGGCGAATTGTTTATTCACCGCCAATCGGTAATGGTGGCGTGAAAAATGCGAAATCCATATGTCCTCGAAATCCATAAGGCAAATGAATCATATATTAATAGAATATTTTATGATCCATTGACTTATGATCTCGACAAAAGAATTATCAAGAGCTTCTCGAATCAAAATATAGTGTGTTATCTATCATCTCCACTGAATCATCAACAGCTTCTCGAATAATATCCATGGAGATGAAATCCTTTCAAATGGCTAATGCCAACATGCCTCTTTCACTTTCGCCAAATTTCATCCTTCCAGAGGACAAAAGACCACAACTTGCGCAGATTTCCTCCTTGGCCTCAATTCCTGTCATCGACCTGAGCCATGCATGATGGCAATGAAAATGGCGGTGGCCCATCCGAGTTGGTTCAGAAAAAATCACGAGCTTGTGAGGAATACGGCTTCTTTCAAATCATCAACCCCGGCGTCCCTGAAGAGTTATGCGACAAAACGATGACCGCCATTACCGAGTTTTTCCAGCTGCCTCCGGAAGAAAGAGCAGAGTTTTTCACAGAAGACCATACCAAGCGAGTGAAACTTTTCAACTATTACCTCAAGGTTGAAGGCCCAGAGAAAGTCAGGATGTGGAGTGAATGCTTCTCTCATCCTTGTCATCCAGTAGACGATTTCACCCATATCTTGCCAAAAAAATCCACCCAAGTACCGGTATTTCTTCTTTAACTTGTTGCTACTAGCCTACTAGACACAATTTTCATTGACACAGAGACTCTACATATATTTTATATATATATTTGCATTTTGACTGCTTTCAGTGAGGCTTTTGCTGAGTATGCAAAGGAGATCGGTGGGTTGATGAATAGGCTTTTGAGCTTGATTTCCCAAGGGCTTGGGCTGGAGAGAGATTGCCTGCGAAAAGGGATGGGCGACACGCCTACACTACTCACACAAGCTAATTTTTATCCACCATGTCCGGACCCTGAGCTGATCTTGGGACTGGCTGTTCACACTGATCTAACGGCGCCAAAGGTGCTCCGGCAAACAGAGGGAGTGACTGGCCTCCAAGTATTGAAAGATGGGAATTGGGTCGCCTTTGACCCTGTTCCAGATGCATTTGTCATCAATCTAGGTGATCAGATTCAGGTAACCTGATCCTTTGCTAATCTTACAGAAAAAGTAATACTTGCATAGGTCAATTAATTAACACATTTGTAGTAGGCTCATCATATTTTATTATTCTTTTTTTAATATTTATATTTTCGAATGTTTGTCTTTTCCTTACTGTTATATTTTTGAATACTTCTCTTATTCTAATAGCATATTTTTAAAAATTTTGACTAATAAAATTATTATATTTTTGAATATTTATCTTATCTTAATAGTCATATTTTGAATTTTTTTTCTTCTAATTATCATATTTTTCAAAAAATGTCATATACTATCAATATAAATAAAAGTTAGGATAAGAAATTAAAAAAAAAAAAAAAAAAAAAAAAAAAAAAAAAGAAAAAGAAGAAAGAGATAGAAATTTTTATTTTTTATTTTTCTTTTGGTGAGTGAATAGTACTCCCCAAACAAAGCATATGAGGCTATTGGTGGGTACTTTTCAATCACTAAACAAAAATCAATCATTTTGGCAAGGCTATTTTGGTGAGGGTTTTTTGTGGTTTCTAGTGATTTAGCTCATCAAAATAGGTAAAAAACTATTTTTGTAAGTCTACTCATAATGCTTTTAGAACATTCATTTTTATTTTAGCTAGGGATGAAAACTCGATTACGGTTACCGGTTATTGGCTAAAACCAATAACCGTAACAGGGGTAGCTGGTTAGCTAAAATTTCCAATCGGCTCCGGTAGCTGGTTAACTGGCTGTTTAATAACCAGTGGTTACCGGTTGGTACCCGATTATCTGGACCAGTAACCAAATTTTTTTAAAAAAAAAATTGGATCTTTTGGGCTTAATTTAGGTATTAGGCCTACTTTTTGGGTTTAATTTAGATGGTTTTTAGACCTTAAAAAAAATCAACTGTTTTTGGCGCAATATGTTATCTTAAGCTGGAATGGAAGTAAATGTGTAAAACCCTACATTTTATTATTTTAGTTTTTAAATAAATAAATACATTTATATATATATATATATATATATATATCGGTTATAATTGGTTTTAATATTTTCTAAAACCGATAACCGCTCTGGTAGGGTCAGTTACCGATTATTTCCAACCAAGTACTAAACCGGTGGGCTGGTTTGTCAATTACTGGTTACTGGTTATAACCGGCCGGCTTTATACTCCTAATTTTAGTCATCTACTTTTTTAAAGCATCCCTAGCAACCTCATCATTTTAGCTATCCATTATTACTATTCTATTTAAATAATTTTTTAAAAAAATGAGATTGTATGATGCATGAGAGAGAAATAAAAATAAATAAATAAAGGAAGAGATAATTTTTTTTTAATAGTTTTTATTGTTTTGGTGAGTGAGTAGTGCTTACTATTATTTTCATCAAATTGGTGAGGCTACTAAGAACTCATTTTGGACCATTTCGACAAATTAACTCACCGACTATTTTGATGAGTCTAATAAGAATGCTCTTCTCTATCTCTTTCAATTCATTGCAACCGATGCAAGCTAGATTTTGTCCTTACATCTTTTGAACTTACGATGCATCAATTTATAAGTTATATTATTGTTCGTGTTATTACAATTATTATTTTCAAATCAATAGGGTATTCTAGGCCTAATGATATAAATAAGGTTTATGGTTAACTAATTGGTTTTTAATACATGTGGTTTGCCTCGAAATCAAATAGCTCTCTCGGTTTATAAAAGTATTACAAAATGTTGTGTATCACAATTTATAAATGTAATTAGTGATATTATCCAAATACTTAACGTTTTACCACGTCAAACCTATTAACGATTGTCATGTGTCCCATATGTCACATAAGTATTATTTACAAATAGATAAATAAATAATAAAATAAAATGACAAAAATTCAGGAGTAGTCGAGTCACCCCTTGATCAAATTATAGTAGTTTTGGCCACCCTCATTTGATCAGAGTGGCTGAACCACCCTCAATGGCCATAAGATAGTTCGGCCACCCTAAGGTTGGCTATTGGGGGTGGTCATTTGGGGGTGGTAGAACAACCCTCAATGCCCATTAGGGTGCTCGACTACCCCCTAATTTTTTATTTTTTATTTTAATTTAGAGAAGATTATTGTGGCATATGTTTTAGACCGTAATTTAATTTTGTTGGATCATTTATTTATTTTATTTAGTATTTTTAATAATAATAAAAAGAAGTGAACTCTATTTTATAATCTTAAACCCTGGCATGAACTAAATGCATCATAGCAGCATGAAAACAGCAGATCGATCCGAGTGCTAATGATTTTTGCCTTTTGCAATTTGCATGTAGGCCGGTGATGAGTAACGGAAGGTTCAAAGAGTGTGCACGACAGGGCTGTAACCAACAAAACCCTGCCACGAGTATCGCTGGCAATGTTTTACGCACCGGATATGGACGCTGTCGTTGGTCCGGCGGAGGATTTGATTGATGAGGAACATCCTCCGATCTATCGTAACTATCGTTATGAAGAGTTTCTTGAAGAATTCTACAGGCAAGAAGGAACAAGGCGAATGGTAAAGGAAGCTTTCCAGTCGTCAACAAATTCATTAGGAAACACCCTTTGCCTTGTTTGGCTATTGTCCTTTGAAGCCGCCATCCCTTTGCTTTTTCAGTCGTCTTTGTTGCATCTTCATCAACATTTCTTTTCCTCCTGTATATCAAATCAACACTACAAAAATCGCAGCATTTTGACGCGTGTCTACAGTACCCGTTACTGTAGACACGCGTCAAATTAGACACGTGTCTCCAAAGACACGTGTCTAATTGTACAGCCGTCCATTTTGGACACGCGTATTAAATACACGTGTCCAATTGGACATGTGTATTAATACACGTGTCCAATTGGACACGTGTCTTAAATACGCATGTCCAAAATGGACACGTGTATTATTACACGTGTCAAATTGTTATTTTTTGCCAAATAAATATATAAAAAAAAAAATTTCGGTGTTGTATTAATTTTTTAAAACAAAAAAAAAAATTAAACTCCTTATCTTATTAATCATACAAATCTTTGAAAATACGGTGTACATAACTTATACACATAAAATTAGGTTTGAAAACTATATGCTATATGTAAATTTTATGGTTGAAATTTATACTTTTTATGTTCTTTATTTATATATATATATAGTATACTATATTGTACTATATGCATAATTAAACAAATTTGGTCCTATATATCTAATTAAACCAAATAGTTCAAATTAGGGTTTAGTTTTGTACACCATCTACGTTTAGAAAAAAAAAAAATCAAATTTAAACATAACAAAGTTAAAAAACCTATAATTAATACTATATATATAGATATGCATGCATATAAACGGTTTAGAAACTATATACAGTAACCTTGCTATTTATGGCTATATATAGTAAATGCAATTATTTTAAGAGTTCTGCGCTACATAATGAATTAAATATTTATAGTTTAGTCCCTCATATAGTACATACATTTAGGGTTTATAGCTATATATAGTACATACACTTAGGGTTAGAGTTTATAGCTATATATAGTATATACACTTAGGGCTAGGGTTTATAGCTATATATAGTATATATAGTATATACACTTAGGGCTAGGGTTTATACCTATATATAGTATATATACTTAGGATTATGGTTTATCGATATATATAGTATATACACTTAGGGTTTGGGTTTTAGGGTTTATAGGTACATATAATATATACACTTAGGGTTATGGGTTATAATTTAATTGATTTTACATTTAATGAATAATAATGTCAATATATTTTTCACGTGTCATTACTGTACACTTTTCAATATATATATATATATATATATATATTAAATCATGAGCAGTTCAAAATTAGATTGTTCCGATATATATAGTATATACACTTAAACTTATGATTTATAACTATACATAGTATACATACTTAGGGTTAGGGTTTATCGCTATATATAGTATATACACTTAGGGTTAGGGTTTATAGCTATATATAGTATATATACTTAGGGTTAAGGTTTATCGCTATATATAGTATATACACTTATGGTTAGGGTTTTATGGTGTATAGGTATATATAATATATACACTTAGGGTTATGGGTTATAATTTAATTGATTTTACATTTAATGAATAATAATGTCAATATATTTTTCACGTGTCATTACTGTACACTTTTAAATATATATATATATATATATATATATATATATATATATATATATATTAAATCATGAGCAGTTCAAAATTAGATTGTTCCGATATATATAGTATATACACTTAAACTTATGATTTATAACTATACATAGTATACATACTTAGGGTTAGGGTTTATCGCTATATATAGTATATACACTTAGGGCTAGGGTTTATAGCTATATATAGTATATATACTTAGAGTTAAGGTTTATCGCTATATATAGTATATACACTTAGGGTTAGGGTTTTATGGTGTATAGGTATATATAATATATACACTTAGGGTTATGGGTTATAATTTAATTGATTTTACATTTAATGAATAATAATGTCAATATATTTTTCACGTGTCATTATTGTACACTTTTAAATATATATATATATATATATATATATATATATATATATATATATATATATTAAATCATGAGCAGTTCAAAATTAGATTGTTCCGATATATATAGTATATACACTTAAACTTATGATTTATAGCTATATATAGTATACATACTTAGGGTTAGGGTTTATCGCTATATATAGTATATACACTTAGGGTTAGGGTTTATAGGTATATATAATATATACACTTAAAGTTATGGGTTATAATTTAATTGATTTTACATTTTATGAATAATAATGTCAATATATTTTTCATGTGTTATTATTGTACACTTTTAAATATATATATTAAATCATGAGCAGTTCAAAATTAGATTGTTCCGATATATATAGTGCATATACTTAGGATTATGATTTATAGCTATATATATATATAGTACATGTACTTAGGGTTATATATATATATATATATATATATAATATACTTTTGGACAGAGGATTAGGGTTAGGGTTTATGACTATATACAGTACGTACCCTTAGGATTATAGTTTATAGCTATATATAGTCTATGCACTTAGGGTTAGACTTTAATTTTATGGTTAGGTTTTAGTTTTTATTTTTTATTTAGGGTTTAATATAGTATATATACTTAGTGTTAGAGTTTAATTTTAGGGTTAGGGTTTAGTTTTAAATTATAGTTTACGGTTTAGTTTTAGCGCGTAAGGTTTAGCTATATGTACAGTACATACATTTAGGGCTGCATGGGTTTGTATTTTTTTTTTTTATGTGGTTAAATTATATAAATACATATATATAATTTTTTTTTTTTTTAAATAAATACAATTGGGGACGTGTATTTAAATACACGTCCCGGATTGGACACGTGTACTCAGTACACGTGCCCAATCGTTTGGCCAGGACAGCTGTGCGGGAGTTCTCCCGCGCGCCACCTGGCCTTAGGTGATCGTGTATATGTATATTATATTTATATAAATTTTAAAATTCAAAAAATAATATATTTTTAATATATATATATATATATCGGAAATGGGTAGCTTCCATTTTTGATCACTCTCTCTCTCTCTCTCTCTCTCTCTCTCTCTCCGTCGACACATACAGCCGCACCAGACAGCTTCCGGCCACCGCGATCCTCCCTTCTCGCCGGTGAGACGCCCTCTCTCCACCTCTCCTCCTCTCGGTCTCTCTCTCTCTAATATCTCGCTCCGTCTCTCCCTCTCTCTCTACCTTTCTCTCTCTGTCTCTCTCTTCCTCTCTATCTCTTTCTCTCTCTGTCTACCTCTCTCTCTCTATCTCCCTCTTCCTCTCTATCTCTTTCTCTCTCTCTCTACCTCTCTCTCTCTCTCTCTTTCTCTCTCTGTGTATCTCTCCCTATCTCTCTCTGCCTCTCTCAGTATACTCTCTCTCTCCCTCTCTCGCTCTCTCCCTATCTCTCTCTTCTCTCTCTCTGTATCTCTATGTCTCTCTCTCTCTCTCTCTCTCCCTATCTCTCTCTGCCTCTATCTCTCTCTGCCTCCCTCTCTCTCTCTCTCTGTATCTCTACGTCTCTGTCTCTCTCTTTGTGTAATAATATGAAGTTAGTTTTTTGTAATTTTGTGTTTTTTATTTTTGCTGATAGTATTAATTTGTTCCTCCCAAAAAATGCAGGTACAAAAAATACAACAATCAGTCGTAAATTACATCACAGAGTACAGGATTGTGAGTAATTTTCAAAAATTGTTTCCTACATTTTTTGGCTATAATAAATTTCAAATATTTGTGATAGTATTTATTTATACATTTTTCTTAATTGTTTATCATTGCAGTATTACTATATATTGTTGTATCATTTTTTTGATTTTTCTGTGGTTAGTTATTATGCATGGAAAATATGCATGTGTACGGTTGAATATTTTTTGGTGATATATTTTACCATTTACAAATTTGTGTTGTTATTATCATTTTCGACAATTATCATATTTTGGTTTTTGGGAATTCTATAAAACCGAAATCTTACAAAATGACTCAACAAAATGATCCTCATATAGAAAATCACTTTTTAAAAATAAAATTATGGAATTGTTTAAACTAAAATTGAAACAAGTATATTGTACTATCAGCACTTGATATTTTCTTAAAAAAATAATTTGAGAAACATAAAATGACCCAAAATATTTAATTTATGACCAAAAACCCTTAAAAAAACCAAGCTCCTTAACCCTAAACCACTAAAAAAAAACAAACACCCTAACCATAAACCCTAAATCCTAAACCCTTTAGAAAAAGCAAAACCCTAACGAATCCTAAAGCCCAAACCCTATAACAAAACAAAAACTCTAACCCTAACCCTAAACCATTTTTTTAAAAAAAATATCCTAACACCCTAACCCTAAACACTAAATTCATAACCGTAAACCCTAAGCCCTAACTCTAAACACGGAACAATAAACCCTTTTTAAAAAAAAAAGAAACACCATAAACCCATATTTGTTTTTGTTTTTTAAAAAAAGAACATTCAACTCTTAAAACAAAACAAAAACCCTAACCCAAGAAAAAACCCTAAACTAAAACCCTCTAAACCCTTAAGAAAAAACTAAAACCCTAACCCTAAACCCTAAACCCTTAAAAAAACAAAAAATTCCTATACTTCAAAAAAAAAAACTAAAACCCTAAACCCTAATCCTAAACCCTTTTTCCAAAAAAAAAAATCCTACACTTTCTAAAAAAAATACCCAAACCCTAAACCCTAAAAAAAAAAATCCTACACTTTCTAAAAAAAATACCCAAACCCTAAACCCTTAAAAAAAAATCCTACACTTTCTAAAAAAAAAACCCTAACCCTAAACCTTAAACCCTAAATCCTAAACCCTAAACCCTAAAAAAAAAATCCTACACTTTCAAACCCTAAAAACCCTAACCCTAAACCTTAAACCCTAAACCCTAACAAACCCTAAACCCTAAACCCTAAAAAAAAAATATCCTACACTTCCTTAAAAAAGAAACCGTAACACTAAAAACAAAAATCCTAACCTTAAACCCTAAACCCTAAGAAACTAAAACCCTAAATCCTAAACCCTAATCCTAGATCCTTAAAAAAAAAAAAAAAACAAAAAAAAAATTCCTACACTTTCTAAATTTATACCCTAACCCTAAACCCTTAAAAAAACAAAAAATTCCTATACTTCAAAAAAAAAAAAAACTAAAACCCTAAACACTAATCCTAAACCCTTTTTCCAAAAAAAAAAAATCCTACACTTTCTAAAAAAAATACCCAAACCCTAAACCCTAAAAAAAAAAATCCTACACTTTCTAAAAAAAATACCCAAACCCTAAACCCTTAAAAAAAAAATCCTACACTTTCTAAAAAAAAAACCCTAACCCTAAACCTTAAACCCTAAATCCTAAACCCTAAACCCTAAAAAAAATACCCTACACTTTCTTAAAAAAGAAACCGTAACACTAAAAACAAAAATCCTAACCTTAAACCCTAAACCCTAAGAAACTAAAACCCTAAATCCTAAACCCTAATCCTAGATCCTTAAAAAATAAAAAAAAATAAAAAAAATTCCTACACTTTCTAAATTTATACCCTAACCCTAAACCCTAAACCATAACAAACCCTAAACCCTAAACCATAACAAATCCTAAACCCTAAACCCTAACAAACCCTAAACCATAAACACTTATAAAAAAAAAAAAAAAATCCATAAACCCTAACCCTAAACCCTTAAGAAAAAAAAAAAAAAACAAAATCCTACACTTTTTTTTAAAAAAAAAAAAAAAAAAAAAAAAAAAAAAAAAAAAGGTTACTTACACTTTCTAAAAAAAAACTAAAACCCTAAATAAAATAATCCTACACTTTCAAAACAAAAATAACCCTAAACCCTAACAAACCCTAACCCTAAACCGTAAACCCTTACAAACCCTAACCCTAAACCCTTAAAACGAAAAAAATAAAATAATCCTACACTTTAAAAAAAAAAAAAAAAAAAACCCTAACTCTAAACCCTAAACCCTAACAAACCCTAAACCATAAACCCTTATAAAAATAAAATAAAATAAAACCTTAAACCCTAACCCTAAACCCTTAAGAAAAAAAAAAAAAAAAAACGAAATCCCACACTTTAAAAATAAAAAATAAAAAAAAATAAAAAAAAATTACTTACACTTTCTAAAAAAAAAACTAAAACCCTAAATAAAATAATCCTACACTTAAAAAAAAAAAAAAAAAAAAAAAAAAAAAAAAAAAAACCCTAACCCTAAACCCTAACAAACCCTAAACCATAAACCCTTATAAAAAAAATAAATAAATAAAACCATAAACCCTAACCCTAAACCCTTAAGGAAAAAAAAAAAACGAAATCCTACACTTTCTAAAAAAAAACTAAAACCCTAAATAAAATAATCCTACACTTAAAAAAAAAAAAAAACCAAACCCTAAACCCTAACAAACCCTAAACCTAAACCCTTAAAAAAAAGAAAAAAAAAAAGTTACTTACACTTTCTAAAAAAAAACTAAAACCCTAAATAAAATAATCCTACACTTATAAAAATAAAACCCTAAAAAACCCTAACCCTAAACCCTAAACCCTAACAAACCCTAAACCATAAACCCTTATAAAAATAAATAAATAAATAAAACCATAAACCCTAACCCTAAACCCTTAAGAAAAAAAAAAAAAACGAAATCCCACACTTTTTTTAAAAAAAAAAACACTTACACTTTCTAAAAAAAAACTAAAACCCTAAATAAAATAATCCTACACTTTCAAAACAAAAATAACCCCAAACCCTAACAAACCCTAACCCTAAACCGTAAACCCTTACAAACCCTAACCCTAAACCCTTAAAACGAAAAAATAAAATAATCCTACACTTTAAAAAAAAAAAAAAAAAAACCCTAACCCTAAACCCTAAACCCTAACAAACCCTAAACCATAAACCCTTATAAAAATAAAAAAAAATAAAAAAAAATAAAAAAAAAAAAAACCATAAACCCTAACCCTAAACCCTTAAGAAAAAATAAAACAAAATCCGACACTTTTAAAAAAAAATATAAAAAACCTAACCCTAAACCCTGACAAACCCTAACCCTAAACCCTTTAAAAAAATAAAAAAATAAAAACACTTACATTTTCTAAAAAAAAACTAAAACCCTAAAATCTAACCATAAACCCTTTAAATTCGTACACCCCAATTTTTTTACTGTAAGACGTATGATTTGTGTTGTCCTCTTAACCCTATACAGAGAAATATGGACAAGTCTTGGCCGTCAGCACCTAGGGGTACGACACGGTATAACGACGGGTGTAGGGCGTTTGTGGCATTTGCCGTTAGTAACTGTACGGCTGGCAATGGAAAAATTTACTGCCCATGCAAGTATTGTCGAAATAACCAGCGTCACACTCCAGATTACGTTCTTGCCCACCTGACTGAAGGTAGGGGGATGAATCCGAGATACAATTTGTGGTATATGCACGGTGAGACTATGACTGGGTCCGCTATTCCTGGTCAGTGTTCGAGTTATCACAGTGGCACAGATACCGCTGCCTGTAGCACTGAACATGGTGAAGTCACAGAACAGGAGGGTGTGGCCGTGGAACAGGATGATGACATGCACGCCATGTTGCGTGACGCCTTCGGCGTGCACGATGTTACTGAAGCCGTCAGTACGGATCCGCAGCAAGTTGACGAAGATACCTCTTCCGTTGATGCATTGAAGTACCAAGAGTTGTTAAAGACTGCCGAGAAGCCCCTTCACCCTGGTACAAAGCATAGTAAATTGAGTGCTACTGTACACATGTACAATTTGAAGTGCGTTGGAGGTATTAGTAACAAGATTTTTTCAGACATTCTCGAATTTATCAATCAGTTGTTGCCTCCTTGCGATGAGGCATTGCCAGATAACACGTATGAGGCGAAAAAGTTTCTAAGTGGCATGGGTCTGGGGTATGAGAAGATTCCGGCGTGCCGTAATGACTGTATGTTATTCTGGAAAGACAATAAAGAATTAGATTCATGTACCGTATGTGGAGAGTCTAAGTGGAGGGCTGATACACTTGTAGATGATGATGGTGAGATCATATCAGCGAGAGAAAACGTCCGGTGAAGATCTTGAGGTGGTTTCCACTCATCCCACGGTTGCAGAGGTTATTCATGTCTGAGCATACTGCGCCCCATATGAGATGGCATGCAGAAGGCCGCACTAGGGATGGCGTATTGAGGCACCCAGCCGACGGTGAGGCATGGAGATCGTTTGACATTTTACATCCAAATTTTATGGCAGAGAGTAGGAACGTCCGGCTTGGTTTGACAGCAGATGGATTTAATCCATTTGGGAACATGAGCACATCCCACAGCACATGGCCCGTAATGCTTGTGCCCTACAATTTGCCACCGTGGATGTGCATGAAACAGTCGTCCTTCATCCTGTCCCTGGTTATCCTTGGACCGAGCTCACCAGGTATGGATATTGATGTTTATCTTCAGCCATTGATTGATGAGTTGCTAGAACTGTGGAATGTAGGGGTACGGACATTCGATGCTTCAAAGGAGGAAAATTTTATTATGCAATCCCAGTTGATGTGGACAATAAACGACTTGCCAGCGTATGCAGATTTATCTGGTTGGCCTAACAGGGGTGCGAAGACATGCCCTTGCTGTATGCAATCGACACGTTCTGTACGCTTAAAGAACGGTTGCAAATTTTGCTATATGGGGCACAGGAGATACCTGCCGGCTGAACATCTGTGGCGGCTGAACAGGAGAACATTTGATGGTACTGAAGAATTTGACAGCGCGCCGATTGTGCCATGAGGAGACGAGATCCTCCAACAGTTGGACGGAGTTGCGTTTGGGGATGAGACCGCGGGCAAGAAGAAGAAACGGAAGAAGCGGAAGAAGGGTGCAGGGAGTTCCGATGTTATATGAAAGAAGAAAAGTATATTTTTCAGATTGCCGTATTGGAAAGACAATTTGCTTCGGCACAATCTTGACGTTATGCACATAGAGAAAAATGTCATGGACAATATACTTGGCCCTATTTTGGATATAAAAGGGAAAACGAAGGACAACTTGGCAGCTCGGCTAGACTTGCAGGAAATGGGGTTGAGACCTAAGTTGCATCCGTTCACGGCCGCCAATGGTAAAACATATATTCCCGCTGCCTGTCACACCATGTCTAGAGAGGACAAAGAAGACTTTCTGAAGGTTCTTCGAAATGTGAGGGTCCCGGACGGATACGCCTCGAACATTTCACGATATGTTCGGCTCAAGGACCGTACAATTTCCGGCTTGAAGAGCCATGATAGCCACATACTGATGCAACAGCTTCTCCCAATTGCACTGCGTAAGTCATTGCCTGATAAAGTTGTTAGACCTCTTATGGAGATTTCTGCATTTTTTAGAGGCATATGCTCAACAAAGCTATCACAAGAAGATATGGACTGACTGCAGGGTGACGTCTGTATCACTTTGTGCAAGCTAGAACAGATATTCCCTCCAGGGTTTTTTACCAGCATGGTTCACTTGGTCGTGCATCTTGTGCGCGAGTGTAGACTCGGCGGACCCGTGCAGTATAGATGGATGTACCCGGCAGAGAGGTAAAATTCGGCGTAATATGTAAATATATAATTTGATTTAAATGTAACCATTATTCAAAAAACAATTAAATTGTCGTGTATGTGTGTACACCAGGAGTCTGGGGAATTTTAAGTCTACTGTGCGCAATAAAGCGGCTCCTGAGGGGTGCATTGCGGAGGGGTACATAGCGACCGAGCTGGTAACGTTCTGTTCAAGGTATCTGAATCACGCACCAACAGTCCACAACAGACCTCAGAGAAATCCTGATGGATCCAAGGGGGCAGGCACGCGTGTTACCCTGAACCGGTTGATAATGCACCAGATTCATCGTTATATTGTGTTCAACTCTGAAGAGTTTCACAATTTGCGGACGTAAGTAGTGTTTATATATTTAACATAATTCAAATAACGCAATTAATAACAATTACTACATAATTGTATACGCTGAATGTAGGATGCACAAAGACGCGCTTAGGCGATCATGCACTAGAGGTCGCATTACGGAGGCTTTTATTGAAGCACAACATCATGAGCAGTTCTGCGAATGGTACCCTGCATATGTAAGGAAATAGTTGTAATTTTGAAATTGGATAAATTTATGCGGGTTCAATATAATTACCCAATACACGTGTTTAATATTTGTAATTATAACATAGGTCGATGGCCTTGACGATCAACGTAGGGAGGAATTGGGCCACAACTTGGTTATGCGTTGTAGAGGGCTGAAGGAGACAGCGGTCAAGTACAACAGGTACGTGGTAAATGGGAAATTGTTTCGCACGCTTGCCCATGATGTGGGAAGGAGGACTCAGAACAGCGGCGTATGTGTTCCTACCGTTGAAGGCGAAACGTACTACGGGCAGTTAACCGATATAGTTGAGGTCGAGTACTATGACAGGACTACGTACGTCCTATTTAAGTGCAATTGGGCAGACCCCACGATGGAAAGAGGATTCACAATAGACGAGTATGGCCTTGTGTTTGTCAACTTCAATCACCTCGTCCACAGGGGAGAACTGATTCAGGACGAGCCGTACGTGCTTACATCTCAGGTGGATCAAGTATTCTACGTCGAAGATGGAAGGAACCCAAATTGGGTTTGTGCGGTTAGGACCAAACCGCGCAACGTGTACGACGTTGGCCAGGGGGATGGGAGTAATGAGGATGGTACAACCTACCATGAGTGCGTAACGCTCGTACTAGCCACTGATGACCTACCCGATACGAATGATGAATTCGCGCCGCGTCGTTCGTGAAGACCCACACAAGGAAGGACGGCACTTACGTGAACGACCGTACACGGGTCTTATGCGTATGCTACTGATTTAGTTTACTAATATTTTTAAATTATGTGTGATATGTCATTATTCAATATATGACTTTTTCATGTTGACGACGTACAGGAGAGGATGACGCAGAGTTTATCCAGTGATCCAGCCGCCACGCAAAGCGTCTCCGCAGACACGGTGCGTTGGGCACCGAACGACGCTTACGAACAGGCGGTTGGGAGGCCTGAGTATGCAGGGAGGGTTCGGCAGGTTGGGCCGAACGTCACACCTGTTCGAGGGACATGTTTCTCATATAGGCCTCGGTCACAGGGGGGTCCATCTCAGGGGACGTCTCGGGATTGGGCCGAACAGTCTCGGAAGATGGAAGAGATCCAAGCGGAGCTACAGGCTGAGCGAGCGAGGAATGACCGGTTGGAGCAGCGCGTGCAACAGTTCGACGGCATAGAGCAGCGCTTGCGACAGTTTGAGGTCTTCATGTCCTCCATGGGAGTACCAGCACCATGTGTTGGTAATCAGTCTTCTCCTGCACATGTAGGTAGTACGTCGTCCGTTAGTAGTGCATCTGTAGGTATGATTTATATTGTGTATAGGACAAAATTAATTTCAATTTGTTTTCATTACCCCTTTAATTTTGCAAGTAATATTATATACTTTAATTGTCTATATTATTTGCAGGTAATTCGACAACGGTTGGTACGTTGTCGCCTGTTGGACGACAGCTAAGCCAACACTCCACTGTCGCTACACCTTCGCCCGCTACACCATTCATTGCGCAGCAATCGCCGGTTGGCGAGAACACGCCTGGGACGGTACCTCGTGATTCGCAGGGACGCCCTTCAGATTTGTAGATATTTTGTGTAATTATTTTTTGTTCGTAAATATTTGCTTGTTAACGAATATGTTATTAATTATTTGTTTGTGTAGTATGATTTCGTGTTGGTTTTGGGTAAAATAAATGTTGCGTTATTTGTGGTCGAAAATTACAAAACTTGAAAAATTCAAAAAAAATTTTAATTAACCCAAATAAATTTTAAAAAACAATAACAAAATTATTTTTTTTAAAAAAAATCCAAATTCAGTTTTTTATTTAATTAAAATTTTTATTTAATTTTTTAATTGTATTTTTAATTAAATTAAAAATACAATTAAATAATTAAATTTAAATTTGATTTAAATAAAAAACTGAATTTGAATTTTTTTTTTTTTATTAAAAAACAATTTGACACGGGTATTGGAATACACGTGTCAAATTTGACACGTGTATTCCAATACTTGTGTCAAATTGTTTTGACACGTGTATTTCAATACACGTGTCAAATTGTGCAGTTCGTGACATGCACATTTGACACGCGTAATACGCGTGTCAAACTGCACGTGTCTAACTGTTTGACACGTGTATGACACTGTACACGTGTCAAACTGCACGTGGCTATTTGCTGCGATTTTTGTAGTGCAAGTTAATTTCAAAGTCGACGATGTTAGAAGATTATTAAGCAATTAATTGCATTATGTTTTATCTACTCAAGTAATTAAATAAATATAAGTGATAATTTATTATATATGTTATTATCAAACCAACCAATAGTTCTAAATTTTAAATTTTGCCTTCAATTAATTAATTAGATTTGAATTAAATATTTCATATGTTTATTTTTTAGATAAGTAAGAACTGTAAGACGATCGTCAGCGGTACGTATCCGTTGCCATCATTATCTATGATATTGGCCCATAGGGGTGATATCTAACCAGAACAGGCTCACTACTGGGCCCTTCCCTTTGCTTCATTTGGACGGCCCACGTACTTATGGGCCTTTCTCCATACCAATCTCTTTTAGACGTAAAAAAAAAAATGCTCACTTTTCTTTTTCTAACCATTTTTTTTTTCTTCTGTTTTTTAATAAATATTAAATAGAGAAGCTTTTCTTGGACCGTGCCTTAATTTCAATTCAAGTACGGAGTTTCTTAATTGCTTTTGCAGGTAAAATGCAACGTTAATTTATGTGCTAAACAATATTAGTAATTGTAATTCTCTTTAATTCCTCGAATCTCAAGTCTTTCATGGAGGCCAAACTTTTATTGAGGTACCAATCAAATTAACTGACCGTTCAAAATCCGTAATATTATTAACTTGGCTGAGATGCTGTAACAAAATTACTATAATTTTTTAGTGGTTTTTTTTTTTTTTTTTTTAAATGTTCTATGCTTAATTTTAATTTTAATTTTTTTTACAAAAAATAAAATGTAAAATTAAATCTATCGTTGAAAAGATTAAAAAAAATATCTTGTATTTTTTTTTTCCAACATCTTGACCAAACCAAATTGAGTGAACATATGTCCTCATAGTTGAAAAACAAAAATCAAAGGGCCGGGGCCAAAACCCGAGTGAATAAAAGGGTAAAAGTGTAGATGCAAATATGGTTATTAGTAATATTTATATCCATATTCGTATATTGCGATTACCACTTTTAAATATCCGTATTTATATCAAGCTAATATTATTTGAATTCTTGTGGTTGTTTATGTTATTAAATACGTTTATAAGCCGCCATCTACATATGAAGTTATGAGTGTTTTGAGCTTTGAAATTGTAATTCATGCTTCTAGTAAATATAAAAAATGCATTCTATATAGTTCAACATTATTATCTAGATTACACTTGTTAATTATTTTACCATAAAATTTTCATCTCATACATTATTTAACTTCATATTCCATTTATTTATAGTCGGTAAACAAAAAAAAAATATTGAAAAATCATTATCTGCATATGAAATGATACCAAAACAAAGTCGTTTTAGTAATTTTAATTTTTATATATATATAAATAATAAAAAACAAAAAACAAAAAAAAAACCCAAATATGATTAATAAACGAGCCAGTTATTATTGGCCCGAATTTTAGTCCACAGTGAATATAGGATAAATTACCAGGATTAGGGTCGTTGGATAAAATCTATCACCTTTCATTTCCAAAGATGTGACTCTAGTGCACAGGGATAAAGATACCGTGTATCTGACACATAACTGTGTAAAACCCAACGAAAATTTATGAAGAAAAAAAATAAAAAAAAATATATATATATTTATTCATCCGAGAAAAAGTAGAACTTCACATCAAGGGGTGCTTTTGTGGCCGTCGGATTTTCCTATGAATCCACATCAAGTGCAATGACAAGACGTTATGAAAATTCTTTGTCTCCAAATAATAATGGCTGGGGCAGATGTTGATAGAAATTGGGGGTACGTGTCAATTTCTATTTAGCGGTGGATGGTGAAGGTCCAGGACTACCGTCAACCTCCCAAGTTTCTATTTTCTACAACAATCTTCTTTTTCCAAGGCCACGTCTCTTCAGTTCTTGAATTAATCGCTGCCGTCTATTTTTGGACCAGCAAATCATCTAACATGGCGGCGTATCTTTTCGATTTTTTTTTAATTTTATTTTTTATTTAAAGGAAAGTACATTAAAAGTTTATTTGTTAAACAAAGAGAAAAATCAAAACGACGAAAAATAGATTAAAAAATTAAAAAAAAATTAAAACAGAACATCAACGCGAACACGATCAGCTGTGAATAAGACATACGATGCGATCATCGACAACCACAGTCCACAGTCCAATAAATAATGGACTACCCAATTACCGATTACCCATTAGACCCATCAGCATAAATTGTGTACTGATAGCCCATAGTTCCGGCCCATGACACGTCCTTAAACACCAGCCTGCCACGTGCAGCACGGATGCGATAAACGGTAAACCGAATCATGGTTGGTATAAGGGAATATGATTTGTTATTTCTCACGAAATTCGGTGGAGAAAGTAGCGTAGGAGGCGTTTCATGGAAGAAATCTAAATTTTTATTGTTTATTCGCATCAATTTCAACCATCCCTCACCATAGGTGTTTACCAAATCAATGCTCCACATCTAATTTAATTTGCCAATTATAGTTGAGGAATGGTAAGCCTATAAAATAAAATAAATAAATGTGATTGGTGTCAATCTTTCACACTTTTTTTTTTTTTTTTTTAACAAATTTATCATTAAATTTACGGGACTTATATATAATAAGTTTCAGAAATTCAATGATAGATTTACACATCTCTTAAACGAAAATAAACAAGACAAGTGTAAGAAAACGAAACCTAATATTATTTGGACCCCTTGGCCCTTTCCCTATTTTTTTTGTCAAGTTTTCTTCTTCCTCTTTTATCTTTTGACATAAGTATAGGATGCTCCTTCAGTCCCAAAGAGGGACCGACAATTTCAAGTGACTATCTTCTCGTTATGTAGGTGGTTCGTAATTGGTCCGACCATCCAAAAAATTGCTACAACATGTTTTATAAGATTTTTTTTTTTTTCACAACTTATTTTAATGTATCGTAAAAATGAAAACAATTTGTGAAAAAATACATTTTATCCTCTAGAGTTGAAGCATTTTTACCCCCTAAAAGCACTTTTAACCTCCGAGGCTCCAATGCTTAGAAAGTGACAATTGATGTCTCGAAAGTTTAAAAGTTTGGAAGTTTGTGCAAATAATTTATTTCATTTGTGCTCGTATTGTTTTTCGTAAAATATTTTCGGCGAAATTATTTTCAGAAAAAATGATTTTCTCAAAAATATTTTTTGGTATTTAGTTGGCACAAAAAAATTACGAAAGACGAAAATCAAAGTCAAGCGATGTTGTTGGATTCCGGCAACGTCCGGTCGCCGTTGCCAAAATCCGGCGAGCAGGTTTGGCCAAATCCGACCAGATAAATGGATAGATCCGTCCAAATCTGGGCAGCTTCTGACAATGGCTCCAGCGACAATGATCGGATGTCGCCGGATTCTAGGGCTGACAGGTTCTCGGTGGCTGAAAGTTGCTAGATTCCGATGACTAGCTATTGCCGAATTCCAGCAATCGAATATCAGACGTGTATGTGAGAACAAAGCATTTAATTTTGAAAAACGATTTACGGTTTTGAAAAATTAAAGAAATTTTTACGGTCAAACTGAAAATGATTCCGTTGACCATTATTTTCGCTCCTACCAAACACCGTAAAATGTCGAAATCATTTTTCAGAAATTATTTTACACCGAAACAAACGCTTTAAACGAACCTACCAAAAATTAAATAAAAAAAGCCTTAAAAAAAATAAAATAAACAGACGTGCACGTACATATATACTGTGGATTTGAGTGGTAAAGTTTGTACTGATTTATTTTTTGGGATAATTGCACCGTTGGTCCCTGTGGTATACCATAATTATTTTTCACTCCCTATGGTTTAAAAAGTTCGTGGGAGGTCCTCGTAATATGCAATAATTACAAATCGATCCCTAGCGTCAAATTCTGTTAAAATTTTTAACAGATTCCGTCAAATGCCACGTCAGCGCCACGTGTCGCCATCTTATTGGCGACACGTGTCCATCGTAATAAAAAAAATATAAATTTATTAAAAAATAAATAAAAATACTTATTTTTTTATAAAAAAAAAATTCAAAAAAAAAAAACAAAAAAAAAAAAGCTGAAGGGGTGGCCGCGCGCCACCCCCAGTGGCTGCAGGGGGTGGCCGCGCGCCACCCCAGGCGGCATCTGGGGGTGGCGCACGGCCACCCCCGGCCACTGGGGGTGGCCGCGCGCCACCCAAGGCGGCCTCTGGGGGTGGCCTGGCCACCCCTTTCCCCATTTTTGTTTTTTCTTTTTTTTTTTCTTTTTTTTTTTGAATTTTTATTTTTTTTAAAAAAATAAGTATTTTTATTTATTTTTTAATAAATTTATATTATTTTATTAAGATTGGACATGTCAGCGCCACGTGCCACCAATAAGATGACGACACGTGGCGCTGACGTGGCATTTGACGAAATCTGTTAAAAATTTTAACAGAATTTGACGCCAGGGATCAATTTGTAATTATTGAATATCACAAGGACCTCCTATGAACTTTTTAAACCATAGGAAGTGAAAAATAATTATGGTATACCACAGGGACCACCGGTGCAATTATCCCTTATTTTTTTCCTATATTCTACAATAATGATATATTGATGTTATCTTAGTATAATTTCATTAGATAATTAAGAAATTTAAGAAATTTATGATATTAATAACGTATATTAAAGTGGTGACTGTTGAATATATATTTCCTTAACTTTTGGTCGTACTAGCTAGCTTTGAATTGAATTACTAAACAGAATACTATTTATTTTTTGCAAAATCATATTTAACACATGTATGTCAATACGTATATACGTATGTTTGGCATTAAAACGTAATCATCAAAATTGTTAAAAACAATTGATTTTGATAATTTTACCCTCGTGCGACAAGTTAAATGTATATCTTTTGTACATCTCTGAATTTTATTTTTAAATCAACCATCGGATCTAATGATTAATTTAAAAAATATATATATATGTAAAAAAGATGTAAAAAAATTATTTATCTTACTAATAATTTTGCGTTTGCTAGATAATTAATGAAGGTCGGTTGTTTTTATATTAGAATTTGGTTTAGGTGCTTTTTTTAACCGTTTAGGTTTATTTTACTCGCTTTCTCTGTTTTTTAAAAATATTTAAAATTAAATCTAAACGGTTAAAAAAATTAGAGAAAAAAAATCTCCATACAATTAAGCCACAAATTAAAGGATGAAGCAAGTTAGAGCTCCATAAGAACCTAGCTAGGTTGTGGGCAACATGCCTAATGCATTCATATTGCACGCACGTGTCCAATTTCAAAAACTCATTCAATGCCAAAATGTATTTATTGAGCGCCAAACCTATGGAACATATCCTAAGCAAACCCAACATGCACAATAAAACCAACTTATTTATGTTTACACGTAACTGTACCTATATTTTCTTTTTCTTTTTCTTTTTTAAAAAAAAGCGGTTGAGCCCAAATATTATCAAACTAACTTAAGCATTACGCTCAGCAAAAGTACCATCAACAATACAATAGAGTATATCGTCAAGATTCAAGAACTATCCGGCCCTCGATCACTAAGAGAAAATGTTTCATTCGCAAGACTATATGCAGTCCCATTAGCTATATTTTTATATTTAATCAGTTATTAGGCACTATTGTTATGAGTGTTAAAATGGTAATTAAATGTGTATATATATATAGGGCCAACGACCCTGCACACAAAATTCCTATGAACAATTATCGGCCCAATCATTTAATAGAATTAGGGCACCACAGGAATGTCTGGCGACCGACGAGCTCCCAATGGTAGCTTACCGAAGATCCCAAAAGGTTTGTTGGCTCACAACTCAAATAACCATCAAGAATTTGTGTGCATCCTTAATAAGACGCAGCGCCCAATAGCACGCTCAGCTAACCGCTTGTCGAAGTCATGTATCTCTTCCGAATAAATTTATGGAGAAATTTTTTTACGTCAATAACTATTAGGGAAATATCTCTCGTGTGTGGGAAAAGACACTTTTGCCCCCGCAATTGTGACACGTCAGACAACTTACTCATCATTTGGGCCAAAGGGTATGGTAGATAAAAATTCGGGTTCCCCCCCTCCTCCAGAAATGCGTGTGCGAGTCTCGTGGACAAACAAGACCTCCCTATTGGTTTGGAGGATCCCGGCTCCTCCTAGGGTCGGGGGGGTTTTTACACCAAATGATTATAAATGTTTTAAGTATTAGGAAAATAGTGTATTAACTTGGTAACTTTTAGGAACCCTGGAACATATTTCATACTTGGGTAAGTGCATATAGTGAACAAGTACATAACAGGGACGGAGGGAGGGGGGCGAGAGGGGGCAAATGCCCCCCTCACCTTTTAAAAAATATTTTCACCCTTGGTATAAATTATTTTTTTATGCCCCTGGTCCCCTGGAAGAGGAATGCTACAGAGGGGACGTTCATCCGTCCCCTCTCCTCCTTTTAACATTAAAAAAATCAAATTCAAAAGAAAAGTACATTTTTCTTTGTTTTTGGTTTTCTTTTTTATTGAATTTGATTTGTTTAATGATAAAAGGAGGAGAGGGGACGAATGAACGTCCCCTCTGTAGCATTCCTCCCCCTGGAATGACCCCCCTAGATCGACAATTTTCAATATCTATAAAAACAGAACAACCCAGATGCACATGATGCAAAAACTTAAACCTCCAAAAATTCACAAACATGAAGCAAACGAATTGAAGCAAACCTAGGACTCCACCTTCCTCGCCAACATACAATTTGGTTCGAACAACGATAAAGAGAATTGCTTATAAACCACACCGACATCGAAGTAAATCAAGCCGGAACTGGGTATAATCCACCCAAATCGCTGCAGCTCACAGTCTCTAAAACATTCCGATCATAATGAAATGGGTTCTTGAAGTTGGCTTGCAGGCCTGATCCAAAGGGCACCTGCTTGTGTTGCTGTTGATGCTGTGATCTGTTTTACCATTTGATAGGACCTTAAAAGAAGAGACCATTTACCAATCTGAAGGAAAAGATCTAAACAAGAGACCGGAGAGTGAACAGTAAAGATTTCAAGAGTCTTCCATTTGATATGTTTTAATATATTTTTCTAAGGCTAATGTATCATTTACAGAAGTTGTGCAACTGTTGTGCATGAGACAAGAGATATGGAATGAGTTTTACGTGAGATTTATGTGGTGAGATTCATCACGTGGAACTTATTCATATCTTTTAACTTCTGTACAATAATTGTGTAATTGTTATGCAAAAAAAAATTTCTTTTTTTTAAAAAGAAAAAAGAGGACCGGTTCCACGAGGTTATTAAGACAAACATCACATACAACCCTTTCTAGGATGGAAAAGACACACCTGCGGTTCCAAATCCTCTTTTTTTTTTTTTCTTTTTTTTTTTTTTCTTTTTTTGGTTAGGAGTAACGTAATAACAAAAGAAAATTAGGAGGATCTTTGCTACTACCAAGCCAAATACGAGATTCTAAAATCACTTTGGTACCACAATTTTCCACGCTAAAAGTGGAATTTAAAATAAAATTGTAAAAAATGCATTGTTTGGGGGTTTATTTTTAAAAAAATAATTGTAGTTTGAAAATGTAGAAAAATATGTATTTTCACAACATATGGAAGGACTATGTTTTAAGTGGAATTTAAAATAAAATTGAAAAAATGCATCATTTGGGAGTTTATTTTTTAAAAAACAATTGTAGTTTGAAAATGTAGAAAAATATGTATTTTCTCAATGTATGGAAGGAATATGTTTTTTAAAACGCACAATTTTAAATATGAAACTACAATTTCAAAAATTAAATTATGATTTTACCAAATACGTAACTCCTTTTCTAAATCAAGATTTCAAATATCACACTTTTATATTATTTTCTATTTTTAAATTACTTAAAACTGTAAATCAAACCAAACCCTAAACCAATTTGAAGTCTACACTAGCAGGCTCATTCATAAAAATAAAATAAAAAATTCTTGACCCCCTTGACTTAAAATCCTAGCTCCGCCACGGAGTACGTTCCACAGTCAAAGTAATGAAGGAGCATTGAATAGGCGATATTCCCTCAATTAAGGAGTATCTAAGTATTTAATGAACTGTGTACTTGGACAGGGCATATTTGGTCAAACAATCTGACAGGTTGTCACCGCCAAAGACTAAATGCTCCCCGTACATTATACCGGGAACATCCGTGACGTCTAATTGCCGTCTATAAGGAAATCCACACGTGCGAGCTATTAATGAGGGGAATCTTTGAGTCGAACCGTGAGAGAAGAAAAACGAATGAGGTATATAAGAAAAAGATTCTCATGTAAGAAAGGTACGTAATTAATTTCCTTCTAAACTACATTTACTATCCTCAAGAAATTATCTGAACTGACTTAACCATCGGAGGAGGTTTCGCAGGTCAATCTTCGGCAAGTCTTTATTGTTTTGCAAGTTATCGGATTTATTCTACTGAGGATTCACTTGGAGCTTGACACGTCACCATTCATACACTATCTCTAACAATAACAGTTTATTGGCGACCCATGACACGTCCCTAAACATTCCTAAAACCCTAACCAAAAAAAAAAACCAAAAACGGTGTTCTATGCAAGTAAGAAATAGATGACACTCACTCATGTACGTGCGCTTATTTTTGCGTTAATAAGAAACTGTTAAAATTCTATTTTCCATATACACAAACTGATTGGAGCGTTGGAGTTGTTTTGTCGGCTCAAACTCCGACAGACCCTCAAACCTCTTAATTTCCATGTATATTACCACTCTTTTGAATCATGTGCGATTATTATTCTATCAAAGGAAAATATAAAAAAGAAAAAAAAAAAAAAAAAAAAAAAAAAACTCTTCAATTGACTGACTGAAGTTGTTAGCAAATGCTCAAAGTACATTTATTAAATACAACTATCAAATTGAAGACTAAAATCGGGTAGATGAGAGAAATTTCAAACAAGTTGATCAGTTGGAGGACATGCATGATGAGCCCTACCTTTAATTTGTACATAAGAACGGGGACCAACGATCGACCATCGGACCATAGTGCTGAATTCTGACATATATATATATATATATATATATATATATATATGTACATCGAACGAGCATTTACATCACCTTCATAGCCTCCATAGAAGCCACCCACATCTATAACACGTGCAGTGATGTCGTTGTTCAGGGAAGCAGCTAGTACATATGAACGTTGAATGATTGGCCGATCCGTATATACGTTTTTTACCAAATTAATTATCAGTACCGTATATTACAATTGTACAGGATTATATCTCAAACCCAGAAACCTTACTATTACCCAATATTTTGATTTTTGTATCCCTTATAATTATGGTATTTAAATGAAAAAGAAAAAATAATAATAATATTCAGATCGAAAGTCAACGGTTAAACCGGCGGCCACAAATTAAGAAGCATGAGTAAAAAAGTAGCCCTATTGCTAGGGTTGAAGCCTAAAAGAAAGCAATAAGAGAATTGTTTGGGTGTGTGCTCACTGCTCGAATTTGGATTTCATGTAATACAGAAGTGATCATACGCGTGGCACATAACTGATGGTGTTTTACTGGGTGAACAGAATCCTCAGAGTGTATCTATACGAAAGCAACGTGTCATGATGCTCCATCGGGCAAATCCGACATCGGAGTAAATGAAGCACTGGTGATCAGAGGGGTAATGCTCCAGTAGCATATATTATCATGGGAGGCAACTGGAAACATATTCAAAAAACACACCATGATCAGCCGGATTGGGATTCCGGCCGGTTAGCTTCTCTAAATTTTACAAAATTTGGGCAACCTAATAAACTAGTTAGTTGCTGGCTTATCTCTGTCCAGAAATAGATGAACTCGACTGCTTTTTTTTTTTTTTTTTTACATGTCCACACAAAAAGGGAATAAGAGATTTGAACTAGTGATCTCCGCTTCATGAGGCATGGTTCTCAGCCGATTGCTCTTGAGGACAAAAGTAAAGCGAGGGTGCAACATGAAGATTTTTTAGGAAGTCGCTCATCCTAGTACTACTCTTGTTTAAATTCGCTTAATTGCATACTTTTAATAAAATTTAATGTATTAATGCTGGTATGAACGCACCCCGACAGCTTTTCTCTATTCGAATTTTATAAAAATCAGACAGACAGTCTAAATCTTGTTGGGCTACGTATTTTTACATTTAATTTGTTACCGAAGGTGATATGATAAAGGAGACCGTGTGAAGTCGTGTCGTGTACAAAGCAAATTAATGAGAGAAAAGAAAATAAGAGGGTGGCCACCGGAAGAGTACAGGTAGTGTCAGATAAGAAATGATGGGCCATGGGATTAGCAATGCATTGCATGCATGCATGCATGCATTATGATCAGGATTTAGGAGGTTTATATATATATATATATATATGTAGAGAGAGAGAGAGAGAGAGAGAGAGAGAGAGAGAGAGAGGCTTGGGTTTTGGTTATGGGCAGAAGGGAGAAAAGGCTGGGCTATTCTCTATTTGTATCAGGCTTTACTGGCGGAGGTTTCAGATATTAGGGGGAGCATAGAGATTAGAGTGGATTAGTTTAGGGGACAAATTGGTCAGGAGTGATCTGTGACGACTGTGAGTTTGCAGTAGCATGTTCTATCTACCTCATAGACAAGGCTCTACTCATCTAATTGATCGTGACCCCTCTCTCTCCCACTAGTTTTTCGTACGTTTTTATGAGAGCTAATTAGCAAATACCCCTTACAAAATATGTAGCAGAGAATGAAAGGCACGGCCTTCCTTTGTCCGGAACTAATTACCAGTTAATCTAGCAGCCTGTTGGATCGGTACGTTAAAGAATAGAAATTACTTGAGAGAATTGTTAATTTGTATCTAAAAAATAAAGGATTTAGATGATATGATTACCATAAGTTAAGAGATTTGTTAATTTTTGTTGGTACAGTTTTTGGTATTGTGTGAATTTGCACGTTCCGATGCCTAAATTAGCTTATGTGAGAAAATAATACTCTATGCATAAAAAATTGAGTCTTAGTTTATACTTGGAGTATGGACTTATTTATAGGCAAAAAGGTGGAGTCAAACCTGAATTAGGATTTCTGCTCCTTGTTGATCTATAACTGGTGTCAGAGTTTTAATTGGATTTTTTTTATTTATTAGACTTCTAATCTGATATTTTATTAGACTTCTGATCTGATCATTCTTCTTATCTGATTGGATCATGAGTTATATCCTAATTCCACCAAGAATACGACTACTGATCGAACTATACTTGAACTAATTAGAGTCATATCCCAATTTTCTTGGGGATATATACGTACTGATCGGATTATGACTACTTACTTCAATTCAATTTGAAGTAGAGTCCTAATCCAAATTTACTGAGATAACTGATACCTGATTTCTTTTGAGTAGTTGCTAAATGTCTATCTCCTCATTGGATCGAGTTGTGTGGAATTTATCCCCAACAACTCTAGTATAAAGTATATATTTATATTTAAAATTATTCAAATCATGTGTAAAACTCTATAAATAAAGTCTTGTATTTAGATCAAATATGTAGTCAATTGGAGTAGATAGCTTATTATGTATTAATTTTAATTTGAGGCGATTAATTAGCTAAAAAATGAGTTGATTTTACGTAAAATTACAAATTATTTGAAAAAAAGAAAAAAAGAAGAAAAAAAAAAGCATTATTCTTTTTCTTTACGTTTTTGGATAGTTACCTCTCTCTTCTTCTTTTTGAACAAATTCTGAAAATCTTAAGATAGAAAAAACCAAAATGATCCTATTTCAGAATTTAAGGACAACAAGTTTTCTAGTTACAATTTTACAGATACTACTTGAAATATCTTCTAACCAAACAGAATTTAAAATTTCTTTTGATGTTGTTTTTGTCAATGTATGAACTGCTGAATTAACTTCTCACCTCATATGAGTGACGGTAAAATTTGAAACCACCCAATTTCGTACTTAACCCCCTCTATAAAATGTCCACAGCTACTAAGAGATCGAGGGAACTATTGTATTAAACTCTAGAAGTAACTCGTTTGACAACACCTTTTTTTTTAAAAAAAAAAAAAATTCAAATTAAAAATTCAAAAGCACCTATTAAAAAGTAATATCAAACCAGTGGCATTTGGTTCTACGTTGAATTCCAAATATATAGGGTTGTTCGTTACTAAGTTTTGAAGGTGCTTTTCTAATAAATACAAAATTTGATGTAAAATAAAGGAGTAAACAATTTTGATTGTTTTGGTTGTTTATTAAAAAAAAAAAAAGAAAAAAAAAAAAGAAAGACGAAGAAGAAGAAGATTTTAGC
Organism: Alnus glutinosa; assembly: GCF_958979055.1. Classification (NCBI taxonomy): domain Eukaryota; kingdom Viridiplantae; phylum Streptophyta; class Magnoliopsida; order Fagales; family Betulaceae; genus Alnus; species Alnus glutinosa. Next base: position 3,034,386 of record NC_084886.1, on the reverse strand, counting down.
CAACCCCAAGGCTCTATTTGATTTTTTTTTTTTTTATTTATCTTTTATTTTTTAATACAAAAACAAAAATATTACCAAGCAACTCAAACATATATACAACATTTATAAAAGCACAAAAATAATTTTAACCTTTACATCACATCTTTTCAAACTAAAACCAAAAATACTCCCCAAAATATATTAACAAGCAAAGCCCATTTTTATTGTTTGAATTATATCTTTTTATGTAATATTTACAAATTTGTAATTCCATGCGAGCAAGTGGTTTGGTATGTATAATATTTTGCAAGCTTGTGTGCAGTAAATTAAATTAGACTCTCTTATTGTATGACACGTACATCTGCCATCTTCCTAGCTACCATTTTTAACACCACTTTTCTTTCCTTAACGATCCGGCCATATCTATTCATATTTCGTTCATTCTCTTTAATTGCATTTACAACTGTCAACGAATCACCTTCTAAACTAACATGAGAAAGCCCCACATCATGACCCAATTTTGCAACACTCAAAGCACCTATAGCCTACATATAATAATTGCATACTGTGCTATTTCCTCCACCGTGCACTTTTCAATCCAATTTTACATGCCATTTAATTTATGAAACTTACTCTTCCAAGAGATTGCTCTTTTGCACCTTCTTGCCATTAGCCTCCTAAACGTTAGGGCCCGAATGACAATTTTCTATAAAATATGTATGGCTCTTTTACATTCCATATTACAAAAAAAATGCACAAATATATATATATTTTTTTTTACAATATATCGTTTCAGTATATTCTCTTTCGTTTCAATAGCCAAATGTTATTTTAGCTAGTCCTACAATAAAATTTGGCAAATTTTATTTTTATTCGGCTAGCCAATTTAGCCAAAAAGATTGCTAGTTGCTACGGTGCTAATCAATTATACCTAACAGTACTGTAGTTCAATAATACATAAAATATACTAATAAAAGAACTGAGTTTGATTCTATGTCCTATTTAGAAATAGTAAAAGTGGAGAAAAACAAAATTAAAATAAAAAATGAATATGTAAAGACCGAGTAATGATACACGTACAACACCTTATTATCCCTCGTCCCTTCAAAAATTATGTAGCGTGTTCCTTATAACAATTAGTGCACAAAAATTAGTTTTTTTGGTTAAAGGACAACATCACATAAACTTTGAGGATTGAAGGGATAATATATATACTGATGTAAGCGTTTCTCATATTTAAATTAAATAATGAAATTGAATAGCCAATATAAAGAGTAAAATATATGTGTTTTAAAAGAATAAAATAATAATAATAATAATTTTTTGTTTATTTAGAGGAAAAAGAAAATATATGATGAATTTGGTGGTGGGATATGAGATAACAGTAAAGGATTTAACGGTTCCCTACTGTGCATACCAATGTTCCACGAAAGCAAATGAAGATAGATTAAGGTACAAGTTTTCTGTCCTCTCGATCTACGACTGTCTCTCGTGCTTTCATTAAAATTGCAGACGCCAAGAGCCTGTTTGGCAACCTGTTTTGGAAACAGTTTTCTGTTTCCAAAACAACAAAACATGTTTTATAACCATAATGAGGCGTTTGGCTACTTGTTTTAAAAACAAAATCACAGAAAACAAAAATCAGAAGAAACACGAAAACTGGAAACAAGTTCAATCTGTTTTCAGAAACAGGTTTCATATTTTTTATCGGAACCGAACAAAACACGCGGAAACTTTGTGAGAAACCGTTTTCTTTTAAGTGCACAGTACTCCTATAGTCTTCAAGGTCGGCCGTTCGACTCTTTTCAGCTCCGCTTTCATTTTCTTTCGTTTTAACGAAGTCACAGAACGCACCTTCTCTTTTGTTTGACAGAAGTCACAAAACCCACCTCCCTATTCTTCATCTTCGTCGCACAGTCAGGCCAAGAACCAGACCAAGAGGAGTGGGTGACGCACGGTGGAGGAGAGCTGGTGCATTTCAACTAGAAGGCTCTACGGTGGGCTCACGGCTGGGAGAGACCAAAGCTAGGTGAGATTCTGTTTTCTTTCTTCTCTATGATTTTGGTATATACCCAATTGATTTATAGTTAATAAAGTTATTTTGGGGATTTATTGTGATTTGGCCGATTGGGTTGAGGTGGATTCCGGTTCCTCCTCAACACCTTGTGAGATTTAGGTTTGACTAGTTGGTTGAAGAAGCTCTAACCGAATGGGTGTTTAAAGGAAAATGTTGTGGTTTGTCTATGATTTTTATTTGTCCCCTGTTTCAGTTGGAGGGGACGTAATTGAATTAAGCGTTTGATTTGGGGATTTTTGGGTGTTGATTTTCGATGGTAAGGGCCGGTTATGGCTTGATCGATTGTTGTTTTGCTGTTTGAGATTTTGGGTTTCTTGGTTGGTTATGTAGCAGAAGTAGTGAGGGTTGATGAGCTTCCTGTTCAGATTTTCTGGATGGCCGAATGGGTGTGCATAGTTGCTGGGTGTTGTATATTTTGGTAGCTTGATTGTGTTGTGGCTGAATGAGGCTAAGGATCGGAACAAAGGAAACTTCGTTAGAATTTGGTTGGGTTGACCGGTTGAGTGGGGGGAAGGGCTATTTACTTGGTTGTTTTAAGTTGTATTTGATTGTACCGTGACACTTGAGGAGTAGGCAGTTTAGTGTGTACTGTTTCTATACATAGATTCAATGTACTGTCTTATGAGGTACTGAAGCATCAGAATTAGTTTTCATTTTTTATTTTTAGCATACAATGTTGGCGAGAATGATGATAGGTAGTAAAACTATGATTAGTTTTGGGAACATTATGTTCAGTTACGAGTATCTTTTTAGTCATTTTAGCCCTTTGCTTGGATGGAATATTGCACCATTGCAAAACAATGTGTTAGACAAACTCATCTTTCTAGTCCATCTATTCTTGCCCTCAGTTAAGGATGGTATTACTTGCAGGCATGCACTACCTCTGGCACAAGATGGCTGATACCAGGCCTTCTGCAGCTGGAGGAGAGACATTTAACTTAGTTAGCTGAAAGCAACAAATGTCCTTATCAAAGTCCTTGAAAAATTTACGTGGAAACTTTTCTTCTTAGAGCTCCTAGGGTTTCAGTTAAGAAGAAGTTCAAAAGTTAAAATTTATTGTGGAAAATTTATTCAAGGTCTTTGCCATTCTCTACTCAGGCTTAATTTCATCTGGCTTGATTCTCTACTAGTCAGTTGAGATCCATTTGGATGGACGTGCTTGACTTTTAAGAATGGCCTTGCTATATTTCTTTCCAGATGGATGAATTTTCGCTAGGTTGTGATTCCGACTTCCTTGACTGATGCAACTTATAATTGTGAATCATGAAATTCATTGTCGTGTTATGTCTTGGCATGAGATATATATGAAGTTTGTTAAAATAGTTTCTTTTAGCTATTGATATGATAAGCATTTATATAACTGCATATTGTGGTTTTCTTGTTCTCTTTCTAGGGTGAGTGGGTCCTGGTTGTTGTGGATGATTGGATTCCATGTGAAGCGCCTGGTAAACCCGCATTTGCCACCAGCAGGAAGGGCAATGAGCTCTGGGTCTTTATATTGGAGAAGGCATACACCAATTTCATATTATTATGCAGAAGAATTTTCCACAACAACTACACATGTGGCTTGTGTACGTCATCACATTAATTCAAACTCTTCAAAAGTTATCTCCTCAAGACTTATCAACACAAGCACTGAAGATAAAGATAAAGAGGAAGATAGCATAAGATGTCATTTTATCTCTGCAATTGCAGTAATTGTATATATCAAAGCTCTCTCGATTCTATTGTTAACACTTATCAAATACTCTGTAATTATCTATTTATACTAGGTAAAAATGCAATAGAAAATTCATTCTGCCAAAATCTAATTCAATTTATTGATTACTACTATCTCAATTTGTGTACTACTGTATGTATGTTGGTGTAATACAAAGAATCATTTTTATTTATTTTTTGTCTTTTTTTATCCTCCTAAAGTTTATGTAGCTTTTAAAATTATAATTGGATTAAAATTCAAAAGTGATTCATCCCAAAGTCAATGGTGATTTTGAAAGTAACATCAACTTTAAGAGGATCACAAGAAGAAGAAAAAAAATGGTCCCTAGCATATTACTTCTATAAAAAGAAGACAAATCTAATGACTAAATTTAACAAAATTCTGTTTGGAAATCACTCAATAAATGGAAAAACAAAAAATTGAAAACAAAAAATATATAGAAAGGCCAAACAGTTTTCTATTTTCTTCTTAAATGAAAACTGTTTTGAAAACAATTGTCCAAACGCCTTAGGTACTGTTTTCTGTTTTCAAAACTATTTTTGAAAAGAGTTTACCAAACACTTTTTTAAAGAAAAAACAACAGAAAACAATTTTTTGTTTTTGTTCTCGAAAACAATTCTCAAACACAAAAACAGAAACCGGTTTACCAAACGAGCTCCAACCTACTACTCTTCCCCTTCGTACAAAAGCATATCGCAATTCACTTCCTTTCCATCAGAGCCTCAAGATTCGCTTGCCCAAACAACGCTCGTCCTTCCCCCACAACCTGTATATCAAAATTTAACTATTATTTACTCCGGTTCATCCCAGCTGCCTCAGTCTCGTCGGTGCACTTATTTATTATATTTTTTTATTTTTTATTTGAGCAATTTATTATTATTATTGATGTGCTCATTTTGATCGAGAGTTTTTGAGAGTTGTTTTCTTTTGCCAACGTTCTCTGTTTTTTTTTTTAATTAAATTTTAGAATTAATACTACCACTCTATTGAAGGGTACTGACGATAAGTACTCTTGCTACAAATTAAGCTCTAATAGACCGTACCCCCCACCCCCCAAAAAGATATAGAAAAAAGAAAAAAAGAGGAACATATTTGTATATCTAAAGTCTAAACTAGAAGAGATGTAGTTAATTAATATGTGAGAAAATTTAGGATTTGACTAGAGTGTTTGAAATATCATATTTATATTTTTATATTATATGTAAATCCTTTACAGAAAGTAGAAAAAAGATTAATTTATAGGTTTGTCGTAACTATTCGAATTATGTCAAAAGTTTAACAAGTATTATATATGTAAACATGTTTCTGTATATCTTTCCCGAGCCAGATGATATGATTCACAGGGGAGCTAGCTTAGCTGCCTGCAGTGAACATTCCGGCGTAAATTCTGGCCAATAAAACTCTCTCTCTTTCTCTCGTGCGTGCGTGCGTGTTTCTTTCCAGCTCCCAGGCTTTTCAAGGTTCGACCTTTTCGAGATCCAAAATGTCCAGGCAACCCAATAAAGCCTACAAACCCTAGCTATGTTAACCCGACTTATAAAAACATCACGAAACCCCCTGTTTGGTTGTGGTTGTGATGAGCAACGCGTGGCATTACCGGTGTGGAGGCCTTAATTTAGTTAATTTAGTTCCAATTACTGACAAATGGGATTAAGTGAAAGCGCCAAGTCCCTCTGGTCACACCCCAGGGCCCTTTCAGAGAAAAAAAGGTGTTTTTCTTTTTGCACTGTTTGGCGAGGAACGCGTTCGATAGAAGATCTTTGGACGAGACCAGTATCAAATATGCTTGTCGGACGACTCAGAAACCCCTCTTTTTCTTGAATCTATAACCTAATGTAATGGCTAATTAATGGCCCCTGTTGAAAACTTGTACACGCTCTCTCTTTTTCTCATGGAATTCCAGACAACTTGGGCTTTTTGAATCTAGTTTTTCTGCATGTTCATTTCTTATGTCCGCTATATTTTTGAGACATCCCAGTCTTCGTTTATATCCTCACCTTTTCAGAATGTCAAAAATAGCAATGCAGATGTTGGGAGTCACCTTTACAAACACGCAGCGAATTCAGAGAGAGAGAGAGAGAGAGAGAGAGAGAGAGGTGACGCTTGAGAGGACATGCATGGACGACGGTGAATGCACATAGACTGATGGGTTAGACAGAATTGGTGATCGACGAATGACGAAAATAGTTCTTTCCTGTTTTCCTGTTCAAGGAATTAGGTTTTGGTTCCAATATTAGGACATGTTGTGTGATTTTTATTTTTTAAGTACTTTTTTAATACTGGTTTTTAAAAATCAAGATCTACTTAGATTTTATCTAATTTTTTTTTCAGATTTTTTAAACTATCCAAATATAATTTCAAAAAATAAATTGCTTCAATATTCATAATTTTAAATATTTTTCAAAAAAATTACACACTCAAACTCACCTTTATCATTTGAATTTAAAGATTAATTTATTACAAACAAAGAGAGGAAAAAAAAAGTATATATATTCCCATACTGTTTTGCATGGTGACAAAAAAAGATAGAGAAATTTACGCTAACTGCATAAAAATTTGATGTTTTTCTTTATGATTGTTTCCCTAGCTTCCACTAGAAAGAAAGAACATTATGTGTTGGAAAAAGGAACCGAAAGCAAAAAAAAAAGAAATGCTTCTAAAGAGCGTTATAATGTCTTTTTTTTTAAGAAATTATTTGTTCCTACCAAAAAGGTATGTAAAGGGTTACAACAAATATTTTTTCGAGAAGCAATGGAACTCAGAATCCTCTGTTTGTTTAATTTTCTGAGTTCCATTGCGTTTTGCACAAATGAAAATTAAACTATAATACTTTCATATTTTTTTATTATAGCAAGATACAGATAGAAACTTGTAATTTTTAAAAAATACAGAAAGTATCAGAAAAAGTATTGAAGATAAAAGGTATCAGACAACAGTTACTTTTGTATTTTGTTGATAACTGGACGACAATTATTTCTATATTATGTTGAATAACTGTTAATCCAATCGTCCATAACTGATTAAGTAACAGTCATAAACTACTATTTTAACAAACACTTAATTCTGATCAACAAATCAAATAACTGTCAATGATTATTTAATAATAACCATTAGATCGTTATTAATTAATCTCAACCGTTAGATCAAATGTGATTTGACCTTATAGTAGGGTTGACAATTTTTGACACGACCCATGAACTCGGCATGAACACGACACGAAAATACAATATTTGGGTTTGGAGTAATCGAGTTCGGGTCATAATTGGGTCAACTCGATTATAACACCTTTCTTTTTTTTCCTTAAAAAAAAAAAAAAAAATCTCCAAAATGGCAAAAGCAAAATAGAAAACCCTAACCGCACTGCATCACTTTTCTTTTCACTTCACTTTCTTCACGTGGCACGCCTCCTTGCTCCTTGGCTAACCTTTTTTCACTTCACAATTTAGCTTGCGACGGGGATCTGAGCGACAAGAGCGACGTGTTTAGCTTTGGGATCTTGCTGTTGGAGATCATCAGTGGCAGGCATGCCATCGACGTGAACTACAGCCCGCCCTTGGTGGTCGACTAGGCGATGCTGTTGATCAAGCACGACGAATTTGCCAAAATCTGCAATCGCCAGATCAGTTCTCGGATCCAACTGTCCAAGCCCAGTCAAACCTGCTCTACCTCGTGTCCTTTGTCCTTGTGGTCTGTGGGGTGAGGCGGTGCTGGTGAGCAATAAGCGCTAAGCACGCATTAACTAAACGTGTTCGTTGGGTTCGTGTCATGTAACCTGATTCATTATTGGGCAGTGTTCGGGTTTAATGTTATGACTTGGTTAATAATCGGATCGGGTCTGTGTTGGACCCGATCCGATTATCGGGACAGTCGGGTTGACACGAATCCGATCCGCCGACCTGAATTGCCAAGCCTACCTTACAGTTTATTTTAGTGATGATCCAGTAAATCCAACAATTGGATTTACCAAAAAAGCATCTTATAGTTTAGATCAAACCACCAGATCAATTGATCATGACAATTCAAAATTGAAAGGTCATGATTAAATCGCTTCGAACTCCGATGCTTCGTGCTAAGTGCCAAGTGCGCCACAAAGCCCCACTAGTGCCTTACAGCCCCTTGCCACACGCGCGCACATGTGCATCCGGTGCTCTGTACCATACTATAGTATACACGTACAAGTATACACCCAAGCATGTAGAACTATCTTCATTTAATACTCTTTTAACACTTTAAAAAAAAAAAAACCATTCTCAAAACACAATATATATATATATATATATATATATATATATATATATATATATATATATATATATTAATTTTAAAAATACTTTTAACAATATGATTGATATCGATCTCTACGTATCGGGACCCAAACCACGATCAAAAAAAATTTGCAAAAAGGTTTTGATTTCCTGGCCTCCTCGCGATCTTCTACATGTATTGATATACGTTCTAGCTCGTTTGATCAATTTAATTAGGATTTTTTTTTTGTTTTTTCTTTTTTAAGGGGGAGGTGGTTGTTGTGGGTAGATCCGGAGGGGGGTTTTTAAGATTTTTTTTTAGTATTCTTTTTCATGGTCAAATCTAATTATATAAGTTGAGAATGATGAATATATTATTACATTATTTAAAAAAAAAAATTAAACACAGTAAAATCAAAATTGTAATCTTAAAAAGATCCAATTTGTACAGTGCATGGATCCCAAACGTCCACATTAATCGAACTCGGGTACAAATTAGGCTGGGGTGGGTTAGTTAGTATACCACTTAATTACATAACACGAGGCTATATGTAGTATGGACCATTTCTTTAATAAGAAGTCAATAATTAATTAAACATCTCACCAAATGAAGTAACTATCCAAAAGCTATAGCAACACTAGCAGCAGTTTGTTCAATAAAGATGTGGGGTGTGTTTGGTAAGTAGTTTGTGTAATAGAATATTTATTTGAATAGTAATAAGAAGTGATATAAAATTTGATAATGTTTTTATAAAAAAGTGAAAAAAATTCGTTTTGTAGTGAGTTTTTTTATTTGAATAATAATAAAAAATAATTATGTGATATAAAAAATGTAAAAAAGTTGAAATGTTTTTGATTTGATGGGCAAAAAGACAATTATTGGTAATTGGCAATGGCTTGCCAAACAGACCGGTGAGAGCTTGTTTGGCAAACAATTCTCACTCCCTCTCCCTCTTTATTTATTTTTTTTAACTTCTTTCAAAAAAAAGTTAACTAAAAAATATTTTTTATTTATTTTTTTCACTTTTTAAATTACATCAATAGTTTTTTATTATTATTCAAATAAAAAAATTTACTATAAAATAATTTTTTTTTCATTTTTTTATAAGATAATTTTAATTTTTTTTTTTATGCTTTATATCATATCAATCACTTTTTATTACTATTTAAATAAATATTTTAAAATTACATCTATTTGCTAAACAAACTCTAATATTTGAAAAAAAGAAAAAGATTGATGCAGAAGGCATTCATTCTAAACTCTAAAGACATTCCCCGTGCATATCCGTAATTTTGAAATAAGTTTAATTGAGTGATTTTGACATTCCTGTGGAGGCATAAATCTCTGGGCTTGTCATTTCCTATTCTAACGTGAAAAGCTGGTTACTCTATCGACTCTATCAGTTCTGACAGGATCTCTCTTCTTGTCGTTAAAATCTGGTTTTTCATCTTTTTCTGCTTGGCGTCTCCGCCCTTCTAAAAGTCTTAAAACTCGACCTCCACCGTCATTTACTCTGTCTCTGTCTCTGTCTCTCTCTCTTTACTATCATTATTTAATTGGGTAATATATATTCACGACAAGAACTGCTAGTAGTTTTAATCGCTTCTTGCATTCTAGGTGACTGGATATTAGCATGCATGAGATGATCATATTCAAAATATATGTAATCTTCCGAGATCCTCATGATTTGATGTGATAGCTATGGACATGATCCAGATGTAAAAATTAAATATGCGATAAATAGATTCTCCTGTGGCACTCGATTAAAAAGAAAGAAAGTGATAAAAATAAATAAATAAATAAATAAAAAGGTTACGGACTTACTGTATTGGCAGGCTCAGTTATGTTGTTCCGAGATTACAAAAATTATTAATTTCGTCTAAAAAAAGTATATTATAACTTTGTCTTAAGAAACTATACATGTATTTTAATTTCCATTTTTTTTACAATTATATTACAAATTTAAAAATAAAATAAAAAAATTACTCAATCTTCTTTTAAGTTATCCTCAATATTATTATTATTATTATTTTAAAAAAAATTCGTGTAATTAATTTTGTTAGAAGAATAGCTCTTAAATATGATTAAAAAACTGAGATGAATAAATATAAGGAAAGTAAAAAACTCACGTAGCTTGATCATAGCAACACATTTATTATGCACAACATATATATATACAATAAGATAAATATAATATCGGTAGTGAAACAAATATGAAACAAATATATACATCTCATTTTCGGTAGTGAAACAAATATGAAAAAGCATTACAACAAGATAAATATAATATCGGTATAAGTACTATATTATTATCGGTAAGATAATCTTTTTAGGGTTAATGCCCTATGAATTTGTACCAGATTGGGTTGGAAGGTCCAGAATTGTATCCTAGTATTTGTTTTTTTTACTCATCTGCGTTTAGAGCCATCAGCTTCCTTTGTTCCTCTTCTCCATATATGAAGCACACAGAATTATGTGGAGTGAAATTTCCTCCCAAGTGAACGAGGAGATCGAGTTGCAATATAATGACAAAATTTTTTAGTAAGAAATTCATATAAATCAGCTTATAAAAGCGATATTTATTCTTTAAATTATTAAAAAATTACATACATTTAAAAAAAAAAAACGTATTTTTCACATGCAATGAATATGTACCACTATTAAAAATTAGTTTGTCCATCCATAATCTATTATATGTTTTTTTTTTTTTTTTAACATGTCCACACAAGATGGGAGATGAAAGATTTGAACTAATGATCTCAACTTCATGAGATGTGGTCTTTAGCCAATTAAGCTAACTTTATAGACATAATCCATTATACGTTTAAGGTCAAAGCTGCAAGTTCTCCCGTCGTTTCAATAGGAGAAAAAATTAAGAAGAATACAATTGTTTATTTTTCCACTCAATTTCAAATATTCCGTTGGTTTGATGGCATACTTGAAATCATTATATATTCCAACATTGGAGTCTTAAACTAGCATAACTAGTAGTGAATATATTACAGGTCATTTTTTTTTTTATTGGACAGCGTAAAAAGTTATAATATATTTTTATCTTAAAAATGTGACATGTTATTAATGATAATTGAGTAAATTTTTATCAAGTTCTTATGTTTTATGCTGAAAAAAAAAATTTGAGCTAAAAATTATATTTTAAATTAGTAAAGATGAAGCTTTAATTTGAAAGTCAGAAAAAGCATTTTGAAAATATAATTTTGTTTGACTGTGTCGATAATTAACATAGCACATGTTTAAGAAATATACTTTTTAAACAAATTTTTTTTTTTTTTTTTTTGAACGGTGATTAGAACTTTCATTAATAAAAGCCTAAAGGCAAATACAACAGCCCGAAGGCAAAACACCCAGCCCCAAAGCTAGAAACACAAGCCCGTAGGCTCAAGGTAGTGGCCTAAGATAAAAAATCCCTAACCACTAAACTAGGAAAAAACCTAGCTTGAAGCAGCTACCTAAGCAACAAAATTAAAATTACGTGAACATACAAATGGGTCCTCTTTTTAAACAATTCTTAAATTCACATAACTTTAAAATTTACTGTTGTAGTCCTTCCCTCCCCTACTACGAGCTGTATTAAGAAATTAAAAAATATAATTTTTAAGGAATAAGCATTTTTCTTTGGGAAAAATATATATTAGCCCCACAAACTATCACCATTTTTTCGGATGGCCCCCCAAATTACCAATGCTTAGATTCTGGCCCCCCAAACTACCACTTTCTGATTTTTTGGCCCCATCTGTTTATTTATACCGTCAAATCTAACAGAATTTGGCAAAAAACTCGAAAATACCCCTCCTTTAATCGTGAGAATTTCAAAGTGTTGGAAGGGTATTTTCGGAATTCTGTTTAGAATTGACGGCGTAAATGGATGGATGGGGCCAAAAACTCAGAAAGTGGTAGTTTGGGGGGCCAGAATCTAAGCATTGGTAGTTTGAGGGGCCATCCAAAGAAATGATGGTAGTTTGGGGGGCTAATATATATTTTTCCCTTTTTCTTTTTATCTTAAATGCTTATTCCTTAAAAAATTTCGGAATTCATAAAGCCAAATATGAATCTCATGTATGTGTTTTTATTACTTTTTCTTTTTGTATAAATTTGGACGGAAGTATTTTAACCGTGAAATAATTATTTATAATTAATGTCTGACCTGAATAATAAGTTATATGAATTTGTCACATCAATTTATTAAAAATTGGCAATAAAAATTGTACGACCTCACCAGCACTCATGAATTAAAAAAGAAGACAAAATCTCAACATTCATCAATGGCTCACTGGTCTCGGCATACCGGCAATGCGCTGATCACCCTGCTCATAATTTCCACTGATCACCCTGCTCATAATTTCTTGTACTTGGGGTTTGTTTAGGTTTTTTATGAGAGAAAATGCTATTGAAAAACATTATTTTTAAAAATAGAGTTAAACCTTCGATAAAACTGCATTATTTTTTTTGTTTTTTCGTTTTCAAATACCACTGCCAAACGTATTTTTTGTAATTTAATTTAAAATTATACTTTTTTTTTTTTTTTTTTGTAAATCCCAAAGTAAAATGCAATATTTGATTGTTACTTCTTTAGTCATTGGGATTAGCAACACAGTTGAGAGATTGTAGCTTAAGACTGATTTGATAGTAACGTGGAAAATTTAATTTGTGGTACAAATATGACTTTTTTCAAGATCTCAAAAGCTCACAAGCAGGGTGCTCTTGGGGTTTGCAAATTTGTGTTTGGGGGGTGAGAAAATTAGGGCAGAAAAATGTTTGTTTTGTTGAAAATCAAAGATTAGTTAGGGAATGGAGATCGAGGTCGAGAGAGAGAGAGAGAGACATTAGGGTTTGCGGACATCCCCCTCCTTTTATTCTGACAAATAGTACAAGATGGAAACAACTTTAGTCTCCATATAGCTACCAACAGAGCCTAATAAACATCCCTTAAAGACCCTACTAAACCCCTATATGAGACAAGTCCATGTGACTCATAAATCTTTTGTTTTCAAACCCTAACCATTGCCAACACCCAAAATCATGCACAAAAGGTGCAAATACAAAATATATATATATATATATATATATATATATATATATATAACTTCACAAAAACAAAAGTGGGAGGAACATATTCTGAGCGCCGCCAGTGTAATCATTCAGAATGATAATCACAAAGGACCAGAGCCCAGAGGGACTTCTTCTCCAACTTCCCAGAAAAAAAAATAAAAAATAAAATAAAATCCAAGTTATGGCAACTGTTTTTCTTACATTTTAGATGGAGACGTGTATTTATTATTTTTTTCGAGGAAAAAAAAGGGGCTAGCTGAAAAAAGAAACCTTCTATTAATTATTATATATATTACACCGATTTTATGAAAATCTTTCAATCCACATCAATCATATTCTTACAAGCCCAAAAACGACAACCCCCTTTTTCCCTCCAATTTTTGCTTGGGAAATAGTCGAAGGCAATTACTGCCCAATACAGCTCTTAGCTGGCACATGCGAAGCCTTTCCATTTCTCAAAGTTGACATAATAACAGTAAATCATTATGGCCTTTTTCCAGAAAGGATAGGAGCTAACAATAATTTGTACTATATATTAATGGATTTTTAAATATTTTTAACTTATTAGAGGAATTATTTTTTAAAAAATTATAAAAAATGTATTTTATTAATTAAGGAAATTGGCCTTTTTCCAGAAAAGCAATATTTATATTTTTATGATTATTTTGTGGGCGGTAGGTACAGTAAAACATCCTCGTCATTATGAATATTATTTATTTTTCGAATTTAGGTTGCACAATGCATGAATAAATCATTTTGATTTTCCACATTCCTAGTTTTCCATGCAACTATAAATATACCCACAGGCCACAGAGGCCAGAGCGCAAGCACCGTTATTCCACTAGCTAATATTATTCCGCTATTGTTCTCGTTCTCCTTCAAGAATTTTCTCGCACAAATAGAAATGGAAGAAGCATTTAGGCCGCTAAACGGGCTGAGCCACACGTCGGAGCCCATCACTGACCACCTCCACAAGAAGTGCACCACCACCACGACCACGTCGACCATAACCACAGCCACTGCCACCAACAAGAGGTCTATAAGAGAAGCCAGTGGCACAATGAGATACCGCGGTGTGCGCCGCAGGCCTTGGGGTCGCTATGCCGCCGAGATCAGAGACCCGCAGTCGAAGGAGCGCCGCTGGCTCGGCACCTTCGACACGGCTGAGGAAGCCGCCTGCGCCTACGACTGCGCTGCCAGAGCTATGCGCGGCCTCAAGGCTCGTACCAACTTCGTTTACCCGACTTCGCCGCCTCCTTCTGCTACCGACCATCTACTCCCTCCCTTCAACTTTTCCAAACATTCTCAGCCGTCCGTTAAGATCCCCCTAAACCGACAGTTTGGTCCCGCTTCAAGTTGGTCACCTTTCTCCAACCCTCATGTCGGTGATCACTTTTCTGGGTCCGCCGGAAATGGTTCTCTGAATATGTTCCTCCTTCGCGACTTGTTCCCTTCTTCCTCCAACCCATCCTTGGTATCACCCCCTCAGGCTATTCATGACCAGTTTCCTCCTTCTAGTACCTTTTCTGGGGGTTCTTTAGTGAATCCCTCTTGTAATTCTCATTTGTCTGACACTTTCTTGGGGTCTTCTTCCATGAATCTTCCACTCGTTGACAACCATCAGACATATAACTCCGGGGGTTCCATTAGGACGACGACCACTCAACAAGTTGATGACTCGGAGTTCTTTCCCAAAGAGCCCTCAGACTCTGGCTTGTTGGAAGAGATTATTCATGGGTTTTTTCCAAAACCCTCGTCCAAGAGATGCGACCCTCCAAAAACAGAGACCAATCTTCCTCAGATTTCTGATATGTACGTTGCTCAATCTTTTGACGGGTTGAAAAAAGGGATAAAAAACGAGCATTTCGGTTTCTCGTTTGATTATCAAGGGGTTCCGCAGCAGTTTGAGAATCTGAACGGGGCCAGAAACGAGCTCTTTGGCAGCTCGCAAGCATCTGTGCCCTATGGTTACGAGATGCCGCCGGCGTTGAACCTTCAGTCGGGGGCGACGGAATCCGTGTGGGATGACATCTTCCAGTACCCTGAGCTTTGGAATGCCTTTGCGGCTAGGGTGCAGAATGCTTGAGCTGTTTGGGAAAACTGTTGCTTGTTTGAAGATATCTCAATGTGTTTTTGTTGACAGTACTGATCATAGTAACTCGAAGCTGATCTTGAGGGTTTTTGGAAGATTAGTTCATCAAACATGTTTATGTACTTGCGTACTTCTCAGAATGAAGATTTTAATTTCTTGTTATTCAGCTCACAGATTGTTTGTTTGTTTGTTCATTTTGGACTTTCTTGCATGTATGTAAACTATGATCTGTTGCCATATCTTATTTTTGTCCTTTATGTCTTTGTCCTCTTGTTTTTCTTCTCCTGCATAGAACCTGGCTTGTTGGGACTTAGGTTTTGTTTCATTCTCCTGGTTCATGGAAAATACTCCAGAGACATTCTCTTGTCTGGTAGCTGGCTTTGCGTTGACTTTGCAACCAAAAGTCTTTCTTTGTCCGATTTTCCAGCTGTTTCTTCCTTTGGTATCAGTCGCGCTTTTTTTTTTCCGGAGTTTTTAAAGTAACCTAAAATGGTGGCCATGTTCCTTCTTCCGTGGAACTGAGTATTTTTGGGTTAAACGATCATGTAAAAGACGCCACAGGAGCCAAAATCCTTTGGGTGATGTTGTCCAGAACTCAAAATCAAGCCCCTGGACAAAACTTCTGCCATGAATTTCGTTGAGAATTTGGATGCATGTATATGACACAGTATTGAAAGTCAATTATGGACTACTCTTGGAACAACGCGTTATATCCAATAAAATAAAAATTAAATTCTAACCATAAAATGGCTTTAACTAAGAGTTGAGGTGATAATTAGTAGCCTTGAAATCGTACTTTAATAATTGAAATCAATACTGCCTGGACCATCTTTAGCAGTAGAGCTTTGGACGGGCAACGTGAATGTGGGGGCAGTTGCCAAACCTAAGATTGTGGGAGGTCTGATAATTACCTCCTTAATGATGGAAGACCTAATACTGTTTCATAATTCCTTTCCGTAGACTTCTACTGTTCAAGCTTAATATCGTAGCGTGAACAGTTTAAGTCTTCCAGATGGCTTTTATTACTGACCAGTACTCTTTAAGTCTTCCATTAATCAAGTCACAAATATAAAAATACTATTTACCTTTAAATTACCTCAAAATACGTTTTAAAACTAAAAAAAAAAAACATACTCCCAAAACCCCACATTTTGTTCTAATTGATACAACGAAAAATACATCTTTTTACATAGTGAAATCGATTAAAACCTCAGATTTTGTTCTAATTGTTAATAATTTATTATGAGATGAAGAAACAAAAAGCAGAAAACATTAAAATTTTAAATATTTCTAGAAAGAAATCTTGTGCATAATATATATATTTTTTTTTTTCGGGTTCTCTAAAACCATTTTTTAAAATTATTTCTTGAAAAGACAGCCAAACGGGTCCGTCGATACTTTTCCAAGTTTTGTGGCTCAACTCTCTCTTCTTGTTTCTCCTCTTTTCCAACTTCCGAGTATTGAAAACATCACCCTTTTTTTTTTTTTCGTACCATGCGTTGAAGATTTTAGGCTGACAAACATTAATATTCAATATTTCCAGAAGAAATGCTCTGCCACAAGAACGGTGATCTCTCTCATGAACTTTTACTTATCGGATATACTACTGCAAAATAAGTATTCTCTATAAAATAGGGATGAGTTATTTTGTAATTAAAATTTAATATATTTATATTTAAGGAGATAAATGATGAGACATTATTTAATTTTTTTTTAAATAAATGTCAATATATTTATCATTCGGGATTATTTATATAGTTAAATGCAACAAATTAATTAAATCTGACCATAAGATTGAGAAAATTCTATTTGGTCGGACCTCTAATAATGCACAATGAAAGTAAGAGGCTCGCTTAGCATTTGAGGATACGCTTGGGCTTGGGCTTGGGCTTGGGTTGCAATATCTATACCATTTAATTTATCTCAGTCCAGAATAATGTGGGCCTTAGATATTCAGATTTGGAGCCTAAAGAAAAAACAAGCCCAAGTGCTATTCTAAAAGAAATTCAGAAGAATAATAAAGAAATTATTTGAAATAGTAGCTCTTTTGGGGCCTTTAAATATTCAATAAAAAAAAGAAATTGAACATTATCAAGAAGAAAATTCTAATAGAATAGGCAGTGTTGGCCAGCATAGTGGAGTATGCATAGCGGTGAACTCTACGGGACTTAATGGGAGTAGGTTTGGACATATTGTAAATGATATTCGAATGACCCTAAAGTTGTTTTTGAGACGTAGTTAAAAAATCGTGAATACAACGATGTATGGTTCAGTTAAAGTTGTCGTTAAATAAGTCATAGATCATGTTTGGATGAAAAAAATTCCTATTTATATCCGGTGATATTGTTTTATTAGAGCAATCTGCTCTATTTTCTTGATTACAAAAGGAAAGATAGTTATTCTCTTTAAAAAAAAAAAAAAACTCAACTAGGGTTTTTTATTTATTTTTAATTTTTTAAGATTTTGGCCAACAAAAAGTCAAGTAGCATTAGTGGACTGACCTTAACTATATTATCAAAAACATTGTGTAATGGCCCAACAGCCCAATGTCAAAACATTGATTGGGCCTTACTTTCAAGTAGGACAGGCTACGACAGACCACATTTTAGGCTGATCCAACTCAAAGGTTGAAGGACTTCCCACGAGGGACAACTAATGGGGGATTATTATGCAAAAAAGAAAAGAAAAAAAGAAAAAAAGAAAGAAAAACTAATGGGGGATTAGCTATAGACAGTATGAACCAGGCTGTCTAGAAACTAGGTGTGGCGGTGGGTTGTGGGGGATAAATTGTATTGTATTTTTATGGGGCCAAAGTTTGTTTCTTTGTTTTCTTTTTTTTTTTTTTAATTTTATTTGTCTATTAAATTGACGTGTTCAAAATACACGTTATTCTCCCCTGTACTTTTGATTCTTACATGTATTTTTAACAGAGAATGTGATTCTCATATGCATACGTCCAAAACACGTGTGAGAATCACATGTATTTTAGATACATGTTGATTTAAAAAATTGCGATTTGAAAAATGTAAAAAAAATTTTGTTTTTAAAGGTTAAACTGTAATTTTACTAAATATTTAACTGTATTTTTAAAAATTACTATTTTAAAATCATACGTTTTGACCTCACAAACCCAAACCGACCCTTAATGCATTCCGGATGCAAAAGAAGTCTCCAGCTTGACCCAGACACCCCAAAGATATTCTTCATTATGCAGAAAATTAATGCAGGCCAGGCAAACGTACAGATATATAGTAAGTAAAGGCAAAGGCCACCACCCAAATATGCATATCAGAAATCTCCTCCAGATCACGATACTCGATTCGAAATGGTATCACATCCAATATTTAGTGATCTATGTGACCCACAGGCAACAGGTGATGAAGTAATTGCAAGCATGAGAATGTCTCGCATGGTGGGGGGCCTACTAGTTAAAGATTTTCAGGGATGTACATCTTTTTCATAATTGAATGCATGGTGCAAAAAGAGAAATATGGATAACAAAGAAAGCTAATGGAGGCGGGGTCTTATTGATGATGGGTTTTTGGAGTGGTTGAAGCATTAGCAAAAGTGAAAAATGTAGGTGGGAGGGGTTAATGGAGTCGATTATCACACCCGTGAAAAGATGAAGCTTATCCATCACCTTTCTATCTTTTGCCATCCCCAGTTCCATCTGTTTCTTTATCTTATCTACATTTAAAAGCATGTAGAGACTATGTGGGCAAGTTCTTCGTATAGAATTCACGCCATATGTTCAAGAACCTTCCAGAGGTACCAAAATCTAATCCATTTTTTGATCTTTTCTCTAGTTGCTTCTTCTGACAATGAACTTCTGTAGTATGACTACCAAGTATTTGTCTCATTTTTGGTATTTATATATAAGCCGCGCGCTGTATAAATTATCATGATCTAATATTAATTATTCTCAAGCATTGAAAAATTGCAGAAGAAACAAAGAGACCACAATATATGGGGAGTGAACAGATTGCCAACAAGGAGATGAAGGTGGAGATTCCATCTGATGGTGAACTTATGTCAGGCCTGTCTGGGATTCCCAGGCAGCCAAGTGCTGCAAAGAGCAACTGTTTATGCTCTCCGACCACGCATGCCGGTTCATTCCGGTGCCGGCTTCACCGCTCCCCAAGCCTCCAGCGAACCAGAAGCATGGACTCCAAGGCTAATACTACCACTGCTGATGCTGCTAGTAACGAGAACACAGTACAGGCCCAGTGATTCTCATGACTAATTAAGTGCATGTTATTGCTGCTATATATGCTTCTTAATTTGTTATCCACTCATGTCTTCTTAATTGGTTATTGCTCCTATAATTTCGAATTAATCCGCCGTATCTTTAATTGTCAGTACTTTCAAATGCAGTGTCTTTTTGCTTCTTCTGAAGTCTACAAGGTAATAAGAAGGGCTACCATTTTGTCTAAAGCTGCCTTAGGTTCTAAGAATTGAGAAATGTTATGATGCTTGAAGCTCTGATCCAAATAGAGGGGCATTTTTTCAGACCCAAATACTATCATGTTGGCTATTTGAAGAAATCCATTCCAAAAACCTCCTCACTTGTGCCCAAACCACCAAATTGATCATAACACAAATACCCATTTGTTATCGATGGGAAATCACCATTATTAATACAGGAATTATTGTCTCTCTTTATTTTCTCATCTTTTAATGTAGGATTTAATAATAAGAATTTGAGGCAATTTCCAACAAGATAGGCCATAATTCGCAGCAGGCTCTTAGCTGCTGATACAACAACTTAACTGCTTGATAAATAAACTGAGGCAATTGCCGGTTGCTCATAAACTTATGTAATAAGCTTGATAAATAGTATAGTTGTTCACATATATTGATCAAACTTCAAGTCTAATCAAGTGATCTCACCATGCGTGACAAGCCGTGCCTTAACCAAGTGGATGGCCTTGCTGAAGTTTTTTCACACGTACAATGTCATGAAACAACACCCACCAATTCTACAATATGTTAATCCATCCTCCTATCGATATAGCAGCAAATGATCGAGATGGGTCCAATCCCAATTCATGGTAAAATCCAACGTCTGTTTTTAGAGTATGCAATTATCATAGATGCATTAATTTCCTTCATTCCAACTTGGAGGAAAGCTTTGAATGTTCATGAATAAATATGCATATTTTAAAAGGATTGCATGCATATCTTTATAAATGTGTTAATATTAAGGATATATATCTGCCTAAATAATTTCTCGATTTTGGCAGTTTAACATTTGTTTAGACAGTTGAGTGATTAAGTCCATCGAATACTTTTATAACGTACATTTCTCCAAGTCCTAACAAAATTGGTGAGTAATTAATAAATAAGCAACATATTGAATAGTTGGAACTCGTGGAAGGTGGAAAGGATATGCTGAAAATTACCCATCTAACTAAACAGAGAAGAGAAAAGCAAAAGCAGAAATGATGATATGAATAGAATGCCCAAATTTTCTCTTCAATAGAGAAGTTTTACAAGAAGCTGGAAATTTTGAAGACTAAATTTTGTGCGTATCAGAATCGGACTAAGATCTGTGCAGCCTGTTTGAGAACAGTAAGGCTTTTGTCGAGGAAAACTAGGATGTCCATGATCATGATGGCCTTAATGAAGACAACTACGACAATCGACAACGACCACCACACAAAACTATGCAGGGGATTGATCATATCAACGATACAAGTCGGTTCATATTGCATTCCAGCAACAGTAAATCCGCATTGCCATCAATTATTTATTGAAAAGAAAAAGACTCAGAATTTCAGAATTTGACACCAGAAAGAATGAGGGTGACCCCATCATGACTAAATGCCAATTATCGAGTCAATGTGATTGGAAAATATGAAAGAAAAAAGAAAAAAGAAAAAAAAAAAAGGAGAAGGCCAAACTTTTCTTTCAAGATTGCAATCATTGCAGCACATTGGTCAACCGGAGTAGTAATTGTGGTGAGAAATTTGCTTGCATGGTGGTTTTGTGATTTAGTTGGTTTAAATGTGGTAGAGTTGAACGATAATTACTTGCAGATTTTCTTGGGTTTAGATTCTGCTGCATTATGGATGTTACACAAATTGAGACAAGGGAAAAACAAAGAGGACGAAAGGAAAGAAAAATAATTAGAATTGACGTGATTTGGTCTTCGCGCGTGGTTTACTCCCACACTAAAGGGTTATATATTTTAAAAAGTAATTTCAATGCAATATATCTTTATAAGGTATCTTTCTTTCTTTCTTTTTCTTCTTTTTCTGATTTTTTTAATAATGTATCTTATTGGTGTTTGGGAGATTTATTTGATCATTCAACCTAAAAAGCTTAAACTGATGTTATAATAATCACTCATTTTTATGATGTAGAATCAAGGATCGAGCCAAAAGCTCTTATGGAAAGAGGTTAGGGGCAAAAAAAATTTATTGATAAGGATCAGTATGCTAAATTTTTATTTTTTTTACCTAATTTTTATTTTTTTATTTTTTTGGGAATTGAGGGGGGCCATGGCTTATACCGGCCCCTCCCTAAATCCTTTCTTGTATAGAATAAAGTTTTTCTCCAAATTAAATTGGAATAAGTTCTTAGAAAAAGTACATATACTTTTTTCAAACTAATATATATTTGCAATGTCCCCTTATATTACAAAAAAATCGCAATATATACCCTCCATTTTAAAAACGACACAAATACTCTTATAAAAATAATTAGAAAAAAAAAAAAAAAAACTGGTGACCCATGGCAGCCATGGGTTTCTTTCATTTTCTTTTCTTTTCTTTTCTTTTTTTTTTTCAAATTTATAAAGGCATTCTTTTTTTCATTTGAGGGACAAAATGGCACATTGCAACTTATTGGGGTAAGGGGGAGGGGGAGGGCTTGTGAACTTTTCCTAAATTCTTTAATAGAACATGTGATTCTTAAATGTACTAGTTTTAAAAATGTATGTGAAAGTCGATCACATGCATTATGGACACATGTCAATTTAATCGATTGGGTACAGTTTAGAACAAAACTTTGTCCTATGATATATTTAATTTCGACGTTAACTATTTTTCACTCATATATGTATATTCAACAGTTTTCTCCTAACGTGTGAGTTCATTGTCACATAAAATATATACACTCTCGCTCAAACCATATAAACGTTGCGTTCAAACCTACTGAACCATCGGCCCTGATACCATTGTTGGGGAAATGTATTCGTTAGAAAGTTTTTTCAATGAAAACATAATATTACATATTATAACACTACTCAACCAAAAAGTTAAAGCTAATCTATTTCTGCCCATTTATGTTGTATTAATCACTTATTCTTAATTATGATGTATTTACCATGCGAGACTCTTTATTTTTCACACATATGTAAACTCAACATGTCCATGGGGGGTTCAGCAAGTGCAGTGCATGGCTGCTCGGCAACAAACTGATCTTGTTTTGGTATTATGGTCGTTGGAGAAAATATTATTAAGAGGCATCCAAGGGTGAATCGTGCATGCGACGTCGTTTGTGGCTGAAATTTGCTCATAAGAAGATTGGCTGCTTTGGGGGGTGGGGGATGATGGCACTGTGAGTGGTTGAAAAGGAGGTGGAGATGTAGACACAAATGTAAGGATTCAACCCAAAGCAATTGAGATGAGAAAGTGAAAGAGAACATCAGAGTAAGGAAAACAGTAGGGATTTACATCTCACGGGCCAAGTAATTTAGCATCATCTTTTATTATAAAAATAAAAAATTAAAAAAAGAAATAGTCTCTTTTTTTATACTCTTCTTACGTGATCGGGATCTCTTAAAATTTATTGTTTTAAAATTCGGATAAAGAATGAAAGAGAGAACCTTAAGTCCTGAGATGCCTAGGTTGATCCTTGGTGAGTCTGGGTGCGGGGACCACATGCCAAAGCACCTCCAGTCTCAAGATCCTCTCTCATTTTCGGTCCGATTTTTTTGAAATTCGGATAAAAAAAGTTCAAAGAATCAAAACACCTTTTTACTAGCCAATCTTCTTGCAGTCGCTCTAAATTTTGAAATGTTTCAATTGGTATAACCGAATCACATTAATTTATAGTGCTTTCCTTAAGAACTGAACCAGAAAATATTATGCGCATTTTTGTTTCTTAGGATTTAGGGGGCATGGCCTATACCGCCCCCACCCCCCCGAAAAAAAAATTCCGTCACCGACTTTTCTCCTCTCTTCTTTTTTTTTTTTTTTTTTTAAATAAAAAAAAAAAAAAAAAGACTGTTAAATTTTGGTTTCATTATAGTAATCTAAAGCCGACAACAAACCCGCTGAAATACAATGGAGAATCAGATGTACTCGATCAGATGCGAAATCACGAGCTAAAACTTGAATAGATCGAGATGAAGTTATCGTCGAAATCAAAGATATGAATGCAAAAATTCCAAATTTACAGCACCGCATTATGTCAGACACATGAAAATCAAAGGGAGAAAGGCGAGGAGGATCCGATGAGCTGCAGAAAAAAAAAATAGACAAAGACGTGTGTTGCAGATTTATAGACAAAAACAACGACATTGGTCCCACGATTAGTCATTTACACCTAAGACTCCTCCATTTTCAACAAATGGGTTTCACCAACAGATATTTCTCTGGCGTCCCGAAAATGTTGTTTCTTATTACAATAGATTACATCAACAATGCGCATTAATTAAGATTCTCAAACTTGTTTCCCCTAAAAAGTTACACGGCATTTCGCAAGAACAAAAGAAAAAAGCAGAGTATATGTTACCCACAAAATAAACAAAAAACCAAGTACTCGATCAATTCTTTTCACTGGCACTTCTGTTAATCGACCATAATTTACTGAACATCCTTTTGGGTCTTGTGGGAAGAGCACACAGAGCCTTAAGCCTAGAATGTCTACCGATTCCATCAGGGTTCAGATCATTGTCATCCAAGTCATCATCCTCAGCCAGCTTCATTCTTAAAGTAGACATCCTTGACTTTGGCGATTTAAGGCCCGAGACGCTCCACTGGTCGTCCGCTGGAATGCTAGTGGTGCTACTCAATGGCGGTGGAGGCCTTGATGGGTCAATGCCTTGTGTGGCTAAGAGCGCCCTGAGGTTGCTAGGCAGCTCGGTCACTTTCCCACCAGCCACGGCGGCCCGAGCTTGCTCAAAGAAAAGAACTTGCACTACCACCCTCAAGGGGAGTAGCTCATTTTGTGCGGCGTGCATGCAGGCCTCCATGGACAGCTTTTTGCAGTCTAGGATTCGACACAACCTTTTCCTCTCGCTCTTGTTCAGGTCTGGGTGAGCCTGGAATTTTTCAGGCATAAGAGCTTCAGTGATTTGAAATTCATCATGTACACACTAAATTTTGTTTTTAATTATTAGTTTAGTTCAAAGAAAAATGTCACAGAAATATATAATAAATATTATATAAGGCCTAAGACTTCAACCATCATATATAGGAAGACGCACTAGTCAAACCCTGCTAATTTTCTACATAACTTAACTGCGCGAGTGTCACCAAACGACATACCTCAATCATGTCATGCTCAAATTGTCTCTCTACAAGTCCAAATCAAAGAAAAAATCAGACAGAGGTTTTTGAGAAGATTTCTCTGTAGTTGTAGGACAGCAAGCTTACTCACCTACCTTGGAAAATATGGAAGATATGCATGCAATTACCAAAACCAGTTAAATTTTCTACCCAAGTTGGAAAAAAATTTAGAGGGTCAGCGAATGACATCTGAATCACATCAACCGCAGACACTTAACAGAAATTTTCCTTGTACCAGCGGTCAGCCAAAATATAAGAGATCCATACATACTCAATTTCTGGTGGGTCAGCCTAATCCTAACTGCTAATAAATTGTGAAGGTGACAACATTTTAAGGTCAAGAGAGTTGGTAATCTACTGGAAATGGTGATCCACATGCTACAATGTGAAAGTGAAATGTGTCGAGAAATATTTATTATCTTTTTAGTGTGAATTATGGGAAATCTGAGAACTCAACCAGCCAATCTGTTAATTTACCTTGAGATAAATGTCAATAGCTCTGTAGAGATCATCATGATCCAGCCTTGCAAAATGCGGTATGGCTTCAGCAATTGCAATGAACTTTGACAAAGGCAAATTCACATCCCGGGCAATCTCTTGGAGATACCCATCCACAAGCTTTGCCACCTTCAATTTTGAGCTATGAGATGCTGAAGACGACCTCCTACTCTCCTGAAACTCAAAATCAATATTTTCTGCTGACCGAGACCTTCTCCTTTCAGACCCCAGCTTGGATCTCGGAGGACTTGTTGGGGGACTCTGCCCTTGTAACATGAACTGCTCCAATATGATCATGACTATGTCTACATCATATAGTGTATCATGTGCATACGATAGAGAGGGTATTAACAGATCACTGACTCTTGCTTCCTCTAACTGAAGTCCCACTCTTCTGGCCAATTCCATCTTTGAAGAAGAAGAAGCATTAAGGATATTGGCTGCCTTCAATAGTTTAAGTAAGAAACTGGAAGAAACAGCGCCCCTCTCCGCTGGGAGTAAGCTTACAATTGACTCCAAAAGTAGCCTGTGCTTTGAAGTTATCTCACTGCTTGTGTCTGAATCTGACTCTGCTGCTGCTTGCTTATTGACATATCCATCCCTTGATATATTGGGCAGCCATCTAGATGCATAGAGTTTCAATGCATCTCCGAGAAGATTAGAGGGCATCTTCCCACCAGACTTAATTGCTATCATGGTTCTCCAATAAAGGTCTATTCCCAGTTCCGCCATATCTTCTGCCCACCAACCCTTGGTTTCTGGTTTATATCTCTGACTCTCCGCACCATTGCATGATATATCATCCCTCCCGCGACGGGAATAACTGTGCGACAAACTCACCTTTGATGGGTGACTCAAGACTTTTGAAGCAATTGCTTCAATGCATCTGCTTGTTATTGCAAGGTCTTCTGACCACATGGGAAAGGCTTTTGTGCTTTGTAATGTCACAATGGAGTCCTTCCACCCATGAAGAACGCAGGAATTGAAGAAAACTTCCAGCTTGTACATAAGGTTCCCTTTCTCAACATCCTCTGTCATTTGCAAGTACTCAGCAGCACATCGAGCAGATACAATGTTGTAGGCGCTGAGGGTGATTGTAATACCATAACAAAACTTTGCGCACAGTTCAAATGCTTCAACTCCACCAGGGAAATCAGGAAGTTGGATTATTTGGTGTTGTGAGGATTCAGGAGATTCAGAGCATAGCCTCTGAAGGCGCAAACACTTGGACAGAAGAGGAAACTGTGCGCCATGAACATACATGTCAATTACTTTAAACAAGACCCAAAGATTGCCATTCAATTGAATGCATCATATATCAAACTAAAACTAACCTTAATATGAAAAAATTCCTAAAATTTGCTAAAAAAATTTACCTTGTGAAGTAAGTATCTGCTTCCCTTCACCTGAATTATGAGATCACTGGAGACTTCAGAGGAGACTGACCTGAAAAAAGGAAAAGAAACCCATAGAGTATCTTCCTTTGCTTAAAGGCAAATACATGTGGAAACAGCTAGTGATTCTCTTACCTTACAGCCTCAGTAGTATAGAAAGTATCTGGCCGAGATCCAAGTTTCATAAACTTCATGACTGATCCTTGTTGCTTTCTTCTATGGTTATGTGTTCATCAGATGCTCCTTAACATAATTTGAATCAGACAAAAAGACCTCCCCCACTAACTAAGAAAAAGCTTCTCCTAAAGTGCACCTTAATTGATTACATGAACTTCCTCCTCCAACAGCAACCGAAAGTTCTCCAGGCAAGAACACAACTAAAACTACCCATTTCCTGTATTAAATTTTTCCCAACTTAATTAGTAACCCAACTACAAAGTTACCCACCCGATATCAACGCCACCAACTAAATATTAATTCATCAACATACACAGGGAAACAAAAAAGAAGGAAAAATATTTTGTAAAAACAAAAAATCAAAATTCGTGGAGGATAGAGGATATCCAAGAGTGAAGGAATACCAAGAGCTTTTGCTGTGGGTGTAAGCTATCTGAGTTTTATATATAGAATTTTATAAGTAGCAGAAATTGAGAAGATCAAATACTCCAAAGCCTATGTCCTTTCAGTCAATTCCATACCCCATGTGACTTGGACATGCAAACAAAAAATCAAGACACTGCAATCCCGTCAAATTCACACATACCATACTCCCACCAAGTCATTCAAACAAAAAAAAAAAAGAAGAAGCACAGAAAATACAAAAAGAAAAAGAAAAAGAAAAAGAAAAAAAAGAAACCAAAACTGTAGCAGCTCCAGAACAAATATCCATATCAAGTTAAAATGACACTAATTATTAGTCAAATTAGAAATACTTAAATCTAATAAAGAATAACTATAAACTACAACCTGAGATTTGAGGTTTTCGATACTCTCCAGAAACGGAATCTGCCAATCATTCATCGGAAAATTGGACCTGAACAAATGTAAAAACAACAACCATGTAACTTTTTTTTTTTTTTCTTTTTCTTTTTAAAGAAGAATTATGGGTTTTAGACAATTTGCCATGGCCATGCCAGCGTGCCATTCAAAAGGCGACGCCCACGTGCTTATCCTGCGCCCCCTCCTTCTCATCATTGCCACAGCATAATTTTCACTGTGCATCCCGGGATTATTTTAGTCAAACACTATTTTATACGCAACATCGTACACCTCTCTTCATTATTAATTTCAAAAGGGGAATATTAGAGAAAATTAAAAACATCCCAAAAAGTTAACTTAATCGTATTTTCAGAAAGACAGGAAAGGAAAGGATGCCAAAAGAAAGAAGATTACCATTTGTACGTTTTGAAGAAATTTTATGTCCAACCAGATCACCATTTTTTTTCTTTGGTATAATTAATGGCATATGGTCCATGAACATGAAAGATTTCATATAATCTAGCAGTTGAGTCATCTTCAAACTCCTTATAAAAAAAGGGGTCATATTCAACTTGTTTGCATTGGATTTTTTTATTTATTTATTATTATTTTAGGTTGTGATATTTATTTATTTATTTCTTAATATATATATATATATATATATATATATATATATATATATTTTTTTTTGGAGACTTTGATGATCGTAACAATGAGAACTGAGATTGACAAGAATGGGGTCCCAGTTGATCGAAAAATAAACATGCAAGTTATGAGCGTATGATGTTCATAAGCAGCTAGCCCTTGAAAGGTAGTTGCATTGATTCAAAGTATTGTTTATTAATTAAACATCAAATAAATGGTATTTTATGGCATTGAGAAAAAAAAAAATAATAAAAATGAGGGGCCAGATTCTAATTATGTCATCAATTCTTAGCCAAGCTTGGTAACCCCACATCATTAATTATGACCAAAATCGAAATACCCTCATAACTTGTGCTTAATAAACATAGCCGGCCCTTGCAGCCTCGCATATATTGCAAGGGCCTCGCATATATTGCTTTATTATAGAGTGTTGTTAGGAACACTACAATTTTTACTGTAAAATTCATTACAAACTGAAGTAGCAATTCATAATTGGTAAAATGATTAAACAAAAAATCTGACTTGCCAATTTAATTATTTCACTAAACATGAACTGCCGTAAACAAATTATAGTAAAAATTGTAGTAGTATTCCAAATATTTTTCTTGAATCAACTATAACAATTACAATATTAGGGAAGACCCACTGATCCACAACTTGCATAGACAACACAAAAAGTTCAAAAATATTAGAGAGGAGGAAAGGAAGACATTTGACAGCTCATATTAATCAGATGAATTATCATAGCTTGACTAACTGCTTCATATTCTAAAGTTGTTTTCCAATATCTAAAGACTAATTAATGGAATTGACTATGAAAAGCAAAAAGAACTTAATATTACCAAATCATCAATATTCTTCTTCTTTTTTATCATTTTACCACTGACGAATTATAACTTAAGAGCTGTAGAAATTTTAGGAGGAATCAAAGAAAAAGAAAGAGTGAAATTAACATTATTAAAGACTAAGATGTTTCAGAAAAGAGTATGTCCAAGGAGGGTCTAACTCTATCTAAATGTTGCGCCAAATTAAGGCAAAAGCACGGAGACAATGAGACCCAAGTTTGTGTGTTGGCTCGATCATTGTCCACCAGATATCAAGACCCTAAGCCTGTGTTGGCTCGATCAAAGACTGCCTCAAAATCAAGGCAATTGGCAGTTTCGATATATTGGGAGCAAAAGGAGGGTAAGTTGTGAAAGGGGTGGTGAAGAGGGCTCTGTGGGTATACATCGATATCCACTCTACGCGAGAGAAAGGGTGAACCACATTTGGCGAATGGTCCTCCTCTGTGCCACCCAACAGGGTGGCCAACCGACAACATGGGACCCCGTCATCTCCCCCACACACTTTTTTCGTGGGACCCCTTCCTCGTATAGACTTGGACCTTTACAGTTTGCACATATTAATGGAGTCTTCCACCGTGTCTAAAAAGGATTTGGGCAATACAGTTTTTCTTTTTCGTTTTTGGAAAATTAACAAATTAGTCCTTTAACTTTGACCATTTCATAAATAGCCACGGAAGATTTAGAAACAGACAAAATCACACTATTGTGGTACTTTCTACGTGACAAAATAAGTATCTCCGTATAAATTTCGGCCAATTTTTCAGTCGATATTATTGTAAAATTATGAATTTACCCTTAAAAAAATATATAAAAAAGAAAGGAGAAATAAATAAAAACATTACGAGAGCTAGGGTCATGGGATGGTAAGCCGCCCCAAATTGGGTAGAGGAAGTGGTTTACCACCTCAACTCCCGTTATGCTCTTTTTTTTAAAAAAAAAAAAAAAAAAAATTTAATAAAAAATATATATTTTTATATTATTTAGGATAAATATGTAGTTTTATAATGATTCTGACAAAATAAAAAATTGGCTTAAATTTTAATGGAGGGTATTATTTGTGAGGTAGGAGTGCTTCGAAAAGTGATTTTGTGCCTAGGACGTCGCTTCAACTAATTCTCCGACAAATAAAATCCCACCAATCCACTCATAACGAATAATTATTATCAGATGAATAATGCTATATATCACACTAGTATGCCAATATAGCAATGCCAATTCACCCTTAAATCAACTGTTGTTAAAAGATGACAATACCATATCATCATAGATTTATAGTAGAATAATGGAATGGTATATAACATTATTCTTATTTAATCATGTCGAATACGGTAGGTGATTCCAAGTGGATTACTGCATAAGCAAGGTTTCTAATTTCTCAGTCTACATGATGTGTAGTACTTATTACGGCTTAATTATTTGTCACTTGAATTTTCCCCTTAAATCTCTTTTAAGAAAACAAGAAAATACGAATGAAAGTCTCTTTTACCTAAAAAATGGTTCTGGAAATCCATGATCTCCTTCAAATTTTAAGTCTTACAAAAACATCAAAGGATCAAATAATAAGAACCATATCATTGGTGATTGGTGGCAGCCAAGTAGGATATATGATCTCCTTCCAAATTTTTTACCTGCTCAATTTGGAATTTACCCTCTTTTGGCTGTTTTAATGTCATGTATGGGTTACCAAAATGGATGATCAATTTGAATGAAGTGTCAACCATAGAAAAAACAATACAGATGAGGCAAGCTAGCCACAGTAATCTGCTTTGTCTGTACAGTGTTCATTCAACTTACCAGCTTGGAAAGAAAAGTCAATTCATAAAGAAAGCAGCATTATTATGCAATTTCTTACACATATCTACGAAATTATTGCACTAATCACTACAAAGTTGTGGGGCCAAAGGCCACTGCAGGAGTAGTCTGTAGGCTTCAATTGCTGCAGATTTGGAATTGAAAGGTCTATACCTTCATAAATACTCCATCTGGGGGCAGCCAATTAAACAAATTGCTCCTGAAAATTGAAATGACATACCGATTATGGCTGGTCGGGCCAAAGAAACAGCACAAAAGGCTGAGGAGATGTCTGGAAGAAAAATGTTGTAAGTGTACTGTCTTGTTAGGCACAAGAAAGATGAAATCCAATACATTGTGTAATCACTGTCTGTCTAAAAAATCCTTTTTGGGGCTTCAAATTTTGTATATACTTGAGGGGTCTAGATCGAGCGAGCAAAGCATGCATATATAATGTTGATACAGGTGGAGGCATCTTGTTTGTGTTCGAGAGCCTTGAGTTGTGTCATTCACATTTACAGTGACATTCCCTCAATGCTGTGGCCATTGATGAATCAATTAAAAGTCACTTTCAGAGTTTCCGATGTGGGTGCCCTTGTCATTTACTTCTACTTTCCTAACAAAGGTAATCTATTCATGGACCTTTGTGGGTCCTTGTGTTTCTCCCTTCCATGTAGTTGATTTTTAAAACCCAATTGCCCCCACACGTGGGAAATTTATATCCAGCCATTAATTGCTCTTTATCGACAAACTTAACTCATTGATAAAATAAAATAAAAAAAATGTAAATCAATAAGACTAATGATAGCTCTTTCCCACTTATTTTATGTTAGTTAGTGTGCCTTATTTTAAGTGGTTTCTCATGTTAGTTATTTAAAAAAATAAAAAATAAAAAACATTTGAAACATGTCACATCAACAAATTTAAAATAAATGTGAAGAGTTGCTTTATTCAATCAAGAACTCAATTAATAAAATGCACTGTACTTTACCACCCTGATCACTCAATTAATTAATTCAATCAGGTCGTGACCATCCTGATCGATCACTTCAAGTGTGGTTGCACCACCCCTGAAAGTTCGGTGAAGGAGACCAACCATCCCCTTACCCACAAAGAGGTGGCCGGCTCCCTGACTACTTCTTAATTACTTTGATTTTTTTTATTTATTTTTTATTTTAGGTGTTTGGAGGGGGAGAAAGTTTTTATAGGCTTATATGACACTCCTACTCCACATAGATTATCTCAGTTAGTAAAGATTTTGTCATAAAATAGTAAGTACATTTAGCATTTCTCAATATATTTTTATTTTAAAAAAGAAAAAGAAAAAAGAAATGATAATATCCTCAGAGACAGTGAGAGATCACTTTCACAATGAACGTTGAGCAAGAGTAATCGGAATGGAATGCTCTCATTACAAGCTTTACTGTATAAAAAAATGATGACAATTATAATTATCGTTTCTGTTTGGTTAGGCATGCAATTACCATCTTTATGGCCCCCTCATTTTCAATATTGGGTAGTTTACGGACAATAAAAGGTGGAGTTTGCTGGGACAATTAGTCAAAATTGATAGCTTTAAAAGCTTGAAAATCACAGTTGTAGTTGGTAAATGATGAAATATACATACCTTTTCTTTTTGTTTTTTCTTATTTTCGATCGTATGAAATGAAATATATATATATATATAACTCGGTTCCCAAGTTACCCACCATCATCCGCTTTGTCAAAGATTCGCGTGCAACTGATGGATATGCATGTATCATGAATGTGACACGACAAAATGGGTTTCAGCTTTACCTTATCATCGATCGAATATCGACTGTGAGAACAAAAAAAAAGGTAATATGGGGATGCTTATGTGCATGATTAATGCTAATCCAATCATCATATGCCCCATCTTTTCTTATGGTCTTACTTTCACATGAAAGACATACATCATGCTTTTTACTATTTTGTGGGCTTGAAATTCACGCTTTTTTGTTTGGCCTGCAGACAGTCATTTAATTTCCGCAGCCATGGCTGTAAATTTTGACAATAATGTGTGTTTGTTTCCACCACCAAATCTCAGTTGTTATCAATACACATTTCTTTTTACATATGTTATATGTATATATTTATCTTTTGTGTGAGACTCATATATATATATATATATATATATATATATATATATATATATATATATATATATATATATATATATATATATATATAACATTGACGCATATAAGATGAGTTTTATATGCATGAATCACATATTAAATGTAAGTGTTTGTAAAAAAAATGTGTAAAAATATCATTTATAACTATCAATTACTTTTTCTTTTTTACAACTACCAATTACCTTTTTCTTTTCTTCATAGTAATCCCTTTTCACACCCTTTGACCAGCCAGTATACAAATTTAGGTGTTAAAGTAGCTACATCATTAAATGTTAAAAATAAAAATAAAAATAAAAAAATACTTTTTATTTCTGATAAGTTATGTTCAAGACTTTAAAATGTAGGTGCTTTAATTTTATTTTTTTTTATAAAAAATATTAAAACAGAATTATGAAAGTAATTAAATAGTTAAAATAGAGAGAGTTTTAAAGTGGGTAGTTAAAATAGTAAAAAAAATATAATTTTGTTTATGAAAATGGAGAAAAAATTTACTGAACTGGATGTCGACATTTTCACTGCAAAATCTCAAAAAAAAAAAAAAAGAAAAAGAAAAAGAAAAAAAAGGTCAAAGTATTGAAAAATAACCTAGTGAGGTGATATTGACCTAATGTCGATCTCTGCTTCAATTCATATCAACTTTATTAAAGGTGGGAAGGGAGATGATTATAATCCGAACAAAAAGTAATTCCCTTTCGCAATTCTGTGGTCGGTTAAAGATAAACTCGAGCTAGATGATGAGATCAAGCATATGTGTCATTCAACTCTCTCTCCTGACTCCCTTCGCTTTTGGACTGAAAGTGTTTTATCATGACATTGTTCATCGCCAAAATCGTTTGATAATCCCCAAAAAATGGAGTATTCAAGTTCGTAGAGGATCGGATCTTCCACCTTTAAGATCGACGTACATCAATTAGCGACCTTTTCCCTTTTGGTCTTTGCACTAAAACTCCCACCGAAAAAGCCTTATAATATTAGTCTTGGAAAACATGAAGTTTGAAACTACTAACCCAACCCAACTCTACAAATAGGCCGGGATGATTTTTTTTTTTTTTTTTTTTTTTTTCATAAGACATAGATCTCAATATATTCAAAGTGTAATATTATAAGACACTCCCATTTCATTAATTTTTTTTTTTTTTTACACTACTTGACATGCAGGTATTGTTACGTAAGACAAAAAAAATTTATCTTCCAACCACTAGCACGAGTGGTCGGGATAACCTCATTTGGCGGCCCCAACCATCGGATCAAAATAATTCGGTAGTGGCAACCACGAGATTACAAGTTGAGAATAATCGCAATCTCACTCAAAAGTTTGATTGAGGTGGAAAGACTCACGCTGCTCTGCCATGTCGGGCAATATAAAAAATACATAATAATAAAATAACATTTTTTTTTTAATATTTTTCAATTCAAAGCCTATATATAATATTCAACCGGAAACCAAGTTTACCCTACTTAAACAGTCTGATACCATAATTTTACCGACAAAAATAAAATAAAATAAAATTGCCAAACTCATTCAAATCAGTCCAAAACACACAATTAGTGATAAGGGATATTTTAATCGGATAAAAAGGGGTAACCTAACCCTATCTGATTGCTAAGTGGATTAGGTATAAGTAAAATGTTTTTCAACAATAATCAGCTTAGGTTTTTTTTTCCTAATCAATAGGAAGGGAAAGGAAAGGAACCCAAAGCCGACTCCTTGGTTAGATTAATAGACAAAAATTTCTTACAAGCTAATTTATAGAAAGCTAATTAAGCCACGGCCTTAATTGATAAAAGGCCTCAAGAAAGGCTTTTTATATTAAATTTGTCAAAAAAAAAAAAAAAAAAAGTAAAAGGCCTCAAAAAATATAAAATGAAAGGAGGGCATTTGACATGGAGTAATGCAATATAGTATATTTTTATTTCAAAAATATCATATAATGCTGACGTGACAGTCACAACCAACCCTTAGATCAGCTTTTGTTTAAAAATAAAATAAAAATAAAGTTGGTTGGGATTGTCACATCAACATTGTGGGAATTTTATTAGATAAAAATGTGGTTTCTAGCATTATTCTTTGACATGCTACGAAGGTTTAATAAAAAAGTAAAAAGAAAAGAAAAGAAAAGAAAAAGGTGATGTAGCATGTTTAAAATCCTTAAAAATTTCAAACTAAAGAACAACCCACTTTATTTTTCTTATTTTCTTTCACCACTTTTAATCTTTTGGTTCTTGGTTCTATCATTCTTTATTTCTTTGATATTTTATATGTTTTCCTTATTGTCACACGCTGTTGATTTTAGTTGGTCGTCATTACGAGCTTCGATCGCATATCGTTGATTTTAGTACACAATTAATTATATAAATCCTACTTACAATTGTACGTTTATCTTCTAAGGATTCGTTTGGGTTTGGGTTTGCGATTTCAAAATAGCGATTTTAAAATGTGTGATTTGAAAAAGTGATTTTTAAAAATGTAGTTAAGTATTTGGCAAAATCGTAGTTTGGTTTTTAAAATTGTAGGTTAGCCTTTAAAATTCTGCGTTTAAAAAAAAAAAAAAAAAAAAAAACCTCTTGGCTGCGATTTAAAAAAACAGTTTTCTATATTTTTAAATTACAATTTTTTAAAAACACAATTCATAAACGATTCATTTTTTACAATATGGTTTAGAATCACACTTTTTGCCTATAAAATCACTATTTTAAACACACCCTAAACATTTTACGAAAAGCGGCCCACGTGACAACATAGTGTGCTCTTGCATTTGCACATCGATCTGCTCACTTTTGAAGCAATATTCTAGCCTGAGAAAAAGTGGTGGAGCTGTTGATAGCTAGATGTCTGAAATATTATAGAGGCTGCCTGTCCGTCTAAGATTAGGGAAGAATTACTGATCGTCAAGATTCCCAAATGAGAATCTCCTTCAATGTGAAGATCAGTTGAAAGATAGCAAGTATATATTACCAAAATTACAACTTCAGATTCATGATTTTCCAACCCTAATTAAGAAACAAACTACACAAAAGGACCAAACCATGAAGTGATATGATGCTAGGGTTCCAATATAATAACATGCCAAAGCATATGCCCAACTCCACGAAAAAGAAAAGAAAAGGTAATGATGGGACCCAAACCCTACTCGTGATCAACGCCGGCCATCAGTGTTGGTCAAATTATACACAATGGAGAGGAAAGAAAATAGAAGGCATGCATTGATAGGGTTTTGAAGGCAATACTGGTAAAGGCACTTAATTGTTAGAATAAGTAATTTAAGCGTCCTTTCAATTAAGGTTAGGCTTTTAAGTAAGGTGCCTGGTCTCATCATTGTTCATGGTCTTGTGGCTGAAATTGTAGCAATGAGTAGTAATTAGGTCACCCAAGAGGGGGATCGATGAGCTTGTTGAACCTTCATGGACCACATCCTACTATACGGCCGGCCAGGTGCTTGTAATAAGTGTTGCTACCTCCACTCTTGAGTCTCCCGTACTGCAAAAAAGTTGATTAATGCTACCAAAAGTTGCTATTTTTACCTGGCCAGCCATGCAATCGGCTGCTTTAACATGTGAAGAGAAGCCATAGAGATCATTTAAGGAACTGCCAAAAAAAAAAAACTAGACGAGTAACATATGAACCCAGCCGCTTCAACCGTTTATTTTTCCACAGGAAAATATATCCTTAGTATTTTTTTTATTTTTTATTTTTTGTTAATCAGGGTATCCTAGTTCACAAATCCTCAATGATTTTTCACTGTAGGCAAGCCAAACTCCTTAAACCCTAAACCCTATAAACGGATGGGAAAGTTAAAGATGGAAGGAGCTTTATTAAATAAATTCTTGTTGATAGAGGAGAATGAAACTGTCGAAAAAGTTGTTCACTCTAACGTATAAATTAATTAATTAATATCATGTCAAATCCTCCCCAAATTAAGATGTGATGTATTTTATTTTGTAGAATTAAAGTTGGTGTAATTAAAGACGGATCACTAATGTAATTATATCCTCTTATATAGAAGTTTAAAATAATTGTATATTTGACTATTTCTGCCATGCCAATGAAATGTTCCCTTATATATGTTCATTAAATATGAGCTGTATTTTAGATTATGAGTCAAAATTAAGGGGTTTTATTATTGTTTTTATGTATAGAAAATACTAAATTATAATCGTTACGTTGTAAATATGACATTCTGAGAATGTGAGTTTTATGGATTGGATATTAATTAATTGGATCATGATACATCATACGTACATATATATATATACATATAACACCGGCCACGACAAGAATTAGAACATTTACATGAAAGGAATTAAAAACCACAGGCAAAACAAACAAAAGCAGTTTTTATGAAGACATTCCTTAGCGATTGGACCTACATATATTGTTTGCTACCAAACCCTAGCTGGTCCTTTGGTTTTTTCGTTCCCAAAGCGTAAAGCACTGGGAGTCCGAGTCAGCATAAATGTCCTTGCAATTTGCTTACTCGATCAGCTTGAAAATTTATGTCTCATTAGCAAAAAGTGAGAGAGAAATTTGCATGTGTAAATGATATACCAAGCATCACATATACGACAACGGCTAAACAACAAGCAAACGATACTGATCGATCGAGCAGAATTGGGCTCCATAAGACAGTAGGCGGAAGCTGTTGATGCCCAAAAAAGTGGGAGACATAGCTAGCTAGCCCCATTAAAATATATTGTAAATCAGGAGTAAAAAGAAGAAGAAGAAGATCGTGAATTGACATTTTCGAACCACATTGTTCAGAGTTGGGCTCCATATGACAGTGTAGACAAGTTGTTGATGCCCAGAAAAAAGTGGGTGTCGACACAGCTAGATAGCGCATTGGCGTGCACCATGCATATCATATCATCTGTGGTCGTGTACGTATCGACAGCAAGGGGCAGAGAGAGAGAGAGAGACACCTTCTCCGGCTTCTCTTCTCCTTTCTACACGTAAACCGCTGCCCATTTGTGAATTATGTTTTCGACGAATGAGTGAAAGATAATGTATCATAATTAATACTAAACTGAACATTAATTCAAATTAATAATGTTTCGACAATAATAGAGAAATCAAAATGAACAAATTAAAACCAGAAAGATCGAAATCAGTGTCCTTTTTGATCACTGTACGTAGTAGTGTAGTGCAGTAGGGCTGTGGGTATAATCGGTCTCCGGCCAGGATTCGAGAACCGCCAAAGACGGACAGCTAGTCATAAGTATCACTCCCAATGTCAAGTCAATTCGAGGACCTGCTGAGCAACTCCAAAAGTAGGAATAAAGAATAGTTTTTTTATTTGTTTAGATAGAACAAATAATAGGGAAGAGAAGAGAAGAGAAGAGATTTTTGTTGCTGGTAGGTGATGATTTAGGCAGATTCATTCACCTATACATGAACGGTCCCTTCAAATGTAAAGCATTTTCAAAATTAATATGTATATACATTTATATATTTTGCATCTCGGAAATGTTTTAAAATGAAGGCGTTAAAAACATTAAAGGGATATAGGCTCACATGAAAAAAAGAGAAAGTATACGTAGTTGGCATTTATATGGCCCAACACACTTTAAGCATTTAAAGTAATGCTTGGGTATATACTCTAGTTTTGCACAGGACGCACACGCGTACGTGTGGTAGTGGGCAGTAGAGCGCTTTGATGGGGCACTTGAAGCGATATAATCATGACCTTTTAATTTTAGATGGTGATGATCAATGGATCTGGTGGTTTATCGAAATTATAGGATGTTTCTTAAGTAGATCTAGTGGTTGGATTTATTGGACCATAACTAAAATAATCTGATGGTCAGAATGAAGTGACTGTTAAAATAGCAGTTTATGACTATAACTTAAGCAGTTATGGATGAAAGTAAAAACTGTCCAGTTATCAACAAAATACAGATATTGAAAAAAAAATAATAATAAAGGTAACAAAAATTTCTTTTATCTTCAATACTTTTTCTGATACCTTCTTTATTATAAAAATTACAAGTTTGTTTGTCTCATGTTATAATAGAAAAATTTGAAAGTGTTCTGGTTTAATTTTTTGTTTGTGCAAAACACAATTAAATAAACAGAGGATTTTGGGTTCCATTGTATCCTGAAGAAATATTTGCTATAACCCTTTGCATACCTTTTAATGGGAACAAATAATTTCTTAAGAAAAGTGACGTTGTAATGCACCTTAAGAGTATTTCGTTTTTTTTGCTTT
The DNA here is from genome assembly GCF_958979055.1 of Alnus glutinosa. NCBI lineage: Eukaryota > Viridiplantae > Streptophyta > Magnoliopsida > Fagales > Betulaceae > Alnus > Alnus glutinosa. Next base: position 2,995,175 of record NC_084886.1, on the reverse strand, counting down.
CGTTTACTTTTTCTAACATCAAATTGTCATTTGATGCTGATTTGTTTTTTTTGTTAGTTGGCTAAGAATTTAACGGGTCAAGTCATTCATTTGGTCTATTATTAGTAATATTTAGGGATTTTCTACATTGTATTGGTTGTACGTTAAGGGTCTTTGTTGGGTTGTTCCACCCAACTTCTGTGTTTTTTATTTGATGTATTTTTTTCCTTTTCCCTCCCCCCTTATACATAGAAAAAAATTAAAATTCATCTTAAAAGCTTAAGCTGATATAAACGTGAAATATTTAACTAAAATGTAAGGTGAACGATGGAGATAATGTTCAAACTTAAGATCTTTACTCTTATACCATGTTAAATCATAACTTATCTCAAAAACTTAAACTGATAGAAAATAATGAATTTAATAATAAAGAAGAAACTGAAAGACGACTAAAAAGAACCATAAAGAATAGTAGTAACTTATTAATATAGACAAACTATAGAGTTAACGTCCGAATTCAAGACCTCAATTTTTATATCATTTTAAACAATAACTTATTTTAAAATTTGAAGTTAATGAGAACAAGGGATTTAATCATTTAAACTGATGTTCTAAAGCTATGTTTCAATTCACAAGATATGTCTTTATATATTTATTTTAATAATAAAATAATATTAATATATACAACAATAATCTAGTTTAGAACTCTATTTTGTGCAGGAGAAATGCTATACACACTTTTTCTCTCTTTTTTTTCTTTCCTTTTTTTCTTTTTTTGGCGATAATCGCTATCGGGTCGGCCCTAATTATGGACAAGACTGAAAAAGACGGGCCCAACTAACTTTCGGACACACAAATAAGATTGGTGGCCTCACTCATTTGGAGCCCACACGACACACACTATCCCGACACGGATTGTCAATGCTAGCTTTCCTTGCATTAGAATCCCCGGTAAAACCAACATTGACAAAACCTTGACACCAAAGAGGATTGATTGCACACGTGAGGTCTTGCAACTCCTTGCCCTATTTTGTCTCTGCTTCTCACATGACAACCACCAAGAGTTTGCCACGTGTCCTGTTGACATGCTGGAACTAGAGGAAGAATGGATTAGTTGGGCCAGTCTGGCTCTCATTCTCCAATAATCTAAAACTAATGGGCTTTAAAATTTTAACTTTTTTTTTTTTCCCAAGAGGGCCCAAATGACTTTTAGTTGAAGCCCAGGCCCTGATAAAATCGGGCTGGGTCTATTTGTTGTACACGAGAACTCATAATTGGATTTTGTGATAATTCCTAACCACAACAATTGTTTGTTGCCTAAAATTTACATGGGCATGCAATTCTAAAAGAATGGCTCCAGACGAGCCACGTCATCTTTATGCACCACAACAAAAAAAAAAAAAAAAAAAATTCTAAGGCCAAAGGGGGATGCTTTTGGGTGTGATCCGACCACCCTCTCATGTGGGGGTACAGTGGTTGGCCACTCTAGCTTGTTTTGGGGACGTCAAGAATCTCAGAGTGTAATCGACAGCTTTCAATGGTATAGCCAACGACCTCAAAACAAGTAGGAGGCGAATGAAACATTCATAAAATATTAGCTCACTTCAAAAAGGTGGCCGACCAGCCTAAAAAAAAATGGATAAGAGATCTCTTATAATTTAAAAAGAAAATTGTAGATTCTAAAATTATATAATTTAGGCCATTTTTGGGCATTAAAGGGCTTGAAAAATACCATATATTAAAAAGGTGACATATTATCGAGATAGCCAAAAATAATCTTTTGATTCTTCATCTTTATAGAGACTTTTTTTTTTTAAAAAAAAAAAAAGAAAAGAAAATAGTTTTTCGTTCAAAGCTTTTTTACAACATAAAGAGTAAGAATTTGATGAAAATATATTTAATTCTCAACTATAACATGCCATATTTTTAATATTACACTTTACAAGTTTTTCGATATAAATAAATTGCTTAAATTCTATAATTTGAGAATCAATAATTTTTTTTAAATTCTAAGGGATCCTATCAAAACCACCTCCAAAACAATTGATGGAGTGTTCAAACCGTCCAAAACCACCCTAATTTCTTTGCTTTTTTGTTTTTATGGCTCTTTCTTCTTTGCTTGTTGACATGACCTGTTCTAACTAATAATTACAAATAAACAGTTGTGATTGAGATAATTGCACGTCCCTGTAATTCTAAGGAATGCCAAGGGATTGATCGATCACAATCCGTGGTTGCATTAGCTAGCTCATTGGACCTTTTGCTAGTGGAGCTAGATCGAGATGAACAAACTGATCAAATCTCTCTCTCTCTCTCTCTCTCTCTCTCTCTCTCTCTCTCTCTCTCTCTCTCTCTCTCTCTCTCTCTATATATATATATATATATATATATATATATATATTTTAGATGAATAAAATCTCTCTAAATATCTCTCCCTCTATTTGTTTTTAATTAAGCCCATCAAAAAGCTCTGAAAAATAAAGCTAGCTCCCATTTGAAATTTGATTTACCATTTTCATGATCTTCTTTGCGTAATGAGTACGATTTACAACAAATGCGCTGGAGCAATGATGCCCCCGATTTGTAAAAGCAGGTTCCAATTTATTTTCCTCCAACTAAAAAAAAGCAAATTGCAGTACTCATGTGTGCTTAATTATGAGGAAATAAATTGTAAATTTTTTTTATTCTTACAAATGATTTTATTCTGTCTCTCTGCATGGGTCCAACGATTGCTTAATTATGAGGTACATAAGGGATCGAATAAGGTATATATAGGTGACAAAATGATATTATTTGTTCTTGGAGGCTGGCCATGCCATGCAGTGCCCAGCTAGGAATATAAATTAGGTAAAGATTCTTGCAAGAGGATTAATTAAGGCCCATCTGGCAATTGATTGTCTAACCTATATATATAAAATAGTGCACAAGGATTCTCCCTGTACGTACCATGCACCCACAAAAAGGTATCTTTAATTTCTTCCTTTAATTTAATTAGCAATCTTAGCTAGCTAATATGGTGTCGTATAAGAAAGAGATCGAGTATATTATATTAAAGTCCTTCTACACATGCGCACTGCATCCGTCCCTCTTCGGTCTTTTTTCCACATGTCATTTTGTTTTCCTTTTTTTTTCTTAACAAAAAATTTCTCCAATTTTCCAAATCCTCCCCTCTCCACCTTCGCCTCCCCCACCAACCTACTGCCGCCCACCCTCTCCATCGTTCGGCCCTCTCCACCGTCCAGCCCTCTCAAACCGTCGTCCCCAGATGAACGGCGTCCCTGACCTGACCCATCTCCATCTTTTTCGACCGGAACAGCGTCCCCGACCCACCTCCATCTTTTCCGACAGACACCCTCCCGACAAGACTCTCTCTCGGAGATCTGTTGACCACCATTTCCCCCCATTTCCCCCACTGGCCAACACCATCCCTCGCCCATCTGTCTCTGTCTCTCTCTCGATCTCTCTCTAACCCAATAGGCTGAGCGCCGCCTACGAGCACTGCGGATCTTCGACCACGACATATCTTCGACTCTCGAAAATGTTGAAAACGTAGGGGGTTCGGACATGAGACGCTGGAAAGTGATTTCATTTTTTTAATAAATTGTCAGTGCCATGCTGGAAAGTGACGGACATGAGACGCATGGAAGGCTCATGTTTAGCATTTCCCATTATATTATATATATAGCAGCATCAACCATCTGGTTGCTACTTAATTTGTTCCCACTGATCGAACGTACCCTAGCTATGGCCCTTTGCAGCTCATACAGTCATACGTACGACTAAACATATTCCATGGGCATCTTTTCTTTGTATTTCTCCCTCTAAAGAGCTAGCTAGAAAGATGCAAAGAAAACAAAATGTAAAGCACATGAGATGTTCTTGGAAAGTCGAGCAATGGCACCATATATATGCATCCTCCACATATATATATATATATTTATTTCCCAATCCCGGCCACCTCATGCATGCATGCGTGTAAACTTTACGAGAAGTATTGAAAAAAAAGGTGATTCTCTCTGATAAACTTTTCCAATTTTGTGGAACTGATTTTAAATTTATATATCAATCAAAATGTTGTTCAAACAAGTGTGGTTGGTTGTATTGTCATAAGACTTGTGAGCCTGTTGATACTCTTCTCATTCACTTTTGAAAATGATTATAAGAACTGGCGTTTTGAACATATATATATAATTAAAACTATTTTAACAGCGTATGACAATTAGGAAGGATTTGAGAAAATTCATCTGCTAAATATTAGATATCATTTGCAAATTCACTTAAAAATAGACAAATGGGTCAACAAAATTACAACAAAAAGCTGGCTTGAGCAAAATTTAGCTTGTGTCTATTGCTTGATTTTATCCATATATTTGTCAAGCAAAATTTTGAACCTTGGATGACTTTTACTTGATGATCAAAAAATTTACATCATTGTATTTAACGTACGTAAAAAAGAATTATTGCATTAAACAGGTTAGTGATGGTTTTTTAATTAAATTAGTAGAAAATTTCGGGTTGTTGTTAAATTACAATTTTTTCTGAAAGTTTAAACCAATTATAAAGATAAGTGAGTTTAATCATTTAATTGAAATGGTGAATTGCAAAGACAAAATCCAAAACCAGGTATGATATTACATTAAATCATCATTCATCTTACAAAAATTAAATCAAATAAGAATCAATTTAATAACGTACAGCTCTGGCTTTAATTAACGTACGTAACAATCCCGTTAACTTGAATGAGTGCTGCTGCGCTGGCACATATTGTGTGAGCGAGGCAGAAAGACCGTACCGAAGTGGACGTCGTGGACTGGTCGGCAGTCACACCTCCCCCGGCCACAAACATCAATGAGATTAATGTTGTGCTTCTGAACGTTTCCACAGGATTGTTACGTTGACCAAATCATTTCGTGTTTTACAACTTTTACTAAGGATATTGAGTGCTGATATTGTACATACGTGTTGACTGCGTATGTAAACATATATATGGCGCTGTAAAGCATTACAAGTGTAACGTAACGTGTAATAATAGATGAGAGCTTAATTAGCAGGAAATGGGGAGGAAATAGCCAGTTGGTCTTATATATATATATATATATATGCTTAGACCGACGACTATTCTTTTCGACGTGTTATAAGATTATAATTAAGAAGTGTGTGACCGTTTCGTGTTTTAAGTTTCTGATCCAATTAATTATGATTCATGCACATCCTAAATCGATGGGCCGGATTTGAGTGATTCAATTCATTGATCTCTTCAATTTGGATTAATCATTCCCAATTACATTGACTGGTATTAGTGTGATGGAATTAGATCATCCATAGTAATTATGAAACTAAATCTGACAATTAAGGAATTTTTTTGGACCATTCATTCTCTTTTTTTGGTTGCTTTAAGTGGAAGACTGGTACTTAAAACAAAAAAGAAAAGAAAAGAAAAGTGGTAGACTGGTAGTTATGGACTTTTACCATTCGTAGTTTAATTTCTCACGAGGGAAATTAATGAGGATTTTTGACATTTCCTAGCTAGTAGCGAAACCAAACTTAACAAGTCACTTTTTGGACCAAATTAAAAAACAAGTTCTTCTATTATTATTACTAGCTTATAACCCACGCGATGCGCGGTATTTTTATTTATTGTAATTTACTTGAAAGGTCTTAAAGAGATTATAAGTAACAAATTTTTTTTCCTTCACTCAATTAATTAATTGGCTACCAAAATCTAAATAAAAATTATAACCCATTTAAAAAACCTTTAAAAAAAAAAATGTTGTCCATCAATTAAGTATGTAATAAACAATGAACATTACAAAAAAGAAAAGAAAAAAAAAGGCTACTCAATAAATAACTGCGTAGACTAAAAGATTGTCATATCTGGTATCAAAAATAATGATAGGAAACTCTGCTATCTTACCATCATTTCCATGAATTGAGTGTAAAATTTTCAAAAGAAAAAACAATCAATTTGAATACAAAATAATATTTAAGTTCGAAGAGAAAATAAAAATATAAAACAAAAATTGTATACAGATGGGTAAGAGATAGTTAGAGGATACATATCCTTATATTTTTACTCAACAGCATAAACAAAACCCAGTCAATAAAACAATCTATCATATACCAACCATATATAATACCACTTCCTCTCCACTACAAAATACTTTATTCTATCGAAAATTAATAATAATATTAATGTGGTTAATACTCTGTACCAAAAACAACGTAACTCTCTCGCTCATCATTATTTCCTTGAATTTATTGTCAAATTTACAAAAGAACATAACCACAAACAATAAAAAGCTAAAAAAAAAAATGAAAAATGAAAAATACTAATATATATATATATATATATAGAAAGTTCGTTTTCCGTATACTTTTTCCGGTTCTAACAAAATTCATAAGTATGGGAAAAAAGTCCTATCAAATAAAGATTTTTTCGGCGTAAAATAAACTTCTTTTAGAACATAAATTAAAATGATTTAAAAATGATAAGAAAAAGGCAAAAAAATGGAATTTGAAGAACATAACCACATGAAATAAAGATAAACCAATGGATTATTTACCATTCTCTTAGAACACGACCCCTGCAAACACATTTTTCAAAACCCAATCAAAATTAATACTAATCTAACAGAAAATTAATTGTCTTTCCCATACACTTTTTTTTTTCCTAATGAAATTCATAGGTATAGAAAGAATTCATGTTAAATAGATATTTTTTCTTTCAATCATCATTCACATATATAACATAAGAGAAAATACTTTTAGAACAGAAGTAATAATTAATATAAAAATTAAAATAAAAAATCCGAAACACAAAATTACAAAAAATAAAGACAAACAAACGGATTATTTACCATTCTCTTTGAAAAAGACCCTGCAAACACAATTTCAAAACCCAATCAAAATTAATACTAATATAATAGAAATTAACTATCTTTTCCGTACACTTTTTTACTTTCCAATTAAATCTATAGGTATAAAATAAGTTTTGTCACATAGATATGTTTTCTTTCGACCATCTTTCGCATATATAACGTAAAAGAAACTACTTTTAGAAATAATAATACATAAATTATAACAAAAAATAAGAACCAAAACAAAAGAAGATATGAAAATCTCTTTCTCAGCATCATTTTTAGAATTCAATGTAAAATGTACCAAGAAAATAATATATAAATTAGATCAAAAAATAAGGACACTAATAAAAACAGAAGAACATCACCTGTAAAATAAAAACAAAAAAGGAAAAGATTAAAAATAGTAATATAATATAAAATAAATGTCTTTCCCGTGTTCTTTTCTAAGTTTCAATGAAAAGAATACGAAAAATTTGAGAAGTAGTGGATAATAAGAAAGAAATAAACAGGCTGTGGATATTGAACAAATGGTAAAAATTTGTAACAGTTTTTTTTATGTATGTAATGTTTACATTTAAGTGTTTACAAATGGCAGTTATGATACAATTATTTTTTAAGGGAAAAAAAAAACTACTTTTACACAAAAATAAGATTTAGTTATTTTCTAGGAAAAGAAAATTGTTTTTATACAAAATAAGACATTTGACTGTATTTTAAAATGCTACTTGTCACAATACTATGTAATGTTTTGAGCGATTCTCTTATTATATATAAATATATATATATATATATATATATATATATATATATATATATATATATATATATATATATATATATGATTATTTTTTTTAAAAAAAACTTGTTGAATGCATGGAGGCGCATCGCACATAAGTTTTTAAGTAATACGAAATAAATAAGTGTTTAATCGAAATAAAATTTAGTAACACGATGGATTTGCAATGATTAAGCCATGTGCCGCACTTGTGTGATTGGATAAATCCTGCTGGGTTGCCACCTTGTCAACGGGAGGCAACCAAATCACAAGACAGCCTCGTGGTAGGACCCACATTCCCTGACAACCCATTTTCGACTCCAAATAATATCTATCTAGTAGAACCAACCATTAATTAAGATGATATATCTAATTCCATTTTTTTTTTTTTTTTTTTTTTGAAGGCTAGAGTAAATATTTTAAATGACAGCTTAGTTTAGCGGTTTTAAAACACATATTCGGAAAAAAAAAAAAAAAAATTATGATTTTAAAATTCAGTCAATAGAAATACAAATTTTAAAAATGCAGTAAAAAGGTGGATTGAAAAATTTTTCTTCCTGGCCAAACAAGCCCCCTAGGTTTATTCCCTCCACGTGTCGGTCTCTGTTCCAGTGCAGACGAAGCCAACGCTTGGGCCGCGGAGTATACGGCCTGGACAACATTGAAAACCTCGCACATGGTTGCCACGTGTCTCAAATAAGTGCGGCCGAAGACTCCCTTCCAAAAATATGAAAAGCCCGAGAAAAAAAAAAAGCTTCTTTTTTCTTTTAAGAAGAAGTAAGATTATTCCTAGAGAGTAGCTGGAATAATAATAATAATAAAACACGATATAGCAGTTGTCCCGAGCCAGTCCATAACCGCGTGGGGACTAGGGTCCAGCCAAGACCCGGACGCATTCTCTTGAAATGACGGACATACCCTTCTTCCCAACTCATAAATATACGCAAAGCATGGTCATTTTCGTAAAGCCGTTTCCAAGAATGCGAAACATTTGAACGAGTAAAAGGACTACAGGCCTATATAAATGAAAAAATAAATAAAATTAGATTTAAGAACACAACGCAAACGGCTCCATTTTTCTTTACAACTGCCACCCATTACCTGTCCAGTGTCCAGAGAGGCCACACCACAGCCTTTATTTCCCTCAATTCCTTATTATTAGCCTTTCCTTTGTTTCCTTCATCTATTGGCCCGACACATTTCTTTCCTATTTGTTATTTTTGGATATTTCTTGGGCATATTTTTTTGATCTGCGAAAATCGAATCGAAGAAAGCGGCGACGAGCGTCCGTTTTTAGAGTAACGGGAAGAGATCAGTGGGCTGAATATCTGGGAGGTTTCCGTTTTTGCCACCGGCTTTGTACGCATCGTACGGTGCTGGGCGGGCATTTTGGTCAATCTGATTTTTTTGGATCCCCTTTTATTACTCGCTGAGGAGAATTGCAAGGGCAGGTTGTTGTTAGATTAGAGAGAGAAAGCAAACATGTGGTGGATGATGGGCGAGACAGGAGGCCACTACTGTAACAAGAAATCCGATGATATTTGCGGCAATGTTTGTGGCCAGGTATGATTTTTGATCTTTTCTTTCCGCCAAGGTTTCTGTTTGTTTGTTTCATTTTTTTTTTTTTTTTTTCTATGGTTCTGGGTATATGTTTGGTTGCTGAAGAAAATCGAAAATTTGGATCTGGAAGATTATGTGGTATGCGGGACCCTATAGGGTATTTAGAGTGCATGCAATTGTTTTTGAGCCATTCAAGTTCGATTTGTTTCTTGAGTGACAAATTAAGGAGTTAATTTTTTGTAATGTTATATTTGATGTTAATCAGTTTTCTCAGCAACCCAATGGAGGTTTAATATGAATTTGTGGGTTCTACTTTGTCGAAGTTCTCTGTTATGCCTGTCGACATTTTAGGCGTGGAGTTGATGATTAGTGTTTCGTTGTTTCTGTAATTGTTGTTTTTGCTGCAGATTTTGTATAACCATTGTTGTGCTATTGAAATCATATGTGAAGTCCTGACTCTGTTTCCTGAGTAAAAAGTTGAACAAATGGGTGGATTTTGTATTTCCTTTTTATTTTTTGGGGGGCTATGGAATTAGGTTTTGCTCAAATTCTAGGTGAAATTAGAATGTTGGTATTTTAATTTTAGGCATTGTCACTTGTTTCCTTCAAATTTGGAGTTGTTTTGGTCATTTTTGTATTTACCCTGTCTCATGCAAACTGAGAAAAAAGTAAAGGAGTTAAATATGTAACTGGAGAAAGAGCCATTTTCTTCTCTTTGTATCTTTCATTGTGAGAACCAAATAATGTTAGTGAAAGAATTGTATACTTTTTTTTCTTTCTTTTTTTTTAAAAAAAATTTCGTTCAGTCTAGTGAAGCTATTATGTTTATTGCAAGTAGAGATGCATATTTTTGGTATATTTACGTGTTTGATCATTTTGAGTTTAATCTTTGGATTGGTGAAAGTTTTTGTTGCTTCGTTGTTTGTTCTTATTCATGTTAAGTTTTTGAAATATGCTTTTATTTGATCTAGCAGGAATCAAGTCGAGTGTTGAGCATGTCGAGGCTCCGCTGTGTTCTGCGTGGCTTGGATGTGAAAACCTTAATCTTTCTTTTCGCATTTGTTCCGACATGCATCTTTTTCATATATTTACATGGGCAGAAGATCTCATACTTCCTGCGGCCGCTATGGGAATCGCCACCCAAACCTTTTCATGTACGGCCACACTATTATCATGAGAATGTGTCGATGGAGAACCAGTGCAAACTTCATGGTTGGAAAATGCGTGAGTTCCCAAGGCGTGTTTTTGATGCAGTGTTGTACAGTAATGAGAAGGAAATCCTTGAAATACGATGGAAAGAATTGTATCCCTACGTGACACAATTTGTTATCCTTGAGTCAAATTCAACATTCACCGGATTGCCGAAGCCCTTGTTCTTTGCTAGTCATCGAAAGGATTTCAAATTTGTTGAGCCCCGATTGACTTATGGGACTATTGGGGGGAGATTTAAGAAAGGAGAAAACCCATTTATTGAGGAGGCATATCAGCGTGTAGCATTGGACCTGCTTCTCAAAAGAGCAGGTATTGAAGATGATGATTTGTTGATAATGTCTGATGTTGATGAGATCCCTAGCAGACACACGATCAATCTCTTGAGGTGGTGTGATGACATACCTCCAGTCCTTCATCTTCAGCTGAAGAATTATCTATATTCTTTTGAGTTCCATGTGGATGATAGCAGCTGGAGAGCTTCAGTCCACAGGTATGAAACCGACAAGACAAGGTATGCACATTATCGTCAGACAGATGAACTCTTGGCTGATGCTGGGTGGCATTGTAGCTTTTGCTTCCGCCGAATCAGTGAGTTTATATTTAAGATGAAAGCATACAGCCATTATGATAGGGTTAGGTTCTCTCACTATTTGAACCCTGGAAGAGTTCAGAGAGTAATCTGCGAGGGGGCTGATCTATTTGATATGCTTCCAGAGGAGTACACATTCAAAGATATCATAGGGAAAATGGGACCTGTTCCTCACTCCTTCTCAGCTGTTCATCTTCCATCATATCTTTTGGAGAATGCAGACAAGTATAGATTTCTGTTGCCTGGGAATTGCAGAAGAGAAAGTGACTGATTTTCTTCAGTAAGTTATGATGTCTGTTCTTGTAAAGGTTAGTTGGACTAGCAGTTTCCATGACTCGTCATGGGGGTTCTAATTGAACAATCTTAACTGGCATTGCTGATACCATTTGTCCGGCTGAACTATATTATTCTTTGGGGGATATGTTTGGGAGACTGGACTAGTTCCTGGATTCTTGGGGAGACATTCTGTATATATTTTTTTTTTCCTTCTGGAGTTGGGTTTCATTTATGGCGGAACATACTCATTCACTTAGTGATCGAGCTGTGATGGGAACAGCTATGTTTTCACAGGGTGCTTCTGTTTACTTGGCATTGATATGGGACGATTCCCCAGATATACTCAATAAATAGTTTGAGGGCCTGTACTTTTCCCCCTTTGTTGGGAGTTTTGTTTATGAGACAAACTTATTCATAGTGTTCTTTTAACTATTTGATTTGGCCTATCTTCCTGTTTTTGAATCTTTTATTGATCATAATAATGCTCACTTTATTGGGAGTTTAGTTTTCCTTGTCATTTGTGATAGCAAGGACGTTTGTAAATATGGTCCACTGCTGTGTGTATAGCATTGATCAGTAGACTGCAATCTGTTGAGTTTTGTGTCTTTTATCCTATTCTTTCCCTTCCACTGAAGAAACTATTAGAACTAATTTTTGTCAAGTTGATATTGCAAATTTTGCCCGCTGCATTCATTGGTTATCTTCCCATCATCAAATAATTGGTTTAGCAGACCAAAATTGTTTATCATTATATGCTGTTGAAAGCAAAAAAAGTAGATTACTTTCAAGGTCTCTCTCAAAAGCGTACATGTTGCTTTTCTTGGATCATAAATTGCAGAAATCTTAGGCAACTTTCAACGTTGGTAATTAGTCATGTTTTAGCATTAGGATTGTTCCATTCCAGATGATCAAGGTCAGCGCAGATATGGTTTACCACTAATTGGAGTGAGTTTCTACTACTTTTTTGTTATTTTCTGATATTGAACTGCTTGCTTTGTGGTTAACATGTGATATATATGCGTTTAAAGCATTTCATTTCTCTACTTGCTGCCTTTGTTCACGCAGATCGGATAGGAGCGCTAGGTTTTATTAGGGATAGAGAGCTTTTTTGAAAAAAATAAAGAAGAAAAAATTCATGTGCAACTATATTTGTTAAGGGTTGATCTACCTTAAAAGTCAATAATAATAAATAAATAAATAAATAGTTAATAGATGGAGTGCCTTTAAAAGAATTTGTCTCATCACCCTCTCGCCTTCACTGACTTCAAAGAGGTGATCGACCACTCATTCACCTTTGGAATGGGCGGCCGACCACCCTCCAAGGGAATGACCGATCATCACCCTCAACTAAAGGGGGTGGTTGGCCACCCCAAGGGATAGTTACCACACTTGAACCCTCACGAGGCGGTTGTACCACTCTTAAAGGCTTGGAGCAACACTTTGAGCTATTGAAGATGGTGTGACAATTCCTTAGGTTAGCCTACTTTCATATATATATATATATATATATATATATATATATATATATATATATATATATATATATATATATATATTACAGCTAGAGTAACTGGAGTGAGTCAATTAAGGCCATTCATTCAAAATGAATGGCCTAGATCAAGGGTGAGAGGGAAAAAATTACCCATAGCCCGCCAAACGACGATGTCTTCTTACTTCTATTTATTTTTGTGGGGTGAAGGGTCTACCACCGTTGCCTTCTTTTTGTATTCAAAACATTCAACCATATTGTTTGATGCTCAATATTAGGGGTGTACACGCGGGTGCATATTAACTGTCCGCATCCGCAACTATCCGATATCCACACATGTGGATGCCGTTAACAAAAACAACTATCTACATATGTGGATGCAGATAGTGATTTTAGGTTATGCAGATGCGATCAATAACTATATCCGTATACTTTTTATATATTATATTTAATAAATTCACAAAAACGACATTGTTTTGGTACTTAATACCAAAATGACGTCGTTTTCGATTATGTACAAGGTATGTTTACATTGATTTGATTGGCTGTGTCGTTGCATTATCGTGTCACACTTGGGCTAAAATGCAAAAATAATGTGAAACTAATATATTTTCAAAATATTGGGCTTTAAAAAATTAAAATAAGCCCAAAACACTAAAAATAGCCTAAATTATTTTTAAAATCATTTAAAATATGCCATAATAGAGATTCAAAAGGCCCATTACATAATATACGAATAGCGGATAATAACAGTGTCTATGCGGTTAGTAAAAACACGATACGGGTATGTATATTTAGAAGTAATATTCGCATTTTACGAATAAGAATATAAATATTACAAATAATCGCATCTGCATGTACACCAATACTAAATATAAAGCTTGTCTGCCTGTTTTACAAGATGGATTGTATCATTATGGTGAATCTCGTGAACCTCCTAGTTCATATACTTTATGAGGAATGCTAGAACATCTTCTTGTGTTCTCCTGGTGTCCTCCTGGAATGGCATAGATGTAATTTTTTTTGATTGAAAAATTACATATATGCCATTCAAAAAGACATAGATGTAATTTTTAATTACATTTATGCCATTGCAGGAGAACACCAGGAGATGTTCTAGCATTGCAAAAATTGAAAGTTTTGGAAAGAGATTACAAATTGAGTGATAATTTAAGAGAATAAAGTGTAATTTCTCCTATAAAGTTCATTTTGACATGTAATGAAAATGTAAAAGCTTGCTTCTCATCATTTGAGAAGAATAAAGGAAGTGTTTGCCTAAAATTGTGTTTGGAGCCGATATTATAAACTACCTCAAGCCCACTCGATGGAAAATAATGAGAGGGTTGCTAGCCCGTCATGTGGTCCAAGGTAAAGAGTTATTTATCGTTCAACATCCAATCACACAATTGCCCTTACAAGAAAACTCTCTCAACAACTCTCAGAATCTTCTCCACATGAAAACCCATCATTTACCAACAGCTAGCTAGCAATGCAACCAATAAGGAAAATGACACACCGTTGACACCAATGTTACTATATTGAACTAACAAGCCTCTCTCATAAACAGATGCACACATCCTGTGTTCGATCTTTCTATCATACACTTTACTGACTTAAGCATCAGAGACTCTTTAAATTTCTCGAGAATCAGCTCTTTTGGTGACTATTTTTTCTTTATTATGCACGAGTCTCATCGCCAATCCGGCTATTTAAAAATATGCTTTTAAGAGTGTTAAATGGAAATAACATGTAAATATCCACTAGTAAAGATAATGTACTTATAAGTTATTTGAATGAATGTTTCGGTCTGGATTATCACTAATTTTAATACTTGATTCAAATTCAGTTAGCTAATTAATGGGCCGGCAAAGTAAGAATCATTGATCATTTTTTTTTATTTTTTATTTTTTATTTTTCACTTGACAAAGAAAAATAAGAGAACCTCAGTATTAATGTGAATCTTGTCCCAGTCTTTAACTTCTTCTTCTTCTTCTTCTTCTTCTTTTTTTTTTGGCCTCAACCATAGCACCTCTAGAAATGGGGTATCCTTTTGAGTTGGGAATAAAGTTTCCAGAAGAGCACATGGCATTCAATAGCCAATTGTAAAAGATTTCTGTCAAATATATGCCATTCAAACATGGCAAAGATTCGGATACGAGATGCATTCTTATCTAGCTGCATACAGATAAATATGTTATACTTTCTTTTGAAAATATTTAATTCAATTATGGCACAAAACAAACAGCAAATTAAACAACCACCCAGTTAAGAAAAACTATACATCTTAATGAAAATTAATACGTACCCAACATCAAATCCGGTTAATCCAATATAATATAATAAAATAAAATTTATGTCCATATAAATTTGGGTGACGTGGCTTATTATAGCTGCTTCAGAATTAAATTGTGGCTTTATCCATTGGGAGTTGAAGCCTATAATAGACTCCTGGAGTCACAAAGAAACGTATAAGCAATTAAGCACAAACATAGAAATCTCACAGATCGATTAGTAGTGGCCAATTTGAGGAGATACCACAGCGATCAATATGAGCAGACTCCTTGGTTTCCAACAGCAGAGCTATGCGGTGCACCAGGAGGTTCAAGTTCAACAGCAGAGCTATGCTGTGGAGGCTAAGGCTTGGCACTCCAAAAATCAGTATAACAACCAATTTTCAGGCATGGAAGTAATTATGCCTGCTCCATGCATTATCGATTCTCAGCTCTTGAAGCCCCATTACAAGCTTAGTAGAAAGCATGGTCTGCCTCAGAATGGCTGGCATGGCCAAGACGAGCACCAGAGCGGCTGGCTTGAGACAAGTACTGCCCAGTACTACAACAACCGTGTCTCTGGTGGCAAGAAGTTGCCTTTGATCATTGGCGTCAATTCTTCCCAGTACTTCTCGAATGAGATGGAGGAGAATGCTGAATATGAAACTTTCCATGAGGCGCGTGTTCCAGTGAGAGTCCAGGAAAGGAGATATCACGAGCTTAGAAGTTGGGGTGACAATGGCAGCCCCTGTCGCAGCTATGATGAGTACGTCAACCTGAAGCACAACGGCTACGGGAAATCCGATCAGTGGGTGGCGGGGATATTATTGACAACTAAGAAGATAAGCGTGCGTGCGCTTGGTGTTTTTTACTTTAATTTGCTTCTGTTATGTGGCCTAGTGTGTGAAGTGTGATATATTAAGATAGTAGATATGTATGCCCATGAACCTGAATAAATTAATGGCATTTGCTGGGCCTAAGGCATAAACAAGTAGTACTTTGTCTTTTTTACTAAGTTAATTACAAGAAATTTGATCATTAGCGTCGACCAAACTTTCAGCTACAACGACATTAAAGTTGTTGATAACCTTTTTTTACAAAGCAACTGCGACGATACATGGTTGCACAAACTTTTGGTCGTCGCTAAAAATCAAATTTCTTGGAGGGTTATGTGGGGTCGGATATAATCCTGAAAACTTGGTTGTCTTGAATACTTTTCGGTCTTTTGGCCGGCTTGACCTACAATTTGGACTTTGATCGATCGTATTCGTAAAGTTTGGGAAACTCAGTGAAATCTGAAAATGAGTACTGTTGAAATTTGACAACAACGTACCCAGCTAGTTGGAGGATGAGAATTATGAAATGTTTACATATTTGCAAACTGGAAACATGCTGATAGATTCCCTACAGAGAATTATGACAAAAAGCATGACTATAGTAGTGGTAATCGTTCTCCATATATCTAATTTAATTCAAACCCAAAGCGATTGTCACGATCCCATCAATTTTGAAGCAATATTTTGTATAGCATATTAACTTTCACTTTTCCTCGATCTTCTCCTATCTGTCATCTCATGTGTGGCGTAAACAGCTGCAGATCTTGCCAATTTTATTTGCCGGCCAGCTCTATAGTTTTAGAATTGAGATGCCATTTCATATTATGTATCGCTCACAAGCATGGGGGATCTCTGCTTTCGACCACTTAAACCCATATAAGTTGTGTTCAAGTCAACATGAAAAATAGAATACTCATCATACTTATGTTTCTTCTACTATTTTGAGGGACATTTCCTAAATTTACTACCTATCTCAATGATTCCATTGAAAATGTTAAATCTACTCGACTCAGAGAAAAGGGTTATTATTCACATATATATGCACTGTAATTTTTAAAGGATTAATTAAGTTACAATTAGAACTTCTTATTTCTACAATTACTTATAAAGCTTAGTCTCACATAGTAAAGAATCAATGTGTGACTTAATTAGCACTCATTAGCATGTTTATAATCTACTCACTCAATATGGGCATCTACCTAGCAAATATAGGACTAACTTTATGAGGTGTCACGTTATGCACTTGTACCTAACTGACATTGGAAGAATGCACTTGTACCTAAAATTGTACAAACTGTTGGAACCCTAATTGTTCCAGGCAGGAACTACGAATCAAACTTCTCTAGCATATATCTTCAAGGGGTCCCGATATCCGTGAATTGATAATTTGGAATATTTGTTTTTACGAAAAGGTTGGTGTACGTGTGAAAGATTCGGATGGTATATATATATATATATATATGAGAATGCTAGCTTCTCCCTCAATGCAAGTTTGGTCCATCAATAGAACATTCCTCCTCCTTTTGTCATGTGATTATGGAGATTATCCCCAGATATTTTTGGATATTAATCTATACGTGTGGCTACAAAGTCACATGTGCCTAGCTTTATAGATTCTTTATGCCTAAATCATATCATGACCAGTTGGGTGGAGCAAGCTAAGCCGTAGTGCTCTTCATCTTTCTTTCTAGTACTTATCTAGTCCACAAAAGAGGGCTAAAAGAGGTATAATTGGATTCAATCTTATCATTATGGAATAAAAGCATTAGCCTATAAATTTCAGTCTGAGATACAATATTTGTACCACATCGAAACCATTGCCATATAAGCCAGCCTCAAAGCACCCCCACCTTCACATTCTAGCTAGGCATTTGAAAAGTGACACAAAATGTCGTTCGGAAACACCAACGATTATGAGGAGCGTGTTGTTGAGGCCCCAAGGGTGCGAGTGAAAGAGCATCATGAGTTTGCTACCCAACTTGTCAAACCTGGTCATCATCATGTCCATGACGAAAATGTCGACAAAGAAGCTGGTGAATTTATCAAACTCGAGCATAAAAAGTTTGAACAGCGCAAGTTGATGCCCATGAGGTCGTTCTAAGTGAAACACTATGTATATATATAAGCCCAATTTGGTTGCTAAGCATCTAGCTAGCTAAATAATGCACCAAAGCGTCTTCTATTGCTGTTGACAGTATTTCTCATATATCTGTACTACTTGTGAAAGACCTCCTATCATAAAGGCTTTGTGATTTATATATGTTTTCGTCCTTCTACATTTCTTTTATGACAGGTTTTTTCGATCAAATTGTTGGTCACAGAACAAAACAACATCAGATGTATATAAACTATGTACTGAATGGATAACCACATAATAATAATAATAATAATATCAATGATCGGATTTCCGTTAGCTAGTTCTTTCTCTTTTCTTCTCTTTTTTAACCTTAAAAGTAAAAGGGTAAATTAAATATTCACCGTACCCTTTGAGAAGGTGGATATATATGATGTACGTACATAATTCCTTCAATAACCATCATCGGCCGGCCTCTTTTCTAAAGCTGTAAATTAACTAGTTAATTTGTTCCCTTCGATCGCCATGCCAGGTTGATAATATTGATTGCCTAACATATCACACGGACAATTTTTGAATTTGTTTTTCACTGAAATTTTCATGGTTCAAACCCTGCAAGCCCCAAGCAAGTTACGCGCGTAACTGCTTCCGCCCCGGATAGATTTTTTGAACTTCAGCCCAATCAATCGACAAAAGATGATATAGCTAGGCTTGCATATTAGTCCCCTTTTGTTTATGATAAATCCGTATAGATTTGCTGTGATGCCTTTCTTGGAAGGTGACCAAAATTAATCTTTCTATATATTATCTATTTTTTATACATGATTTTAGAAATTATTTGAACTATGACAGAACTATGCATAACTAAAACATATGGTCTAAGATTTTGGAATAATTTAATTACCTTCGTGAAACTCCTTGGTTACATCAAATATTGATGACGGCACGTTTAGTACGCAGGATTAATTAGAGGCTTAGAGCTTATATTTTGGTTAGTTAATTCCTCCTGGCCGGAATAACTATTCCTCCAAAAAAAAAAAAATGAGAAGAATCAATAAAAATTTCTTTCCTACAGGAACATCAAAATTTATTGAATTAACAGAAAAGCCACCCACGTCTCTCTCGCCCACCTCTCACTATGCGATGGATGAGTCGTCTTACTTCAAACATTGACGAGGAAATATCTATTCCTCAATTAACAAATTAAGTTAATTGTTAATCATTCACTAAGTTTATTGTTAATCATTCTCATCAACTGTAGTATAATCATCTTCTTTAAGATTAAGACCAAAAGTACATTTATTATTAATTAGTTCAGACTCTAGCTAACACCTACCTGAGCCATTATTTCAGATCAAGAATATTTGATACCCAACTAATGGACTCTTGATTACTCTCAGACCATAAGTTTGACTTTAGGAAGGATAAAAGATCAAAAATTTTGAGCAATGCTAGTTAGGGTTCTTAATCTTTTACTGAGAGATGAATTTTTTAGCATTTCTTTTTACTAATTGTTTTGATAATCTCCAATAAATAAGCTCCACATCATTTTAGCGTCTATATATCTCTTAGTAAAAAAATTCGTACCTCTAGCATTACTCAAAATCTTTCGCTCTCTTCTCTCTCCTCTCCTAAAGACAAAAAACTCATCTTCCCTGGCCATGCCATCGAGGAGGAGGTAGTGAAATCCACTACTTCCTCCTCCCCCTTACTCCCCTCATCCTCTTTCCCCCACCCTTTTTCGCCTCTTCTGAGGCTCCACTTGCCTCTTCTAAGGCTCCATCCATCGTCTATGGCGATTTATCCAGGTTCAACAGTTTCATCGGCCTCTCTTCCACCGCAGAAGGTCTCGAATCTGACATCTTCTTGACGTTCTTGAATTTTGTTTTTTCAAAATCAGATTTGTCCTCTTCAAGAAGCTCTACCACCACACCACCGTGAATTGGGCTCCCTTCACTTCGCTCTGCCATCAACCACTGCTCCATCTGACCACCATACGCCGAAGCGTGTCCTACACACGCCTGCGAGTAGATCTTACTTACAGGTGCATGTCCCGCATGCACCGACGCGTGGACAGCGCAAAGCCAGGCGTGATGGTTACCTCTGCCTTCCACAGCTGTTGTAACCTCTTATGGAGTTTCTGGCCAACTTTGCCAGTGTGTGCTTTCCATGCACCAACGAGTGACCGCCGCTCCAACGGATGACAGTGTGTTGTTTCTTTATTTTACATGCTTTCTTTATTTTTATTTTTTTGAGGGCTTTTTATTTTATGTACCTTTTCTGTGTCTCATATATTTGTTACATAATCGGTGTTTGAGTTCTTTGGACTCTTTATACACCTTTAATCATCTTCACTGGTGAATCGAAATCTTGGCATCCATGTCAAGAATTATTAGACCCGCATCTTTATTTGATATATTGCTTCTACATAATTGCATTCTTAATATTTGATTTTAGACTGCCCTATCCTAATTTGATGTAATTTCCTTCTCACGTATCCAAAAACAATATTGTTTTCAGCCCATTGTTACTCCTTGACGGCTAGGCCATTTCCTATTTTGACCTTTTTCTCTTAATCCTAGGGATCAGAGCCACATTGATATAGTGTTTGACGTGTGATAGACTGTCGGTTAATTAGATAGCAAAAATTGATGAAAATGATATAAGAAATGACTTATTTAAAATTAGAATAAAGCTAATTAATGCATGGCTTAATCGTCGAAATTAAAAACGAAATAAAAGGATAAAATTGAAATCATGCAAAAACTTATAGACTAAAATTTAATTTAAAAACTTATCATATTAGCAATAAGTACTTAATTGTTGAAATTGAAAACACATTTCAAAGATTAAATTGAAATTGTGCCAAAATTTAGAGATTAAATTTATTTTTTTTTCCTAAATTTTATTTTAAAAACTTATCATATTAACAATAATAATAATAAAAAATTAAAAGAAAAAAAGAACAAAACTTCTTATTCAAAATATCTTGTTTGATATGTACGTGAAGTTCTCCTCAAAATTAGTAATAAGTTGATGAAGTCCAAAAAACGTCTAAAAAATTTAATTTGATAATTATATTACTAAAATTATTTTTAATTGAATTTAAACTTATACAATAAGAATTAATGAATATATGGCCGATTTCAACTTATTTCTCATCAGTCAATGAAACTTAATGCATGCATCCAACGTAACTTATATAAACAACGTCAGCTAATTCTTTCAAATACTACTACGTACTTCTTTTTCGGGGGTGCAATTTCAAACAATACTTCCGGTTGCTCCTCTTTAGTTTAGTTTAATCACTACGGCAGATAGTTTTTGACAAGGCTAGTTTAATCAAGACACAACTCTATCATCTTGTCCATTTGACAAGGTAGTCCCTTAGCTAACTTAAAAAAAAAAAAAAAAAAAAAAAAAAAAAAAAAAAAAAAAAAAAGGTAAAACAAAAAAAAAAAGTTGTCACGTAAGCAAAAATGGTCAAAAGTTGTGTCTTGGGATAGCAAAGTACTTATCATGTCTCCACCACCTAAATATACAATTTTTCACCACCTTGTCTATGTGGCAAGATGGTCCCCCACTAACTTTAGAGTTTTTTTTTTTAAAATAAAATAAAATAAAATAAAGTAGGGACCACATTACCACATAAACTCTTGTTGGTGAAAAGTTGTATATTTAGATAATAGAGAATCATATTTCATATATATATATATATATATATATATATATATATATATATTGCAATATCAGTCAAAGACCTCAGCATTTATTTGATGAGTAACAAAATAGGAAACAAAAGAAGTCCTAAATTATATATGTTCCCACATTGAACTTGGCACAAGATAAATATATATATGGAAGGACTCCAAGGGTAACTTAATCGGCTGGAGATCACGCCTCATGAAGCGGAGGTCACTAGTTCGAATCTCCCTCTCCCTATTGTGTGGATATGTCAAAAAAAAAAAAAAAAAAAAAAAGATATATTTATGGAAGCACATTCAGAGACAGAGAGAGATGTGCATGGTACAATCTCTTCATTCTTTATTGTAACCCACACATAAAGCAAAGTAAGATTGTCACAGAAATTCCTCAAATTTTGATGGTCCAAAATAAAACATGAAGGTACGTACTTAGCTAGAGAGAATAAGGATTAAGGAGTAAATTAAGGACAAAGTATTAATTCCTCCAAAATCATAACCTCCACGTACGGCCACTAAAACCACTCTGGCCGGCCGGCTAGCTAGCTAGTCGATGGAGCGACAAAGAGGGCAGGTGCTATGCTTGTTATCAAACCACTTCTTTAAGCAACCTTTGTGGAAGAAATGCTTGCAAGACAACTCGCTCACCTCCTCGTCAGCTTCGAACCCACAGAGACACACACAACACTCCATTGTAGCCCACCACCCACTGCCAGTACTGTCGTGGCACAAAGACTTGACATGGGTTATTGAAATTGTTCTCTCACTCGCACCGTCTGGGCATCCATCTGGGTATTCTTCTATATTTGGAGGGTTCCTGCTGGCACGTCCCACCACTTGCAGCACAGATCTCACCGCGTTCTTCAGAAGAGCCACTGAGAAAACTGTGTTCATTACCAGCACGGGAAGTACACCCTCAGCCGCACTAGGGAAGTTTGAGAGCCCCATCTTCTACAGTGTGGCACAAAAAAAACTTAGCCAACTTGGTGGGAGAGTTTACAGGAGAGTAAGAGAAGAGAAAGAAGCAAACAATTTGCTTCCACAATCCACATACCAAGAAGCCCAACACTACACCAACATAAACCTACTTGGGGCTAGCGGATAAATACAAAAGCTCATCCTAACCAGTAACCACCAATGGGTTAACCCTGGTTACGGTGCCAACCATGGTGGGGTCAGTGTTTAATTTCCACGTTGCAACACGTGTAGGCTTTGTGTGAGATAGTGATTGCTTATTTGATAATAAAAAATAAAATAAAAAATTGCTAGAACTCCTTAAAGCGTCTTTCTGGATGACATAAATTTAATAATCAAAATGTGACCTACGAAATGTAATTTTTTAAGTAAAAAATTAAATCTATTTTATCTAGAAGGACACCAGAGAGACGCTAAAAAGATATCTAATATTTCTTATAAAAAAAATTAAAAAAAAAAAAAAATTGTGCTGACCTTTTACCTGGAACAAAAAGGGTAGGAAACATGATTACTGCACAACAGTTGTGTTGTGCAGAATTCAAGAAACATGGGTAAGTTCCACATGGTGGGTCTCACCACATAGGTTTTACGTGGGACTCATTCTATGTCTCTTATCTCTTGCACACTTGCATAACAGTTGCACAACTTATGTGAAAGAAACATTTTTGAAAGGGTAAATCTCTTATTGCCACATGTCTGCGGAACTTTGTGCTGTCCAATGAGGTGGTTTGTTTTGTCAGTTGGGGTTCGAACTTTCTCAATTTCCGGTGCCGCGTGTTGCGTAAGGCCAATGAGGCTGGGAGTCTTTGGGCTTGGCCCTTGGGGGATTCTGTTATTAGATCGTAAGAATGGTCTGCTGACTCTGCTTGCCCCTTGAAGGCTTGAAGGGATCAATGGTCCACTTTTGATTATCAAAGCCACAAGATGGATATTGATGTTCCAAAATATATATATATATGGAACAGTTCGAATAAACCGATCTTATGATAATGATGAATTGTAGTTCTATATTTCTGTTGTCATTGTTAAGTTTATTTAAAGACGTTTATAGGCCAGCCATCTAGGTGAAGTCTCTGTTTCAAGACTCAATATTTTTAGTGGCGTAGTGTATTATATGACCTATATGGCTATGTGACTATATACTAACCAAGGATTTTATGCACAAGAGGTATAATTATGCACGGATTTTTATTTTTATTTTTTTAAAAAAATTATTTTCATAATAACAATAGTTTACACATTTAAAAAATTTCACTTTCACCATGGTATCAACTTTGGATCAAGATCCCTACAATTTCATGCCCGGATTGTAAGGGATGGTAGGAAATTGTGAGAAGCTCTTGTGAAACCGACATGTCTGAACAGGAAGTCCACAACTCCACGTTGAAAGCCTCGCACAACTTTTCCGAATATGATGGCAGACAACTGTAAGAGAACTCCAATGATGCGAATCCCGATGAATCAATTATTAATGAGAAACAGCAGCAAAAACATGTATGACAGAAGGGGGAAATTGGCACGAGGACCAGGTGCCCATTTGTTCTTACCACTAATTGGAAACAACTTGGAACCTCAGTCCAAAAAGGGAATCAAGAAATCGTCTATTTGCTCTTTTCGTCTGAAACATGTGATTGATTTCCTCCACAAGCCCATCCCCAAGCACACGGCACCCTCAACCTTATATATTCATAGGCAGAACATTTTGCCTGGAAAGGCCTAACTTTTGTTAAATTCTGAAATGGCCCAAACTAGGGCAGTCCTTGTCCCGTTCGAATTAGAATCCCTTACAATTAAGATGCCCGAATTGCACAGAGAAAGGCGATAGGGCTCACTTACCTTGAACTGCCCGAATGCAATTCTAAGCACCCTAATTGTAATGTAAGGGATCCCAATTCGATCAATACAATCTAAAGGCAGCCCAAATATTAGTTCTTTTGGTACAAAGGCATGTTGCATTATTGGGTTAACGGTAATTGCAAATCGCAGTGAATGCCTCCAAACTAGCTCCAATCAACACTGAAATTCTATATATATATATATATATGGCTTTCACGTTGTATTAACGAAAGATATGAAGAGTGACAATGTTAATAAATAGTGTTACAGGTTATAATAAGGAATCTAATAAATATATATATGTAAAAAAACTCTACGAAAATGGTGGCGCTGGTAGCCAACAGTTATCTTTTCTCTTATTGCTGTGTCCCTAATGAGCTGTCGAACTGGGAGGATCAATTCCCATGGCTTTAAAATACGCATGTTCTGCATTTGCCATCCTACCTTGGAACATTGTCCACTCCTTTCTACACCTCTCCCTTACCTGGCATCAGTAAAATATACACATATCAGCTGTGTTTCATACACCAGTCACTGGAGTGGTGGATCAAGTAGATGTTATTAAACAAAAGAAAAGGCATAATTGTAGTGAGAAAAGGGCTTCACATACCCCTTGCCATGGTGCCTTTCCATTTTGTGTTTCTCCCTGCCAGGAAAAAATAAAAAATAAAAAATTAGTTTCTCATTCCAGAATGCTTAATTTCTTTAGAAAAAATGAGAATGTAAACATTTGCCAATGATTCCCCTTTTACCTGGTTCCCAAGAGAGGGAACGCCTTGATGAACAATCCACTGCGAATCTACAACTCCAATCTTCTCATGTGCAGGCTGTTTTCAAGAGAAGAAAAAAAAAAAAAAAAAGTTATATAATATAATAAAAAAAATTGCATTGCAATCACTCCAAGAATTAATTATTAAAGAAGAAAGCGGAAAGTCAAAAAGAATAGAGGCAGGTCACTCACGTATACACATTTTCTCAGGGCAAAGTCAAGACCCCACCCATGGACCAAGTCATTCTGCAATTCCCAAAGTAATGCTACTTTAATAGGGTGCAACAGGCAAGAGAGAATGAGAAAAAGTAGAATACTGGTCCATACCTGAAGCATATACCACACGCAGCGCCATGCATCTCTTGAGAACACTGGAGCCATGATTTCAACAAACCTGCATTAATAAAAGGACAAACAAGGAAGATTTTCTTAAGTTCCACCATTAATAGAGCAGGGCTAAGAACATAGCATAGCATATAAAAACAACAAATACTAAAGCTGTTCTTACGCTGCACAGGGAGGCAGATGTGGATCCGTGCACCAGCCCGGTTTCTCCTCTGTTTCTCTGGTAGAAATTAATTCAGGGAAAGAATATAAGGGTTATTTCTTATGAAAATTATTTCGTGTTTGATAATTGATCTAAAATAACAGACTTTTGATATATGGGCATATCATTCTTACTTGTGAACTTCACGGTCACCTCTTCTCTTTGTCATCTGCCATGTTAATCCTCTGTTAGGTTCCAAACCGGGCTGCGAAATCTCCAAGCCATGTTTCCTCACTAGTTTTATGTATCTAAAATTGAATGTAAAAGGGCATGAAAAATTGTTCAGTGGACTGAAACATGGTCACTATGAAACAAGCTATTTCATATCCAATACTCACTCTTCTGCATTAAAATGTTCAACTCCCAGGTCTTCATCCCACATAAATATGTAGTCATACGGAGCCACTATGTCTGGATGCAGAAATCGTTTGGCATACCACCTTGCAAAAAAATTCAGACGGTAAAAATAATAAGCATAATTTGAAGAAACCACCAATAAAATATGGTGCAAGCTCACTGACCAAAGCAGAATGATAATTTGTCATATAAATAATACATACAATTAACAGTAGTTACTTACCATTTAGTCTGCTTAGGAGCGCTCACATGAATAGCTTTCTTCGACCACTCAAACTCATCCCATTCAGTTGTTCGGCCATCGTAATGAAATAGAAGGATTGTAAAGTTCTCTGAAAACTGTGAGAAAAACATATTTAGCCATACACAAGAGAGGGAAAAAAAAAAAAAAAAGCACACACACACACACTCACACTGGGTGGGGAGAGAGAGAGAGAGAGAGACCTTTTTCACTGCTGCGTCAATATTGCTTTTCTGATTATAACCTACAGTGAAGGTCACAAGGTACTGTGGTTTTCTAGTTAAGTCCTGCAAATACCAACTTGATTAAACGCCCATGGTTTCAGTTTTCTCTGAAAGATAATAGAATGGCAGACTGATACTGGAATTAAGTAAATGCATTGTACAACATCTATCAATTTTGAGACGTTACCATTCTCTTCACTTACGAAGTTCTATATATTTAATAAACCAATAAATATATAATTATTCACACACAAACACACAGCAAATATATACATAACATTCATAGAAAAGTCTAGCTGGATTGTAATAGCCATATTCCAAGATATCACTCTCTTGCATGCCAAACAACTTCTTGACTTCAGTATCCAAAAAAAAAAATGTTCCCACCACTACCATATAGTATATATAATCAATCTGCACTAACGTTTAGTGGGTTCAAACTAAATGACAATCTGGAATTCTTAAGCTGCATCATATTTACATAAGAAACAAAAACTTGCAGGCACTCTAGAAACATTGTAACCTCATAACACTTCTAAGTTGTGGAAGAATACACACCTCACTGGGCTTACCCCACAATCTTCGCAGGTAGAAGTCTGACTCAGCTTCAACAACTCCTGGAGGCAGTCTTTCTGCACCTCTAGGATTTGAAGGAACCCAAATCTGCAGTACAATCAAAAGCAAAGCCAGAAAAATAATTGTAAATGTACAGACATGCACTCTTTCCATTTCCAACATGATCATATTTAAAAAGGCATGCACTGAATGGTAGAATTAAGGATTTAAAGGTAGATATAAAATGCTCAAGACGATGATAGCTGTTCTCTATGATCCACTGAATATGCCAACAGAGGAATATACAGGCATGGCCCAACTTTAATTACAACATTTTAATCTAGGCATAGGGTTCTTGTATGTTGCCCCCAATTGAGCACGTCTAGCATATTTTTTCACAGTAGCGGGTTCACTTGGAGCTTTGGCAACCACTGTAGGAGGTGTGATGTATATGCACTCATTTCAAGGGGGTGCAACCCTTACATAATGGTGGATGTATGACCATGTTTATGGAGAACCTTTTCACTTAAATTTAATTTCTCCTCATTTTTCTCTTTTACCGTATTTCAACATCTCGTACTTCATCTAGCCGCCACCTAAATCTGGAAATATCTTCTATTGCACTACTCTTTAATCAATAGTGAGAAGATATCCACCGAGACGAAAGATAGGGGTATTTGCTTCATATAAAATTAAGATAGCCTACTCGGCTGGGCAGTCGGGTTAAAAAGGTATCACTTTAAAACGCACAACAAGTGTATTTCGAGTTCTTCCCAGAAAATTCAGATTGCTCTAACCAAAATAGTGTTTCCAAGAAAGTAAAAAAACCGTGCTGGAATCTCAAATGCACTTAAGGATCTAGTTCCAAAATGTATCCGCTGACTTTTTAAAATATTATATGAGAGTAAGCCATGTAAAACCTGTGAACCTAGAAATTTCAAATAAGCTAGTAGAAGAGGAGGTTTACCTTTGATGAATCATTCAAATTTTGAGCTCGAGTTGAGCTGCTGGGATTACTATTCGTAGATGAAAAAACATTTCGAAGGCCTGATTCTTTATCCGTGATGTATGAGAGATCAATGGAAGGAAGAAGGTTGGATGATAGGTTCAGCTGAAAAATTAAGAGCAAAACATCTAGCTAAATAAAATCAATACAAAATATACACAACCATGTAACCAAAAAGAAAAGAAGACAGAGCATTCAAAGTCCGTGTACCTTAGTTAATGACAAGGTTGGAAACGATACTCCTATGAAGAACCCAAAAACTACTCCAACAAAAGTAGTAACAATAAGCCTCATGGTCTCATTTGGTTTTCTGCTAACAGCACTGCAGCCAAGAAGATTAAAATGTTATATAAAGAAAGTTGTCATCTTATATAATAACATGATTAAATTTATAAAAATCTCTTTCTAGTGATTTATGCCATCAGAAATACTGGACCTGCGTGAAAGGATTCCCATTTTATTTAAAATCTTCTGAATATATGTTCACCAAAAAATAAGCTGAATGTAGAAATTGGGAGCTGATCTGCATTATCTAACAAGTTTTGAGTTGCCAATCCTCCATGAAAGCAACAGAGACCCTCATGGAAGAGACCCAATACCTGGTATAACATTTTATAAACAGGACCATAAGTTTAAGTACACTGCTTCCAGATGAACATTCAATGAGATATGTAAAGAATAACAGCTGCAGTGAAATTTCAATTAAATATGAATCATGTAGCAATTGAGAATATATATATATACTTTTAGGATGAAAATCCTAATGAAATTTTAATAGTACCTACAAGTCACAACCCAAAGCTGCTACCAAATGTAATTCTATCACAAAGTTTGGAAGCTCATATAAGAAGCTCTCTGTCTCACGCTTTCTTTAAACAACAACAACATCATCTCACTCTTAGTTCTCTCTAAAATATATCTTGCATACTAATGGGTAGAATTGTGAAACCCCAATAAGAAATGACCATAGTACTGGAGCACTCACAAAAAAAAACTTCGACTTTTGGATGCAAACAATAGCAAACTCTACACTCAAACCCAATAAGTAGCCATAAGAGGAACCATGAGCAAGCAACCATGTGATTCTTCCTCATTACCCTCTACAAGCAGCTCTACCAAGCAAGAACCATGTGCTGCCTTTTTGACAAAAAGATAATAACCTAGGAACAAAAACAAAGCCACGCCATTCAAACCCTCAACTGAGTCCCCAAACTAAGCAACCGTGTGCCTTTGTTGACTTATACCCAAATCTTAATTAAATCAAGAAATTTCCCTAGTTTTCTGATTAAGAAAAACAACTGTGCTTGCTTACTTTGAAAGATGAAGAAAAAAAAAAGTACCAAAAACAAAAACCCAAGCATAAAGTTAGCTCAGAAATATATATATATATATATATAAATTAAGTACTCCCAATCATTATTTCCAAAAATCTTCTTGATTGCATGCATACTATTGCCATCAACATATATATAACATTAATTGTTTCATGGACTAGGATAGGCTTAGCAAATTAATAAATAGATATTGAGCCCAACAGCCCTTTACAACTTTAATTCAAAACAGATAAATAAAATCTCAAATCACTTAGAACCAAACTAGCCAAATTAAAAAAATTCAATCTTTATTTATTTCAATAGTAATTTTGAAGAACACAACAAATGACAGCCTCCCTTCGATTGCCGAAAAAACAAACAAAAAAAAAAACAGAACTAAAAAAAAAAAAGCAGAGTAAACTTCGAACCTCAATAAAAGCTAAATAGTCATACTAGAATTTGCTCCCGCTGAGTGGAGTTTTTTTTCTCTTTCCCAGGTCTCAAACAAGGAAATCGAATTCCCATAAATATTAACTAATACTAAAACTGACCCACCAAACGGAAAAGTAAATTACACACAGACATGTATTGAAGGCGAATGAAAGCTTACCTGGAAAACAACCCTAATAACCGGAGCAAGATCCGGTTAAGGAAACCGTTTGGAAACGAGAATCACGAGAAAACCACTTCCCTGCGGAATTTGATATCACCCACTTCGTGATCGCTTTTTAATGGCGAAATGTAAAAGAACCGTGTCAAAACTCAAAAGGGTGTCAAATAAACGAGGAATTTACCAACCAAAAGATAAAAAAGAGAGAAAGCTAATGAGATCCCTGTGTCTTCTGAGACTCGGAAGGGAAAGACAGAAATATTATAAGGTTTTGGAGAATTCTTCGTGGTTGGTGCACTTGGTTTTAGGCCTTTGTTGTGTTTTGTTAGTTCGGAAATTTATTTGATTGGAAGGACACATATCTGTTTGGACTTCGATAATAAATAGAGCTATTTTTTAGTAATAAATCTGGGTTTTTCTTATCTAATAATTTTTTTTTTTAACCAAAATAAAAGTACCACTCTATTCTTATAGAATAGATGAAAGAAAATCATAAATCAAACCTTTAGTGCTTTGTCCTGTGTGATTATGACTGCCTTATCATGTTAATTACGAATGAAATTCTGACCTTTTAAAAATAAAAAATAAAAAATCTGTATTTACTGGGCAAAAAAAAAAAATTCTGTATTTAATGGGTGGTTTATGATAATAAAGGGGTCTGAAACACCCCCACTGAAAAAACAAAAAATACACGCAGACAAGTCGCACACAAATGGTGAGAATGAAAGGTAGTTGTGACAAAGGACAAGAGTATAAATGCTTTTTTTAATGAGCTTAGAAAAAAAATTGCTTTTTTAATGAACATGAAAAGGTTGCCTTTAGGTTTTTTGTTTTTGCTTTAACTGAATAATGGCTTCGCTCACAAAAAAAAAAAAAAAAAAAAAAAAAAAAAAAAAAAAAGGTAAACCGTAAAATTACAGTCAGAATGTATAGCAATTTCTGATTAAAAAAAAAAAAAGAAAAAGAAATAAGTGTTAAGTTTTTGGTATAAGCAATAATTTAACGAATTAGAGTTTAAGGTTATTGAAATGCCCGTTAGGCCCAACCAAATGCCTCTTGAGCCCAAATAAGACTATAATTTTGGTCTACCACAAGAATAAAGTGCGGATTCACTATACGGCATATAAATGCGGTATACTGGATTCCTCTTAACCCAAGCTTACGCCCTTAAACAGTCAAGACCATAAAATGAATGATATCTCTCATTTGTTGTTTTGCCTATTTAAAGTCGACTGAGTAAATAAAATAGCCATTGGAGCATCCTAGATAAAAGCGATTCGTGAGTATATGCGGCCTTCCATATTGGTCCTTTTACTTTGGCCTTGCCATACCAAGTCCACTTACCATACCGATAGAAACCCTATAAATGGAGACCCTATAAATGAAGGTAATGATCTCCATTACGAGGTATGCACGTTTTCTCTTACCTAATCTCTTTTCATTGGGTTTTATCTCTTAAATATCTAACTAATTTGTGTTTGGTTCGTATAAAAAGTTGAGTAAAGTTGAATAATATTCAACTTTTTTTAAAAATAAATCATATTTTATTTAACTTTTTCAAATATTTTCAAATTTTATCTCACAAAGTCAAACCTCGTAATTCGCGCAGTGTATTCGAATAATATTCATATTCAACACCCAAACGCACCACACATCGATAGTTTCCTACGGGCTCCACCTTAGGCCAACGTAACGTAATAATTTTTTCTTATTTTGTAAGTGCCTTACCGCCAACTTAGCCATCCAAAATATTGTATTAATACAGACTTTAACTTTACAATTTATCTCACATTTCAATTAAAATACTTCATATATTGTAGGGTGTCACAGTTAACAAAATGAACAGAATGGTCAACCCACCGGCCACACCATATCTTCTATGCACCTTTTTAAAGTGACATTAATTGCATTTTAAGGGACAGAATGAGCCTAAAGGGGGTTTGAATCATTGAAGGAGCATATTATGTTTTGCTCCTCTTTTTGTTGGCCGAATGTATGAACATGATTGGACTGCTTTCTTTTGTAAGAGGAAACTAAACAGCTTGAATCTTCTTCATTGTTTTTGTAGTGTATTTTATTTTTAATTTTTACCATTTATGATAAATTAACTCATTAAAACTCCCCTTAGAAATTGTAATACTCCGGTTCTATATTGAAAATATTAGTAACTCACATACAGTTAATGGTTTATAAAGATATTCATGAATGTTAAGTTTTACATTGTTTATTTACTATGTGAATTTTGGATTTAAAAATGATTATACGATAAGCTTCAAATTAACTAATTTTTTTGAGGTGATAATGCAGATGTAACTAGTATTTTCATTGGGTCATTACGAATAGTATCAAAGCCAAATTGGAATGTCATGCGGTACTGGAGCACTACACGACGTGGCTCTGACGATAACGTCAGGGGTTTAAGAATGAAGATTGTAATATCTCAGTTCCATATTGAGAAGATAAGTAGCCAAAATAAAGTCTGTGATTTATAAAGACACTCATGAGTGCTAAGTCTTACATTGCTTACTTACTATGTAAAACTATGATTTTTTAGTGATTTTAGAGAATCTTCAAATTGGTAAGTCCTTTTAAAGTGATATCGTAAATGTAGCTAACGTTTTTCTTAGGTGGTTACAAGAATAGAAAATGAAAGATAAATGTTACACATACTCTTCATTGCTCACTTCTTGACATGGCAGTGAAAATTATTACAAAATGCTATATGTACATTAATTTGTTATTTTATCTAATAATGATTTTACTACAACGTTAGAAAATGAACACTTTTGTTTTTGAACGGCATCAAGCACATCTTATAAATAGACAAATTAAGTACAACGCTCAACAACGATAATATTAGAAATACTATGGAGATTTTTTTTTAAAAAAAAAAAAAAAAATTAAATATCACTAAAAGATAAAGCTTTATTTGCAAGTCGGTAAGCTGCCCTATTTAGATTACGCCTAACATGATGAACCTTCCAAATCTTCAAATTGTGTATTACCTCCACGTGTCTCCTCAATTAGATAGCCTTAGATACTCAAATGACTCCCCAAAAATAATCCTAACAAATCTCAATACACGACTCAAGTTCTTTGACCTTAAAACTGTTATTGCTTGTACAATATCAGGTGTAATGATATGATCTTTAGACTCGGACAAGGTTGCCGGTACCTCATCTTTGCTATGTCTGATCATAACATCAATACTCATATTATTCTTAGTTTTATCCACAAAACTGTATTTCAATTGACTTTGACTAAAAATAATAATATAAATAAACAAACACTTAAAAAAAAAATGTGTAGGACTCCTCTTTATTTAATAGAATCATCATGTTAATAAAAAACTTGCATGGTGAAGTGTGTGTTGAACATTATTGTTTTTCAGGTTAAAAAGGTCAAAATTTTGTAAGCAGAATCGCCAAAATCATGTGGGCCATGTAATATTGGGCTTGTTTGATAGGTTATGAAACAGAACAGCATAATGCTGTTGCTGTTTATATAATTTTTTTTTTTATCACTTTTTTATATTTTCTATCACTAATTCAACATTAAAATATTTTTATTTTTATTTTTTTTTTATATTACACAATACAAAATTTTTTCACTTTTTTTTATACAAATTCTTTTTATTTTATATCACATCATCACTTTTTACTAATTTTAAAATTAACAATCTACTATTCTGTTTTGTACATATCTTTATCAAACAAGTCTATTGTAACCTGTGGGCCCCCGAGAGGCAGCTGTGAAGGACAGAGTATTAGGTCCATAGAAATTAAAGCCGCTGAAGTGAAGACCACGACCAAATCGGTCCGATTTTTGTTATCGTTTGACATTTCAAAGGCAAAAAGTAGGCAGCAATTTACGATTATATCCTATAAACGCGGACGGAGTGGAACACTGGGGAGCTGGGAAGGAGGTGTCTTCGCCCCCAAGTTTTGAAAATTGCCCTTTCTCCTCTCTAAAAGTTATCCTAGCGGTTATCTTAAAAAAAAAAAAAGAAAAAAAAAAAGAAGGTTATCCTAACGGTTTTTGTTTATTTATGAAATGGATAAGATCTCTCAAAAATAAATTTAAAAAAAGTATGGCCCTTTTTAAAAATCTAAAAAACTCTTTTAATCTCTTTAAAATTTTGAAAAAGAACCCTTTGAGCTTCTATGGCCCTCCCAAAAATTTGAAAAATTCTTCCCCTTCTCTACAAATATGAAAAATACTCTATTCGAAAATCTTCTTCTTTTTTTTTAAAAAAATAAAAATACATCCATTTCCCCTCCTAAAAATATTTATTAACTCTTTAATCTCTTCAAAAATTTGAAGGGGAGAAAAAAAGAAAAAAGAAAAAGGAGTTTGAAATACATGTTTTTTTGTTTGGCAAGTCATTGGCATATAAGAACATCAAAGTTGAAAAATAAGACTTCAAATGTATTTTTCAACAAATTTAAAAGTATTTTTGACAATTTTCTTTTACATCCCCATGACCCCATGGAACCTTCTCTAGTTCCATCCCTGATCTCAGGGAAACTAGGCAACCGACAACAAACACGTGGCAATTTATGAGACTTTTCTTTTCCTTTTTTTTTTTAAATCAACAAGACTGAATCCTAATCAAATTCCCTTTCTTCTATATTTATGAACCAATTAATTGACTAGTAATAATACTAATTGTATGCGTGGATCGAGCAGTCCACCATTTAGGCCGGCAAGTACGCAGATAAAAAGGATTGAAGGAGTCGTAGAAAAGAAAAGAACCATCTGGAACTTGGAAAGGTCAACTTTGACCTCATCGCCTACCTCAAGACTCCTGAGTACTGCCTACGTTAGCTTCATTACTACTCTGACTACACTGTACGAACCAATCAGCCGCCCCTCGCTCGGTCTACCTCTTTCCCTGCTGCTTCCACACGTACGGTGGCTCAGCTTTCGTGGAGACCCACCGGCCACGGTGGAGAAACTCACAATTGCCTACATTGCTTCTCTCTCCGTACAAAAATTCAATAATAAATTTACAAATTCAATAATAAATTTACAAAAATAAGGATTTTGAATATACAACCAAATAATATTTAACATTTCTCGTGTATATATAAAATAATAATGTTAAAAATTATATTTTTTTTATATAATTACGTTTTTAAAATTACATTTTCATTAACTACTTGTAAAATTATTATTTTTTAAACCAGGCGTGATACCAAAATTTTAGGGTAGAGTATTATAGATTTATTCAAATTTTGGTTAGGTCGTTGACCCTGTTGAGTTGTTGAATCTCTACTCCTAACTTGGATAGTCTAACAGATGTTCTTGCTTGGTTTAAAATAACAAAAGGAAGACTGTATCAAATAAAATTAAATTAAAGAAAAAAAACCCTACATTATTTATAATGAATCTGCAAAATCGACGTTGGCGTAATCTAGTGGTATTTATCCTTCTTGAAAATAAGGAGATGTATTAGATTCATTTTGAGTACCATATTGTTGGGAATTAAAGGATTTTTTTATTATTTGTTAAAATTAATTAATTAATTTTTTTTAAAAAAAAAAATGGAACATGTGCATATCTCATACATTTTTTTTAAAAAAAAAAAAAAAAAAATCAACTATTGAATATGTGTGACTCACATATGAGTCCTACAAATCTAATGATTGATTTAAAAAAGATAATTTCTCAACCAAAAAAGAAAAAGAAAAAGAAAAAACCAAGTTAGAAAAAAAAAATGTGCTTTAAGTTTGTGACCTATTATATATACATCTCTTATACATATTTTTTCAAATCAATCAATAAATTTGTATGAAAATGTACTGAAAATGATTGAATAGTAAGTTTTTTTTTTTTTTTTTTAAAAAAAAAAAACGAAAAAATGTAAAAATAACATTTCTCTAAGTTTGTACCCTTTTTTACATGAAGAAGAATTTCTTATATTTCCAAAGGGTAATTCAATTAGTTAGGGATCACGCCTCATGAAGCGGAGGTCATTAATTTGAATTTTTCTCTCCCTCTTGTATGAACATGTAAAAAAAAAAAAAAAAAAAGAATTTCTTATTCGTTTTGTCAAAAGGAAATGATCGACGAGCAATTTATATCAACAAGCAATATTTTTGAGTTCTCAAGTAGGTTGATGCATGGTAAAAGAGACCAAAATTAAATTTGGGCGTGGAAAAAGCAAAGTGGGCCGTGGGCATGAATGAATGCCTTACGTAAAAGTTCAACTTTGGTGAACAGCATAATTATTAATTAGGACAATTGATTTTTTGTTAACCATTCATATTTGAGGAGCTTTCACTTTTTAATACAGCAGATCATTCTCAAATGACTACCCTGCCTAAATCAATCACTATGTTATCAAATCCATCTCATAATTCTTACTAATTACTTGCAAATTTGAATCAATCATCACTGTCTTATCAAATCCATCTCATCCAACTAATTAAAATCAGTCTCAATCATTCAAATAAGCAAAACAATTAACAAACCAATAATCCTAAAATTTGTTTTCGATTATGAAATATCTTTTAATCCTATAATCCTATAAGGAGTTCTTTTAATGAAATCATAATATATATACATATGACACTACTTAACTGAAAAGCTTAAGTTAATCGATTTGTATTCGATTATGTTATGTCAATTACTCATTCTTATGATATATTTGTATATATATACTCATCATCTCATCTCATCTCATCATCTCTTTAATCAAAGTACTCATGAGTTCTTATGAAATTTTGAGTTGCAAAGTTGAATAAGTGGGTCTTTTTTTCTTTTTTTTTTTCTTTTTTTCCGAAGACTAAGTGGGTTGTTAGGACTTTGGAGTGATTGAGTTAGCTTGTAGGAAAGAGCTTGGAAACTGCAGGCTGCAGCAATAGACTTGTAGGAAGATCCAACGGGTTTTGGAGTTAGGCCAGCCACCAGCGTAGTCATGGAGGTTTTATTTATTTATTTATAATAATTAATTAATTATGAGTGGAGTTTGGATGTTCCACTTCCACCTCTAGTCATGATGAGCTCACAAGATGTATAGAGAGTATTGATCACATTAAACTCTTCCAAAAAAAAATAATAGTAATAATAATTAAATTTAACCCAAAAAAATTATTTTGGTTGATTTAGCTAGCTATTTTTCAAAACCACTAAACATCAAACTTTTTAAATATTTATATACTTTAATTAAATATCTTATTTTATTGATGAAACTAACTTTTGAACTCTTTGCATTAAAAACTTACTTTAGTTGAGAGGAAATAAGAAAAAGTATGAAAGAGAAAATAAACATTAAAAAATCTTTAACTTTCACTTTTGGATTCTTTACATTTAGAGAGCATTACTGACTAGAATTAAATTTAACATTGAGTAAAGAGTTTTGTTTTATTTTGTTTTTTGTTTTTTAACAACGTTGAAACTTCTTCATTGAGAATAAAACTGATCCTTAAAAAAGGATCTAGGGACAAGAGCAGTCCTTAAGTAGTGCATGCAAAATACAATGAGGTATATCCTCAAGTCAAACTAAATCAACAACCTTACTAGATGCCTCATTTGCTAAGCAATGGGCCACATTATTAGCCTCTCTACCCACATAAACCAAAGATGCATACCTGAGCCCTTGCATTTCTGAAATGATCCCCTCAATAAAATGGCCTGCCGTTGACAGGTTTAGAGAACCATGATTAACATCATTTACCACTTGCTTAGCATCCCCTTCAAGGAGAACATTGAAGAAACCAGCCTGCTTACAAAATAAAATCGCTTCTAAGGCCGCTATAGCTTCAGCCACTTTCGGTGTAGTCACAACCATTTTCGTGATAGCCCGTGCACCTAAAAAGTTATCATATTCATCTCTAGCCACAATCTCAATACCAATATGACGCTCCTTAACTAGCAAAGAAGCATCCCAGTTCACCTTTATAATTCCAGCAAGCGGAGGTTGCCACCCCTTGAGTAATAATAGAGAACTAGAATCCCCCCCCCCCCCCCCCCCCCCCCCCTAGAAATCACTAAATCCTCCTCTTTTTTATTGTACTTGCGGAAATCATCAAGTGATTCCATTGATTCCTTGAAAACAGTTTGAGGGGGAGTGAAAATATTATCAAAGATAAATTGATTTCAACGTAATCAAATTCTTCGAAAGATCGCCATAAGATCGAAATCTTCATACGAGAAACGCTCTATACAGTACTCCACCAACTTCATAAAATTATCTCCGATGAAAGAACACTTCAGAAATTGCACTAAACTCCTACCCTAGACATTTTGAGCAGCTAGACATTTCCAGAGGACATGAAAAACTGTTTTTGAGTCATTGTTACAGCAAGGGCAAAGATTAAAATCCACAATTTTACGCCTAAATAAATTGTTTTTAGTGGGAAGTAAACCATTACACGCACACCACATGAAGAGCTTTACATGTGTATTTTGTGAGTTTTGTTAAAAAAAAAATTTAAAAAAAGTTAGAAGTAGAGAGTTCATTATGAATGTTTTGACAAAGCCATATTTGGGGTATATCAACCTTATTATAAACTTTGTTGGGAAGTGGGCCTCTCGCTAAGGCCCAGATCACAATCGAGGAGCCCAGTCAATTGAAGCCCACCAGCGATTGGAACTCATCATCAACATTCGCCGACTCAAGATCTAAATAGTTGATCAATATCCTATACAAAGCCTCTCCCATCTAGGTCTACCATTGATCGAGGGTTAGACTTGATCGCTTGCCCCAATCATTGCATAAAGCCTGATTGATAGAATGGATTTTGGGATCCCATCATTAAGTGACAAGACCTTTGAAAAAAAATCATGAATGCACCTCAAGTTAAACTCGGCAGTATCATAGTACGATTGCAGTGCACCTGTTCGTCTAGGGTAAAGCTTAGATGAAGTAAAATTTTCGGAATCCATCCGGAAATTTTACTCCTCCGTAGTACTGCTCGTTCGTCTACGACTCTACAATGCTCGGACTTGACCCATGTCCCATCACTCCTTTCACTTAAAAGGTTCAAGTACTACAGCTTGCTAACACGTGCCGTTCGGCCTTGCCAACGCCATCCCTTAGTCCACGGATCTAGGGAAGTAGGGGGATTAGCCATGATAACGACATTGTATGCTTAGCCTCTACATAAACAGCAACAAGACCAAGTATGGAGGATCTTTTGGCCCCTTTATCATCTTGTAAGTGCTCTAAATTCAGTTTTTATTCATCTCCCTAGAGATAACTAATTTAGACATTAGGGCTATTTCCCGTTGGTTTGCTCTTGACAAGCTCTTTTGTTTAACCTTACTATTTTGCAAGGATCGACTAGCTGCTGAATGAAAACTGCACCAACAAACTTAATATATTAAACTCATAAATAGAATATAAATATGGGATTAGATCTCATGCGGATAAAGTTCATCTTTTTAACATATTGATAATTCAAAACAATCTAAACTATTATGCACAAAATTTTCTAAGTTTTGATACGTTCATCTACTTTTCGGTCCCCTCTTTTACTTTTACTGTGTATCATTATATTCATTTTATTTACTCATAGTTTTGATAGTTTCCCCTTTGAAAAAATAAGCGAAAATAAATAAATAAGCGTGAAATTATGGTTTTTAAAACCATGGCCTTTAAAATGGATAGGAATTCTTTGAAATTGCCCATTGCAATTGAATAGAAATTGCTGTCAATCTCAATATTTCTAAAGTACCCTCCGTACTTCTTAGTTACTAGAAATCCCTGTGTCCCAACTATGTAAGTGATCGATGGTGTTACCAAAACAATCAATTAAGACGATAAATAGTGCCTTTGATAAGTATGAATTAAAATTTGCCTGTAAAACATTTTAAGAAAAATCATTTTTTTTTTCAAGCATTTTTTTTTTAGGGAAAATGAGAAGCTCTAGTCAAAAATCACAAAATAGAAGTCTTAGAGCATTTCTAGCAGCTTCTCAACCATTTTCCCTAAATATAGGGAAAAAAACTATTTTTTACTTTTTTTATCAAAAAACACCACACAGCAGCTTTCTTTTATTTTTTCCTATATTATTAAGATTTTTTTTTTC
This sequence comes from Alnus glutinosa, assembly GCF_958979055.1. Classification (NCBI taxonomy): domain Eukaryota; kingdom Viridiplantae; phylum Streptophyta; class Magnoliopsida; order Fagales; family Betulaceae; genus Alnus; species Alnus glutinosa. Next base: position 2,955,084 of record NC_084886.1, on the reverse strand, counting down.
TTTTTTACTTTTACGTTAATTAAAAGTAGGAAAAAGAAGATAAAGTAGGAGGGACATAATATATTTTATGAATAAATAATTAAATGGGAAGTGAATTGTGCTTCCCAATGCACTTTATAGGGAAACGAAAATTTTAGAAAAGCTACTATGAATGTGTTTTTGTAACTTTATTGAAATTTTTTCTAAAATTTAGAGAACAGACCACATTTAAAGAAGCTACTGTGAATGCTGTTACATATCATTATTTTGATTTTGTACGCGTCCTTTTAGAGTATGAATTGAAACAAACTCAAATGGATTTTATACGAATTGTCAAGTGCATTAATGCAGAGATGATTAGAATCATATATATATATATATATATACACACAATTAATCCTCGCACTAATAATAGGAGCTTTAAATATTATTACCATTTCATGATTGATTTGTATTCGACTTTTACAAGTGATAAACTATGTGATCATGCAATTGAATCAAACTCTCTCTCCCGGTGTTCAAACAATATGTGTTTTCTCATACAGTTTCCCCACTCTATTGCCTCTCGAACCATTGTTTAAGGTGGCCCATCTCTTAGCCTGTGAGCCCAAGAACCAGATGGGCTAGGCAGCCTAGACCAATCTCTTTTTTTTCTTTTTCTTTTTTTTTTTTTCTGGCCCATTTCCAATCATTTTTAAAAATTATGCCGTATTGCTTAGTGTCAATTTGAGTTTACAATTTAAAAAAGTGAGTTTTTAAAATATGTTATTTGAAAAAATGATATTTAAAAACGTAGTTAAGTGCTTGGAAAAATTACAGTTTAACCTTTAAAATTTTGTATTTTAAAAAAAACACCCATTACCTTTTCTGCTTTTTTAAATCACAAATTTTTAAAAACGTAATTTTCAAATGATTCATTTTATACGATTTGGTTTAAAATCATACTTTTTATTTACAAAATCACAATCCAAAACGCACCCTTAGTTGTACTTTTTCAACAATATATATATATTTTTTTAATTTTATGTAAGTTTTTTCTTCCATTTCTTCATTGTACTTAATTAGGAAAAAAATAGTCATGTGTACTTGTCATATCCATCAATCAAAAAACTCTTATTATTATTATTATTTTAAAAAAATAAATCAGTAATGTAATGCTTTTGCATTCCAAATTCTTTTTTTTTGGATGGATACATTCAAAAATGCATTTTCCGGTCATCCCTTTGGACAGAAGGAACAACTCAAAACGACATAAATTAAACATATAGAAGAAAAGTACCGAAAATAAAAAGGAAAACCACATTGAGAGACTTATATATTTCTCTTTTACATGCATATATCTTTATTTGATAAAATGAAAAAAAAAAAAAAAAAAAACTCGGACTCCAATCATGTAGCCAAAAAATTTTGTCTTCCTGACGTTATAACCTTAATGATCACTTTCCCCATCCATATTTGAATTTGTACTGGTTGGTTCTGCGGTTAAGCAGGTACACTCCAGTGTCTTCTGCTTTCCAAATGCAGTGGTTTCCACCGCAGTCTCTTTTGGTTACTTTATCACTGACGGCGAAAACCGAGCTGGTAAACCCATGTCGCAGATCGCAGCTGAAAGCCATGGAGCGCGTTACGTTGTAGTTGAACTCGTACTCCTCCTTGGGCAGAAGAATGTGAAGGTTGAGATCGATGTAGGGGTTCAGGTTTTTGCAGTTGACGTTAAGCACTTTGTTGTTAAGGTTGTTGATGAACTTCACATAGTGCTTTCTCGTACGTGGCACCCTGACGGAGCTACTCAGGCCAAAGGCTAAGACAAGGACGAGTGCGAGACAATAAAACTTGGCCATTGTCGTGCTCTTCATCTTCAAATGTTTTTGCAGTCGTCCCTGTGCTTATAGCAGCCATTTCTTCCGACTTATATAGTAATCATGGCTCAGAAACTTGTGGGCGACACCATTTTTAGGAGGTTAGCGAGTGTACACGAATGCCAACTTGGAATACAAGGTCGAGCTTGATCCAGTACTACTGGGACCTATTTTTCCGGTCAAGTCGCACGGCAAGCCTTAAGAAATGCTTGTCTTTCAATAAAATAATTAGCCTATGCCTCACACAAAGTGCGGGATTACTAAATATGGAAACAAATTAGAGGGTGGAGAGAGACGATCGATGAGGAATATAATATTGAGGACAACTAAACATCCACTTCAATTTGGAAATGAATAGTAATAAAGTTTGTAAAATATATACCTACCCTTTTTAATATCGGGTTTTAATATTAACCCTTTACAAATTAATTGATGGATGTTACATTTATCACGTTAGTCGCTAAATAATTAGTAATAAGGGGTACTGTAACTTTTAATTACAACCATTTACAAACTCATGCGACAGTCAACATCTTTGTCAATTTAATTAGTTAATTTAATTGACGTGATAAATATTGATATATGCACTCTTACGTGAATTTGTAAAGAATTTTAGTAAAAACTGTAGTAATCCAAGCATTTTCCATATACCAAATTAACACAACTCTAAATTATGAAGCCTTGATAACCTCAAATGGTATCATAAAATTTCTGTAAGTAATGCCTTTCTATTAACTCTGTTAGATCTATTTTTATTCTGATTTTTTTCTTTGTTTGAATAACCGTTCAAATGAAGCCACATAAGATTTCATTTTGGAAGCCACAAAAAAGAAAAAAAAAAATGAAGAAACCCAAACATGTTCAGGCAAATTCCAAATCAATTGTCATTGTGATTTTGGAAATTGGTTGAGTCACAAACCCAGTATCAAAACTGATCAGGCATATTCAAAATGAATTAACAGTAAATCAGAGCCAGTGATAAAAAAAATAGTTGTCATCATTCATCGAGCACCATGATCCCTCTCCCTCGTTAATGAGCATGTCTGAAGTGACACGATCACCCCTCCATTTTTTTATTATATATATATATATATAATATTTTTTTATTTTTCATTTATCCCAATATTCGAAAAAGTGCAATTTCAGTGCCAATTTCAGAAATAAAGCAGATTCCATTTAACTACATATGATACACAACCAGCCAGTGGTGAGTGTTTTGTACTTTCTTAGATGCAGCTGAAGATAATCATCCAACATCATCTTTGAACTAATATTGCCTCCAATAACCTTTAAGCTATTTACAACTTTTTCAATGTCCGTGCTTGTAGTAAGAGGACAAACAAGCAGACCAATAAACTATACAGTATACAGCAACCCCTGAAATCACAAACAGAATATGCACCGACCAGGCAAGAAGTTATGAATTCTATACCACCTCATTCTCTTCAACTGAACAAGGGATGCATTCCCTCTATTCCAAGAAAGATCCCTGCCGTCGACATTTCAAATCCTTGCTATCCCTCCTGAGCGTGGCCATTTAAATCAGCTAAATCTGTAAAAGATGGAAGCCAGAGTTCTACCCGAGTTCCTCCAGCTCCAAGGGCAGCATCTGTGGTCCGGGGAGATATGACACGGATGACACAGCCGTAACTCTCAAGTATCTCACGAGCAACAGTTAGCCCAGCAACAAAGTTCCATGTCATGCTGTCTTCAACCATATCTTCTGAGAAGAGATCTGCTCCAAATGGCGTGAGGGAGTGCATTTGTGTCTGCAAGCCAATGCAACAATAAAATCTCATCTAATCAACAATCGAGGTAAAAACTAGACTATAGGAACTATAAAGGTAATGATCTATTGACCGTAACTTCTGTTACTGTTTTTTATGTTAGCAACATAAGTTCCTCACATTTTTTACTCATAAAGTAACCACTCCAAGCAGAAAAGAAATTAATAGAAGTTTTATATTTTTAGATATAAAATTATGTGGACGATAACAGGTACTGTTTATGTTTATAGTAATGATCACAAACCAATCACCATTTCAATTTTCAAAGTGCGCAAGTGTTGGATCTAGAGAAGTCTGGATTAGTTCAGGGGAGGGGGGAATGAAGGCACTTATTATTCGGCAAGTTTTGGATAATATCTCAAAAGTATGGAGGGGCCAAAGCATAATTTTAAAAGGATTCAATTTAAATTAGTGCGTGCTATATATAGGAGGGCCATTATCACCCTCAGCCTACTGACATACACCCTTATGAGTGGATGTATCTCTCTCTTTCTCACTCAGTGAGTGTCAAGGTTTCTATCTTAAACCTACTATTATGCCAGAAACTTACATAACAGGCCCGTGAAATACCTAGTTCATACGGCTTATTGGGTAGTTAGCCTATTTTATTGTAAGAATATGCTTTTAGTTAAGGTCTACAGTTGTTGCTGTATTCTCTTGTAAAGACGGGCACTAATTTGGACCTATTTTCCTATTAAAGTTTCATAAGTATACATATGCATATATAACACAGAGAAGGGACTCCACAATGTCTAGTTTTGGTATTTGAAAAAAGTTGGCAGAGTGGAGAATTCACTATTTTTACCATATAGTGCATATCAGGCCCATCATCATCAATAACTACAAGAGTACCACCAGCAGGTGCTCCAGTAAACACAATTTCAACCTTTCCTCCAGCATGTGTACGCAACAGTGCACCCTCAATCAAATTGCTCAGAGCCTGGCGCAACGCAGGTTCTTCCACAGCAACTTGTAAGGGATCTGAGAGTTTACTTAGTTCTACCATACGTTGCTGCTTATGGGCAAGAGGTCTAACAGCCTCAACCAGATCTGCCAACACATCAGAAACACTGCATGGTCTTCCTGACATAAAGAAAGAACATAAGCAAAAGGAAATTTTCAAATTTAAGACTAATGAATGAGATCAAATTTAAAATATCTTGCATTTAGAAAAGATAAATGGATTTGGAGTTTGCTTAGGTTCTCCTTAGATGGACTACCGTAATGAAAGAACAAAACAAGAAAAAGGAAGATACCAGGAAGAAAAATAAATAAAAATTACATATATATAATATAACTTTGAATCAAAACTTCTAATATACAGTTAATGGAAGAGGGTAATTATATATAATATAACTTTGAATCAAAACTTATAATATACTGTTAATGGGAGAGGGTGCTGGAGCCCTCTCCATCCACAGCATTGAGTCCCAATTTACCTAATTCCATGTTGTAGAGGAGCAAGAGCCAGAGGTGGGAGGGGCATCTCTAAATCCTTGGCTACAGCATTTAGAGAAAGTGGCTTGCTAGAGTTTTGCATCTTATTTCTGGAACCATCCCTTGAAAAGTTATCTGGTAACTGAGACCTCACTGACTCATGGGTATAAGTTGAACTATGCACTTTCTTCAACGTTTCTTCGTTATAGTGCACTATATTAGCCTACAAAAAAAAATCACAACATAATAATGTCAGAAATACTTCACAGAGAAGTTACTTAAGAGAGCTCTCCAAAAAAAAAAACATTTTTTAAAAGTAGGTGCTAAGGGGGCTTCTGGTAGACAAAAAGTAAACAAGAGAGTCAATTTAGTCTTTACTAAAATAGCAAAACAATCAATAATCAAGTGACAAAAGATGAGGCAATGGAATAGGTGCAGCCAGCAGCGTCTAAAGAGTTAGCCATGTTATCCCAGTCATTTGAAAAATCCATCCTTATCAATAAATATGCTTAGAAGAGCTTAAGATTCATAACACAAAACAGGTGATTGTGACATAGGACATTCAATCAGAATTTGCAAGAGAATATTATGCGCAAAGATTTAAGAGGAAAAAGGCTAGGAAAGGAAGGTGTTCAAATGGTGCTCTAAAGCCATTCGAACATATCTCATCCAGCCAACGGTGTGTCAGTGTGGGAAGTGGCATTTGAATGCGAAAGTAGATCTGATCGCAGCTAAGGTTTTTCTCATTATTTTTTGTATGTTTATCAAGTTTTTAATGGTTATTTTGTAATTTTATGTTATTGGGTTCAGGGTTGTAACCTATTAAAGGCATGTTCTAGACTTCATAATCATCGTTAATTCATTATTCCACTTTTGAATTAAAGTACTTAAGAGAGTTTCTCTTTGTCCTGGTGGATTCCAATTCAGTTAGGGTTTAACGTTACTTAGCTCTTTGTCTCTAAATCTTTCACTTTGTCCGATTGACTACGAAGATTACTTGAATATGCAGGCTCCCATTCTAATATAGCCTATGATAAAGTTTATTAAGCCTTACTCCTCCACAAAAGACACCTTAAGGAAAGAGGTTTACTCAAGACTTATAAAGCCCACAACCTAAGTATACATTGGCAATGTGAGACTCTTAACATGCCCCTCACGTGTGGCACTATTGTCCAAACACGTGTACAACAGGAGGGAATGCCCAACATTATCCAGAGCTCTGAAGCTCTAATACCATGATAAAGTCCATTGAGCCTTACTCTTCTACAAAATGCACCTTAAAGGAAGAGGTTTGCTCAAAGCTTATAAAGCCTACAACCCAAGTATACCTTAACAATGTAGGATTCTTAACAACCTAGTAGCCATAAAATTCATAGTTGAAAAAAAAGGAAGAAAAAAAAGGAGACAGAAAATTACTAAATTGATCCAGGGGGTCTAGCCTTGTATCAAATCAATCCCTAAGGTGCAAAAATTATCTTAACTATTTTTGGGGTAACATCTTATCTCAAACTGGCTGTCCACATCATTGCCAATATTGTCTTTCCATGTAAACTAAATGCCGAGTCAGCTTGACACATGGCATAAAAAAGAGAGGGAACGCAACTACTCCCTTAGCAGACAAATGTGGTGGGGGTGGCCAAACCACCCCAAAAGTCAGAGGGGCTGTTCGGCCACCCGTAAAGGCCAAATTTGGGGGTGGTCAATCATCCCCAAAGGCTAGGTGGTTTGGCCCCCAGGCCAGAGGGCCGATTTTGAGGGTTGTCGAGCCAAGGGGGTGGCTGCATCCTTCCTCCTTTCTTGTTTTTTTTTTTTTTTTTTTTTTTTTTTTTTTTTTTTTTTTTTTTTTTTTTTTTGCCTTTTCACGTATCAAGTTTTATAAGCATTTAGCCTACATGACGAGATGATATTGATGATGATGTAGACAAACACTATCATGTCACGGTCTCCGTCAACAAAAACTAACGGAAGAGGTATAGAGGGACTAGTTTGATAAAAGATGTTACCCCAATGATCTTTTAATATAATTTATGTACCTCAATCACCAATTTGATACAAGGCTAAATTTACCCTAGGAATCGATTTAGAAATTTTCCAAAAAAAAAACAACCGAAAAAGAACATGTTACAATTTCTTTAAAAAAGATTTCTTAATTAGAATACAACTACACCTGAACAAAACAATGGCACCTAAATGAATAGCATACAAGAAGCAATGACGAAAAGACTATGAATGTGTGTGCATCTATGCATGAGAGAGAGAGAGAGAGAGAGAGAGAGAGAGAGAGAGAGAGAGAGAGAGAGAGAGAGAACCTTTGTCAAGTAAACTGCATCCTGGATTTGTTGAAGGGTATCTCTCATATGATCACCTTGCACCAGCATGTCTTCGACAATGTCATAAGCAATCTGCCAGATCATTTATTACAGATATAAGTTTAAAAATAAAAACATAATGATTGGATTCCAGATTAAATACGCAAAGTAGCACATGTACCTCACTTCTCTTCAGCTGAATAGACAGCATCTTACTTAAAGTCCGGATGCTAGAAAGAGGACCACGAATCTGTTGAGAGATTTTAATGCAAGGACAATCACAATAAGTTTAATAAACGACTGTAGAAACCAAACAGCAACAAAAAAAAAAAAGCAAGACAGCTTACTTGCTCAACGAGATTGCTCATCCTGACATTATTTTGCCACGATGATTGCTTGAGTAACATTGCTTTCTGTGGAAGAAGCAAGCAAGTTAGCAAGTGTTCGGAATGAAAAAGAAAAAAGAAAAGAAAATAAAATAAAAAAAGTGTAAAACCCAAATATGCCAAAAACTTATAGAGTGACATGCAACGCAGTCAAAACAATAAAAAACAAGTAAGAAGAATTATAACCAAGGTGATTACAAAGCTACAACTCAAACTCATCAGTTTTAAACCCAACTGATAGCAGATGATTAAAAACATACAGAGTGAACTAAAATTGATATTTATAGAGGCCAAAGTTTCCCCAGGCAACCATTAAAGCACTTTACAGACTTGAATTCCTTGCTTATACAGTTATACTGTCAGTTTAGCACTCTTATTATGAAGTTTTTGTAAAATGTGTCAAACTCAATTAGCATAATTAGAATTCTTAACGTGGGTCTGGTGTTGAGGGTCGTTCTTCAGTCCTCAGAGTTTGCTTTGAAGGTCTCAAATCATGAGGTTACGGCGTCTCCGAGACTTTTGGATTGGTATGATGGGATTAACTCGGATGAGAGGATTGTCTTGACTGGGTTGAGGAGGGTGATGAATCAGTTGAGGAGGAAGATATTTCTTGGGTCGAGGACGGTGATGATTATCCGTGGGAGGGTGATGGAATTTTTCCTCAGGACTAGAAGGCTAGAGAAGATGCAGCTGTTGCTTTGTTTCTGATGGGTGCGTGGTCTTTCCCCCAGGTGTTGGATGGGTTGTCTCGGGTCCCTCTCCCTCTTTTGAAGGCAGGTTCTGCTTCCGAGCCAAAATGCCATAGGGAACTGAAAAACTTGAAGTGTTCTATTAATTATGAAGGGTCTAGCCTTGGTAAAGGCAAAAGAAAGTAGTGATGTTGGGTTGTGGGTTTCTTTTTAGTCTTTTTCCGGTTATTTTTTTTCTTACTTGTCTTTGGTGTCCTTGTGTATACTTCCGGTGTACTTTAGGGTCACCTTACACTTTTTATAAAATTCTCTTATTAAAAAAAAAAAATCTTAACGTGAGTTCATATAACCAGTTGTAGGTGACAAGCATATGAGCAAGCATCGGTTGGGGACATCAATACCAAGAGCAGAGGCAACTTCAACCACATATATTAAACAACAGAATAAACATTCAGTCTTTGTCCTCTTTCATTAAACGGCACTCTAACGAGTAATGCCACATTGTCACAAAGTACTACCACTCTATTTCCAAAATACAATGCCAGAGAAAGACACAAGTTATCTACCTGATCCATAACATAAGCCATAGCTAGAGACCGAGCTATGTTGATAGCATTTGCTCTTTGCTCAGCACTAAACCTGTACATTCTCTTCGGCTCTTCCTTGACACTCTGAATTTCCCATGATTTCATACCCGAGCTGAGAGGCGAAGCATATGCTTCCTCTGGAGAAGGTGAACAGTGAATCAAATCGTGCCCTTCACTCTCTTCATTCCCACACATTTCCATCGCAAGCTCGGCAACCAAGAATCCCAACACAAATGGATGTTTCACCATTGGAAAAACCACAGCCCTATTCTCAGGCACAACTTCTACCTACAATTTCAATTTGAAATTCAATTCAATTCAATCAATAATAACCATCATTAACAAAAACGAGCAAAAATTGAAAGCCAGTGAGTGACACACCAAAATAAAAAATATCATACTTGTTGATTGGAGAGTGCAGCTTCTGCTGCGCGCAAACCTGTCGGAATACTGAAATTGCCGACTATGATAACAGTGTCAGATACATCCACTCCTCCAGGATAAACAGTAACACGACGTAGCTCTAGACGGTCCATGACATAACTACCAGCTGGTCTTACATAGACCTACATAAACCACTTTAATTACTTTTCTTTCTAAAATAAGCTTAATCTAATTTAATAACATTTTCCAGATCAAAATGCTGCTCCATTTTGGATCATAATTCTTACGGAACTCAACTTCCTCAATTCCTAACCACTATTTTCATATTAATTGTACAGATTTTAAGTGGTCTGCAATGAATTCAAGAAAAATTAAGAATATTCTAAAATATGAACTCAGCATTACGCATGTGATAAATGCAGAGGCGGTAAAATCTAATATACTTAATTTGAACATAGTAGTTAGGATTTGAGGAGACTGTTTCCAGAGATATTCATCCCTCACTTATTTTAGCTAAAACACCTGAAATTTTCTCGGCAGCCAAACAGAGCTAATGGAAAAACGGACAGACTGAGTAACTGACAGACCGTGAGCAGAGCGTCGGGATCGACGATTCGGCGAAAGAGGTCTAGCTGCTCGACGCAGAGTCTCTGAAAATCGGGGCTCGGGAGGACGAGGCGACTCTTTTGGTCCTTGTCGATCCGCTGCATGAACTCCACGGGCGAGGTGGAGGCTCTGCGAATGGCGGAGGCGAGGGCGGAGGCGGAAGAGACCATGGCTCCGTCGGGCTCATCGTCGTCTTGGGACACGTGGCGGAGCGTGTGGCTTGGGCTAGAGCTTGCGAGCGAAGAGGGAGAGGAAGAGCGGGCGAAGAGGAGGAAGGAGCGTCTTCTGTGAGTATTTGGTCCGAGAGAGTGAAGGGAGGTGTAGAAATGGAGGGCACAGGTGTGAGAGTGTGGGCTGGAGAGAGGTGGTTGAGGAGGAATTGCAAAGAGTAACATTGTACCCGATGGGAGAGAGGAGGAGGAGTGGGCGAACCAAAAGATAATACAAACAAATAGACGACATTTTTAAAACACTCGACGACGCCGTTTGGTTTACTTGTGTATAAAGACCCGCCTTTGCATCCTTTTCCGCTTGGCTTTGTATGGATATTTAATTATTTATATAATAATTGCACAAATTTCCTTTCTGCTTGGATGGTTCTTTCTTTTTTGTATGGATAATTATATAATTGCACAAATTTCCAAAATCATTACAATCTTGACCATTCGTGAGCCTCTACTAATTGAAAATAACAAAAATATACATTTTGTGAGGCATTATATATGAATACAACTGTATTTATACATGTTGCTAGCAAAAAAATAACCATATTTATGTTTAGACCAGGGCGAATTTTTTTTTTTAAAAAAATTGGGTTGGGCTAGGTCCGCTCATGTGTTTAAAGTTTTTATATATGAATAACTTATTTTGTATTAAAAAAAAGTGCTTCAAATCGGGACCGAAACTCAATTTAAAATAATTGAGGCATTTTGAATTGTTTGTTGACACAAATAAAGTCAAGACAAACCTCTAAAACTATTTCAATATTAGACCTCTTAGACATATCATAGTTTCAAACTCTTAGAAAGAAGATCTTTTGCCTCCCAAACAAGGGATCTTAGTAGGCAATAAGGATTAAGGAAGAATTGGTGTAGCCTCTTGTTGGCTTATGAAACTTTTTTTATTGGGTTAATCATACACTTTATATGTTTTTAGCTATTCACATGGCACCATTAAATTATACAAGTCTTTGATAAGAATCCACAACGTATTAGAATGTTCTTATTGTTGATCATTTACTTCGATAACGTCAAGAGTTCCTTAAACATTGTATTATTTCACACCTAATAAATCATTAACCCTTTCCCATCTTGCTAAGACTATATATAGAATGTTGTTAGAAATTATGGGCAATACAAAAATATAGAATAATATTGTACATTTGTACACGTGTAGAAGCACTGATTTCAAATCTACAGGTTACGCTGGCAACTTTAGGTGTCATATTATCACATATAATTTATATTTGTCTTAAGTGCAGCTTATATAGGTTTTTGTTATTAGAGGTCCATATTTTCACCATTTTGAAAATAGTGATTCACATTAATATGGTTACCTCTTTTTTTCTTTTTTCTTTGTTTTAATTAATTTTGAGGCCAAATGGTAGATGAAATTTTGACATTTAACCTGTGTGCATTACATTGTTTTGAAATTGGCTAGACAGGGAATGATTCATTTTATTCTTTCATCATTCTCTTATTTTTTTTTACTTTTTAAAATTATTATTTAATTTGTAGAGTTTAGTATATTTTAATATGAGCTCTACAGATTGAATATTAATTTTAAAAAGTAGAAAAATAAAAGAAGGACACGATCCACACGGACCAAGTGAAGCCATCATTTCCAATAAATTTATCAAGCTTATGTCACGGACCAAGTGTAGCTATCATTTTTCAAAAAGTTTTACGAAGCTTCTCTCATTTTTGCACCAAATGGAGATTAATTGATTCTAAAAAGTGGATAATTTACTATCTATGGATGAATAGGTCTCGGGGACCCTAATTTTTTATGAAGCTTCTCTCTCTCTCTCTGTGTTATCTTACCTGAAACAGCGACCCTAATTTTGGAGTATTAGAGTATATCTCGCCTAAAAATCGAACCCATACTTGGAAAATTTTCCCTCCAGGTAGAGTAGTAGTAAAGCCTTCAAAGTTTTGACCAGGGATCCTAACGGCTCGCGGCCAAAATATTATTCTTTGACCCCCACAAACCCTAACGGCCTTCCATTTACTTTGACTGCCCTCCCCACTTCACTCCACACATTTAATTACTCTCTCTCTCTCATTCGTTATAGCCGTTGGAGCCTCTGCCTCTCTCTCGCTCTCTCTCTCTCGCTCTCTCTCTCTCTCTCTGTGTTTGTTACAATGGCGAGCGAGTTTTCGTTTGTTTCAGACATGAACACCACCACCGCCGTGAAACCCTCTGTTTCTTCTTCGCTGAAGCGGAAAAGGCCCCCCAAGATTGAGATCCCAAGTGTCTTGCAGGAAATCCAAACGGATAGGTCCACATCCCGAGACCCCGCGCCCCAAGACGACGCCGTATGCCTCGGTGAAATCGGCGTCTGGGTTTCCTCCGTCAAAGGCAAGAAGAAATTCATGGAAGACACCCACAAGATCCTTCCTTGCTTACAAGGCAAATCAAACAAAGTAAGTTACTGGGTTCTCTTTATTTTTCGTTTTTTTTTTATACGTTTTTTTATACCGTTCTTCTTTTTTTTTGGTTTTTTTTTTATGCTGTATGAGGCTTGTATAGTACGTGGATAATTGGCGGTTGCTGATTGTGTTTGGTTTTGTTGGTAACGTGTAGGGGTTTTTTGGTGTTTATGATGGACATGGAGGCAAGAAGGCTGCGGAGTTTGTGGCGGAGAATTTGCACACTAACATTCTCGAAATGATGGAGAATTGTAAAGAACCTACGGCGAAGGAAGAGGCGGTTAAATCTGGGTACATGAAAACAGACCAGGAGTTCTTGAAGCAGGTTATTGCAATTTGCGTTCCTCTAATTTCCACAACTCTTGGGTTGCTCTAATTTAAATTCTCTCTGCTAGTGAATTAATGAAAAGAAAAAACCAACTTCATGTCTGTAGCTTGTTATTGCAAATAGCAGAAGAACCATCAGTGAATTTGAATTTATGTGATGACCGGGAAAGCTTCATTGATGGTAGCACATTTTCGATGCCTTTGAATTTGATAGTTTGCATAAGTCAGGATACTTGGCTCACATGATCGTGTAAACTGATTATGACGGGAAATTATTCATTGATACAAATCTTGTCCACTTGGGTTTCCGTTATTCTTGGTCCTTAAAAGCTGCTGGACTAGACTTAATTTTTTTTGGGGTATCTTATATAGAAGTTGTCTCTCACTTTAGACTGGTTGAATAGGATGCATTAGGGGTGTACAAACGAAGCGGTTGTAACCGCTTTAAAACCGTTAACCGCTTTAAAACCGCTAACCGCTAACCGTATAACTACATAACCGCTTTCAAAAGCGGTTATAGGGTTTGGAAAAAACGGTTAATAACCGCTAACCGCCTACCTACCTATATATATACCTCCATTTAAACCTCTAAAGGAAAATGATTAGGAATTTAGGATCATCTCTATTTACAACGCTCATTCGTATTTTCGCATGAACTGCTCCAAGATTGATGATAATAATGATATAGTAATATTTAAGAGGCCCCTCTAAAAGTCTATGGTTTGGTCAACTCTTCTCTGTTCTCACACCCTCCTTTCGTTGCATTCAGACTTCTCTGTTCTACACTATTATTAATATATAGTGTAGCTCTCCATCTCAACAACTTTACGCAGCTTCGATCGATCTCCTGTGATTGATTCCATTCGATCTCCTACCTTTTTCTTTTCGCGTATGGGATCCGTGGTGATATTGATCAAGAAAGGAATCTGAAACAGAGGACTGAGAATTAAAGATGCCGGGGGGGGGGGGAAAGAGGGACAGAGTTTGGAGTATACCCCCACTTGGTTGTCGTTGTTGTCTGCAGTGTTATCGTTCTGATCTCTCTCGTTGTCAAGCGAATCCTCCATTACCTTGGCAAGGCATGCACATGTTGGTCTTTCAAATCAATGCCCGGAAGCTTTTAGTCCCACACCGAAAAAATAAGAGAAGCTGGAAGTGAACACTGGCTATAAAAGAAAAACCCATAAGCTTTTAGTCCCACATCGAAAGAAGAAGAGAAGCTGGAAGTGAACGCTGGCTATAAAAGAAAAACGGATGAACTCAACAGAATATACCTTTCCCGGCCTAAAAGTGGCCAAAACAGGCCCAAAATCGGCCAAAAACCAATCTAAACCGGTTCAAAATCGGTCCAAAATCAGCTAAAAACCTAAATTACAAAGCGGTTATATAACCGCCGGTTATTTACTCAATAACCGCTAACCGGGTGTTATAAAAATAACCGCCTCCGCCTAGGCGGTTAGCTGTTGTTGTTGGTAAAATGCAATAACCGCCTAGGCGGTTAGCAGTTTTAACCAATAACCACCGATTATAACCGTTTGTACACCCCTAGGATGCATGCCATTATGCAGACTACGGGTTTTAAGTTATTCTTTTCTTGATGAGGTCAACCTTTTTAAAAAAAAAAAAAAAAGTTTCAGGGCCCAATGACATCCAACCTCAGCACTGCTCAATTTTGACTGTTTGGTTCTGTTTTCATCTTGGCCTACCGTTCTTTGTGCTCTATTCTAAATACTAAATGTGAAACTGACACCAACTCATTGAAAAAGCATCTGTGGTGGTGATGAACCCCGTTGTTAATTCATTGGTTTTGAGGCCACTTGATCTGTTTTATTCATTTGGATAATGGGAAGCGGAGATCTCTTGTTGCACACGTAAATATGCATTGAAATTGTGGGAGGCAGCTCATACATACCCCCAGCTTACCATGCCTGTTGATTTTTTTCTTATTTTTTTGTATTGTGGGAATGCTAAATTTATTATTTGAAAGTAAATGCAGGGTTTAGGCAGTGGTGCATGCTGTGTCACAGCCTTGATTGAAGGGCAGGAGGTTGTTATTTCAAACTTGGGAGATTGCAGGGCTGTTCTTTGTAGACGTGGAGTGGCAGAAGCTCTTACAAGAGATCATAGAGTGGAGCAGGAGGATGAACGGAAAAGAATAGAGGATAAGGTATGTGTTGTAGTATAGTCAAACTTGGCTGTTTTGAAGGGTGGAGCAAGAATTATTATTGATGGCATCTCTCAATACTCTGATGCAGGGAGGATATGTCGAGATCCATCGAGGAGCATGGAGAGTTCATGGGGTACTTTCGGTTTCCAGAAGCATAGGAGATGCACATCTGAAGGACTGGGTACTGGCTGAGCCTGATACAAAGATCTTAAAGCTGACGCCAGACATGGAATTTCTTGTCTTGGCTTCTGATGGACTGTGGGAAGAGGTGAGAGGAAAAGTAGGAGAGGTTTATGCGTAAAAAATCCATGCTAGAGCTGAAAGATATGTGAAAAATCAATGCTTATGGAAGTATTACCATTACCCTTATGCTCACGTTTGGTTTATCTTTTTTGCTAAGTAACACGTTTGGTTTATCTTTTTTGCTAAGTAACATGTTTGGTTTATAATTAATTAGTTAACTTCAGTTTTTATGCCTTGCATTTCGTCACTGATAAGCATTCCTGTCATCTAGCTAAAACGCCATCTTAAGTTATAACTTCTGGCATAAGTTTATTGCTGCTTAATCAGTGGAAAATCAATGGCACATGAGCATCTGTGATGGCATAGACTGATACACAGATATTTGGCGTGAAAATGAAGGTTGCTTGCTTTTTTGAGACAAACACAATTTGTTTATATACAATTTAAAGTTATTAGTGCATTGCACGATGTGCCATTGCTCTCCTGTGTTTTTGCAGCGTCTTTATTTTGAGTCAGATACAATTTATTAGTTGCTGAAATATTGAGGTCCTTCTGCAAGACAAATCTTAATCTACATTTGATCTTATTTGATTGTTAACTTTGATGTCGACCATTTTGCGCAGGTTGGCAACCAAGAAGTTGTTGATACTGTCACACGATTATGTCTAATTGAAAAGAGATTGGGACCCTCAAGTGATCTTCAGAAAGATAATGACGATGGTTATGGCTGTGTGAATGTGAGTCCGACTTCATCAAAGTTACGCAGGATTTCACTGGTCAAGCAACCGAAAGGGATGGGTCGGTCTCTGAGCTATAAGAAAACCTTAAATAGACAGAAAGGTAATGAAGATGACTTTCCGAGTGAAAACGAAGGTCCGCCATCAAAGTCACGAAGAATATCATTGGTCAAGCGCGTAAATATGAAAACTGAATCTCCATCTAAAGAAAACATTAGCTATAAAAGGAGACCTCCCCATGGTGGACTTGCGGCTGCTTGTAAGGAGCTCGTGAACCTTGCTGTGAGTAGGGGTAGCTTGGATGACATCACTGTGATGATAATTGATCTAAACCACTTCAGATGTAACTGCTGAAGTTGGTGGATTAATCTAGACCTGTTGATTTTTCACTTATGCTCTCAAAGTATGCCTTTTCTCCTGTACATATCTGATGATTGCAGTTGCATAGAGCCCAGGGTCTGATTCTTTTACTTGGATTGTAACAGGAAATTACTTTTTCTCTTTCTTTTATTTGTGCTTTCTAGCTCAACCATTGTGCTTGTGACCACTCCCTGCAACTGACTCTGATCTTACTCTGGACCACCACTCTCTCCTAATAATGCTTCTCCTCACCTCTTCACTTTTTTTTTTTATGTACATGCTGGTTTTTAATCTTTGGTATGATTATAATAGATAACTGTTTGAGATTCGGGTTGATGCAAGATTAAAATGTTGCTGGTATGGAGTGTTTCTTAAAGTTGTCAGACGCCTTTGGTTATAGGTTATCAATGCAGAATACAAAACACTCGATGCTTATTCCCAAATCCTCTGTGAAAAAGAAAAAGAAAAAGGTCTTGTACTGTATGGTGTATCACTTAATTATTAACTAATAAATAGAGAATTCTTCAAAGTCCCGTGCATCTCAAGTTAATTGTCTAACTTACGTTTATTCAGGAGAAAATTATCAAAGCATCAATTTTATCTCTAAATAGTTACATTTGATGGGAAAAAAGCTCAGTGGTATTAGAGGACTGTTGAGAATACTATAACTAGTAATACAAGTTTTTTTTTTTTTTTTTTTTTTTTTTTTTTTTTTTTTTTTTTATACAAGTATCCCCCGAGTCCTATAGCTGCAGTGTACTTCGTTCATTGAACGGCTGGTCTACCGAGGTGGTAGTCAAACCTTTCTAGCGCATTTATTGCCTACCAGGATCCAATGACTAATCTCCGGCTCAGTATCCGACGCCATACCAGGTATTGAGCGGTTAAACACTAGCAGATGGTCAGAGGTCCAAAGACCCCCTCCCACACAACTGGGATGGCTGGCCCTAAGAGATTGTTTGCATCTGGATGGAGTCGAACTTGAGACCTCGGGGGGTAATATTCCCTCAAAGCCACAAGCCTAACTAATACAAGTTCCTTACAAATTGACGTAATTATTCATGTGATATTTCATGTCAGTCATTAAATAATTAAATCTCTGAAATTTTGTTAATTTTTTAATAAAGTACACACAATCTCCTCAAACTATCACCTCATTGTCAATGTCTCCTCCCCTCTCAAACTACAAATTGTGTCAATCTCCCTCTCTAAACTATTGAAAAATGTCAATATCTCCCATGACAAAAATACCCTTCATAAAATTATTAAAATTAAAAAAAAAAACTATAAAAAATTATTTAAAAAATCTAAAATAACAAAAAGTTATACAAAAAAAAAAAAAAAGTAAAAATGGGGTTTTTTTTTTCCTTTTTTTTTTTTTTCTTTAGTTTCGTTTTTTAATTTTATTTTTTCGAATTTATAAAGACATTTTGTCTTATTAAAAAAATGTATGGCCATTTTTGTTAGTCTTAAGTGGGACATTGACAGGTTTTGGTAGTTTGAGGGAGGACATTGACATAATTGGTAGTTTGAAGGACATAGGGGTACTAAATCTTTTACTAAGATGATGTGGAGCTTATTCATTGGAGATAATCAAAACAATTAATGAATAATCTCTACATCATCTTAGTACTCATCTTTTACTAAAAGATTTTGTACCTCTAGCATTTCTTTTAACAATTAAGTGGTAGTTTGAAAGTGATATATGTACTTTCTTTTTTTTTTTTCTTTTTTTTTTTCTTTTTTTTTAATTGATACGGTATCACGTGGCACTTTATTAGGACTACCACTTGAAATTGAAGAGTTGTTATAAACACGGTAATACTCTTCCAAGCATTTTCCGTGATAGATGTTTGTAAAAGAGCGCCAATCAATCTTTAACCCCATAATCCTCCAGCTTACTCGTTTATTCCAATTGATTGCCTTAATTCCCTTTCTGGGGCTCCTTTGTTTTGTTCGAACTTTAGAGAAGCGGTGGGATTCCCTCATTTTTTTTTTTTTTTTTAATTACTGGAACTCCAGTCTCCAGTGCAGTGAAGACTGAGAGTTGGACCAGATCTGTGCAGATTCCTTACGTTTTCTGTATGTCAACCCTAGATTCCTTCCTGCTCACTTTTCTGCAACAGCTCGACTGAAAAGTTAAGGAAAACCCAAGGTAAACAATAAAATAAGTAGAATTTGTAAACAACCCACATCGTAAATCCAAATCCTGTTTAATGTGTATATCTTTTTCATCACTTGCTTCCTTTTTATCCCCCACCTGGGCCACCCACATGCTCGTGCCTGAAAGGACTCACCCATGAACCTTTTTTTGTTGGTACACTTATCACATGAACTCCAAGACAGATGTAAAGGGATTAGTTTGCTTTTTACCGTTAAAAGAGAGATAATTCTTGGAGATAAAACCTATCATTGAAGCCAAACTACTTTGAAGAAGGGAAAAGTTGAAAAATAGAAAGAAAAGCAGAACACAAGTTGAAAAGCCTACACGGCTGCTTCGCACATACTTAATATAAAATGTGTTGTTCTGCCCTTATTCCCACTCCCCTAACTTCACCCTTCCAATTTAAAGACCGAGCAGTATCCTCTTGATGATAGCATGCAGAAAAGAAATCCTCTGCCACTGCCACTTCCACTTCCACTTCCACTTCCAGCATCTATGAGCCAGATCTTGTGGGTGAGATCTTGATCCAATTCATATTTCATACTTCTCTGTTTGCCAAGTACTGCTTTATCCTTAACCGCCTGTTTGTTTCCAGAGTTGTACTCTTTCCTATACATAAGCTGATCAATTCTCTTACACCTTAATAGAGTGCCATGCATGATTCAATTGGAATTCCTGCTTGCTTTTCATCCGGTGAGAGGCCAGCTGATGACCCATCAACTGTGATCAGGTCAGGCCAGAGCGTATCGATGTCGGTTTATCGAACAAAGATTGCCGGTCAGTGTCGTCTGATCACCATTACATGGTGCAAGGACATGTTACAACATGGCCTATCTGTTTCTGTTCGAGAATTAGATGGAGATGAGCATCATCGGTGTAAGGTGGAGCTCAAGCCATGGTACTTTTGGAGGAAACAAGGTTCCAAGCACTTTATGGTCGACGGTAAGACAGTCTGTGTGGTTTGGGACCTTAAAGCTGCAAAATTTAACGGCGAGACAGAGCCACAAACAGATTACTATGTTGCCATTGTTTGTGAAGAAGAGGTGGTTTTAGCTGTTGGTGATCTAAAGAAAGATGCCTTCCGGAAAACTGGGTGTAGGCCAGCTCTTATCGAGCCCACGTTGGTTTCAAGGAAGGAACATTTGTTTGGAAAAAAGAAATTCTCCACGAGGGCTAAATTTCAAGAGAAAGGTAACATCCACGAGCTCTCAATTGAGTGCAAAAATGCTGCTATCAACAGCGACAACTCTTTAGGTGGGTTTGATCCACAAATGGAGATTAGGATAGATGGGAATCTAGCCATTCATATCAAGCATCTTCAATGGAAGTTTAGAGGCAATGAGTCCATCAGTGTAAGCAAAATTAAAGTAGAAGTCTATTGGGATGTCCATGACTGGCTCTTTAGCTCTGGTACACGGCATGGTCTATTCATATTCAGGCCAATTTCATCATCTGTATCTCCATCTCCATCACCAACACCAGCACCATCTTCAGCTCCTTCATCATCATTGGCATCAATACATCTGTCAGCTCAGGAAGCGAATTCTGCGACAAGAGAGGAAGATAAGGCAGGTGGGTCGTCCAGATTTTCCTTGTTTTTCTATGCTTGGAGGGTAGAATGATCAATTTGGCTGAGTGGGTCCCGATCTGGTGATTACCATCGTCATCAACATCATAAAAACCATAGCCATTGCCCAGGAGTTGAAAAAGGAGATGCGTGTGCATGTTCATACAGAATTTGGATGGTAGTCTTTGGATTTGAGTACAAGAGAAATAGATTGGAAGCTTGGTGACTGGTGAGCGACACAAGGGCCCAAAGTGAGTTGGTGCTTAGCTACAGCTGGGATTGAATAATATGGACATGATTAGACAGGCCAGATTGGATCACATATATCTTGCCTAATAGTTGGTATTGCCAAAGGTGACTGAAGCACCCAACGAAACAACATGTGCGTATGTGTGTGATGCATATGGGATAAGCCCTTGTTTCTTCAGTAATTTTGTTTATAAATGTTATCCACGATTGGACGTTTATAGTTCACATTGTTCCTTGAAGCACTCGATGTTACCAAATTCATGTATATCATGCATGGAATGTTCCTTTATTTATTGGTTCTAAATTCCATTGTTCATTGCTTTCATTATTGTATTAAATTCTTACTACTCCCATTTTTTAGAAATGAGGATTCTTGTTATTAAACTGTCCGAATTTCAGCTTAAGAGAGGATGTTGCATGGCACACCTGCCATAGTCAAGTCGGTCTCGCATCTTAAGCTGTTTGGGACAAATGAGCCCCACATGGTATTTCTTTTGAAATATATATATATATGAGTTCAGGTGCAGCACTTTAGCTTTTTAGTTAATAAATTATGTATGGGTCGGATGAAAGTCTGATGGGAAGGGACCGGATAGCACTGCTCCTCTCAGACCAGTGGCAGAGCCAGAATATTGGGTTAGGAGGGTCAAGATTAAAAATAAAAAATTAAAATATTCTTACCATTTGGAGCATATGCTATTGCAAGGGGAGGATTCTAGCCATTTATGTGTGTATGTTGCTTGGTGAGCCCAAACTTTATGGCTCATTTGAGTGTGCGATTTTTTGAAAAATTATGAATACTGAGAATTTTTTTAAAAAAAAAATTATATTTGGATGTTTTAAAAAACCTGAGGCAAAATTAGAAAAAAAGAAAAAGAAAAAGAAAATGTCATTCTGCATCAATATCAATAGCATCGCACCACCAAAGCATGCCTACCCTACTGTCATTATTTTCGTTTGTCAGAGACTCAAATATACTTCTTAGTTCTTGTTTATTTAAACAGAGCGTTTTGGCGTTAAACAAAAAGCTTAAAACGGTGCATTTTTTTTAAAAAAAAAATGTGAAAACATCATCTTCGACCTCCGTTTAACCTAATTCCAAAATGTCTAATTCGCCTGAAGATTTGAAACAGTGACAAATCCGTCGGCGTGAGTCATGCGCCTCTATTTTCTTATAAAATATTTGCTCATGATGAATGTATGGTTGAGGGAGGCAAATATGAAATCCGTAAAAATTTTACAGGGGTAAAGAGAATTTTTGGAAGGTGAGCAGGGCATTTGACCCCTCTCAGACTGCTTAAATTTCACATAAATTTAAATAGCCTAATAATAAAAAAATTCAATCTATTTTTATGTTGCACCGACTCTATATGAAAAACATAAATCTGTACCCCCATTAAATTTAATTATGGAGTTTCACCATGTCATTAATGATAGTGAAATAACATTAGTTATCCCTCACTTTCTTAATTTACAATTTCACGAATGGTGAGTTGAGTGTGAATCCCTGTTGACAAAGAGGTTGAAGACAGAAACTGCTATTGGGGGCTGCAGGTTGACAGACCGGTTAGCAGAAGATTTGATTTGTCCTTAGTGCAATCTATAGTGACTAAAGTTTTCAAATTGAAAGTATATAGACTAAATTGGCAAACATAAAAGTCTTAAGGGTTATATTTATATTTTTTTATTTTCAAAAATTAAATTGCAACTCAACACTTAAGTAGATGCTGATTTTTCATCACTCTTTTCAAACTTATCATCAACAAAATATTAGAATATTAATTAAATGATTAGGAGTAATGCTATTAAGTTGTATGTTATACGAATACTATACAACTTGATGATGTGACATGAAAATTAACAATTGAATCAGCACTTGTAAAAAAAATCAATGATTGATTTTTTTTTTTTTTTTGATCAAGCATTACTCAATGATTAAATCAATAAATATTTTCTATCAATTTAAGCTTTTAGGATTATTAATGATTTAATATGATATCGGAGCAAACGTCATGCTCTGATATTCACCTTCGATTTTAGTTAAATATTTCACATATTAAGTCTCACTTATTAAAAATGAGTTTGAGCCCGTAAGTGATGGGTATTATAATAATAACTACATAATTAATTAGTTTAAGCTCATACGTGAGGAGTGTATTAGAATATTAATTAAATTATTAAATCAATCATTTCTTATTTAAAATTTTAAGATAGCAAATGATTTAACATAAAAAAAAAAAAAAAAAAAAAAAAAAAAAAAAACCTGCTGAGCCCTACTTAATTATTGGGTTTTTTTGGCAAAGACATGTACAGAACAGAACAGAACAGAGTAGTGGGTTGTTAGTTTTTGAAATTAGTAAAAAGTGATGATGTGATATAAAATAAAAAGAATTTGTATAAAAAAGTGAAAAAGTTTTGTATTGTAGTGAATTTTTTTATTTGAATAGTAATAAAAAATTATTGATGTGATATAAAAAAGTGAAAAAAAAAAGTGGGAATGTTTTGATGTTAATTAATAGTGAAAAATATAAAAAAATGAGAAAAAAAAAAAAGAGTACATGAACAGTACTGTAATGTATTGTTCCTTGACAAACAAGCCCAGTGACTCGATATGTTATCCTAGGACATTTTTTTCCTTCTTTGAATGAGCCATCTCAATCAACAAAAGATCTTGTCTGAATTTATTTATTTCCTAAATGCTCCAAGTTATGTTTTTCCACTAACGAGATGAATTGAACCATCATCATACACATGGTGAGATGGTTCAATTATTGTTCATTTTCTTTTCTAGGCAATATACAAGCACCGAAGCAAAAGGAAAACAATATATGGGGGATATTTTATCCTGAAATTATTGCTCATTTACCTAAACGACTAAACGAATAGCAACTCCCACCCAAAACAGAAAAAAGATAAAAGATGAAAACGACTGCGGATGGCCCCATTCCAAGATGACTCTCACATATAGTCACATGCATTGTAACCTGAAAGACGGGGGACCAATGCTTGGATAATTTTGGGCCCTTCCTGGCCCATCTGCCTAAAAGGATAAGTCGCGTCACTAGTACATGCTCCACTGCTGCCACGGAAAAGGCTGTTCCCTCCACGTCCGTGAATGTTCTTTCCAAGATAAAAAGGCCAAACTTCTTTTATCCCCAAAAAGAAAAGAAAAAAAGTGTGTTCCAAAGTGATTTAGTGGTCCTTTCTTTCGAGAAAAATGATAGAAATATATCATTTTTACAACAAGTGTACAACAACCCTCTCATATGGGGTGGGCTCCACAGTGTATGGGGCCCACCCCATGTGAGAGGGTTGTTGTACACTTGTTGTAAAAGTGATGTACGGGAATCAGTTCTTTTCTTTCGAGGACATAAATTTTCAATTCAGCCTATAAGCTGCAAGTAATATTATTCATTTATTCACAAGTCACATTAATCAATATAAAATAAAATAAATATAAAAAATAACATTACTCAAAATTATTATATGTTTATTGAAATATTAAAAAATTAAGTATTTTTCACGTGTTAATTAAAAAATTATATATATAAAAGTTCTTACATGTTAAAGAACGCATAACAAATATTTTAGACTTTTTTGAAAGAAATTTCTTTAATTCAAAGGAAATTTATATCCTTTGACAAGCTATTTGCAATGAAATTGGTGGATCCGAAAATGAGCCATCAGCTATTTGTCCGAATATCCACTTGTTTGCGGCCTCGGTGAAATGGACCCCATCCCAATTAACCCGAACCGATGGATCTTTGCACGAATTTGCCATCAAAATCTCTTTACCGTTGATAGTCTTCTTGGCCCCACATTTCACGTACCGGTTGAAATTATATTTCCCACCATGCCCACAGCATGCTACAAGAGGATGCTGGAATCCTTCACATTCACAACAAAAGAACAAAGATAATAATAATAATAATAATAAAATATATATATTTTTTTTAAAAAAAAAAAAAAAAAAAAACTTATTTTGATAAAAAGGAAGTAAGAAAGTACCATATTTTTTGGCTTGGGTAATGAGGGTGTACTTCACTGCGTAGACATCAACATAGGTGATTACGGCCTCTGGAAGCTCTTTCCTGAGTTGGACTACGGCTTCTTTCAATCTGCGGTTAAAATACTGGGCCACCTCATTGAACGGGCTGGCGCACCCATATTCATCTAATTGGGCCGCTGCGACGAGGAAGCGGTCCAAAATGTATGGCAGACAGCCCACTGGGCCTGTGTTGTGTATCCAAAATGATCTTCCTCCTTGACCATATATGTACTGCACGTAACAAAGCCCAGGTACCATCAACTTTTATGATTTAAAACCCTCAAGTTTTTAAAGCATTCTCCCACTTGGAACCCAAAAAAGTAGTAAATTATACTTTGTCCTCTACAAATTTTAAATCATTGCAATTAGATCTTATTCAGTTTTGGTTTCAATTTGTCTCCACCGTACAAATAAGACATTAATAGGTCAAAAAATATCAAAATTACCCCCAATATTCCAATGCACAAGATTTAGTTTTCATATTGGGGGTAATTTTGATATTTTACACACTTATATGTCTAACTTTTAACGGTTTATTTGAACAAATAGAGTAAATTGAAACTGAAACTTTGAAATACTGTCTAAATTGAAAATATCTAAAGTTCGTAGTAAATAATGTAGGGTGATAGTTTGGGGATCATTTTAATTTTGCTGTCTGAATTACATGCAATTCAAGCAATCCTAAAGAGAGAGAGAGAGAGCATGTGCGGGGTAGGTGAAACCTACACTTTGGGATGTTTAGAGCAAGTGTGCCCCGCACTTGCCTTCTCTTTGGGGTCGTCCGAATTGCAAATTGAGAGGATCCTCATCCGATAGTCTGCAAGGAAAAAGATAATTCGCCCAAAGGAAGAAGAGTTTATAACTTTGTATTAGACTCTTACCATAATGATATTTGAGAACTGGCCCAATACATCAGGGACAACATATGCCTTAACTTGTTCAGTGGTCATGTTGAGTTTGTAACCAGCAGTGAGATCGTTTTGGCCAATGTCAAAGGTGTACAGAGCTTCAGAGAAATAATCCTCCTTGGGCAACAATTTCTCAAAGACTTCTCCTGTGCCAGATTTTGAAACACTCCAACTTCAACACCAATATAACAAAAATGATGCAAGTGTAGGTTTGATTTCCTAAAGTAAGAAAGGAAAACCACTAACCTTTTTTGTTAAATATTTGGGATCTTCTGTGAAAATCTGAGAATTGAACAAACTGGACGTCTAATGAAACCGGACTATATCCACTCTGTGACATGGTTGTGTTCTGAGGTCTGATAGTTGATCCAGCAGTTGCAAAATTGGCTCCATGGTTAAAGTTTGAACCCACAGAGTCCAGATAAGCACTAAGATAAGGTAGTCCCAAGCTTTCCGCTAAAAATCAACAATTGGAATTAGTGTGCTTACTTAGACCTCCAAATAAGGTGTTATGACCATGTTTTAATGACTTTGTTTTCGGTCTTTATTTTCGGTTCGATTCCGTTCTCAAGTCAAAAACATTAACAAACAGCCCAAAACACAAAATACGCCTTCTTCAAAGAAAACTGTTTTCCCATTTACCTCACATCAAAACACTTTTTCAATCCTCAAACAGAAACAAAAAAAAAAAAAAAAAAACACCCCTCAAAACACATTTATGTCCAGATAAACCAGTGTCATTGATTTTCAATAACAATACCATGTTCTAATGGCAGATCTCAAGCTTTTGTAAGGTCAAGCCACAGAATGTATTTGTATAGTTCTTGAAGAAACCTAATCAAATGACAATCGTGTTGCCATTTTCCATTTTCTGTGCTTTATCATAGAGAAAATAAAAACAAGAAATGAGTCCTTCCCAAT
Organism: Alnus glutinosa; assembly: GCF_958979055.1. Lineage (NCBI taxonomy): Eukaryota > Viridiplantae > Streptophyta > Magnoliopsida > Fagales > Betulaceae > Alnus > Alnus glutinosa. Next base: position 2,928,719 of record NC_084886.1, on the reverse strand, counting down.
ATTATAAAAAACATCATGCTTGATTTGTTTTAGACAAGTATCTGAGCAAATCCGAAATCTAATGTTTTTCAAGCATTAACAATTACATGTTGTATTGGTACAGGTTACAACCTTCAGCTTAACCATTTTAATAGTTTGAAAAGGTTAAGGCAGAGTGTATGAATGTGTGGAAAATAATAAAACTTTATGCCAACACTAACAGTGCTACGAATCCATCTTAAGCAAAATGCATATGTGCTTCCACCCAAAAATGAAGTGAAAAGAGAGAGAGAGAGAGAGAGAGAGAGAGAGAGAGAGAGAGAGAGAGAGAGAGAGAGAGAGAGAGAGAGAGAAACTAAAGTACCTATGAAATCAATTACTAGACGTCCATCAGAATACCGTCCTGCTGGAGAATGGAAGTATGTTTCCCCATTGGGTGGAGGGGCTTGTCCAAATGCTGCCGACAAACCTCCGGTGTCTGAATTTGAGTCACCGAAGTTGAAGATGGCCGGAAAATCGCATTTGGTTATGGAGATGGTAGGACTTGGAAGTAATGCTATTGAAATTACTAGGCTAAAGATAATATGCATGTTGTGAGGATCCGCGAGAGAGAGAGTATTGTTGTCTATTTATAATACTTTACATGTACATCTCAGTTTAGATTACATCAAATATTATCCAAGTTGAGAAACAGATATGCATGTACCCAATAACCCAAAGGGAGCGGCTCCTCTCGCGTTTGAAATGGTTCAGTTGTCTCCTATTTTCATACATATGATATGAGAAACAAGTGTTTTTGTGAGAATTCCAAATTTAATAGGAAGAAAAAGCTCTGTTAATATAAAATTGACAGAAAAAAATAGCAAAGTTAATGGCACCATTATCGATGGAACATACCGCACGTTCGGGATACAAATCTAGGGACTCCGCAAATATCTCTGCCCATCCCATTTCTCATCAAGACCTAGAAGCTGATCGACGAAATCGGCGTCGAAAACCTCCGGTTTGGCGCCCCGCTGAATTCGCTCGTGATTTGCTCCCTCCCCAAGTACTTCAAGCAGGAGAATTTCTCCAAGCTTCATTCAGCAACTCGACTAGCTAAAGATGATAATACCCAGCTTCAAAACATCTTCATAGCAAACAATCTACACCAATTTCAGTGAGACAACATATTCAACCCAAGTGATACCAACACCCCCAAAGTCCAATTTTTTCAAACACAGAGTAGCATTGTAAAGAAAAAAATGACTAAATGTGTCCTGCATCCGGACACAAAAGCCGCCCGTGACTCCCAAGACTGTGAACTGTTAAGTATGAGTTGTAGAAGTTCGGGTGCCGTTGGTTTTGCAGTAGCTGTGTTGGTGGCCGACACCCAGATCTTATCCTTTTTTATGTGGATTTTTTGTCCTTTTTCATTAATTTTTTTAATGCACTTCTATTAGTTCCAATGAAAAGCCAAAGTTTGAAATGTCCAACTTCACGGGATATATAATAACAATCACCCAACAGTGCCAACACCGATAACTTCTTTTGTAACATTGCTATCGAAAATCTGTGACATGTCCGTTTGAAATCGAACTCAAAGCTCTATTTCATGGCAAAAAAGAACTTATCAACAGAAACACAACCACATTTCTGATACAAAGTTAGGATTCAGTAACTTCTTCATTGCATGATTGCAAGATTCCAATTGGAGCTTTGGGTTTGTGATCACAAAAGAATAGGCTTTCTACAGGCTTTGGTAATGGGGACTGCAGGGTCTGAGAGGTTGCCGTTAAGAATTTGGTTGGCTACCCATTTATTTGCAGCATGAGAATAATGTATGCTATCCCAACTAATGTAGACTGAAGGATTGCTGCATGAAGCCCCAAAGACTTCTGTCCCATTCACTATTGCCGTCTTCCCACACTCCACATCGTCAACCCCATAACCCCCGCAACAGGACCCAAGTGGATTAGCAAAACCTGCAAACTCCCAACACCAAAAACTAAAACTCTTATTTAGAACAAAATGAACATACGTACACACACACACACACACACAAAAGGCGAAGTTCGCAAAAGTGAAATCATATCTGTCAGCGCAAAATTCTGTTGTTCATGTATTCATAACGAAATGCAACTGAAGATGATCGAATTTGAAGCTTACCAAGCTTCTTTGCTTGAGAAATTAAAGAATATTTAGCTGAGAAAATGTCAACATAAGTAAGAATTGCATCTGGAAGTTGCGCTCTAAGTTGGGACACCCTCTCCTGGAGCTTCCTGTTAAATTCTTTGGCAACCTCATTGTGGGACTTCACGCAACCACTTTGGTCCTTATTTTCCGACTTTGGAGCATAATATATAACATCATAGGGCAAGCAGCCAATAGGACCTGTATTATGTATCCAAAATGCTCTTGCTCCTAGTTGGTATAGTTTCTGAAACAGTAAATGGCAACAACAATTACAAGATTCAATTCAAACAAGTCATTTCTATTTAGTAAATTGAATACATTAAGATGGTGGTTTGGATCCCAGAGAAGGTTTGCAGGTTAGAGAACGAAGTTCAAAATCAATATGATCCACTGTTGACTTCATAGCATGCTCCATATAAGTTGCAACTTGCATTTGGATGATCCAAATGATAGACAAATTGCAGAATACCCCTCGATTTTCTTCTCCAAAAAAAAGGTACAAGTTGTTGAGAAGCTATATAAGTCATAAATTTTTGTTACCTCTAGTGCCAGGGCAAATCGATTGATGATATTTGGTATTGATGCCAGTACTTGCTTCTCTGTCATAGACCAAAACCCACCATGAAGATCATTCTGTCCAATATCCAATGTGTACAAAGCCTTGGCAAAGTCCTCTGGTCTTGGGAGACTGCTTTTGATGTACGAGCTTCCACCTAATAACCAGAAACTACCAATGCGTTTTGATCAATCAAAATTCAAAAGCATAAAATATTTTCCGACTTCTCCACAATAACCACACATCTAACCTTCCTTGTATAGCTCAATGGTTCGCGCTTTGAATTGTTCAAACTGCAAAAGCTGTATATCAAGAGATATGGGGCTAAAACCCATGTCATATATTTTGGCATCTACTGGCTGAATCGTAGACCCTCCTGTAGCAAAATTTGCTCCATGTCGAAAATTTGTCCCAATAGAATCCAGATATGCATTCAAGTATGGTAATCCCAACTTCTCAGCTGCAAAATTTGGTACACTAGTTAAAATCGAGGTAGAGAATGCACCCATTGGATTTAGTCTTCTGACTAGTTCCATTTACTCTTAAAAGTCGGTACCTTTTATCAGGCAACACCGAGTAATTGAGATTAAACTTTATTTTGGCTCAAACATTTAGCTTGAATCATGACAGCCAATTCTAACCATACTACACAATCACATTGAGAAAACAAGCATAAATGAGGCCTTTAATGCATCACGTAGATTAAAAGCATACCACTCATTAGAGCATATCCGGTTATCCACCCATCAGAAACAAAACATGCAGTGAAGTGAACAAACAATGTTCGACAGATCACATACAAATCAATCAATTTTTCTAGCCTGTTTCCTGCACAACTCGTTCCTCGAGTACAGTCATCCCAAATTTTGAAGTGGGTATTTGTCCAACACGTTGCTCCTCTCACGGCCAGACTTGCAATACCAAGTTTCTTTGTAATTCCCAAAAGAAATAGCTAGATCGGAAAGTGAGAGTAGTCACCTATAAAATCAACGAGGACTTGTCCGTCGCAGTACCTCCCCGATGGTTTACCAAAGAAGGTGTCCCCGTTGGGAGAGAGAAGCCGATCAAACGCCGCTGATTTTCCTCCCGTGTCGGAGTTCGAATCACCGAAGTTGAATATCGCCGGGAAATCACAATGAGTTGAATCACCAAATTTGATTTGACCAAGAGTTCTTCCACGGCGTCTAATTGCCACGAAAGCTGAGAACCCAATGGCTAGAAAAACTAAAACAGCCACTGCTTCAACACACTTGGTTAGTGCCCAAGGACCCCTCCATCTCCTGCCGAGGTTGATGAGTCTTACCCAGTGGTCCATTGAGTTCTGCGATCTCAGACCTTTTTTTATCAAACAGTAGCTTCCGCTAGGATTTGACACCAACCGATCAGCTGACTTTATAGCTCCCGCGTAGCAACTGCAAGCACGAAACCAACTATCCACCAGAAGTTAATTGGTTGTTCAGAGGAAAAAAGAAAAAAATCGTTTGTATCCGTCAAACAGTAACATTTTTATACAAACATCCCGTAGAATTGATGCCGCAAGTTTTAATTAAGAGAAAAATACCCCTATTTCTCTCCGATTATCATTTAATTGTCTATATTTTAGACTTCTCTTTTCCAAATTATTAATAATGTTTAATTTCCTCTCAAACTACCAAAAAAAATAAGAATTGGCTACACAATCTATTTGCTTTGAACGGTTTAGTGCCGAACCTATTTGCTCTCCACAGTGTAACAGTTGTCTTCAACTGTTATGAAAAAATCAGTGTATAAAACGTAAAGAAGAAGAAGAAATTAAGGAAGAAAAGAATGAAACTTCAAGAACTTGTATTGATTTAGCCACATTCGAGAGGGCCAATCTCCATGCACGTTCAAGAGTGCAAATCTCCTATGTTCAATGAACAACAATGATCCAAGATATCTACAATCAACCAACCTACAACTATTTATACAAGTGATGAATTACAGCAAGAAATGTTGAACTGTATTTACAACTAGAAACAGAATGAACTACTCCTATCGCACGTGTATAACCTCCTAACTGTATTCCAGCTGCCCAGCATAATCACCTTACATCATGCAATAGTCTCCACGTGTACTGTTGACGGCTCAACCCACCTTCTACAAGCTTCCCGCATCTTCACTCCCTTCCACTAACTAAGCTAACTATCCTGCATCCTTAAGCTTCCCATAGAAGTCCTCTGCAACCTCAATCTATCATCGTTGATCCTGCCTACTAAAATCCACCCGTGACACACAGCCTCCCTATTCAAGCTGACAAATATGGCAGATGCTTATTCCTTTATCCAACAGGAACCCTCCAATGAATCAAACAAAAAGAAAAGAAAAGAGGAACCCTCCAAACTCTCACCGAAAGGTCTAAACCAGTACATTGAATCATCTTACTTCTCTCTTACGTACTAGCAAGAAACATCACATAAATCTACTTGAGATTTCAATCATGCAACTACCGTATGCAGCTGCATAAATATGGCACTTTTAAGCCATTAGAAGCTTCATTATGAATGAACTTAAAGGTTGTGATTTAGCCATACAAAAAGCATGATGGGTTTCATGGTTTATTGTTACTATTCTAAATGTTCGACTTTAGTTAAGTGCACTTTTAACCATGTGTATATAAACTTTTAAGACACTCTCATTGCAAACTAACTTTTAAAGATAAGCCGGAACTATCGAGGTCTTGGGCGACCTCAATCAGTTCGTGATCTTCGCCGGTTGGTGAAGGAGAAGAAGCCCATGTTTCTATTTCTTATGGAGACACGTTTGAGGAATTCGAAGATGCAAGCTTTACGGGCAACCCTTGGTTTTGAAGGGTTGTTAACGGTGGAGCCTATTGGTAAAGGAGGGGGCTTGGCTTTCCTTTGGATGAACTCAAGGGAAGTTGAGGTCCTGAATTATTCTACCCGACATATTTGTGCTTAGATCAGATTGGAAGGATCGGATATTTCCTAGAAGTTTATGGGTTTCTACGGTGATCCAGATCAAGCTAAACGGCCAGAATCCTGGAATCTCTTGAGACATTTGAGCTCATTATCTCCCCAGGAATGGCTTTGTATCGGTAATTTTAATGAGATCACAGATAATTCGGAGAAGGTGGGGGGATTATGGCACTCGGATCATGAACAAGAAGGTTTCAGGAATTCTTTGTCGGAGTGCAATCTGGGGGACCTGGGATTCTCTGGATCTAAGTATACCTGGAGCAATAAAAGGAACTCAATGCAGTTCATTAAGGAACGTCTTGACAGCGCACTAGCAACCCCTGGATGGTGTAACCATTTTCCATTTTTTGAAGTGGAGGTATTGGCTACTCGTACGTCAAATCACAAACCTCTTTGATTATGTTTCTCTACCACTTCTCCTCAGAAACAAAGACCAAAAGCTTTCAAATTTGAAGCATACTGGAATGTAGATAAGGAATGCGCCCAGGTTATCAAAGAAGCTTGGGACAAGGGCGGGGATGACAGGATCACCATGGGAGGAGTTCTGACAAAACTGAATTCATGTAGCAAGGCCCTAACTAATTGGAGCTCGACAAAGTTTGGTGCTCTGGATGGTTCGATTAGCCGCTTAACCAGGAGATTGGAGCAACTAAAGAGGAATGAGCACCAGGGGAACTTGGAGAATATCAAAATGATTCACGAGGAGCTTAATCAGCTCATGGAAATGGAGGACATAAGGTGGAGATAGAGAGCAAAACGACATTGGTATAAGGATGGAGATCGGAACACAAAGTTTTTCCACGCCTGGGCTAACCAAAGAAGAAAGTCCAATTCCATTAAGAAAATCAAGGATGTTGAGGGCAATTGTTGGACATCTAAAGAAGATATAGGAAGAACTTTCTCTGCCTATTTCCAGAATTTGTTCTTATCCTCTGGTTCTGAGGGTCTCCAGGAACTCCTAGAAGTGGTACAACCCTGGGTTACACAAGAGATGAACAATATCTTGACAAGTCATTTTCTCCCTGAGGAAGTGGATTTTGCTCTGTCACAGATGCAACCTTTGAAGGCACCAGGACCGGACGGTTTTGGGGTTTGTTTTACCAACATCATTGGGCAACAATAGGTAATTCAATAAGGAAAATGGTTCTTGATTTCCTGAATTTGGGTTTATTTGATCTTTCTCTGAATTCGACATATATTGCTCTAATCCCAAAATTGTCCCAATCTGTTGATGTTACTAATTATCGTCCTATTAGCCCATGTAGTGTTCTTTACAAGATCATTGCGAAGGTACTAGCAAATAGGCTTAAAAGGGTTCTACCAGGAATCATCTCTCCCCAGCAAAGTGCTTTCATTCTAGGCTGGTTGATCCCGAATAATGTCATAGTGGCTTATGAAGCACTACACACCATGCATACTAGAATGAGGGGTAAAAAGGGTTCATGGCAATTAAGCTAGATATGAGCAAGGCATACGACCTTGTGGAGTGGGATTTTCTCGAAGCTATAATGAGGAGGTTGGGGTTTGCGGATGTGTGGATTGATTTGATAATGGTATATCATCAGTGTCATACTCAGTTTTGGTGAATGGTATTCCACAAGACAAATTCTGTCTGACTAGGGGGATTAGGCAAGGGGGTCCCCTCTCCCCTTACCTCTTCCTCTTATGTGCAGGTCTTAGTTCTCTCTTGCGGAAAGCAGAGATCAATGGAACGATCAGTGGCATACCAGTAGTTGCTGGAGGCACCAGGATTACTCACCTCTTTTTTGCATATGACAACCTTGTTTTTTGCAGGGCTAATTTCAATGAATAGTGGTCGATTTTATATGCTCCTCAATGGGGATCTCTTATTCGACTAGCTATGACACATACCTGGGATTGCCTTCTCTGATTGGCAGATCAAAGAACAAAGCTCTTGCTAGTATTCTATGTAGAGTGAAAAAAAGAGTGGATGGGTGGAAGGAGAAGTTTCTCTCTCAAGGGGGCAAGGAAGTTCTGTTAAAGGCAGTGATTCAGGCTATCCCCACTTACTGCATGCGTGTGTTTCTCCTCCCAACTTCCTTATGCAAGCAGCTTAATAAACTCATGAGCAATTTCTGGTGGGGGCATATGCAGAAGGAGAAAATGTATCATCAGATGCGCTGGGATAAGTTGGGACAGCCGAAGAACAGAGGTGGTTTGGGATTCAGAGATGTGGAAGTTTTCAACCTGGCTATATTGGCAAAACAAGGATGGCGCCTTATTCAGCAACCAGACTCCTTGGTGGCCAGAGTTCTAAAGGAAAAATATTTTCCCTCATGTGAGTTTCTGCAGGTTTCTGTAGGGAGAAATCCTTCATATGCACGATGTAGTATCTTTAAGGCAAGGGAGGTCTTGGGAATGGGGTTGTTCTGGAGGGTGGGTAATGGAGAGAAGGTAAAGATCTGGGACGACCATTGGCTGCCAGATTCACCCTTTCATCCTATTTTTTCAGAAGAAAGTGGACTGCCCATAGAAGCCTCGGTACAATCACTAATCAACAAGAATACTGGATGGTGGGATACTAATGTGATTCATTCCCTCTTCACTGAGCCTGTTGCTGCACAGATTTATGGCCTTCCTCTCAGTTCAATGAGCCAACCAGATAGACTTCTTTGGAAAGGAACCACTCATGGCTGTTTCAGTGTAAAAAGTGCATACTATATGGAGATGGCTAGGAGGGAGCAAGAAATAGGAGAATGCTCACAGGCTGGGGAACAACAGGATATCTGGAAGCTTATTTGGAAGTTGAAGGTGCTTGCAATGTTGAAAAATTTTGCTTGGAAAGTGGGAGCAAATCTGCTTCCTACAAAGACAAACCTGGTCAGTAGACGAATTGGTGATGATCCCTATTGCCCTATATGTACGTCTGCTTTTGAAACTATAAGCCACATCATTTGGGAATGCCCCTCTTCCACTGCAGTATGGCAAGAATGTAGCAGGCAAATTCAGAAATTAGCTCTCTCCCCAGTTGATGGGATGGACCTTCAAAAGCTTCTTAGTTTGAAACTAGAGACTGAGGAGGTTATAGAGGTTCTCACAATAGCCCGACTTATATGGCTTCATCGAAATGAGTTGGTTTTCCATGATGGTTTCTCTGCTCCGAATTCCTTGGTTGTAAAGGCTACCCAGATTGTAAAGGCTAATAGTTGCCCATCATTAAGGCCAGTTTTGAAGGAAAACACTGATATGCCTTGGCAGAGACCTCCTCCGAGTATGATCAAGGTGAATTGGGATATAGCTATAGCTTGAGAGTGCCAATAGATGGGGATTGGGGTGGTGATTAGGGATGACACAGGGCTATGTGTTGTTGCTATGGCGACGGTGATACCCCATGTTTTAGACCCCACGACGGCTGAGGCACTAGGAGCGTGGTGAGCAGTGGTGTTTTGTTGGGATTTGGGGCTTTCTAACTTTGTGTTGGAAGGCGATTCTAGGGCTGTGGTGTCGGGGATTAATGAGGCTACCCAATGCTTGAGCAGATTTGGCCACATAATTGACTCTATAAGGGATCAATTGAAGTCTTTCCATCATGCCGAGGTGCGTTATACGAATAGGAATGCAAAGTTGCAAACCAAGCTGTTGATGTGCTCACTAAGTCCTCCATTAAGTTCAATCTTAATAATGTTTGGATGGGGGAAACTCCCTCTTATATCCAACATGTTGTAACTGCCGATTCTGGCTTCTCTCTATGAGCAACATATAAGAATCTCTCTTCCAAAAAAAATAAATAAATAAATAAAGATAAGTACTACCTAATCTACCTAAAGTTTGTATTATATCATATCAGAGCATCCGCCACGTTGAATATAAAATCAAACCTAGCTCATCCAATATGAGATCGAATGAGTTGCAGCTTTTGTGACTGAGTCATAAAAGAGGTGACTTAGGAAGGGCTTTACCGGTAGAAGACAACGCCCACGAAGTCACCTAACTGAAAATTATGGGCCACCAGAATGACAGCTGCAAAGCTTAATGGTATGTTACGATATTAAATGTTTCACATTAGTTAACTGCAATTTTCACCATATATATTAAAGCTCTTAGAGTATCTCAAACAAAATAGATAAATAGTTCATAATAATTAAATTTGACTATTATAAACTATTGGGATAATTGCACCGTTGGTCCCTGTGGTATGCCATAATTATTTTTCACTCCCTATGGTTTAAAAAATGCATGAGAGGTCCCTGTGATATGCAATAGTTACGTTTTACTCCTTGGGTCGATTTTCCGTCCACAATTTTGACAGAATCTATTAGCCCTACACGTCAGCGCCACGTGTCGCCAATAAGATGTCGACACGTGTCCATATTCATAAAAAAAATATATATATATTAATAAATAAATAAATTTATTATTATTATTATTTTTAAAAAAAAAAAAAAAAAAAAAAAAAAAGAAGAAGAAGAAAAAAAAAACTGGTAGGCAAGGGGTGGTTGGGCCAACCCCAGGCCATTGGGGGTGGCCTTCGGGCCACCCCTGGCCACTGGGGGTGGCCCCCTTGCCACCTTTTTCCTTTTTTTGTTTTTTCTTTTTTTTTTAAAAAAAAAAAAAATAAGTATTTTTATTTATTTTTTTAATAAATTTATATTATTTTATTAAGATGGACATGTCAGCACCATGTGTTGCCAATAAGATGGCAACACGTGGCGCTGACGTGGCATTTGACGAAATCTATTAAAATTTTTAACAGAATTTGACTGTAGGGATCGATTTGTAATTATTGCATATCACAGAGACCTCCCATGCACTTTTTAAATCATAGGGAGTGAAAAATAATTATGACATACCACAGAGACCAACGGTGCAATTATCCCTAAACTATTTTTCATCTCCAGTAGCATTCCTCCTAGCAATAATAGTCAAAATAGCTATTTTTTTTTTTTGATAGGTAATAGCAATTTATTGAAAAGCGCTAAGGGGCGCAACCTTTATACACGGGAAGTATACAAGAGAGCCCTTAAGCGGGTCGAACAGAAAGTAAATTTAAGAAATCAAAATAGCTATTGAAAAAGTATTACTCTCTATTTCAGTTATATCAGATTCTTTATTCTACTCTATTTGCATTTAAATATTATTTTATATGGGAAAAAGTGAAAGAAATAGGGAGAGAGAAAAAAAATAATAAAAAAACTCTTTGTAATGTGAATGCTAATAGGCACAAGCGTCTATTTATTATCACACCAGAAAGAAAAAAAATTATGCTAGAGATGCTCTACCGCAGTGATAGAACATGTTATTACATGCAGTGACACAGAAAAATAAGAATGGGTTCTGAACTACATACGGACAAGAAAATATGAGGAAGAATGCAAAGAAAGAGCCAACTTTTATATTTATGTTTTCTGCTCCTGCATTCTAGCTAGAAACAACGACAAAGCCTAAAAAAAAAACTTTTTATTACACAAGATAATAATAATAATAATAATAATAATAATAATAATAATAATAAAACTCTAAAAAACAACCTTAACTGTATAACACTAAACATCTTCAGGTACAAAAAAACCAATTAACTGTATATCACTCGGAAAGACTGTCACAGAAGTAAACTAGTGAGTCCCATAGCGTTCAATAAAAATTGAGTCCTAGGACCAACAATACAGGCTCGTTAGTTTAAAACAGACGTTAAAAAAAAAAAAAAAAAAAAAAAAAAACAAGCAATTTTACATAGTTTCAAAATGTAATAGATTAAAGCATGAGTTCCCAGTGGCAGTACTCAATAATTTTGGCTCCAATTTCGAGAGCAAAAAGAAGAAAACCAATTAAAAGTAAGACAAAATATTATTTGGTCCCGTTTGTCAAAAGTAGAAGAAATTCAATGAATCCACACAAACTGCTGTTCACCACCTCTCCCTCGACCTTGACCTGCCAAAATAACAAGCACGGTCATATTAGCATTGAGAGACATTCAGAACAATATTCTACCTTCAAAAGTACATCAAACAAACGTTTTGTAGAGACATTGGCACAAGAAAAGTGTGCATGCAATTCTGATTATTTCTGAGCTTCCAGGTTTAACAGCAAAAAGACTTCTGAATTTCCAAGAGCAAATGATTCTTGCGTAATTTCTTGACTGCTTCAAACATTTAAATTTCTTGCGAGTTTTCAGCACCATTTATAACTTTTTGTCCAAATAAAATAAAATACAGTTCCCGCTAGAAAACTAATTCATCAAAATGCAACTTAAGATCTTTACAGTTCTAGAATCAGGATTCTGAACGTCCACCAATTACAGGACTTCTCCAATTATATACCCCGTAAATTGATAAAAATTTCAATTCCCGACTCCGTTTCAGTTTTCAAATCACCAGAAGTCATCACAAAATTGAACATCTGAACATCACCAGTTACTTCACTGGCTAAATAGGGATCTTCCTTGATAAAACCAGAAAAACCAAGAGAGAAGAAAACACATAAGCAATGCAATTGATAACATAAGCTTACCTGTTCAAGTCTCTGTTGCCTAGAAATCCTCTGTCCCTGCCAGCTCCAAATGATCTTCTGTCATCAGAAGGCCTTGACCACACATCCCCTGCACCGCGCGATTGAGGCCTATCCATGAAATCCATACTTCTAGTTTCCTCAATTGACCCAGATCGAGAAGGTGGCCTCTCAGGAAAACCAGGTGCCCTGCCTGCTCCAGAACCAGGCCTAGAACCAGGCCTGGAACCAGGCCTTTCAAGAGCTTTCTGCCCAAAGCGAATTTTGTCATCCAAATCGCGAATCAGTGCTTCCAATTCCTTTTCTTTGAGAACTATTACATCAGATAAACTGGATTGATCTCCACCAGGCTCCTGTAGAGATTCCCTCTTTGTTTTTATGGTAGATTCTCTCTCAAGTTCCTTTAAATGATCTATTTCTTCTTTCAATTTCTTTTCCTCCTCTGTTTCAGGCCTGCAAAATTTATTTCCTTTAGAGACGAACACAGCATGTTCATAGCAGATCCATGAGTCACATATATACATGAAATCCAGCATCCACCAAATAAAATTGACATACAGTCACAAGCAAGTATGTAGAAACAAAAATCAATATAAGGCATCCAAATCCGCCAGAGAACAAGCTTACAAACTGACACATCACTTCAGATATCTTGAAGGAACCCTAATGCTGCATAATCTTAAAAAAGGTTCTAGTAAATGGAAATACAAATAGTATAGATGGAGCTTTAGAAAATTGTTTAATGAAGATAAAGTAGGGTTCATTATGTTGCAAAGATAATCATATAGGAATTCAGGAAATAATAACAAAAATCAATATAGGGCATCCAAATCAGCCAGAGAACAGGCTTACAAACTGACACATCACTTCAGATATCTTGAAGGAAGCCTGATGCTGCATAAGCTAAAAACAAGGTTCTAGTAAATGGAAATAATACAAATAGTATAGCTGGAACTTTAGAAAATTGTTTAATGAAGATAAAGTAGGGTTCATTATGTTGCACAGATAATCATAGAGGAATTCAGGAAATACATTGTTTTGAATTCTGGTAAATAGAGGGACAAGCCTAAGCAAAGGACAACATATGAATGGCCACATACCCACACATAACCCTAAAACGAAGTATAAGAGGGAAACTAGGAACTAGAATGACATAGTCAAATACAAAGATACACTGCTTCAAATAACCAATAAAATTGCTGGTATAAATTGAGAATCAAACTTTCAGTCATAATGGTTTTGAAAACAGTACTTAAACACAAACTTCAGACAATAAAAAACTTTTTAAAAAAATTAACCAACTAAACATCTTTTCCTTCTCAGTAATCAATCAATTAGCTAACAGGCAAGGCTTCAGAAGCCAATCAGTGTAATTATACTTTCATGAGCCAACATAGGTACCAAGGTACTTGTCTTCTAAAGTATGTTGTTATCACTGACAAGCATGAGGTTTTATTGCACAGGTAAAAAATAGTAATTAATAATAGTAATAATCTCACACACACACACATATAGGATTATCTATGTAGGATTAAAAAGATCCATATTGCGGTGCAATGGTAAAAGTCCCAGGCTGCCAAGTTCAAGTGCGTGGATTTGAGTTTTCTTAAGAGGGGCTACTTCATGTAAAATTGCTGAATCCAAGCCACCCCTTCCAGGACCCTACTTGTAATGGACCAACACTAGGCAATGAATATGTAGGATTAATTAATTTAGTCATCCAAACATACTTTAAAATGCTTTATAATTATTTGCCATCATGTCACATTGACTTGACAGTATATCAACATTTTTGTCTGAAGCATTTTGTATAAAGATCATGTTTGAGAACTCCAATTTCCCAACACCATTCACCAATGAGCCTAAACAAGCTGTGCTTAGGTTCAAGTTTGACTCATACAATAATTGAGGTAGAGCTTTCACCTGAGTTAGGTGCACAATTATACGTATTTTTTCACTATAAAAGAAATCCGGTTGCTTCAACATTTTCCTGTGCTAGGCTACAAACAGCAAACAGAATTCCCAAAATGATTCTACAAAGCCTTACTTTTCTATATGCTTCATATGCAACCAACTCCCAAACAACTTTCATTTCATATCCTAAAGGTACTATCATTATTTCTTTACTTATTTTCATTGTATCTTCCACTCGAATTTCAGATCAAAACATGCGTTATCAAACAAAACTACACTTCCATGCTAGCCACTTCACCTGCAACTGTATGATATCAATTTCCATAGTCACTTTACTATTGTTAACTAACAAGTATACTTATCGCTAGTTAAGCTAAAAGACAACTCCAACTATGAGGAAAGGCTTCCCCCCCCCCCCCAAAAAAAAAAAAAAGAAAAGAAAGGCTTTCAAAGCTCTCTTATAGTTCAAATCTAATTACCTATTTCACCAAGCTAATAAACCAGGAAAGTAGATAAAAGTCTTTAAAAAAAAAAACAAAAACAAAACACTGAGAGCACGTGGAAAACCCTTGTATAGTTATCATGAGTGGTTCATCACACTTCAACACGGCTTATATAACAACAATGGAGCTAGCCTGTCCAGGCACAAGTAGATCCTAATTCCTATCTCTAAAGTCAAAGCCAAAATGCCTTAGCATTTGCTCACACAACAGTTCAGCAAATCTAGAGAGGGAAAAAAAAAGAAAAGCGATCTTTCAGGTAGATTAGGAGTGTAAGGAACCTTCTCAACAGCCTTACGGTAAAGCACAAATCAAATCCACGGCAAACCTAACTAATACCAGCTAAAACTCACTATACTAAGAGCTATTACAACAAAACATTACGTTGTCAAAGTTTTTTTTTTTTTTTTTTTATAAGTAAACATTAAGTTACCAAAGTAAAGACGCACGCTTGTTAGTCAAACTGTTTTAGTTGTATCAAAAGGTCAATCTAAATAAGGAAACAACATTCATAGCATAAAAGTTCTAAAGATAAGTTTAGGGCCATCATCAAGTAAATATGTCACATTGTTATATCTTTAAGAGTTTACCAATGCACATTAAAGCCTTACCGAGTAATGCATTGTACAGAAAACAAATCACAATTAACTGCTTCCTTAGATGTTAACAGTTATAAACAAGTTGAACCAACAAATCAAAATCACTACCAAAGCAACTTGTACGAGAATTGGTAATGCAATAGGACAAAAAATGCAATAGTATTCAGGGACCTGTCTACGCGGCGATGCTCCAATTCAAGTTCAATCTTTCGCCAATCCTGGCCTCGCTCCTCAAGCAAAACCTCCCTCGGCTTTGCATCCCCAAAAGGGTTCACCTTCGGCCTCGGTTTCACTACATTCTCAATCCCCTGATGCAGGCCCTGACCCTCGGACTGGCTCGACTGCGCGCTGGACGGCCTGCTCGAGTGTGCGCTCGTCGGCGTCCCCGCACTAGCTTTCTTGGCCTCAAACTCCAATTCCAACTTCTTATAATCCAAACCCTTCTCGGCCAGATTGTCCTCCCTTGGCCGCGCCGCCCCGAACGGATTGGGCCTATTCGTCTTCACCGGTGGTTCGTTCACGCCCGAATCCCCGCTCGGAGGATCCAACACCAATCTGGGCCGTTCCCGCTCGCTATCACGAAATCCTCCTCCTCCTCTAGCCCAGCGATCGGGCTCCTGACCCGATTCGCGAAACCCCGAACCGAATGTGGAAGATCTAGAGGGAAGAGGCTTTTTCCCAACCGTCCAAGTGTCGACTTCGTCAGCCCTAGACCCGCCTCCGAGCGACCCGTACCGGTTCTGCCGACCAGAATCGAGCGATGGAAGAGGCTTCTTCGTCAATGCCCAGTTATCGACCTCGTCCGCCCTCGAAGGCTGATCGAAATCCGAAACCCTAGCCGAAGGCGGTTGACCCCTACGCTCATCATCGAACCCACCGTAGGACCTCCGGGCCCCACCGCCCCAGGACCCGTCTCCGTCTTCGCGGTCCCTGCCCCGACCCGCCGAAGACCCGGAACGCCCGTAGGACGGGAAGCCGCCTCCGAGGCGGCCGTACTGCATTTCCTCTGCGGAGCGCTCTTTGGGGCCGGTCGGGAGGCGTAGTATCTCGTCGCGGGTCAAGGCCTTGTCGGCGGAGTAGTTGCCCATGGTGAACTCCGAGAGCGTCATCTTCTTCTTCTTGGGCTTGCCGCTCACGGCTTCCTTGAGGCTCGGGAAGCTCTGCGACGACGACTCGGCTTTAGCGGTGGCTGCAGCAGCCGCCGCCTGGAGCTCCTCGGCCTCGGCGTCTGCGGCCCATGTTCCGATGCCACCACCCCAGGGGTTTGTCGACATTTCTTAACTACCAAGATCTGACGAAGAAAGAAAAGGCAGAGAACGGAAAAAGAACGGGATCTCTAAAAATGAGAATTAGTTTTAGTTTTTTGGTTTTATTTCGAGCTGGGGCTCCGTTACGGGAGCCGGAGCTCCGAGAACATGCGAAGAAGAGGGGGCTACAGTTGTGTGAGAGGGATAGAGGGTGGGAATCATCGAAGAGCAAATGTAATGTAAGTTTGAGCAAAGATAGAGGAGGTGGTGCGGGTGGTGAGGGTGTTGTGTCACGCGCGAAGTGGAGAGAGTGGGTGACACGGTTTAATCAGTGAACGGTTGGGGTCCCGTAACTGTTTGGTGTGGCCCCACCCTACGTGTCATGCTAACAGTTACTCGATACTGTTTGACTTCCTTGTAGTGGATGGTTCAGATGTTCTTTGAATATTATTCAACTTTTGATCGGAAAGAAGGAAGTGGTTTGTGTGGAATTTGCGGTGTGAGTGAGTTCATATCGTCCGATTGGAGGCTTTGAGATTCTGAACGCAGTAATTTTTTTTGTTTTTTGAAATCCTGAACGCAGTAATTGAATGACTTTTTGAACACTGTCATTTTGTGTTTGGAGGGACGTGGGGAAGGGCTTATCCTGGCAAATTCTACCCCAAATAAAAATGATAATTATAATTCTTTAATAATTTATATTTTAATAATAGGCTAATATAGTGAGTTTTTTTTTATTTAAATAGTAATAAAAAATTATTGATGTGATATATAAAGTGAAAATAAAAATTAAGAATATTTTGAAATTTATATTTTTTTGGGAGAAGCACAAAGAAGGGAGAGGGAAGGTTTGAAAATTGCCAATCGGGCCTAAATCTCACTTAATAAGTATACTATTTTAATGATTAACATAATAAATATTATTTAAATTATCGCGTCAATTTGGAAAAAATTTGTGCTAAAAATTACAAATAGTTAACTAAAGCAAAACAAGACCTTTATCCCGTTTGAATATTATCTTGGCACCGGATTTCCTCAAGGTATTACAAATGGGAAAGAAAATAAACTACCTTACTAATTATACTAAAGATAATAATGTTAGTATTTAGGCCCAAAAAAAAAAAAGAAAAAGAGGAGTGATACATACACCCACATGCATAGGTCTTCCTCTTGTGTCTTCTTGTACACGTGTTGTGCACGTTTTTATTGTGTACAAATTATTTTCCAAAAAGAAATTACCAGCTACCTAGAAGAGTACAAACGTGTCTCTTTCTCTGTAGAGTGTGTGTGGGTGCATGTACACGCCACCATTTTGTTTGAAACATCATTTATTTTCTAAATGGATATTTGATTTCGAGGATTCTTATTATAAAAATAAAAAAACAAGTTCTCCTGGTTTGAAGGACAGGAACTGTGTCTAAATTTAGTAAAAAGAATAAATTAATTTATAGTAACAGGTATGAGAATTAGGCTTCCAGTTCCAGTTCTCGATTTTTATTGGGCACGTAATTAATGCAGTTGTTTTTGCTGAAATAATAAGTTGTACACATCAATGAGTTTGAATATACAACTAACTTATTCTTTATCCTATCATTTTTGGTAAGAGTTCTTGGACAGATGATGGGAATGTTTTTTAATATATTCTGGCGGCATTTTTTGTTTATTCTTTTCAAAAAAAAAAAAATGGCTTGATGCGACGTAAAAATAAAAAAATAAAACAATAATATGTTTTAAAAAAGGTTTTTGAAGTGAATTTTTTTTTAAATAATAATAAGAAATGATTAATGTGTTATATAAATGAAAAGAATTTGTATGAAAATGTGAAAAATGTTTGTTTTGTAGAAAAAAATTGAAGAGGAAATGCAAAATGTTGCATGGCTGGAGTTATCTGATAACTAAGTTTTATTTATTTATCTGTTTTTGGAGGCCGATAACCAAGTTATAAGAGTTTGATTAGTGCCTAAAAATACAATTTTTAATATGAACGTTTTGCCTACCAGTATTCGAGGAAAAATAGTAAAATACTATGCTTCTTAAAAATTTTATCTCAAATTTGTTTCTCAAATTATGTGTCACAATCATATGAGGTAGTGACATATTTTTTAAGATAATAAATTACATAAGATTGTGACAAATAGTGTAACATTTTTCATATATGAGATTAAGATACGCCACTTGATTTGAAGAGACTAATATTAGGGCAATTCAAGCCACTTGATTTGGTAAAAAGAAATTGGCTTCTGAGTTCTGAACTACTTGTTGCAGAATCAGCAAACAAACTTGCTACATGTATATTTTTTATATTTTTGTTTTTTCAAATTAACTATTAAATTTATTGGACCACGTATAAACGGCAGGGTGCTTAAGTTGAATTAATCTAATAATCCACCTCTTGGCCACGTTGATGGGCTCCGGCAGACGTTAATTATTGGCCAACTATTCCAAATTGAATTTCCGAGCCCCTTGAAGGATATTTCCCCGGCTTGAACCTTTTGACTTTGGGGACCTTGAAGTGACGCGTTTAGCCTTGTGAATAAGAAACGAAAAACTAAAGCATCTCTTTTTGGTAAAGTAAAAGAAAGCTAACATTTTACTTCCTTTCTGCCCAAGTATCTTAGTTTAACATTTTCTTTTTAAAAAAAAAAAAAAGAAAAAAGAAAAAAGAAAAGAAAGAAATCCACTTTATTACCGTTTCCTCGTCGCTTTCCTTGTCATGGAAAGTGGAAACGAGCTCTTTTCCTTCCTCCCAAGAGGTCATTGCCTCGTCATCAATTAGGACAAGGTAAACAACAGTCAATTCAGATATAAGTATAGCTAGGCATCTCAAAAGTCCACTCACCCATTAACCCCTTTTCTCTGGCTTTGCTTTTCATCATATTTATCTCCAATCCTCTCAGCCAATTTGGAGGCTACTTCCTCAGTACGAAAAGGAACAAATAAGAAGGTAATTAATTATCTCGACCAACTGCTACATTTCCATTATGTTTAAATTACTTTTAGATGGACAAGGGATTATCTGTTTCATTGGAGTCAGCCAGAGCCCATATTTATTTATTTATTTAAAAAAAAAAAAAAAAAAAAAAAAACCTAGCTGATGAAGGCTGCCAATTATAAAGTTATTTAAAAGCATGAGAACTCAACCATTCAGCAACTTAGGTCCATATTTAATTCACCAACAATGGTATTGTAGGCATTTAGAAATTTTGTAAATCTCTTAGACATGATGAATTCTAAGAAAATAGACTATTCAATGAATTTTGCAATGGTGTTGGCGTTGGGAGGTCAGGAAAGAGCACAATGGTTCGGTGTTGACATGAGGAACATGGTTATGGCTTGCAAAAATAGCTTTCAAAGTCTCTGTGTTGGAGAGTAAATGTAACACCTCGAGTTCCACGATGAGCATATAGAACATATATTTCTTTAAATAACATTTTCATGAATATCTACCCATAAGAATTCCAACAAGTTAACCAGAGCATCTATAATCTTTAATATGTATTATAATTCATCAATTTAGCCATCCAAGAATTCTATAGATCCTGATAAAATTATAAGACATTCAAGCCAATTACTTCAAAGTCTTTCAATAAATCACTACAAATCCTCATAATAATATCAAACACTTTGTACATTTTTTTATTCGCGTAAATGTTATTTAAAGAAATACATGTTCTATATACCCATTGTGGAATCGGGGCATTACAGTAAAGGTAGAAATTTATGACAAAATGAAAAATAAAGAAAATAGCAAAAGAAATAGAAAATGGAGACGAGATAATTTTCACTACATTTTCACTCGTATTGATAGATAACATTTACATTATGAATTACTTCTATTTATAGGAGAATTGGGTTAGATGAATATAAGATAACTATGGTAATCAATTAAACTTGATAACAATCAATCCTCATAAACAAATACCCATTTATGATAAAAGGATTTTTATCCTTATCATATAATCTAACAGTAAGGGCACATGCGCACAACTAATTGTTTGGGCTTGTTTTTTTGTTCCTGGTTTCAAACACAGAGAAGCAGTCGGGGTGAAGTGTTGTTTTGTCTTGATTTTTGGTTACTGATTTCAATTTGGCAAAAGATGATTTTTGTAACTCCTTGATGCTGCGTTTTCTGGTAGAAGAAAAACAGGTAAGCAAGTTGACAAAATGACCTGTTTGAAACTGAGTCACAACTTAAGACCTGATTGTCAAAATTGAAATCACATGACTAAGTATGATTTTTCCCGACAATTAATGCAGGGTCTCATGGACAATCCTATCTGGTAATATTTTACATTGACAGCAAAAGCAAGACACAACTGTGAAACCAAAAATCTTAAATGATCCAGGACTAAGAGAGTTCGAAAAGATCATCCATTTCCTTTCAATTGATTTTAATCCCTTGGTCAGTTCTTGATGTTTTTGATCATGAGTCTGATGAGACTGGAAAGACAATTTTGGTGCTGATTTTAGCTGTTATTGAGGAGGATTTATAAGGACTTAACAAGCTGCGCAGGGCTGCAACACAATTGGAGTTCCCATTCCTGACTCGGTTCCCAACAACAATTGAAGGTGATCAAGAAGATTACTATCCAAAGCCTCTTGAACCCTTTGCTTGATGAAACCCAAACATGATTTGAGTAGAATCCACAACTTGCATCCCTATTATTTCTGATTCAATTGCCCGGGAAAACAACTCCCTTTGAACTTCAAAATGAGCTGTCAGGCATGCATCAGAATATGTTTACCCACTTTCTTAGTTTGAAACATCCATGCTCACCTCTGCCTCCCACGTCCACCACCTGACACTTGCTCCGGCCACTACACGTGCTTTTGACACAATTTTAGATAAAACTGTGACATGTAATTCACTTTTGATATTTCTGACTCAAATGCTTTTTGTGTTGATCCCTGAGAAAGTGAGAAGCACCAAATTGCAAAAAGCTTATGGCCAACTGATTAAAATGCAATCATATTTATTCATGTCAGTATGCTGAGCTTGTGAGTGAAGATGAGTTCAAATTTTAATCAGTTGCCATCAACCATGCCACCAGTGATCCACAGAGGGAACAGTTGAAGGAGAATAGGTCTTATTTTACAGTAAAAGATGGTTCCCACACCAATTGCCAGACAAGGATGAAAATATGCAATCCAGGAGCTGGAAAATCTCAGGAGAAAAAGCTTTTGACTAAACATTCCTAATATTGACTCATGATATAACTATTAAGTAAACAAAATTGCTATTAATATAAAATCCATAAACCACTTTAAATCTGTACTACATTTCTTAAAAGGTGTCGTACCCAAAAGGTTGTGCTCATCTCCGTTAAAGAACCTAGAAGACTTCCATTGTAATAGTGCTCTGGATGTATCTCAGCTATCTCTTTATTTTCCATGATAGCCATCTGCTGAACCTACTTGGCAATGTTTGCAGCCATGTACGAACCAGGATCATATCATATGTTTAATCTGGAGTTTGAAATAAAAGCACGCATTAGCTTTTGAAAAAACAGAGAGTAAAACCATGTACTGAATGATTAGCACAGCAATAACCAAATAAACATATGAAAATAATTGAATAATTGAACCGAGCAGAATGACAGAGATAAGAAAATCTACCTGAAGAATTGTTTGCACAAATTTAGAAGTACAGGTAATGTTGATACAAGTTCTTGAGCACATCCTTTTGTCTCTAAGTGTTTGCATATATAACAAGCAAAGAAAGGAGATGAAACTGCAGCTGCCTCGAGAAAGTACATATAAGCAGGATCGGCTGTAATATTGCTAGAGAGCAGCTAATAGGTTCAATTGAGATCCTGTATGCACCAACCTGCAAATATACCGCCACCATCACGTACAGCTAGAGCATATAGAAGTAAAAGGTTCATAGGCTCATAGCAGGATAGTCCATCTGAGTCTTTAAGGCGCTGGATTACATTTACAGATGGTTGTGCTTCACAAAGAAATGACAATCAGGCCATTGATGATTTCATCATCAGTATACTTCTTCATTACATTTTGTGCATTCTCGCAACTTGTTTATTTTCACTTCATCAATCATCTATCATATTCTAAACAGTTTTTGTCCATTTTAAAGGACAAGTTCAACCATCTAGGATATAGGAGGAACGTCATAAAGTTCACGAATGAAGGGAAAATAGGACCCCGATACAAGCTCACGCATGATTGTAAAGGTGACAGAAAACGTGCTTGAAACAAAATGGGAAGAAAAAAAAAAGAGCAATCTTTTCAAAACACAAAATTTTGGCTAATGGCAAGATAGCCAGAAGACCACAGAGCTGAGCCTTCAGCCCACAAAATTAAATGGTTGAGGTGGGTTTACATGTGGACTAGTGCCACATCCAACTTTCACACATTTTATTGAAAGATCCAATTCCCGCTGAGCCAAATACCAAGAGGATTTCTGCAGTCAAAAGGATAAGCCTCACAGTGCATGCACGTAGTCCCTTAAGGAGGTTACAGTCATGTTCTAAAAGATCAGATATATTAATAATGGATAGCTGGAAAGTTTCTGCTGTGTGCATTTGTTAAATAAATCTGCCAAAAAGAAAGAAACAAATAAGGAGTAAGACAATACCTTCCCAAAGCCAGCTTGATCAGTAATCCAAGCATATTTTCTGACATAGAATCCACGCCTACTCGCCTAGGATCGTGATAAATTGGCATCCAGTTTCTGCCATCTTGAATGTGGTATCTGCCATAACAAACAATAATCAGGACAAACAGGACAATGTGGTATCTTGAATGTGATGCAGGACAAACAATAATCACCAAAATCACAAAGTGAAAGTAGGAGAAAGTAGGGGAAAAGAGAGGAGAAAGAAGTTAAAGAGAGAGAGAGAAGCTAAGGAGAGACAAGAATCCAGGAGAGAGAGAGAGAGAGAGGAGAAGGGGGAGAAAAATAGAGAGAAGAAAGGGAGAAGAATCAATTCTTCATTTTTGGTTTTTTTATTCAATCAACTCTGCCTCCATTGGAGTACAAATCTTACTTAAATATACTCACGACTAAATGAAACTCGTTAAACATTGATATTATTACAGTTGTGAGTGTTCGGGCAGGAGATCCAAGATTATTCATCTTAGTCAACAAAAGCCCAAGAAGTTAAAAAGAGAGAGAGAAGAGAAAGAATAAGCTAAGGGCAGACAAGAAGCCAACAAGGAGAGAGAGAGAGAGAGAGAGAGAGAGAGAGAGAGAGAGAAGAATATCAATTTTCATTTTTTATGAGAAATGATATTTACACTGTTATTCGACTGCTAATGTGCTATACAACTGGGATGCTATGAAAATAAAAATTAGTCATTAATCTTTCTTTTTTACAGGCCGTCACGCCATCTCAATTTTAAGTGAACCAATATTTCGTGCCTAAACCCTTCCATCACAATGAATCAATCAGACATATAGAGGTGAGGCCAAAGCTTCTACACGATAGTTAAAACTCCTTGCAGATCTGGACCCATATAGAAATGAGCAACAAAACACCTAGGAATATGTCATAAGTCATAACCAATGATGATTCTTCTCCTTAATTTCATTGACAAGTACTTTAACCTTTAACCACAAGGAAACAAGAACTTTCCCCGCATTTACAGTGTGAACCTTAGGAATCAAACATCGCCAGCAAACTCGTGAGACAGGCAACAAACAGGATCATCAAAATTTCCCTCAGATTAGCAGAATCAAACTTTCTCGTGTTTCCACCCATTTAATATGTTTTAAGTCTCTGACAGTAAAAGCGCCTACAGGATTGCAAGTTAAACAAAACGAAGAGTATTTACTGTTTGTTCTCTTCGTTTTCTTTTTTATTTATTAACTTGCAATCCTGGCCCATTCATTTGGCCCGACAGTAAAAATTAAAAAGAAGAGTACTTTTTTACAGTTCTTCTATTCGCGTATGAAAGTTGAAACACATTTTCTTCGTCGGCATTCATTTGACCCATTTCCAATTATTATAGGTTTTTCCGTACTGTTCTTGTTGTACCAAATCTTCTTCTTCTTCCTTTTTTATTTTTTATAGATTTGTTGTACCAAATCTTATTGTTGATCTATTCATTTTTTTTCTTTTTTTTTTCTTTTTTCTTTTTTTTTTTTTTCTTTTTTTCTATTTGCTGAAAGCCTGAAATCTTCCGATTCTTCCCCCTTCCCTTTGAAAAAAAAGAAGAAGAAAGAAGCACCTTTTTTTTTTCCCATTCACACTAAAACATAACAACCCATACAGCAGAAAATCTATGACGCCTTAAATCAAACAACAAAAAATTCAGAAGAAAAATAAAGTCTTCAAAATGAAAGAATTACTAGAGAAGCAGAAAGAGCAAAAGTATTAGCTAATTAACCTGAGCTTCGGCGGTGGCAACCAAAGAAGAAGGAAAGGGCTGCTCCAAGGGCGAGCTTCGCTCTCCCTTGGAGCCGGCGACCAAAGCTGCGGTCCTCTTCTGCATAGCAATCAGCACATTGTGCCACGTGATCACCCTCGAATGGGCCTTCCCGTGCAGGCCCACGTTGAGGTCCGCCAGGTCCTCGGGCTTCACCTTCGCCACCTCCTCGGGCTCCGCGCCGTCCAGCAAGTGAATCAAGGACGAGCAGAACCCCTTCGATATCTCCGAGTCGCTATCGGCCCTGAATCTCACGCGCCCGAGCTCGTCCAGCTCCGCCTCCACCCACACCTGCGTGGCGCACCCCGTAACGCGGTTCTCCGGCACCCGAGCCGACTCGTCCATCGGCGGAAGTAGCGCCGCGTAGTGCAACAGCCGCTTCACGCGGTCGATTGGCTCCGGCAATGACCTGAACTCCGACACCACACGGCGGAGCCTATCGGCGACTACCTCAGAGGAACCTAACGGAGTCTCTGTCGCCGTCAAGCATGACACGCAGGTGCTACGGTTTCGACTCAAACTAGCATTCCATTCCAAATCCGAGTTCCAAATGCATTTGAAAGGCATAAATGCAAATTTTCTGTCCTGCGTAATTATAAATTTCAATTTGGTCCGCTTAGACCCTGGATCATTGTGGTTCGTTAATGCCACGGAGCGTAAAAAAGAAGAAGAAGAAAGAGGAAGCGCTGTGTTTAAGAAAGCAGAGATCATGTTTGGACAGGGAGAAAGTTACGAGAGAGTGAATAAGAAGGGGCGAGAAAATCAAAATGCTAGAAATGTCAGAGAAGGTGCTGAGTTGGACAGACCGAGAGAGAGACAAAGAAAAAAGCGAGAAGTTCGTGACGAGTGCGAGCGAATCGATTGATTGAACTGGTAAATGGGAGATCCAAGCTTCCAAGAAGCGCGCACGGCGCACCGTTAAAATGAATCTGAATCGGAATAAAGTAGGTGGTGGCAAATCTTATTACGATCGTATACA
This sequence comes from Alnus glutinosa, assembly GCF_958979055.1. Classification (NCBI taxonomy): domain Eukaryota; kingdom Viridiplantae; phylum Streptophyta; class Magnoliopsida; order Fagales; family Betulaceae; genus Alnus; species Alnus glutinosa. The sequence goes on along the minus strand of NC_084886.1, from coordinate 2,902,960 downwards.
TATGGAGCAGCTAAAATGTTTATGAGATGAGAAATACATATATTGGGAGCGGAGGGTGCGGAGCACAGAAGGTGGGGGACCTCTGTCGACACTTGTGCCAAGGTGCCGCCACGACAGCTAGAGGACGCCCAGAAGTCAAGGAAATAAAGTCCGTATATTACGTGTTGATCCCAGAGGTTCAAATGTACGCATTTTCATACACCACCAAAATTATGAGGTTTTTTTTTTTTTTTTTTTTTAATTTGATTAATTTGTGAGTTTTGATAGTTGGTGGGTTAGATTCGGAGGTTTATTAAGATAAGTTATCAATTAAATATGTTAAGTGAACAAAATTGTTCACACTAATTTGTATGTAATGAATCCGTGTACGCTGGCAGATTGTGTTGACGAGTTGGATTTGAGTCGGACAAATAAACAGGATAATTCATACTGTCAGCAGAACTTATTTAATAAACATGTTTTATTGAGTTGACCCAAATACAGCTTGTTTGACCCGTTTCAACTTATATATGAATTTTAATTTATATGCATTTTAGCTTTTTTTAGGTTTTCTTTTTAATCGTTAAAAAAATAATAAAAAATAAAAATTTAATTTAATTTATACATATTATATGGGCCACTCTAGGATTGACCCGTTTGGAAATTTAGGTCCACTCGAATTAACCTAAACACGATTATATATAATCTTAACCTGCTAATTTCTTATTGAGTCTGTGTCGTGTTAAAAATCACTAGTTCTAAATCTCTAATGACACGTTATCAAAAATAATACGATCTTTTTTTTTTCTTTTTTCTTTTTTATTTTTTATGTAGGTAAACTTCAAACACTTGAGTAATTTCCAATCCAAGTATCAGGTAAGGGCGGCTAATTAACTCTTAAGGTATAAGACGACAAATTAAAGTGAGACCTTTTATATTTAGATATTAATTAAATAGTATTGATTTTAATTTATTTAAATTATACTGAATTGTTGTTCATCTTTCTTTACTTGCATGTCTTGAAAATGAAAAGTAACAAACGACATTTAAAGTATATTAAAGTTTGACTTTACGAAGTAATTAATGTTGATTATATCATTAATTGTCTTTTAATACTATTTTTTAGAAGATAAATTATTTTTTAAAGAAGCCTTTATATCCTTTGAGCCGCCCTTGTGGGAGCCCAAAAATTCAAAACTACACCAATAATAGGAGGAAATATATCCACTTGCCAATTCGACTGATCCTGTAACACTTTTTTGTTAGTCTTAAGAATTGCCAAAGTTATCATCCCTTTTTCTTTTTCTTTTTTCTTTTTTTTTTTTTTTTTTTTTTAGTAAAAACAACTCATTACTCATACAGTAGTCTCCAAAGAAGTTGGATTTTCAATAATCAAATTATTGCAAAGCTATTTACATCGAAAATCATAACACCCGCACAAACTAATTTAAGATAGGGAAAAGCTCATTGCATAATAATTGTGCACAATCACCCATATTCGTGGGATTCATGTGAGTGGGAACCACATACATGGATCCCACCAATATGAATAATTGTGCACAACCTTGCTGCAGGAACGGATCTCCTTCAAAATATTAGCTCAATGTTTTCCCTCTCAATTCTTGCAAGTTATGGACTACAACAGTTTTTTTTTTTTTTTTTTTTTTTTTTTTTTAAAAAAAAAATAATAAGTAAAGTAAAGAATAAAATAAATAGATAAAATTCATTTGACAAAATCCAAATAACTTCAATATTTACAAGATACGATATCTATAAGATATTTTGACTTTTTATTTTTATTTTTTTGACATGTCCACACAAGAGAGGAGATGAGGGATTCGAACTAGTGATCTCTCCTTCATGAAGCGTAATCCCTAACCGATTGAACTATTCCTTAAAAGACAGAAGATATTTTGACTTAAGCCTATGGTAAGGATCACCATCATTTGTTAGTGTTATTGCAAATGTTAGGTATAAAGTGTGCATGAAGGGGCGGAACTATCTTTATAGGTTGGGGGCTAATTTTAAAAGGCCCTTAAAAGTCAAAACACATGCTTTATGAATTATGAGTATCATCTTTGCAAAATTTATTATTTACTCCCCAAAAAGTTTTATAAAAATTTTATCTCCCCTTTTCTTGAGCTTTAGTTCCGCTCTTGGCTACATGGTGCAATAAAATTTTCTTTCAAATTGAATTGTTGAAAATTCTTTAAATTTAGTTTATTAAATTAATGTGATTTTCATATATATTTTTAATAGAACATGTGATTCTCACATGTATTTTAAAAGTGGAACTTTCACTTCATCTCTTGAATTGTCGCCACTTTTGCAATTACCCCATAAATTTAAAAAATTGTCAATTTAGTGTATATATTTTTTAATTTCACAAATCTGTTAGGATTTTTCGTTAAATATTGTAAAATTTTCAAAAATACCATTTCTATTATATTAAAAAAAAAAAAAAGTTCAAAGATTCATGCATAGGCATTTTACAAATTTCATTAGACCAACGCATAAATCTTTACAAAAAAAAATTCTCTTTTTTTTTTTTTTAACCTAAAAAATTGATAGGTATTTTAGCAATTTTGACACCATTTGTTAAGATTTAACAAAAAATCTTAACAAAATGGTGAACATGAAAAAAATAAAATAAAAGATAGATATACTAAATTAAGAATTTTTTAAATTTATGAAAAAATTGAAAATGTCATAAAAAAAAAGTTTCAATTGAGTTAAGTGGAGTCTCTCCATTTTAAAAATACATTAAAGAATCCCCGTTGAAAAAATAGATGTTAATTTAATAATTGCCGAATAGTTAAGTTTATGGATTTGTGACATTTGTCATCTCATTTGACCAATTAAACTTCTTGATTTGAAATATTTTGTGAATTTTCTTCCAAACTTTATTGTATTTGGTGGGTCAAAAATTTATTTATTTATTTTTTGATAATGGTCAAAATTTTATTTATCCAAAAGTGAGAGGGTCAGTATTTATATATGAATATTAAGAAGATATGCAATATAAAATTGGATGAGAAGTTTGAATTTTCTACCGTTGCTACTTACAAAAATCAAACTTGTGGACGTCATGCATTTTGTAATCCAGACAAGAGGAAAAGGATAAGGCCTGAGAAATCGCTGATTTCAAAGGGAAGACAATTCAAGTCTTAATTTCTAGGTCCATCTCCCAACGTGCTTGGCGTTTCCACGACCTTCACGTAATATATGAATAATGTTAAAAATACAATTCTAACTCAATTATTGTACAATCTCAAGGTACATTGAGGTTGTACAATAATTGAATTGAGATCGTAGATGAATCAAGGCTCCACGTAATATACAGGATCTGTGGCCCAAAATTAATGTTGAGAATATTAAGATAAATAAGTTTTTGGGTTTTTACTTTTTATTTTAAAAAAAATATTTGGATGTGAAATAAATATAAAAAAGAGTAATGTTATAAAATACATTTTTATCTCATAATTATTGATCCTACAAAGATAACGTGACAATCTAAACCAACCTTTAAATTAGCCTTTGTATTTTTTTTTTTTTTTTAAAAAAAAAAAGAAAATAGAATCATAGGTTGATTGAGACTGTCATGTGAGTACTGTGAGATAATTATGAGAAAAAAAAAATGTGATTTTTAACATTTCTTATCAAATTTTTTTTTTTGTATTTTTATAAGGCCTCGTTTGGTTTGCGGAATATCTATTCCATTAGGAAAAGGAATAACTATTCATGGGAATAGATGAAGGTGGAATGGAATAACTATTCCTATTCTTTTGTTTGGTTATAACGGTGGAATAGAACATTGCATATGTATTATTTTGTTTGGTACAGTGCAATACATTGGTGAATGGAATCATATTATAATCAAATTTTCTAAAACACCCTTATAATACAAATATAATTTATATTCTTAAGGACATTTTTTTTTTCTTTATTTAAGAAACATAAACAATCATACTATGACCTTTTTTTGTTTTTTTTTTTTTTTTTTTAATTTCATAGAGTTCATGGCTTTTTTTTTATATATACAATTACGCTACAAAATGATTTATAAGGGAAAAAAAAAAAAAAAAAAAAAAAAACACACACACACACACACACACAGACATAATCATCATATCACCATCATAAAAAAAATAAAATAAAATAAAATAGATCATCTGCAAAGCGCTTTTTATTTTATTGTTTTTTATTTCTTTTCCAGCAACAAACATTCATTTTTTGCTTACAAAGTAAAATGATTTATAAGAAAAAAAAAATAAAATAAATAATCATCATAAAAAAAATAAATCATCTACAAAGCCCTTTTTATTTTATTATTTTTTATTTGTTTTTCAGCAACAAACATTCGTTCTTTGCTTACAAAGTTTTTCTCAAACCTCCACAAGACAATCGGAGTCCCCCCAATATTAAGAGGTACTCGTTTTGCTACATCTAAGTGCATTCTGTAAGCTAAATCATAGGAGGAGGAAAAAAAAAAAAAAAAGAAAAAAAAAAAGAAAAGAAAGACTACCCCACAACAAATTAAGTTGGTTGAGAAACAGAGAGAGGAGGATGAGAATATAATTGCAGAGATGGAGAGAGATACTGATGGTGCATTTGAGTGATGAATTTTTGAAATCAGAATTAAATTCTTATTTTGTTTGCGAATTTTGAGATTTGACTTTTTAGAAAAAATTGAATAAAATATGATTTGTTTATAAAAAATTGAATAAAATATAATTTGTTTTTTTTAAAAGTTGAATAAAATATGATTTATTTTTGAAAAAAGTAGAATCAGAAATATTTTATTGTCAAAATTTCGTATCCAAACACACCATGAGTTGAGAAACAGAGAGAGAGAGGGATAAGAGACTTGGGTGTTGAGAGGGTTGGGGTTTTTGGGCAAAAGACGAATTTTATTTATTCCCACAGGAAAGGAATAGGTATTCCACTCCTTTTTGAGTGGAATACCTATTCCTCTTCGTAAGGGAATAGCTATTCCGTGGGAATAACTATTCTTTTAAATAATATACAACCAAACAAAGGAATAGCTATTCCGTAGGAATAGCTATTCCTTTCCATTGATCTAATCCGCAAACCAAACGAGGCCTAAGTGTTTTGTCTTTGAATTGTTTGTTGATGTTTTTATTTTTATAAGAGCGAACAAAAAAACAAAATTTCAACAATAGGAGCCTAAATTCAAGATAACATAATCTAGCAGATATTTGAAAGTAATTTTGATTTCAAAAAAAAAGAAAAAAAATTATTAAATCTCATAAAAATTATTAAATTAGGTTTTTTTTAAATAATTTTATTTAAGATAATTTTGTTTGCATGCTTTAACTTTTATTTTTATTAGATAATTTAAATTTTACCATCTTAGTATTTAACATTATTAGAAATTTTTAAATTTTTTTAACCTATTTTCTCTCATTGTATATTGGGATGATAAATCTAACTCGTTTAAATGAAAATGATTATGATTTTTTAAAATTTCACCCTATAGTTATGTTAAAAGGACTAGACATCCCTAATTCCTACAACTTTATTACCTTCTTTGAAATGTTAAAAATAATACACGCTATGCTTGTTTTTTCTTCTTAAAACAAAAATATTAATAAATAATCAAAACAAAAAATACTTCTAAAAACATATTTTTATTTTTATTTTTATATGATTTCATAACATTTTTTTTTTTTTTTTTTTAAAAAAAAAAAAAATGGCCCTCAAAACACTTTAATAAACAGAGCCTACCCCATGCTTATCGGACTTAATCATTTGGTATGCTGATTGGTTTTCCACTAACCACCATTACTTTTCTTTTGACACGGTTATTAATAAATAATAATAATAATAATAATAAACCACTTTCCAAAAAAGAGGTATTGCTGTCAGTAATCAAAAAGCTTTCCCAAATTGTAAATACTTAGTGAGTGTCAATTAATCAAATCATAATAAATGACTCATTGAAAGGTGGTCCAAAAGCTTGTTAAATTCTAAAGAGTAAATTGACTTTATATATATATATATGTATATAAATGTATATAGCATTATCAATCTATTTTGAGTAAAGATACGTGGCAGTTTGTATTTCCACCTACCACTTTGATGGAGCGGAAGAAATAGTAAATAAAAATCTACATTATTTGTGTTAATTGAAATAATAATTTTTTTAAAAAAAGAAGCTATTTTAATTCTTGCTGGTTTGGGGTCATTGGCTGTGCTCCGACATCATGATTATTGAACAATATTAACTTGACAGTGCTCTTTCCATATCCTATGACAATCAACCCCTTCCTAAATTGCTAATAATAATAATAATATTAACCTTTCTAAATTGAAAAAAGAAAAGAAAAAAAGTAACTGCTCGATTTGTTAAACTATTTATTTTTTATGTTTTGTTTTTGGTTTTTAAAATAAAAATATTAATAAATAAATCAAAACATAATTGGAAGAAACATAGATATCGTTGAATGAATTTTCTCCGACCTAATTTGGAGAAATTTTATTCCAATGAAAACCTCACTAAAACTTGCAAAATCAAATGTGTGCAATCTTCATGTTGCTTGATCATGTACAACTGGAATAGGATCATTTCAATTTTATGATTAAGTTTTATTTTATTGCATCTAACAATGTATATTAAGTCATGTTATTTAAATTTTTTTAATGACGTGACTATATATTCACTATATGATAATATATAGACCATTAAATTTGTAAAATCAAATATTTACACCGTTAGATATTTGAAATCTATTATTGACCTTGAAATGGATCCTATCTTGGTTGTACATAAGTAATCTTTAAAACCTCAAGGTCCCAAGGAATATTCCCTTATTTATTTATTGGAAAGAATGCTCTAGTGACCATCAAGGTATTGCCTTTTATCAAATCGCTCACTAAGATTCAAAAGCTATCAATCTTCTCTACAAGGTTAGAACTATATATTATCAAATAAATCATTTTGTCCACCTTATGTCCAGTTTAATTAAAATAAAAAGGAAAACTTATAATATTGTAAATATAAATATAAAGAAAAAAGGAAAAAAAATACCGTTTGAGAGTCGCCTAGGGGTAGGCGAATTACCCCAAACTTTTAGGGTTGTTTCGGCCCCCTCATTTGTCCACTCATGCTCCCTTAGTTTATTTTGGTGGTGCAACTTTTCTTGTGCTAAACTAATCATGAACAACATTAATAAACAAAGGTAGATATTAGATCTTGGGTGGGCACTAGGCGGTGCATGAATACTGATAGCAGCCAGGCATATCTCCTAAAAGGTACAAGTATTTTATTTTATTTTGATTTAGTTTTACGGACAAAAGATGGTGGGCAGTGGCATCATGCATGACATGAAGCTGCATCCAAGTTGTTTGATATTAGAATCTATTCCCCGACTGATCAATTGTATTTTCTATATATTTTGGTCACGAGCCTCTGAGAACATTGCATCCAAGTTATTTGGAAAATGTTTAACTACTTCATTTTAAATTTTTTATTTTTTATTTTTTTATTTTTTAACACCAGAGTCTATTCATGGTTTGCTTAATGAATCAATTTGCTTTTGAATACTTTGGTTGCGTGCCGCATCCTCTAGGATAGTTTCGGACAAAACCTAACTTACTTTAAAAGCTTTTTATTATTAGAGTCGTAATGCAGCTTCCTTTAAACTTTTTTCTCAAATTAAAAAGTTATATCATTTTTTGTTTTCCTATTTATATGCAATTCACAATAGTTTTCTTTATCTTTTCCCTATACCATTTAAATATTCTTTAAATTATATGTTATGAGAAAGATAAGAAAGATAAATCATTTAATGCTTTGCTTGTTTCAGCGTAAAATGTTTTATGAAAAATGATTTCTATATTTTTCGGTGTTTGGTAGAAGCGAAAATAATAGTCGACAAAAATCATTTTCAGTTTGACCATAAAAACTTTTTTAATTTTTTGAATTTTCGGATTTAAAATCTTTGTTTGTGGGAATCAGTCACCACCAAACATTTGAGTTTGTTGGTAGCTCGAATATACAACCGAAGGTCCCGGATTTTGGTATTCAATTGCCAGAATCCTGCAATACTTGCCGGAATCGATCGGATTCAGGCCGGAATCTGGCCAAATCGCCAGATTCCAGCAGTAAAGCATGAGTTCGGCCAAATCTGGTACGACCGTTGTGGCTGGAGTCTGGCCGTATGAGGCTTGATTCTGGCTGGTTTTGGCAGGATTCTGACCAGTATAGCCGAAATATAGCTTGTCAGAATTCGGTTGCCGGATTCCGCTTCTCATGATTGGGATTTTTCCGTACATGCTAAATGCTGAAAAATATTTTCGGAAAAATCATTTTTCCTGAAAAATATTTTCGGAAAAATCATTTTTCCTGAAAAATAATTTCGTCGAAAATATTTTACGACGAAAATCATTTTACGTCGAAACAAATAGAGCATAAATACAGTTTCAAAAAAATGTTAGAGAAATAAGAGAGGAAATTGAGTTTTTTATATCAAAATAATGTTAAGAGCACTAGTAGGAGCTTCTTTTAAACTTTTACTTAAATTAAAGAACTAAAATCACTTTTTGTTTATCTATTTAAATGCAATTCACAATAGCTTTCCTTATCTTTTTCCTATACTATTTAAATATTCTTTAAATTAAATGTTATGAGAAAGAGAGATGAAAGATAAATCATTTAAATATAGTTTCAAAAAAATGTTAGAGAAATAAGAGAGGAAAGAGAGTTTTTTAATTCAAAATAATGTTAAGAGTACTAGAAGGAGATTCCCTAAATCTCATTCCTTCCTTACATTTTGGAAAAACTCCTAAAAAACCATTTGAATTGGATTCTCTTGTTATTTCATAAACTAAAGAAACACCAAGAGAACCAAAAGTTATACCCCACATCTAGAGAAGCAAAAGTAGTTCCCTTAACATTTAAATAATTTCACTTTCATCTGTCTTTATCTTAGCATTTAATTTAAATAATACTTAAATGATATAGGGAAATGATAAAGCTATTGTGGGGGCGCATTTAAATAAGGAATAAAAAAGTATTTTGATTCCTTAAATTGAGAAAAAATTTATATAAAAAAAGCTACTGCTAATGTTCCAAGGGAATCACTTTTATTTCCCTAGATCTAGGGTACAACTTTAGATTCCCTTAGTGTTTATTTCGTTTAGGGAACAACAAGATAATTTAATTCAATAGTGTTTTAAAAAATCTTCCTACATCTAAAAAAGAGAAAGAAATTTAGAGAAGCTGTTGCTAATACTCTTATATCTATCATGATTACTTCTAGAATCCTGGAGGCCATATTGGAGTTCATGTGAGAGGACCTCAAGACCCAATTGAGCACACTTGTTCGAACAAGTGTTCGGCCAGTCCGAACTACATGGCCCACACATGGTCAAGAAAGTGGGTCTATTGGGTCTCTCTCGTAAACTGCCCATATTATTACACCCTATCTCTATTCTGTCAAAGGACTATAATTTCGTATTTCAACTCAACTTCAAAAAAGGTTTAGGGAAAGAAGAGGAGAGAGCAGGAGACATGAAATAGATCATTAAAGATATTTTCTTTCTTCTTTCTTCTCGCTTCTTTATTTCTTATTTAATTTTGTTTTGTGACACATAAAAAACCATGGCAGAAGTGTCCACTTTGTTACAGTGTGTTTAGAAGAAGAAGGTATTTAATTTGTATGAAAAAGTAAAATTAATTTGTATTGTAGTGTATTTTTTTTTTTTTTTTTTTTGAATAGTAATAAAAAAAATTATTGATGAAATATAAAATGTGAAAATGTTTTGAAATTGAATTTTTTTTTAAGAGAAGTGAAAATAATGGAATGGAACCCCTTTCCTTTTCTTTTCTTTTCTTCTCGTGAACTAAACAATGGACCATCACTTTTCTCAACTTTATGTAAAAAAAATCCAAACAAGGAAAATACCCATCTTTTTCCTTTCTTTTTCTTTCCTTTTCCTATTGATAAATCTTATCTTTCCGTTACTTATAAAAATAAAAAATAAAGAGTAATGATTCACTACCACCTAAATATACAACTTTTCACCACCTTCCCTATGTGGCAAGGTGGTCCCCCACCTTAATTTATTTTTAAAAAATAAAAAAACTCAAAAAGTAGTGGGGGACCACCTTGCCACATAGGCAAGATGGTGAAAAGTTGTATATTTAAGTGGCATTGAATCATTACTCAAAAATAAAATCTTATCTTTCCGTCCTTTTCGCTTATAAAGACTTGCAAACATAGTTCCACAATACATAAGCATAATATTTGAACCGAGCGATAGAATGTCTCTCATTAGTTAAATTAAGATTTATATGTAAATACACTCAAATAGGAGGTGGGGTGATTGAGAACTAGCATCGCATTTCGGCATAGATATAAATACCTCGTTACATTTGGCACGGTGCATGAAGACGACTCTATATATATTTGTTTTGGTTGACCCTGCGCTAATCACAGTTCAGTACAAATAGTACAGAGCCATGGATTTCTACTGCCATTGATATAGTCTGGTCTGTTACCGCTATCTCTTTTCCACTCCACACTTCCCTGCCCTTACAGGAAGTTCCATTCAAGTTTTTGCCAGGAAGTACCTTAGCCAGGTCCGATATCTTTGCAGATATCACTGTCTTCGCTGGGTTCAGATTGAAAAATGCAATATATATTTCACCTAGAAAGTAAGAAAGAATAATCATTAAATAGTGTGAAGAATAGAACCTATGCACTTTTTCTTTTCTTTTCTTGTTTTTTCGAAAATTATCTAGCATTTGAGGCATGCGCAGCTAGGAGGCTCTATTCTTTTGAGTTTTCTTTGTTGGTGGGGGAGTCATACCTCTTCTTCCAGTCGCAATCCAAGAACGAGTTCCACCAGAATTGACTTTAGCTGCATGAATGATCAGCTAGTAATTTAAAAATATGAAATAATAGGATTATTAGCAAAATTGCTATTGCAATATTCTAGAAAAAAGGCACAAAGTTTCAAATTTATCACCTTCAACATCATTCACTGTTGCACATAGACCGGAATAGCTATTTACCAGGGTTCCATTGAAGTTCAACTCCCACACCTGCAAAGACTAAATGCATTAGCTTTTGGTATAATTTATAGGTTAAACAATATATTTTCATACCTGAAAAGTTGCCCAAATTTCAAGTTCGTCCCATGAAAATTTTGCATGTCAAATTGGTCGGTGTTTTTCAAAAAGCTTTATTTTGATATTTTTCTCCTACATCATCTACTCGAGACGGATTTGGCAGAAAGGCACATTTTTTAGTAACATGACAAAAAATGTTGAGCAAAAAAAAATTGCCAGATGGGGAGGGGACCCAAATCCATATATAAGGGCAAGGGTTTTGACCAAAATGGATCTTAAGGATGTGCAGAGTAGAGATGAGTCAAAAATGTTGGAGAGGAGGTTGATGTTCCAGGTTTTATCAGAGGGGTTGATTAAGTCATTTATATGCAGGGAAGGGAAGGTTAGGGTTAGGGTTTGGTTTGAAGGAAGGGAGTGTTGGAATCCCACACATTGAGATTCTGCCGGTGGAAATATTCCAGCATGCACATTTCTGCACAAGATCTCTGGTCTTAATGATACCTTTCCAGAGCCATTGGGGCTGTAGGGTCAATGGGGGCAGCCAGAAAGTGGTGGTTTTTGAGGTGTTTAGAATGGAGGGCTTCCACCCAAAGGAGATTCTCTTTAGTGAGTAATTTCCAGCCAAGCTTAGCCAAGAGGGAGGAGTTTTGGAATTCCATGGACCAGATGCCTAAACCACCCAAGGTTTTAGTGCTGCAGATTCTGTTCCAGGTCAATAGGGTGAGGTTGTGTTTCTTGGTAGGGTCAAAACCCCACCAGAATTTCTGAGAGTCAATATCTTTACAAAGAATCTTAAGGATAAGAAAAGTGGACATGGTGTAGCTAGGATGGAGCTGGCAACAGATTTAAGAAGGGTAGTTCTAGCTGCCTGGGAGAGGAGCTTAGCTTTCCAACCAGAGATTTTTTGAAGTATTTTTGTCTTGATATCATCAAAGGCCAGGCTATTATTCTTATGGATGAAGAGGGGAAGCCCAAGGTACCTAGCTTAGCTTTCCAACCAGAGATTTTTTGAAGTATTTTTGTCTCTATATCATCAAAGATTCAAAGGCCAGGCTCTTATTCTTATGGATGAAGAGGGGAAGCCCAAGGTACCTAGCTTTTGGGGAGATGGTATTGAGATTGAGGATGGATTGGACAGACGGGGAAAATTATACGATATTCAGAAAGGATGGAGTGATATTGTATAAGTTGTTTCTTTATCCTCTCAAACAACAAACTAGAGAGGTTGTGCATTGGATAAAAGATTGCAGAAAGTCTGAATGACTGTCCCACACAAGCATTTATACCTAGAACTTATATTATTTTGTACGAAATGTCCCTTGATACACATTTATGAAATAAAAGGACAAAAGATACCTGGTTCGTATCCCATCTGCAAGGTAAAAGAGCACCTCTCTTGAACTCTTTGGAAGTAAGCTTCTGATTTGAAGAAGCACCCAAACAAAAGTCCATTCTGTCAGTTGTTGTTAAATGGAGTTTCCCTTGATATTGCTGTTTGTAAGTCATCCTTTCATGTCTACATCCACATAAATATTATTAATATAAATCTGTAATTTTATTTACATAAAAGTTAAGAAATTAGAATATTAGTAATACTGCAAAAACTATAACAGAAGATTTGAGACAATCCGAGAGAAAGATAAAGCACTATTACAATGGAAAAAGTGCCTCTCTCTTGTATAGGCAAAGCGGTTCTTGGTGTCTGCTTCCTAATTTTTCTTTCCAGCAGATTTTTTCCAGGTCTTGGTTCGAAGCTTGAACATACCAACCAATTGCTTTTGAATTCATGCAGCCTGTGAGGCCCAAAACCTGTGTATCAGATATTTCTACATCTGTTCGAGATCTTGTTGATTGCCAGGCAAGAACGTCGTCTCTACTCTTAGAATCCCTCATACTAGTAATATAAGGAAACTGTACAAGCAACAAAACAATATGTTATCTTACTATTTTTAGACTAATTTTATTTTCCCAGAGAATACAAAGATAGATGAGCACACATGCCTCCATGTTGTTTGAGCTAAAAGAGTTAATCTCCAACAGGGTAGGATTTGTTATGAGATTGTATGTAGTCTCGTCAAGCTTTCTCACATCTCCTCCAAACATGAGAGGAGACTTGGCCATAGACCATAGAGTTATCTGTGAAGATGAAATAAGCAAGGCCAAAACAGAATGCATGGTTATATAAAAGGACATAGAGAACCAACTTATTCGATTTTACATTATACCTGAGTTGTTTGCTCATTTGGGTTAAGGTTAGATCTTCTGTGAGGACCTTCATTCGAACCTAATATTATCAAAATCATACAAGTTAATAGTGGTTTTTTTTTTTAATCTGTCCAGGCTCATTTTCTAATATTAAACAGTTAAATCTAATAATGTATATTTTAGGATTTCTGTAATCTCTAAGGCCCTTAACACATGTACTTTCAAATGCTTTATGATGAATATAACGCGTTTGGGTTAAAGAACAATGTTGTGCTTTTGAAGCTAGGTCACTTGATGTAACGCCCAAGAAAATAAAATGCATATTTTATTTATTAAGGAAATAACGAAATACATAAAATATCCACTAAAGGTAAAAATAAGATGGGGGATGTAAGAAAATGATGTTTTGGAGGAGAAAATGAGAGACTTTGAGCTCGAAATGTGCTCACCTAGCATAGGAAAGAGCTTTCCAAATTGGGGTTATATGCGCGATTTTGACACCCGTAGCAAAAGTAATGATTGATTTACGGTAGCATGCGCAGGCTTAAAAAAGTTGGAGCTAAAGGATATTTGTTTGTACAAAAGTAAGTTTGATTGAACGAATTAACCCTACCACATGTTAGATGGATAAGAAAAATTCGACAGAATCAAACAGAGACAAAATTCGATCGAACGAAAGTAAGTTTGATCCGATGAATTTAGAATTTCCACGTGTCAACTGAAAGAAGAACCTACAACGGAATCGAACAAACATGCGACGAATCGAACAAACACAAATTTCGTTCGATCCAAATCATTTCTATTGAACAAAAATAATATCTCCACGTGTTACTCGACGTGTGGCCGTGTGGGGTTAGGTGGGACGAGACATCGCCTGACAGCATTTAATGCGTGTTTGATCGAACGAAAATAATATCTCTGCGTGTCACTCAACGTGTGGAGTTAGGTGAGAGGCGACGTTCTCTAACGTCATTTAATGACAATTCGATCTATCGAAAATAATTTCGATCGAACGAAATGAATAGTTCACGCAAAAAGTCTATTTAAAGAACAAAATAGAACAAAAATCTTGAGTGTTTTTTAACACTTCGTTTCAAAACAGACAATAAGGGTTTTTGAACAAAAATCCTTGTGAGTTAAGTCAAATCTTGAGTGTTTTAGTGAGGGCTTGTTACATGGAGGATTTTCAGACAGGATTCTCAAGGGATAGCTCTAAGGGTGAGCATTTTTAAGACTAAACTCTGTTTAGTATAGTTGTTGTAATGGTCGAATAAATGCTATAGACTGTGATATTAGTGTGTTAGGGCTGTTTTAGAGTATATAGAACTGCTAACATGCTAAAAAGGACTACAAGCTTAGAAAAATAGATAATGAAGGTTTTGATTTACATATGGAGGTTATATTGAAATGTAGACATGCTAGAGTTGTGTGGTGTGCTGGATAATCGTAATAATGACGAAATATTGTTAGAAGTTTAAATATGATATAAACAATGGTAAAATATTGGCTAGCTATAAAGATGAGATTTTAAACGGTAAACGGGATGTATTATAATTTATGCATGCAAATGGTCTATTATGATTGCTTGAGTTAGAAAAAGATATTGGTAAAGAGAAAAATGAAATTGAGTGAAAAAATCATGTAGGAATTAATCTGACAATAGGTTTTGATCGAACGAAAATATGTTCGATCGAATAAAAATAGGACAAAACTTACGGACTATGGTTTTTTGGACTTTGAACGAACAAACTGGTTTTGTTCGAACGAAATGTCTCATAACAGTTTTGAACAAATAAAGTATAATGTTTTAGCTGTAAATAATGTAGACGAGTTGGAGCACGTGCTTGAAAGTTCAAATCAGTTTGTAAAACTTATTGACCCTTCACTTGAGTATTTTATTGCATAAAAATGTATATATGTTTTCATTGGTGATTATGAGCATTGTGTATTTTGGAATATAATTATAAAAATTATGTTGCTATGATATATCACATGTGCTTAATGTAAATGTGTTTGAAAGAAAATGTGTTAAGAAAGGAAATGAATTTTAAGGGAACAACAATGATTGTAAATTTTGTAATTTGTGGAATATGCAATCTGTGAAAACGTTTTTATAAAAGATGGGTACCCCGTGGTTAAGTAGAGTTATACACTTGACACCCCAAAGTTAGGAAGGGGGGAATAAAGTTTCTTACCAACTCGGCGGTTAAGTAAAGTTATATACTTAGCACCTCGAAGCTATAAGAGGGATAAAATAGAAGCAACCCGGCAGTTAAGTGGGGGATAAAACCTATGAGCGTTGCTTCTATATAATTACACTCATATCGTTACTGAAAATGTATACGTAGTGTTGTATTATAGATTATAGGTTTTAGTGTTGTAATAACGATATGAGTGTAATTATATAGATGTATTTTCAGTAACAACTCTAGAATGTTATGATTCTGAGAGAGTATGTGGTTTCAAAATTAAAAGAAAATTTGTGCACGGTAATTCCCACTGCATGAGTTTTATTATGTAGGAGCGTCATGCG
The DNA here is from genome assembly GCF_958979055.1 of Alnus glutinosa. NCBI lineage: Eukaryota > Viridiplantae > Streptophyta > Magnoliopsida > Fagales > Betulaceae > Alnus > Alnus glutinosa. Next base: position 2,887,145 of record NC_084886.1, on the reverse strand, counting down.
GAAAATTAGACATTTTCCACTCACGACTTGTTTTGAAAGCAAGGGCGTTACACCTGATCTAGATATACTTTTGTTCTAGTAAAAAGTGCTTGGACTTAGAATGGTGACTGCTTTGTTTGTAGAAAATCAAGTGATGCATAGCTAGGGACGGAACTAGAAATTTTAACTAAAGGGGGCCGAACTATATTAAAAAAATTTCAGGGGACCATCATTAATAAATAAATAAAAATTCCCCTAAAAAAAATTTCTTAACACTTTTTTTTTGGGGGGGGGGATGCCAATCCCCACACCCCGGGCCCCTTAGGTCCGTCCATGTGCACACTTGAGTACATGGACATATTTGACACTCAAAAACTGCTAGGTCACCAACTCCTCAATGTAACAGCAAGTATTGAGTTTATCGATATATCTAATGGTGCTCTGTCCTAGCCAAGTGATTTCTGGTTCATTTGATCTTACCAACCCCCTGAAAGTAACAGTCAAAAAATTCTTCATCAGATATATGAAGGAAAGACAGAAGGCAAATTAACCTGGATCAGTAAGCCATCCTAGAGGTAGCATATCCAAGTCAGGCCATGACTTCCCCAGCAAGCCCTTCGCTCCTATCATACTAGCGATAGAAAAGTCCCTGACAAAGAATTAAGTAATTTGTATTGTATATTCCAAGAGCACCAAATGGAAAAGAAATAATGATTGAAATGTAACATCGACTCCAAAATTCATGAACAGAAACAGAAGTTTCTTTTCACCTCGTAACATCAAAATGGGCCATGACATCTCCCCAGGAATCCCAATCATCCCCAGTTATCCGGTACATGTTGGCTAGTCCACTCACATCCTTGGCCATTGCTGGCGTCACGCTGGTTCCAGGAGACAGAGAATACAATATGGGGCGGTCAAGTTGCTTCAGAACCTGTGCAAAGGCACACCTTTACTAGGTCAACCATGTAAACTTTAGCCAAAATATTGTAGATGTGGCAGTAATGGAGGGAGGGAGAAAAAGTAGGGGGGGGGGGGGGGGGTACTGCAGCTTACTTCTGACACAAAGCTTATTTCATTTATATCCAAGTCATCACCAAACACACAGTCATGTTTCACTGCAAGAAAACAGAACCAATTAATATCAAACCTAGGCAGTGAAAAGATAAAAATTGAGCTGCCAATATCAAGTGACTGCCCAATTTGTTGCAATTGGCAGTCGATGCAATCATACGATTGTAGAAGGTTATGATTGTACATTTGTACTACATGCAAAACTCAAAATGGAGTTTGACATGCATAAATCCTTAAGATTAGGGAGAGAACTAGGACTTTAACTCTAGAGGGGCTAGACTGCGTTAAATTTTTTTTTGGAGGCCATCATAATAAAGTTAGAAAAGAAAAAAGAAGACCCTAAATATGCTAAAAGTTTTTTTTTTAAACAATTTTGGTGTGGGAGGAGTGGGGGCTGGGAGTGGCCTCGGTCCATCCCTGCTTAAGATGTCCAAGACATACTAACTAATACTAATCCTAGAGTACGTATAGTGGCAAGGTATAAAGACTAAGCAGAACAACATTCTGTTAACAATAGTAAATTACCAAAATCAACTCCCCATTCAGCATACTGTTCATAAAGTGACCTCAAGAAGGCTCTTCCTGCTCCCAACTTGGTATCAACGCTCATGAAACCGTGTTGCATCCATGCACATGCCCTTTCCTTAATCCCAATATCTTTTGCGCTCCACTTTCGGCCAGACTCTTCATAAGCACCTCCCTAGGTGAAAATTAAAATAAAATTAAGCAATGATTACTAATGCTCACTCTTCACACTTGCTCAACTAGTTGCATTAGATATTCCCGTTACATTATTTATATTTTTGAGGATTAAACTTCAAATTATGTGTGCATCCTGGTTCTTTCAAAAGGAAACTATAGTAAATGAAGCATCCTCCCCCCCCCCCCCCCCTCCCTTTTTCTCCTTATTTTCCAAAGTATGAGCTATGGAGGGAATACAGAGCAATACCGAGATAGTGTCCAAGATAGGGGTGTTTGCGTTCACTGCCTGTGTACTTATTCCTCTCATAACATGAATCCCAAACTTCAAACCCATGTTATGCACTTTCTTAGCTACTTCAGTGAACCCCTTTCCGCCTTTGGAGGAAGGCCACCTATCTGGGTCAGGAATCATCCTCCCCCATTCGTCAATTACATCAAATCCAAGAGAATCAGGGTAAGCACCTTTGACCTTTCTCCTATACCAAAGATAATCCACCACAACATACTACATTGACAAAAAACAAAAAAACAAAAAAAAGTAAATAAGTTATACACATTATATACAGATACTTGTCAATGGAAGAAAAGAGGCAAACACCTATTTAATCCCTGAAAAATACACAATTTTCAAATTTGGTTCCTTCAATTTAAAAAGTTGCAATTAAAGTCCAAACTAATTTAGAAAGCTTCAATTGGAGTCTTATCGTCAATTAACAAATAGAAAATCACTGATGTATCGTGTTAATTTCATGTAAAACCTAACGTAACTAATGGAAATCCATTTGCACGTTTACCTCACCTAAGAAAAGCCATTTTTTAAAAAAATATTTGAGAACTTGATTGCAACTCTCTGAACTTTAGGATCAAAATCGAAACCTCATGTATTTCACAAGAATCAAAATAACTATGAATTATAGTCATCGGCAGTCTTAATACCTCATACCCATGAGGGCGTAAACGGTTAGATACGATTTCAGCACTTTGCAAGAATTCTTCTTCAGAAATTGTCCAGCAAAAGGAATCGTAGGAGTTCCAACCTCTAGGTGGGAAGCTAGCATGTTCTGGCTCGCCATCGGATAGAGCTTCAGAGGATGATCTGAAATAGAATTGTTTATACACATTATTTTCTTCATAAAAACTGGTAAAAATCAGTCACGCAACCTTAAGAAACAAATATACTACTCCGAAGTTTCCTAAAGAAATGTTGTAACTGAGGTTTGTCAATTGTCTGTGTTTCTATTCTCATTAACGTACGAGAAACGGTTAATAGATAATAATCATGCTTATCTTCGAACACTGGGCAGTTGATCGCACAATCGTGAAGCAAAATGCGCATGCAATTGTAAGAGATACGAAGAGATTAGAAGAGGCACCTTGGATTTAGAAGAGGGATGAGAAAAGGGATAGAGATGAAGACGAAGACCTTCATTGTTCACTGGCGTGGGTGTCCCAGCTACTGGTCCGGCCGAGTGATCAATCATTTGCGTAATTAAATACTTGGAGCGCATTTATTACTAATGGAAAATTAAGCAGCGTGTCGTGGAGTTAGCGACGCTAATGACGTGTTACCGTCTGAATTGGCAAACGCAGAGCGTTCAGTTTCTTGCAACAAAAAGAATGACAAAAAAAGAATCTCGTCCGGCGTCTCAGACTCTCAGACGAAGGAGCGATGAGTGACCGCATAAACTGGCTTGGAAGACCAAATTGGAATTCATTTCAGACAGTATTAAAATCGTGTGTTCTAATTGAACAAAAGTTTTAGCTTTGAGTAAGGTTTGTCACCCTTATTGCTTTTGAAATTGTTCTCTTTTTTAAGTGGCAATAAAAAAAAAAAAAGCATTTAAAATGTCACATTAACCAATGTAAAATGTGTGCAATTAGCATTGAGTAATGATTCAATGCTACCTAAATATACAACTTTTTACCACCTTGCCTATGTGACAAAGTAGTTCCCCACTACTTTTTGAATTTTTTTATTTTTTAAAAATAAATTAAGGTGAAGAACCACCTTGCCATATAGATAAAGTGGTGAAAAGTTGTATATTTAGGTGGTAGTGAATCATTACTCATTAGCATTACTCAATGAGAAATATTTAGTTTTATTTTCTAATACATCTCTTGTACATCTTCGTAGAAAAGATATACAAATCTACTATTGAATATGTGAGTTCCACATATTTAATGATAACTTTGTAAAAGAGATATATAAGAGACTGATAACTTTGTAAAAGAGATATATAAGAGACTGTAAAAAAGAATAACACAAAACACATCTCTTACTCTTTTAGCTAACCTAACAAAAATGGGAATTGGAAAATTCGACATACAATTAAATGAAATATGATTGCATGATTTTGTAACCTAATGGCATTTTATACTCCCTTTGGGTCTGAGGTTCAGTGAAAGACATCTTCTCGGATTATACTTTACAAGATCACAAATGATACATGACAAATCATGTAATGCTTTGCGCCAAAAACTGGATAAAATGATCCAACATTCTAAAGTCAAAACTGCCGAGTCTCTCCCCCCAAAGAAGATACAACAGACGATCATAGAATGAGAACTCTTAACAAAGATTGTATTGGAAGTTCACTCCTGCGGCCAGTACCTCCAGCGCATATCCAAGTTCCTCCACCTCAAAACTGTCAGCAACTTGGTCCAGATTTTTCTTTCATTCCTTGTAGCTAAAACAACTCTCGCTTTTCGAATGAGAACGTGCAGGTTGTTGAAAGAGATACTCCAGATAAATCTGAGTGTGAAACATTCGTATGTAGAAATCCTTTTGGTCACGCTTTACACATGCAAGGAGTGAGAGGGTTCTCCCAGAGGTCATAGTTTGGAAAGGTCTCTTCAGGCAATCCAGTCCGTGTCTGGTGGGTAACAACCACATCCTCAACAAAGCCCGCCCAGCCCATGTAGGGGTCGCCAAAAGATTTAGACATAAGCCCCTTATCCGGTTTTATAGATTTTTGACGGTGCCCCATGTACCTGCGTGCCCCAATTATAAGTTTAGCAAAGTTGCCTCCATGGGTCATCACAAATACATCAGACTTCAAGCAGACCAAGAAGTCGAGGGCTGCTAAGCTTGTCACATGCTTCCGGAAACCAACTAACTCCTCCTTAGTTGCCAACTCCTCTTTTGTAACCTGTTATAAAACACTCAAAATAAGCATATTAATTAAGAAAAGAAAATGAATGACAACCTAACAGGAGTCTTCCCTCTCCCAAATCCTTTTTTTTTCCATGAAAACAGAACCAAAAAGCCATCTGACTTCTACGCCCTATAATGCCTTAAAATTTCTGAAATTTTCTGTTGGTTGTGATCCAAGACATACACGATATCATCCAAAAAAAAATTTCAGAATTGACTGTCACACCATCCAAAAAATTAAAAACTATTATGAGACCGCACATCATCAAACCAAGTTCTGTGGGTAAATGAAATAACATAATAAGTTATATCTACCAAATTCGGGAACATGTTCCTGAGGGGCGCCATCCTGTTATGTCCACCGTAGACCTGTCCTGAAGCAACATAAATTTGAGTTTCCTTAGGATAGCCCATTGCCCGAAGAAGCACAGCAACTTCTCCGGGCTCAAGAGGGCATCTTCCTTCCTTCCGCTTCTGAAGGGCCAAATTCCATAGATGGGAACCATTCTGCATATCAAATCACCAAAAGTTGAGAAACATGTGAGCAATGTTTCTATTAACTTCTACCCAGAAACCCGACGAAGTAGTATCATTCCTGGTCACCTTATAACGTCGAGGCCATTCCTTCTTTCTGTATTCTGCCATTTTGGCTTTCTCCTCCCTTGTTCCCACAAAATCGCAAAAAGATAGGCCTACCATCCCTTTCTCGAATCGAAGATGAAGAGCCCTATTTAAGGTAAATTGTTAGTACAGTTGAGATAATAACAAGACCCAGGATATTGTTCAGCAAACTTACAGACCAATTTCACATACATATAATTTGAACTGCCTGTGCGGTTTCTCATCCTTGATGCCAGTAAATCAGCCATCTGCTCTATCTCAGGAAGAAATTTCAGGGCATGATAATTGACCCTGCACCTTAGCCTGTTGATTTCTGGAGGGACATTGTCATACCTGAACCCAAATGATCGGCAGGTTGTAATCATTCAATTTTTTTGGATGAGTGCAGAACTGTGACTGCAGTCAAACATCAATAAAAAATAAATAAAAATAAAAAATTCATGACTTACCCAAGCCGATCCACAAAAGGTTTTAGTGCCATTATCTTTTTCTCCTTTATTCGGGGAAGAACATTGTCAATGTAAAATTGTGCTGGTGCATACTTCGGAATGTTTTTTACTGTCCGTCTGTAGAGCATAACAGAAATTTTGTAATCAATACCAGTTGTAACCAATTGACATCAATTAAATATCAAGATAATATGTTTTTATTAGTTTAAAATTGTTGGCATTATAATTTATAAGGTCAATGCAGACATTTTGTATCCACTGAAACCTTAAATAAACTATCTTGAAGTCCTATGTGAAAGATCTTTCGGTCCCTATATGACCGTCATTAAAAGCAACATCGGTTACACTGAAGAGTACTCCGAATGAACAATTTCATCTATAGACATATCTCATAAATTTAGCGCAAAGATATATTTTGACCGACCAGATTTTGTCAAATATACAAGATAAAGGACAACAATTTATAAATCCTGGAGCGGAAGAACATGTGCTTTATTGACTTCAGGGTTCTTGTATTTGTTAATAGCTCTAAACCAGAAACATAAGAAGCCATCAAACCTTATACTTGTAAAAAGCTCCGATTTGTCAGTAAACCAGTCAGGGATATCACGAACAATTCGCACATCATTCTTCAGGTAGTCAATGAAATGATCTACATCAAAGATGTCTTCAAATTTCCTGCAGAAATTTATAGAGAAGAGTAAACATAGATGTTCCAGAAAAAACATTACCACGCAATGCCCATGAGCTATGGCTTAAATGGCACTTCCTCCACTATAAGAATGAGGTGAAGGATGAGGTCGTGGTTCAAGACCCACTAGGTCATGGAGGAATGGGTGGCGGTGGCAGCATCGTTGCTAGTGAGAGTGGTTTTGGTAGGCAAAATGGAAACAGTTGTGATGGGGATTTTGGAGGTGTTGAAAAAGGGAGGCACAAGTGCATGTGAGAATAACGTTGGAGACAAAAGACACTGCTTCTAATAGTGGCGTACTTTATATAATCATGATGGAGGCGATTTGGCTGTGGCTACCACAAAGACACTTTCCATGACGGGAGTGTGAGTGCCAGTGGATTTGGAAATTTAAGTTCTAGTGTGGTGCTAACAGTGGTAGGTATTCTTGGAGGGTTGAGGATAATAACAATGCAATTGTCATTGTATCAAACTTGAAATATCCTTATTAAGTCCTAATCAGGTATTAAAGATGGGGAACCTAGAATTCAAACAAGGAATTGAAAACTTTCATTTAATTCAAAAAGAATCCCATAACAAAAGAAATAAAAGTTGGGAACCAATTAGATTCTAATTATGAACTCGAATTCCTCTCCAACACAATACAGGCTAAAGTAACAAGATTAATTAGCTGCTTAGAGAATAAAAGCTGTATTATTACAACATAGTTTTTTCAGATTTTGTTGTATATGAGTAAAAGATGACTGTTTGAAAGGCACAATGATGATACATATTCGCATCATTCACCAGAATCTGTCAGATGTCTCACCTTCTAGAACTTCAGAAACTTATGTACAAAACGGGAAAGGCTGACACATAGAAGCGAGGATTTGTCGAGAGTCAATGTTAACACTATACTTAGTGCTTTTCTTTATTTTTTCCAACTATGGATATTTCTTGTCGTTGCAAAGGCTAATCCTGATAAACATGAAATTACGATGGGCAAAAAGTTCTTTAATGACAAAATCAGTTTTCAATTTTTATAGCATATAAAAGGAAAACAATTGAAGGTGAAAACTTTTGAAGTTTCAATTTTCCATGACATAATGGAAATGGGAACATTAGTTTTTTTGATAAGTATAAATGGGAAGATTAGTATCATAGACTACGTACTCCCATTGTTTATTTATACTTAAATGACTCAGTGAGTATATGGGCTACAACATGCAAATGTACAGCAGTATCAGTCAAGATGTCTCACGTTTGGTCTTTCCAGATCTGGTCTTGTTTCAACACTGGCAAAATAAGGGTGGAATTCATTATCTTAGCCACTGCAACTGCATTGCATATCTGCACGCAAGAAAGATTCAGAAAGGTAGATTGTTGTCAGTTTATCAGCCATTTGATATATAAACATAAAGTGATGCTCTATATATTGCTAAACAGAAGAATCATCTTAAATCTTGCTTGACCAAATATATAGTGGGGAATAAAGTGAGGCTAAGCAATAAATTGCAGCGCCAGTTTAAAAGATTAAACACGATAGAAATGGTACTATAATCATCAATTTTGTGAGTCACATCTAGTTGGTTAATTTCACTAATTGAGTTATATATCTTAACCATTAATCCTCAAATCATGACCATGAAGGAACAATTTTACTTAATCACATGCATATACTCCACCAGACTAATGTCAAATTTGACCCATATAGTTCACTTTAACTTTTCTCAACACAGTTATGTTGAAAAACCATGATATACCCCACCAAGTATATGAGGAGAGTACGGGCATATATGCGAACAATTAATATGTGCAGATTTTTTTTAAGTAGACGTTAAATTAATAATTTTGGAATGTCATACAATAAATGTGTAGATTAACAACAACGTAAAGATAAAGGAGCTATCTTAATCAAATTAGAATTTTTCAGCAAAGAAATCATACAGCAATTCTTTGCTGATTTAGACCGCCCTCAGCATAGATGAATATATAGCCATTTGTTTCATTTTCAGAAGGAATATCTGCAAAGAGCCAACAAAGTTGCTAGGATAAAAAGGAACGTAAATGAACAGCAAAAGAGAAGCTAAACTTGGAACTAGTAATCGAGAATTTTAAAAATAACCATACCAAAAGAAGGTGGGGAGAATAAATAACATTTAGATCCTTTCTTACATAAACAAGACAAGCTCAATCCAGGTTTAAATGCAAATCCTATTCAACACATTCTTTACTACAAGTCCAATCATACAATTTTAAGGAAGGACAAAGGAAATATATCCTCATAATAGAATTTCAGTGTTAAGGCAACAAATATGTGATACCCGATTCCTGTGTGGCATAACGAAAAGCAGAAATTGCTTAGAATATTACCATAGAGCAACCTAGAGAAGTTTTACAAGGAAAAGAGAAAAAGAAAAAAAAAAATCCATTCACACCAAAATAAGGAGTTATGGCAACTGATGAATCCCAGTAATGCACTAAGGCACTAAATTCTCTTCCAAATGTCATATAGGCCCCAGAACATTAAATAGCAACCCAACTTAATTATGATGGATCCCACCCAAAGCATACCACATTTTCTAGTTAGATAAATGGACTCTAGATCTTACATTAGGTAGAAAAAAGGCAAATTAAAAGTAAATTTCCTGAATGGAACTATCCTTCCCAGTTCCACACATGTTTTACCAACATGGCCCTATGAACTGGAGAAGATGATCCCCATATACATTATTCAGCAAAACAGAATGTCACCTGATATTCCACCATCACGGCGCTCAGCACAAGGCTTCCAGGATGTGGTGGCAGAGTAAGGGTTCTTCCAGAGTGAAGGGGCTTCCTTGACCTAAAAATAGCATAAGATAGACCTTCGGCACAAATCAACAAGCATATTGTGAGCAAAAGGAAAGAAATGACCAAAAGAAGGTCACTTAAGAACTTACATAGGGGCAGTGAAGAACAATCCCATCTTTTTTACACAAGTAGGGGGCATTCTACAATACATTGAAAGCAAAGTCAGTTGTGCGGTTTATGAAGGCAAGAATCATATTTGAGAATGCCAAAGCCAAATTATTTTTTATCTGTATTTCTCAGTATTAGCAATTTAGCAGCACTCGCGACCTTTTCATTCATGATAAATGCATGCATTCAGTATCTATGAAAGAAAGTCCACGAGGTAAAGATAATTGCCAGAATAAGAAGCTAGAAGCATGACAATTGCTGAAACTCTATGAGATCACATAAGACAGTACATCTTATTTGAAGTTGCACAACCGTACATAACCCAAAACAGATCAATAAATATGAATGCAATAAATCATCTCTGAGATGCATCCACATAAGGCCAACTTGCATGCTTTAAAACCAATCCAGTTCAGAAGAGTGACACTAATGAGCTTACCAATTCAAAACTTCAAAAGCCAAAGCATGTTTTAAATTTTAATGCAATATATGTTAATGCAAACAAATCTCCTTAAATGAATACATTGGTTGATGCAGATTAGCATCCAAACCTCCTAAAATCAAATCATTCATAGTCAAGATTCAACTAAACTCCGACTATTTGCTGACAAAACATTTATACGTCATTAAATATCACTGGAACAAAATAATAGAAAATAAACAATTAAAAAACCACTCAATAATGCCTAATTCAGTGATTTGCCTCACTGGAGTCAGACTGTTTGAATTTCATCCGAAATCCAATTTTCGTTTGTTTTCCACATTTTCTGAACAACCAAACACAAGCAATAGGCGAGGAAAAACGGAGAGCGCACAGCTCTACAAATCTAATTCCAAAGTGTAGAGCATCAGGGAATAAGAGTACTAACCAACCGGTTCACGATTGAGAAAACTGAAATCGCACCAGCGAGAACGAGAACGAATAGGAAGAACAGCGAGATCCTGGAGTTGTACGGGGAAACCCTAGCGTCGTCACTCAAGAAAGGGCATAGGGACTGGAAATTGTACCAGGACGGACGGTCACGATCCTTCGAGGCGTGGCGATCGTGATCGTCGTCGTCGTTGGGCTGGCTATCGGGAAACATAGGGGACGAGACGTCGTCGCGCTTCATCGGAGACGAAGAGGCTCGGCCCCCGATCGAGCTAGAGTGCCTGAGCTCAACCATGGCTCGCTTTGGACTGAAAGCCAGCTTTATATTTTTGACCTTTTTCCTCTTTTTTCTTTCTTTTCTTTTCCTCTTTGCTCTGGTTTGTGCTACCGGTGACTGTCAATTGTGTGGAACGTTCTTCTCCTTTATATGCGGTCCATGTGAGTTCAGATCGAGAGGAGCTCTGACCCTTTAAATGCTGGATATGTAATTTCGTGGATATGCTCAGGGCATTTGGTCATTGAACTGCATTGATTCGGAACAACATTTATAACATGGTGTCTTTTCATTGTCACTGAAATCCACATAATGATCATGATTGATCTGAGTTGGATTTAGTGCTTTACAATCAAAATATTATCGTTATTAAATTTTGCCTGGCCTTAACAGATGATAAAATCAGTGGTTGACTCCATGTTTAATAGGATCCGTCTTTTAATTGAATTCTTAATGTACAAAATATGGTGAAATATTCAATCCAATCCGACAATCTTTATTGTCATACTCTCGATCAAATGATAAAAATGTGTACTTTCAATTTTGGATAAGCATACTTTTTCATTTAAAAGTGAAATGGAGATATTTATTTCAAATAATAGGTTTAGATTTTTCATTATAATTTTCATTTGTTTTGGCCTAAAATATTTTTCTGAAAAATATTTGTTTGTATTCTTTGATGTTTGGTGCAACTGAAAATAATAGTTAAATTGAAAATATTTTTAGTTTGACCAAAAAACTTATTTAGTTTCGAAAAATTATTTCAATTTTTAAATTTCGTGAATCAATTTTTGAGTTTGAGTTTTTCATTCTCAAACTGTCGGATTATTGCTGAACCACCATGAAGCAAGTACCGAGTCATCATCGGATCATCATTGAGCCACTTCGGAATACCGTGAGCTACCCCGGACCACCCTCAAGCCACCATTAGACCACCTCAAGCCACCACAGACTTATCGGCTTAAGCTTGTAATATAAATAATGATTTAACATGGTATTAGGGTCAAATGTTCTAAGTTTGAATTTTGTTTCATCAAATCATCTTTTATTTTAATTAAATATTTTACTTATTAAAATAGTGTGTTAAAATATAAATTAAATGATTAAATTCATTATTTCTTATAAGTTTAAGCTCATGAATGTATTGTTGAGCATATTTTAATAAGAAAGTCAAAAATAACTTGATTCTATAAATTTTAAGAGAAACTAAAGAAAATTGCTATGAGTGCTATAATCCTTTAGGGTACAACTGACTCTCCCCCCGACTTCTCTCCCTCCCAATTGCTCTCTCTAATTTATCCTCACTCTCTTTGTTGTGGATGTGATATCCAGCTTATAATTACCAATACTGTTGATCAATGATCTCATTATCTGGCCAACAATAGAAGAACGAAAGTCACATGGGAGAAATCATACATGACCAATCACAGTGGCAGTCCGACTCTCTAGGGTTTGGTTGGGCGGATACAAACTAGAGGTGCTGGTGTTATTTGTCTCCTTCTAGTTTAGCCGGGAGAGGAGTTTTGGTCCCACTCTTCTATCATTCTTTCAATCTGGTGATAGGAGCAATTGAAATCATGGCAGAGGAGCGTGGGGATTATCATGGTAGCTCTTCCTTAACTAAAGGGGAGCAACTAGGGATCTTTATTGGATAAGATGAAACCGACGAACTGAGAGAGAATGGGACGAAGTGCCTGATCAGTCGACTTGGTATTCCAAAAAACTTGACCAAATAAGCCTTCAAAACCTTACTCTTACATATCTGGAGGATGACGGGGAAAGTCTTCTTCAAAGAGATTCAAGACAACCTATGGCTCTTTGAGTTCGACGACGACAATGACAAAAAATGAGTTATGGATGGCCTCCGTGGTGCTATGAGCGATCTCTGCTCATTTTGAATGAACTCGATGGAAAGACCCACCCATCCCAATTGGAATTCACCACCTCTCCGATATGGGTTCAGATTCATGGCATGCCTTTGGGGTGTATGAATCGTGCTATGGGAATGAAGATTGGCAGGTCGATGGGAATGGTGGAGGAAGTAGCCATAGCAGAAGACGATGTGGGGTGGGGAAGATGCCTCCGGGTTAAGGTATCTATAAATCTTTATCAACCGTTGGATCATGGTCGTATTCTATTTGTGGCTGGAAAATCATGTTGGGTGCCTTTCAAATATGAAAAGCTCCCGGGGATGTGTTTCAAGTGTGGTAGAATCCTCCATGAACGCAAAGGTTGCCCTGTTCAAAGTGTCAAAAACCAATCCCATGCAGAGGGTCAGGCAGGATGGGGACCATGGCTTTGGGCGGAGGATATGGCTCGAGGAGCAGGGAGTTCAGAAGAGCATAAGGAAGCTGAGTTTCCACCACCGAGGTTACCAGCGGTGAAGTGCAGTGCAGAAAGAACAAGTGCTAAACCTAATAAGAAAGGGCGTCAAAATAGGGATCACGTGCATGCAACGGCCAACCTTAGCCTGGATTTTGTGGATCCTTCAGCCAATATACAACGCCCCAATAACTATGATTCTGGTCGAGTAAGGAAAGGGGAGCTGGAAAAACAATCTTAGAATGGTTGGGAAGCGGAGAATCAGGGTTACCGGAAAAAGAGGATACTGGAGGAAGCTGAAAACTCGGAAGGGGTGGTGCATTTGAATTCAAAATTGGGAATAGTGGGGCCTTCTCACCCAAGAGTAGAGTTTAATTAGGATAAGCCCAATGTAGTATCGGCCCAGTCTACCTGTAGTGGAAGGCAAGGGTCCGGGCCCAAGGTCAGGTGGCCATAGCTAAAAAGCCCAAGATTGAAGCAGCCCAAGCATCGAAGTATAATATTGAGCTTCAAGAAAGAGACTCTGACCTGGATCTAAAGACTTCCTATTCTAGAATGATCAGTTCGAAAAAGGGAAGCACTAATCCCCTTCCAAATCTGCCTTTTACAGGTGTGTCAACACAAGTGAGGGAGGGGAAGCAATGGAAGAGAGCGGGAAGAAGGTCTGTTTCCGAGGGTCAACAAGGATTTTCCACTACACAAGATCATGCTTCATCGGAGGTTCCCATGGAGGATCGGTTGGTTGCCATGGACGTTAGGTATAGGCCGATTTTCTCTAGGGGAAACACAGTGGAGGCGAAGGCTGCGGAGCAGCCCCACCGCTCATTATGAGTCTCCTATGTTGGAACTGTCGGGGGCTTGGGAACCTCTGAACAGTTCGGGAGATTCACTCTTTAGTGAAATCTAAGAAGCCCCATTTTCTGTTTTTCATTGAAACGAAGGCGAAGAGTGGGAAAATTGGAAAGACTAAGGTGTTTTTTGGGATTTAAAGGGTTATTCCAAGTGGAACCGGTGGGGCGCAGTGGGCGCCTTGCTTTTTTCTAGAAGAATAATATGGAAGTGGAGATTATGAATTACTCTCAACGACACGTGTCGGCGATGATCACCCTTTTGAATGAGGAATCTTCTTGGACTTTCACGGGGTTCTACGGTCACCCTGATTGAGCCCTCCGGGAAGGTTCATGGAATCTTATCACTCAGGTGAGCAGTCTGAGCTCTTCGACTTGGTTATGCATGGGTGACTTCAACGAGATAGTGAATCGCCAAGAAAAGGTAGGTGGAGCAAATCGCAGTAACACACAGATGGCAAAATTTCGAGAAACTCTGATTAGGTGTGATCTTGGTGACTTGGGATACCGGGGTTCCAATTTTACTTGGAATAACAAGCAGGAATTAGGGATATTTGTTAAGGAACGCTTGGACTAAGCTGTAGCTACCCAAGATTGGGGAGCTCATTTCCCCAATTCGATGGTTGAGGTTCTCCCGACAACAAACTCAGATCATCGTCCTCTTTGTCTATAGTTTGATTATTCTTATCAGGTGGCTCCTAAACTTTTCCGGTTTGAAGCAAAGTGGAATTTAGATGAGGAATGTTATGAGGTCATTAGTGAGGCATGGAACAGAGAAGCTGCAGGTTTAAGTTGGCTAGGGAGTGCGGCTAGTGATCTGGCCAAGTGTAGAGCAAGTTTAACGTCGTGGAGTAAGGCCAAGTATGGGGACGCCAATCGAAGACTTGCCCTATTGTCAAAGAAGCTCGCATGCCTTTAAAGTACAAAATGCCAGGATAATCTGGCGATCGTTAAGGAAGTGCAAGAGGAAATCAACAAGCTGTTAGAGATGGAGGAGCTGAAATGGAGACAAAGGGCAAAAAGAAACTGGTTTGCGGGAGGCGATAGGAATACCCAGTTTTTTCACGCATGGGCAAATCAGAGGCAGTGATCAAACTTTATAGGCTCCATTTCTTATATGGCTGGGCACTATTGGTATTCGGCCAATGAGATTGGGGAAGCCTTTAAAGGCTATTGTCAGGAGTTGTTCACTACTGAAGGGGGTTGAAGGGGTGTCTGCTTGTTCTGAAATAGTGATTGCCAGAGTGTCTCCATAATTGAATGAGATGTTGTCTGCCAAGTTTGTAGCAGACGAGATTGATCAAGCGTTGGCTCAGATGCATCCTCTCAAGTTCTCAGGGCCGGATGGATTTGCAGTGTGCTTTTTTCAACATCAATGGGAGACAATTGGAATCAAGGTAAAGGCTGTAATCCTGTAATTCTTAAATGGATGGTCTTTTGATCCGAGCATTAATGAGACATATATTGTTTTAATTCCTAAGGCTTCCAATGCCTTTTCGGTCAGTAACTATAGACCCATTAGTCTATGCAATGTGGTGTATAAGTTGATTGTTAAGACTGTTACTAATATGCTCAAATTGGTGTTGCCATCCATAATCTCCCAAAACCATAGTGCATTTGTTCCGGGTCGCCTTATCACGGACAATGTACTTGTTGCTTATGAAGCCCTTCAGACAATGCATTCCCGCATGAGGGGTAAAAAAGGGTTTATGGCAGTGAAGTTAGATATGCAAAAGACCTATGATAGGGTGGAATGGCCGTTTCTTAAAGTTATGTTGTGAACTTTGGGCTTTGAAAAGAAATGGAATGGTCTTGTAATGATGCGCTTGAAGAGTGTCTCTTATTTAGTTATGGTGAATGGAGTACCGTATGGGAAGATCCATCCATCTCGAGGACTTAGACAAGGGGACCCATTGTCCCCTTATTTGTTCTTGATTGTGGTGGAGGGTCTTAGCTCTTTACTATCCAAGGCAGTCATGGAGAATCGGCTAACAGGAGTCCCTATTTCGGCAGGAGGATATAAACTAAGCCATTTGTTATTTGCCGATGACTCTCTTCTTTTTTGTAGGGCTTCTATGGAGGAATGGGAGAACCTGTTTCAGGTGTTGCACTTGTATGAGCAAGCATCCGAGCAGCAGTTGAATGCGGTGAAAACGTCCATTTTTTTCAGTAAGAATACAAGTTCCAAGTTCAGAGCTTTCATTCATAATTATGCGGGAATTCCTGTCAATGCTAGCTCTGATAAATATCTAAAGCTGCTAGCGATGGTGGGTAGATCCAAAACTCGCACATTCAATAGCCTATGTAGCCGGGTCCAAAAGAAATTAGACGGGTGGAAGGAAAAATTCTTGTCTTAAGCAGAGAAAGAGATCTTGATTAAAGCAATGGTCTAGGCAATCCCTACCTACAGTATGAGTGTATTCCTTTTGCCTAAAACCCTATGTAAGACACTCAATTCCTTGATGAACAAATTCTAGTGGGGCCACAAAGCGAATCAAAACCGAATCTCTTGGATGAGTTGGGCGCAGTTGGGAGTATCCAAATGCTAAGGAGGGATGGGTTTTAGGGATCTCCATGTTTTTAATAAGGCCTTACTTGCCAAGCAGGGTTGGAGGTTGCTTTCGAATCCTGAGTCGCTAATGGCCCGTATCTTTAAAGAAAAGTCCTATCCTTCTGGGTTGTTTATGGAGGCTAAGATAGGTTCTCGCCCTTCCTATGCTTGGCGAAGCCTCTGTCAAGCTATGGAGGTTCTGGAATTGGGGATAGGGTGGAGAGTGGGTAATGATACTAGTATTCGAATATGGGGTGATGTCTGGCTCCCAGATCCTTACCCCCGAATTTTCTCACCCCCAAATCCTGCATTGCCTTTGGATGAAAGAGTCATTGCCCTCTTACTTAATGATTCGGGGGGATGGAACTATGAGCTAATTCATAGAATATTTGACCCAGAAGACGTGGCACGGATCTACAGCGTGATGGTGAGTCCTCTAGGACAACTCAATTGGTTGGTGTGGAGGGGTGCTGCTGATGGAGCCTTTTCAGTGAAAACTACTTATCATTTGGCTATGACTATAAGGGCTAAAGAGATGGGTGAATGCTCAAGGGAGGCAGCCGACTTGTAACATCTGGAAATCTATATGGAAGTTGAGAATCCCTCATGCGGCTCGACATTTCTGTTGGAAGGTATGTAATAATTTGCTTCCTACTAATTCTAACTTGGCAGTTAAGAAGGTGGTTCATAGCAGTAAGTGTCCTGTTTGCTCTAGGGAGCCTAAAACAGTAGTACACTGCTTGTGGAGTTGCCCTTTCGCCGTGGTGGTGTGGCAAGGGAGTAGCAAACGCTTTCAAAAGATGCCTCTGGTGGAGTGGGATGGGAGAGAATTGTTGAGTTGTCTCCTTGAGAAACTTGATGATTTTGAAGCAGTGGAGGCTATTATGGTGGCTTGGTCTATTTGGGTGAGAAGGAATGAGTTTGTGCTTAATAATGATTTTTCATATCCTTTTCGGGTGGTAACACTCACTAGGGAAGCTATGAAGGATTTTGATGCAGCTCAACGTAGTTTGGTACGGTCTAATACTGTCTCACCTATGTTGAATGTCGGTTGGAAAAAGCCACCAGCATGTTGGTGGAAAATCAATTGTGATGCTGCTATTCACAAATAGGCTTTAAGGATGGGAGTTGGGATAGTTATCAGGGATGACGAGGGGCAAGTCTTAGTTGCTAAGGCATTTATTATCCCGTATGTTGTTGATCTTGCCATTGCAGAGGCAACTGCAGATTGGCATGCCATTTGCTTTGGTAGAGAAGTAGGGGGTTCTAGGGTGGTTTTGGAAGGGGATTCTAAGGTGGTGATTATGGCTCTGAAGGGAAGAGGCTCCAACAATCACACTTATGGGAACCTGGTCGAAGCTACCCGGATTTTCTTTTATTCTTTTACCTCTGTGGAAGTCTCTCATGTTAAGGGATGAGTTAATAAGGTAGCTCATGTTTTGGCCAGATGTGCTATTTCTCAGCTTTTAGACAAGATTTGGATTGAGGAATGCCTTCATTAATTCATGATATTGTACTCGCGGAGCGAGATATTTTTTTTTTGAGTTTCTGCAAGATATTTCTTCTTGAGTTATAAAATTCACACTTTTTTCTATAAAAAAAAAAAAAACCAATACTCACGATGGATTTAAGGAGATATAATTTTATTTTCCCTTAAATAAATTTTAATTTGTGGACTTCTAGTTTATAAATTGTTATAGTTGATTTTAAGGCCATATAGGCATAAATTTGAAACAAATAGGAGCTGAGACCATTGTGATTTTAATTTTTAGAGACCGATAAGTTTTCAAAAAATGTAGAAGGAAAATTTTAGCATGGCATGTTGACATCACATTAAAAAAAAAAAGAAGTTCGAGTATCTTATTTAAAACTACTATCTAATTGATAATTTATTTTCAAAATTTTCAATTGAGATAATGTCCCTCTCAAACTATTAAAAAATTGTTAATGTCATACAAAGGCCAACATCAAGACAAAAATAACCATAAATTTATAATAAGACAAAAAGAAAATCCATATAAATTCAGAAAATAATAAAATAAATAAATATTATGTGGCCATTTTAGGGTGGCTCGAAATGACCATGAGTGTGGTTCGACTATCCCCATATATAGCCAAAGGGGGTGTCCGAACCACCATTCATTGTCGATTTTTCGTTTTTTTTTTTAAAAGGTTTTAGTTCTTCTTTTTTATAGATTTTATTTTTATTTTTTTATTAATGGTATTTTAGTTATTGTGGAACACATTGACAATTTTTTTGTAGTTTGTGGGAGATATTGTCTCAATTGAAAGTTTGGAGAGACATTGTCAATTGGATTATAGTTTGAAGAGATGTGTATTTTTTTTTTTAAAAGGAAAAAAAATAAATTTTAACTGCCGAAGTTGTACAGCCATTGTTTTTTTTTTTTAAATTTTATTTTGCCTCAAATGTTTAAAAATCAACAATTTATTTCTACAAAATTTTTAAAATTGTCAATGTAACCATTCCGTTAACAAAATCTGTATTCTTTGATGGGAGAATGCTCATGTACATTGCACGTGAGTTTTTAGGGGCAAATGTCTCAAAATTACCCTTAACTTGATGAGTGATTTTTCTAAAATGCTCTTATTTTCAAAAAGAAAAAGAAAAAGAAGTAGAAGAAAATAGAAACACAAAACAAAATGATTGGGGTGGCAGTATATATATATATATATATTTTCCTCTTTTTTAGAGAAAATGAGGGTATTTTGGACTTTTCATCTTAAAAACCCAGCCTTCTTCCGTCTGAGAAGATAAATTTTGTTAACGGAATGACTACATTGAAAATATTTCGTTTCTATTTTTTGTTCATCTTGATAAAAAATTACTCTCTTTTTTCAATTTTGTTAACGGAATGACTACATTGAAAATATTTCGTTTCTATTTTTTGTTCATCTTGATAAAAAATTACTCTCTTTTTTCAGATTAAAATGAAGGCATTTTGGACCTTTTATCCTTAAAATCCCAGACTTCTTCTGTAAGAGAAGACATATTTTGTTAATGGAATGACTACATTAAAAATGTTTATTTCTATATGGAGAGGCGATGTACAAGGGATAGGAATCCGTCTCCTTGCAAGCTCTTTTTAATAAAAAAAATCAAATATAATGAAAAATGTTATTTAATACCACGTCAAATGACATTTTTTTTTTTTTTTTTTTTTATATTTGATTTTTTATCAGAAAGAGCCTGGGGGACGGTTTTTGATCCCAAAAATCATTTCCCTTCCATATGTTGTCCATCTTGATCAAAAGACAAAAAGAAAAAAATAAAATAAAAAACGTATAAAAAATGTATTTTTTTTTTTAAAAAAGGTCACGTGAATAGTGAAGTTGTTCCGCCCCCACCATTTCTTTCTGTTTACTTGCACTCCCATCACCCTTGCTGAAGTTCTTTCCAAACCAAAAAATCTGCCGCTCTCTCACGTCTCTCTCCCCCTCTGCATAACGACAGATTAGAAGAAGAAATTTGAGGTATCTCTCTCTCTCTCTAATTTTCTTCCTATGTTTCTACTTCAAAAATCAGTAAGTGATAAAAAGAGTTGTTTGATTTTCGATTTATATTACTACCCATAGAATTTATGGTTCGAATGTTAAACCCATCGAAGGATTTGGTTAATTTTATGTTGATGTTGAAGATTTTGGCGAAGTGACCGAATACCCTTTGTCACGTATTTTTTCTTTTTTCATTTGATTGTCGGTTGTAGATTGTCGATAAGCAAATAGATGGATATATGTGCCGTGACGAGTTGGGTTTCTGTTTTGCTGTTGCGAGTTTGGGATTTCTATGAGTATATCTAATTGATGAACAAAATTTTTGGTAAATAGTGGTGCCTGGTTGGAACCAAATTTTTTTCTGTACATCTCGAATTGGCCCCAAATGGTTAAATTGATGATTTGTTGTTTTTGTTATACCCATTAGTTGGTTTAACTGAAATTTGGTAAATCCAAGAAATTGAAATTGATTGGTTGAAGTTTGCTGAGATTCTGGGTTGAAGGAAGCTGGATTGTAATTTCTGATTGGGTTATTGAAGAAGCCAATTGTGGTAAATTTTTGGTAGATTTTGTTGGTTCGGCTGAGTATGCCAAATGGCCATTTGGTTTGCCATGGCCGAATGGAAGAAGAGGGGATTTTGGAGTTTTGGTTTTGTATTTCTGGTTTGGCTGATTGGGAATGCTATTCTTAAAGTTTGATTTCTTCATTATCAATTGATGGAAGGAGACTGTTGGGTAGTTTATTTTGTCTTTGCCGAATGTGTGTGTTGATTGGAAAATTCTGTTGTAATTTTAGGCATCCGTGTGTATTATTAATATCAATGATTGTAGTGGTCTTTCACATGAGACTGTCAAGTGTTTGAGGATTTGTGACTCGGCAGTATAGTTTTGCTACCAGCTGTATAAAAACTTTATAAAATTCACTTCCTTCCTTTGATAAGTAAGGTTATATATTTTAGTGTTGGTTTTCCAATTTCACTTAAGGATCTCAAGGTGTAGGTGCTGTGTGAAGATAGGATGAAGAAAAGGTTCATCTAAGCAACAATTGAACTCTGGATGGCAATTTATCTGCTGATTTCTTGTGTTTTCCACAATGCGTTTGTTTTCTTCTTGATTAGGATAACAGTGTAGACTACTTGGAGTAAATTAGTTATAGGCAAGAGAAGGGTGCAAGTGAAGTTTCCCTAAATTTTTAACATGCAAAGACCAAGTAAGGTGCAAGGTTCTGAATCTTTTCTTGGTTTTTTGAGTTGCCCTTACAATTGGATCATGAATTTATGAATTAAATGGTGAGTTTTGGGTTGAAGATTAAGCGACATTGGTTTGTGTGTGGAACTTGGGGGTAGGACCTGTAAATCCCTCACTTGCATGTCTCTAATTTTGTCTCAATTCGTGTGTGGAATAATGATGCTTGTTATTGGATTTATTGTGAATGTTTGTGTGTTGGTTAATTGAAGCTTGGATTTTCTATCATGCTCGACAGTGTGGGGTAGTATGATTTGGGGATTTTGTTATGGGATTCACTCATCATTGATGGGTTTGCATGTTAGGAGTTCATAAAGGAGGACAATGTGTTTGTAATAATTCCTCTAAGACCTTTTGGTATACGTGCTGTGTTGAGGTTGCTTGTGTAGAGTTGATTTTCATAATTGTTATAAAAATCTGTAATGTTTGAATAATTTTGGATCCTTGAAATTTTGTAACATTTAAAATGAAAATAAAGGAGAGAAGAATCGGATGACATAGATCCATATGAGTTTGATTGTTTATGAACTTCATATACTAGCTATGTTGAAATTTGAAAATTGGTTGCCTTACATGTTTCTAAATCAATTTTAGTGAACTATGAGATCTAAATTGATGATGTAGCTCTCTTTAAACAATTGGGTTATTGAGATTTTGAGTTGTGATGATTTTTATGTTGATAATGAAACTTTGTAATTGCTGGAATGTTGAAGAAAGATTATGACATGCTAATTGAATATATAGGGCCCTGATAATGTGGATTGACTTGAATTTTCTTGCTAAGATAAAAACCTTGTTAAGTGGAGAGGGAGAGACAAAAAGGTTTGGTGACTTTGTGTGTAGACTGAATCTGTCCAAGGGGAGAGTACCATGTGTTTTCATCTTTTAGGTTCATGCATGGCAAGAAATGGGTTTTGGATGATGCTATAGGCTTAAGGGGTGGGTTTCATACATAAGAATGGAGTGTTTGAAGCTGCCATATGAGACTTTTGTGTTAGTAATCGAGTGTTTAACCATGTTTCGAATGTGAGTAGTAAGAAATTTCAAAATACTCTTTGCTCTCAACGGTTTTGAGGAAATTTTGTTGCATGCTTGATGTGTTATGGTTTTATGCATGCAAAGGAATGTCTCGCCTGATGGTGATACTGGTTTGGTGTGTATACTGGTTGGCTGAATTGAATACCATAAGATTTCCCATATTGGTGAAGGGCAGCATGATGTGTTGATGTTTGTTGTTAAGTACTTGCTATAATTTTGAGTTTTATGCATAATTTAGGTTTTAAAATAGCCCATGGCAGTGTTGAAGTTGGTGTTCTGGTGTTTAACTTTGTATAGTTTATGTTGTGAGTGTTGTAATGAGAAATTTATGGAGGATAATGCTTGCTTGAAGTACATAATTAAAGGAGTGATTAAAAATTTAATTGAGGAATTTTCACAAAAAAAAAATGTCAATTAACCTTTTCTTTATTTCGATTATACATTCTTAAGCATGTTCTTGGTATATACCAGCATATTTTTGCTTTGAAAATGAGATATGAAATTGTAATCTATTTTTTATATTTTATATTTTATTTTTATTTTTTTTATAAATCATTCTTTAATTTGATGTTGAGTGACCTACGGATTGCACCAATAACCAAACAACCCAATAATAATAAGAAACTTGATCTTATATATTAGGGTTAAATAGCTCAGAGGTACCGGTGGTTAGGCCCTAAATCAAATTGCTGCAATGGTTTCAAAAAGTGTCATAGGTGGTACCTGTTTTTAATGAATATTCTCAGTTGGTACTTCTGTCAGTCATCCGTCTATTTTTTTAATGGACCTCCATGTTACCCACCTTAGAATGTTGACATCTATCCCGGTTGCCACGTGACCACATATCACATTTGCTACTTATGCTTTCAATGCCACGTAGGATGAGAAAAAAAAAAACCACAATTTTTAATTTTTTTTTTGAACAAAAAAAGGGGTGGCCGGCCACCCCCATGGCCAAAATGGGGGTGGTTCGGCCACCCCCAAGAGGCCTAAGAAAAGAAAAAAAGAAAATTTGAGGGTTGGCCTTGGGATGGGCTCGGCCACTCTCATTCTATATGGCATTGAAAGCATAAATATCATATATGATACGTGGAAACTAGCACAGGTGTCGGCATTCTAAGGTGGGTGACGTGGAGGTCTGTTAAAAAATTTGACGGAAGACTGACGGAAGTACCAACTTGGAATATCCATGAAAGACAGGTACCACGTGTGACGCTTTGATTTAGGGCCTAACCACAGGTACCTTGGACCCATTTAACCCTATATGTTATTCTTTCTCTTGAAATCCATTGGTTTTGTACTTAATTATACTTGACCACTTTAAAATATATATATAAAAACTTAGTGTACTTGATAGTAAGGGTATGACCCTTTGTGATTCATTTCCATGCTTAACAATGTATTTGTTTCGCTATACAATACCAATAACAAAATATTTTTAAAACATCACTTCTTATTAATTTGATGTAACCTTAAAACAATTTATACCAAAGGCATTATTCATCCAGAAAATATTTTTCAAAAACAAACACGACTTAATTAGACTCCCATCTTATTTGACAGCTCCACAAGACCTCTGCTCATTTGAACAAAGTAGTAGGAGCCAGAAAACCTGAGAAATGAACTTAGTGAGAAGGCATGCGTTGAGCCTCTTCGGGCGGCCGAGTCAGACACTCGAGTGGCACAGTGCGGTGCAGCAGCAGCAGTTACAACAGTGGAGGGGGATACGGGTGAAGGTCCGAAACGGGAACTTGGAGCAGGCGCTAGCGTGGATGAAGCAAAGGATGACCTCGAGCGGGATGGAGCGGCTCATAAAGAACCAGCCAACCCGCCACGTCAAGAACTCCGAGAAGCGTGTCTTGGCCCGCAAGAACCTCGAACGCAAGATTCGATCGCAGGACCTTGCTCGCAAGCTCAAGTCCATTCTCATCAAGAAAGTCAGGTAATTAGAGAGAAACACCCCCTGAATTCTTTCATTTTTTTCTACGAATTTTTTTTTTCTTCTCAAAATCCTAGAAAATTTTAGTTGATGAATTTTAATCTCATTTTTTCTTTACATGATATTAGTTGATTGTTACCGAATAATTTGAAAATTTTGACTTGATTTGGGTAATGTGAAGAACCCTTCGGAAACTGTGCTATACCAATAAACTATGGTGCTTCATTCTACTGTAATTACATACGGTCCTTACTTGTGTGGGAAGATTGAAACCCAATTGAGCGTAGGCATGTATGAAGTTTGTTGAACCTGCAAGAACAAGAATTTGTCTAATGCAACTCGGACCAAGCCTATGGAGCTATGCTTTCGGACTGATAATGTTTGAGCTAGTTGATGCTAGGCTGGAAATTAAGAGTAGTGCCCATGTGAAGCCACCACTAAGTGAATATGCTGTCTGGTGGGTCTTATCTGGAAATACGTCCATTGCATCGGGTATAAATAAATTGTTTGAAGATGGGGTTTTTAGATCAATCTGCGATAGAGTCCAGTTCTAGCTTCTCATTGGGCTTTAATTTGATGCAAGTGCAGAGGTATTTTTGTACTGATGGTTTAGAGTTTTGAAAGGTTCTGCTTCCTCTAGGGTTATGATGCCCAGGATTTGTGCTAAATAGGCTTCTCCTCTTCTAGCTTGTCTGGAATTGAACTGATAATTATTTCCTAAAATCTGGTTTTGGGTTTGCTTCGTTGAATAATACTACCCCCAATTCCCACTCCCTTACCAAACAAGGCCAATTAGTTTTCATTGCTCGAGTCCATAACAAGGCCAATTAGTTTTTTTCGATGGGTCATAAGGTTGCAATTTTTGTAATCTTCCTCAAGTGGAGGTAAAAAGTGATAGGGTTGTAAGTTAGTTGGGAACCAACGGGTCCTCGGTTTTTCGTTACTTCCACGGAGGAGTACCATCTCTTTGAAGTACTATGGTGGGACTCTCATGTTCATATTTTTGTCCTTCATCTTCTCATCCTAGCTCTTTTTCTTCACCCCTCTTTCTTGAGAGGTGCTCTGTCCTCTTTTTCTCTTTCGTATTTTCACATCTAAACATTTGTGTTTCATCATTTATTTCGGCTCATATATGTTCAATTTGAATTTTTGTAGGGGTCTATGAGAACAGCCTTGGAGTTCGGATTAGTTTCATGATAAGAAGAAAAACATCATAAGTATGCTGTTAATTTGCAGGTGTGTACTTTTTCTTCTGGAATTCAGGGGTTATGCAGCCCTCGCTTCTGTAATCACTATAATGCAGGGGATTTCTTTAAAGTTTTTATAAATTCATGTCTTTTGATATTGATACTCCACATGCATTGAAATTGTCGTTAAATGGTGCAAAATCTTATTGCAATGTGCTCAAAGGCTGAAACATGATCATTTAAGCAAAGGTAGAAATCAGTAATTTTTATAAACTGTTCTAAGGTGTTTATGTGCTTAAGCTAAACATTCATATAATTAAAGAACATTACAATATGAAGAATCTTACAAGTTTTAGTGTACATGATATCTTGGTTACACTACTCACTGTTAAATCAATTTTGCTGAGGAAATCTATTATTGGAAGAGATACCTTAAAGAGACTTTCAAGTTCGACATGAATGGTATTGGATTCAAGCAGTTTACCTTGAAAGAAAGGATAACGGATGATCAACAGTCAATACAGATGTTTTTCCATTTTTTGTTTTTTCGGGAAGAGGAGGGGAGACTGGAGAGGGGAGTGGACTGCTTTAACAATGGTGACTTGGGAGACTGATTTGTTGCAGGAGCTGGGCCAGCAAAACTTTCCTGGAAATGCTGAAAGTTTTATATGATATGGGCCTCCCGCGTCAACTCTCCGACTCTGAAAACAATATGTTGATTGAACAGGATTTTTTTGAGATCAATTGAACAGGATTTTTTCTTTAGATCAATTGAACAGGATTAAATATGCGTAACAGAGACAAAAAATTGACTATAAATGTAATCTATAGCATCCAACTAGCTACTTTAGCAAAAAATTGAGCATCATAGCTCACTAAATGGAAAAAAATAAAATAAAAAATAAAAAACTTTTTGATTCTTGATAAGACAATTCAACATGACTTTTGGGGTACGTAGATGCTTTGAAAAAAAAAGAATATTTAAATAAAATAGTGAAAGCAAATAGTTAAAATAAAGGGTAAAATATGCTTTGAAAAAGTGGGTAGCTAAATATATATATATATATATATAGAGTAATGCTACACATCATCCTCTTGTTCTCCTTTTATCCTCTCAAAATTGATGTGGCTCTTAAAATCACCATTGGATCAAAATTCAATAATGATCTATCATAAATTCAATAGTGATTTTAAGAGCCACATCAAATTTGAGAGGACAAAAGGAGGACAAGGGGATGATGTGTAGCATTACTCATGAAATTATGTTCGAGCGAGTAAATTTAAACAAATAATTCGAAAGCCCAAATGAGTATAAGCCCAGTTTGTAAGGCCCAGAAGTAAGTGGACTTAGACGAACCAAACACAAAATAAAAGAGAGAGAGAGAGAGAGAGAGAGAGAGGAAGAAACAAAGAAAGGTTTAAAAGCAGAAGCATTGAAACCCCACTGACTGAGGGTTTAAGAAACTAGGGGCCTGAAGCAGCACATTGCTGCAAAATCAGCTGCTTGTAGTCGATCTTGCTCTTGCGCTCTCAGAGAGCTTCGATGGAGAGCGTGAGGGTTCGTTTGCAGTTCAAGCGCCGAGGCGTTCTGGCCAAGTCACAGTTGACGGAAGGACTGAGGCGAACCTGGCTTCTTCTCAAACCGGAAATGGACTCCATCTCCGACCTCGCCGCCTATCTCCTTCACACCTTCGACCTCCACGAATCTTGCCCTAACGGCCTCGTCCTATCCGTACCATCCTCTCTCTCGCTCTTCATGTCCTAATTTCCTTCATATCACGATTTTTCAATTTAAAATGAAACTTTGGAAACGGAGAAAGATGAAAAGCTTTTGAGTTCTTATTTTTTTAGCGCCATTACAGTACATGAGATTTAATTTATGATTTGGTATAGGAAAATTGAAATGCGCACCTTGATTGAGTCTTGCATTAGAGATTCTTGTTCGCTATGATTTTGTGGTCGATATTGAATTGTTAGCTATGTTAATACTAATTTACCTGTGCATCATTGTAAATAAATCAATGCTTAATGCGAAAAAGTTTGAAAGGGAGACTCTCTTGTTATTGCTTTTTGTGGCTTTGTTTTGTCTCTCATACTGGTTTCTGTTCTTTGATTGTTTACAATTTACACTAGCGTGATTTTGCTTGCAGATGGATGGCTTTGTGTTACCGCCTTTTGAGTCAACGTGTATTTTGAAGGATAAAGATATCGTTTGGTCAGTCTAATGAGTGGAAATTTTTTTATTCAGCGTATTGTTTACTGACGTCTATGTGTAAAAAGGTGGTGTTGTGTTATATTGTTTTTCTTTTTCTTTTGTTTCTTCCTTTTGAACAGTGTGACAAGGAAGGACGCAGTGGTTGATACTATCAAGGCGGGTGAAGGGTTGGAGAAGCAACCTGTGCTTAAAGGTGTGAAGCTTTTGGCAAATGAGGAGTTTGAAAAGGAATGTGGTGAATATGCTGATGATGTACAAGAGTACACGGTTTCCAAGAAAAGAAAGGCATCAGAGAAGCTTCTAAGCTCAAAGTATGTTTGGCATCCCATTTGTGATAATTGTTCTTGCTGCCTGTCCCGTAGTCTAAAATTATTTTCATTGTTTCAAGCTAGTTTTGGAGGCAATGTTTCTGAGTCTCACACAACGAGTTGACCACTCAGCTTAACTAAATCTCAAGTCTAATTAAATAGGTGTTGCATACTATGTGCCAGGCACAAAAAGTGGACTAAAAACCCAATTTGATACTTGCTTCAGGATATTATGCTTTTAACCCCAATTTGATGTGATGCTTCCTTCAATATATTGTCCCATTAGATGATACTTTTAACTTACATGTGATGAATACTATAACCTATAGGTCTCAATTTATAATTTTACTATGACGTAGGTAGGATTCAAACTTCTGATACATTACGCAGATTCAATCATCCAGCAGGTTACAAGCAGGAAATTGAGTATAAAAACCTTTTGTGGTATGAAATGCTGGCCTGTGAATTTGTAAGTGATTATTTTATAAAAGAGAGGTTATCTACGGTGCCCCATTCGATATTGAGTATAAATGTCTTAACAATGTAATTTACTATCTCATCTGAATTCCAAAAGTTCAGTGGAAGCACATTTTGGGTATGGTTCTAAATGTTGGTTTTAACCTGGTTTTTTGTGGCTTTTTTTTTGATAAGTAATAAGCAATTTTATTAAAAAAGCGAAAGGCGCCCCAGTACACAGGCAGTATACGAAGAGCACTTATAACCCAAAGCCCAAGAACATGCCCAAAAACAGCAAAACACACCAACAACACCCACAAAACCCGAAACGCCCCCCCCCAAAAAAAGACACCCACTGGTTTTTTGTGGCTTTAATAGGAATCTGATTAAAATCATAAGTGATTGAAATTTTACACGGCATCTCCTTGTTCAATAAAAATGTTTTTGCTCTCCTCTTTCTCTGGGTTTTTATAACGACAGTTTGGACACTGAAATTTATTTTCTTTAGATTAGTCTTTAAAGTGGCTAGCATCCTTTATTTGCTTCATGAATATGGCATTACTTCATTATTTTACCAAAAGGTTGCATCCTCTGTATTGTAAGCTTTTCTTTTCTTGCTTGGTTATGCTTGCATGTGGTTGTTTGGGATACTTATTCAGGTTTGTAACTCGATTTTTCCAAATTACAGGAGGAAAAAAAATAAGGTTGTTACTGCTCACAAATGTCCAGTTGTTACTGAAGATGGTCAGAATGATGTTCCGAAGGAGAATGGAGGCCTTCATCATCGTAGAGTTCTCTCAAAAAAGACTGTCAGGAAGGAAAAGTCATCCAAATTATCAAGTGAACAGCATGAGTCTAGTGTCGTGGAAAGTGATGAAATAAGTAATGACACCACTAAATCTATACCCCATGCAAAGAGGTATTTCGTTGCATCTTTATATATGTGTGTGTGTAACAACAAAGTCTAGGGTTTTCTTCCTTTTTTAAATTTTATTATACTTTATATTCATTTATTTTTGTGATTTATTTGGTGGTTAGTTTAGCTATACTAAATGTTGCCACCTCATGGTTGGAGGCTCAATATTCTCATCACTTATTTAGAGAAATACACAGATATAAAGGGGGAGAAACTTGGTCCTGGTGTATTGTTGCAAACCTATGCATACATCTTTGTATATGCATGTGTGCCTGAATTTCTATAGTTTATATTGTCTTTAGTTATTCTCTCTTGCTCTCTCTTTATTTTATATCTCTCTCATTTTTGCTTCTTAGGTTTTGCCAGCTTCAAGAAAATGGTGAAGAAAGTGTTGATGTATCTCATAAGCCTGGTGGAACTGCAAAGGTTGTCAATTATTATCATTGTTTGGTTTGGATCTCTAGTTTGTATCTAGACATCTTTAATATTTTTAATGTATTAGGTCAAAGTTTGCATATAGTAGTAATATCATAATTTTTTACTTTAGTATTATCTCCATGTACAAAGCACACATTGGCTAGAGTTACATATGGAGGGGTCTATGAAAATGTGGCCACAAAAGCGAGGATAGCTAGGTAAAGGATATCTGAAGCTCTAAAGACCCCCAACCCATTTAGGTTTTATTTATTTTTCTAAACCTGTCCTAGACCTGATTAGACTTCCAAACCTGTCCCATTTGGGTCAGGTCAGGTTGGAAAACATGGGGGAGCCGTTAACTTTCCTCCATCCCTGATCATAAATTATATATGGTTACAGTTTAATTCAAAGGAATTTTTGTTTGCATTTTATTTTTCCCTGCTACGAATGCAATAAGAATTTGTTTGATGTGATCAGAGATTTCTACCTCACCAAGGTTTTATAATATCTTTTGAGTACTAATGATCTCATGCTTTTGTTCATAGTCATTTTCTCTATGGATTGTAGTTTGTTGCTATTCTGTGTCTTCATACTTTTGGATGTTAAATACATGCTGGGTGGCTGGTGATTACCAAATATATTATTACACAAGAGTTGAGAAAGTCAAACTTCTATAAAATTATTAATGGAAATAAGAAAACAAAAAATGAAAGTAGTGGTATCATTTTAGGAACCCATTTTAGTCATCTCAATCCATGTCCTGTAGTTTCGAATTAGGGGCCATTGCAAGTATGAGCAATGAACCCAAAGCTGTGCTGCTATAGCCAGTGCAAGGAACTATACCATGTGAGATAGGTATATGCTCTATGTTCCAGGAGCTTGGAAGTTTTTTTTGTATGCTTTTATATCACCATGATTTTAAATCAGTTAACTCACACTGCTTGTTATATCTTTAGATCAACTCTAAGCTATAACTCATGCAAACCTCTCTCTAATTTTGGACAGATCCCTAGTAGAAGTGCTCGACGTAAAAAGGCAAAAAGGCGATGGTTGAGGGAACAAGTCAAAGCTGAGAAGAAAAAGGTACTTGGGGCATTTAGAATGAAAATTTCGGCTTTATGATGAGTTGTTTGTAAACACACTCTTCGACACATTCTCTCTCTCTCTCTCTCTCTCTCTCTCACACACACACACACAGAGTAAAAAAATATGATTTGACATGTAAAAAGTTGACAAACTCACAGTATATATGACGTGTGTGACTATGTGAGTGTGTGCATGTTTTGATTTGCATGGTAGGCTAATAAATGCAGTGATGTAAGGGTTGGAATTTCTAGTCAGTGTTCCAAAGTACCTATATGCTTCTAATGGATATTTGCATTGTATCCTTTAGGGCATTTCAAAATTGCCAACTACCCAATCCGGCCGATCGAAACCGACCAATGGTGGCTGGTTCCCCCAATGTCGGAGCCGGGGGGTCAGAAGTGAAAAAGATTCTTCCAACAGGGGGTCTGGTCGAAGGTTGGTTTTGTAGGATCCAAAAACCAACCCAGACTGAACTGACTGACCTCCTTCTTAGGGAACCCTAGCCTCCCTCATTCAGATGCCCACCCATTCTCAATCTCCTCCTCCAGCTGGCCGTGTTCAGACTTCAGATCTACACCCATGTTTGGATGAAACCAATGGACTACCGCCCAACATTCGTCTGTGTCGGAACGGTTTAGTACATACCCCCTACTGGATGATTCGGTTAGGAACGATTTCTTCCGACCCAGTTGGGTTGGCTGTTGGAAGTCAGTGACTTTCAACCTTAGGGGGTTGGTTTACGGCTCTAATATCCTTAATTCCTAATGTTCTGTACGTTATATTCGATTGTACAGGTACATCAGGTGCACACACTCAAAAAAGATGATGAGCAATTACCTGTCAAAGGTAACCAGAAGGTTTTTGAAGAACATCAACAACCTGATGAAAATAGTGATGAAGAGGATGACATTGTCCCTGTGGTAATTAAGCCAGGACACATTCGCTTTGAGCGCCTTGGTAAAGGTCTGTCGTGTGTCTTCATCTGTTGGGTTGAGATGGATAGCTCTATTTTTTCACATTTCTTTTCAGAGTGACTTTACAAGTCACATTTTATTGCATTATTAAAAAAATGCCATGTTACTACAAAGTATCTGATGTTATCTTTGTTCTAGTGGATGCAGATAGGGCCATCCAGCAAAATCAAATCCCTATGGTATTTTCCATTTATATTTCTAATTTTCTATTGCTTAACATCTCTACTGCTGTCCTGCCTTTTGATTTGCTTTCCTGTTGAGTCAATATTTGCTATCACGATGCAATAACTTGCTTTTGATTTCTAATTCATATATTTTGTTCAGATAGGGTTTTTTTTCATATGAAATATCCTGAATATTAGTTATGCCTTTACGTATGGGACAGACTCAACTCTGAAGATACTTCTGTTTGAATGATAAAGGTTACAATATGAATATTGATGCATGCATGTGTATACATTCTCAAACACACTTACATTATCAATCCCCTAGGGTGTACTGGTGTTTTTATCGGACCCCTGGACAACAATTGTTTTCTTGACATTTGCACTTGTAAGATTTACAAGATCCAGCAATTCATAAAAACCTGATAGTTCTAAAGCAACATGGACTTTGCTTTTTTTTGATGGAATGACAAAGTTACATAGATAATTTCAGAAAAATGAGTTAATTAGATGAATAGGGTCATTTAGTCCACACTTTGTTCTGAGACATATAAGAACTGCATTATCAAATGGTATTTTGCAATCTAGATTGTCTGTTGGAACGGGACAAAATCGCTCCATAGCTAGGGACTTTTTTTGTTTAAATTCATTAATTATTTTCATAGTGTTTCTGATTTTTATTTTATTGTGACTTTCCCATTTGGTCTTTGAATTCATTAATGTCATTTTATTATCCTGGGTCATGCTTCAGGAGAATTTGCAGTGGAATGGAATAACCAGCAAAAAGAAGGGTCAAAAATGGGGTATTGAGAAAGCTGCTTCTTACAAAAGGAATGAGTGGACGAGTTTAAATCAAGAGAGTTCTGAAATGCTGGTTGCTGAAAAAGCGACAATTGCAAACAATCCCATAGACTTTGATAAGCTTACACCTTATACTAGCTTTCCTAATGTTCGTTTCTTCCACACTTCAATTATCTTTCTTGCATTCTTTTGCGCTTTTAATGGTATTTCGATTACTTATCTAAAAAATTGTCTTTGCTTGCATGGATCTTTCTTTCTTCCCATCACCCAATGAAAAGGGTAACGTGGTGACAGCATGCTTTTTATTGTTAGACCTCTCACTGCTTTAAACTTCCCCTTTTATTTGGATTTCCTTCTATCAAGAAATTGTTATTGTGCCCAATCAAACCTTAAGTTTCTTTCTCATTTTTCTTGGAGCAATTAAAGCATTAATGTGCTCTTAATATGTTGCAGGAAGGTGATGTGGTAGCATATCGTTTGATTGAGTTATCATCATCATGGACCCCTGAGCTTTCCGCCTTCCGAGTATGACTTTCTGCCGTTGAATAATTGTATAAGTCACTATGGACATGGAATATATCATCTGCCATATTCTTTTGCTTGTAGGTAGGAAAAATATCACACTATGACCCTGTAAACAATAGGATTAAACTGGTAACAGTTCCAGAATATCCTATTGATTTTGAGAAGATGGCTGAGGAGCAGTCTGCAGCACAATCTGATACATCCCTCTATGGGGAAGATGGGTCTTTAAAGGTACTCAAGCTTTATTCTTCAATACTGTATATCTTTGAACCACTGTTTTTGTTTCTACTTTGGTGATTAGTTATTATGATTTTCTTGTTCTTTTTTCTCCTTCTAGTTAGGTGTTTTTTATTGTATGCTTCCTTTGTACCTGGGGCACGAAACGCTTTTAATGATATCTCTCTCAATTACTTATATAAAAAAAAGGTACTCAGGTTTTCATTTTTATGCTAGTTTATTCCACCCACATCTTACATCTTTGACAAGCAAGATGGTGAAGTATGTTTTTAGAAGGAGAAACCATTCTCTGTAGTACTCTGACAGGCAATCATAGGGCCAGTACAAACTTTCTAAATATCGTGACTTTAGAATGTACTATTCATTCAATGCTTTCATTGTAAGCAGTAGCTAAACTTGGAAGGGGATAACAGACTAATTTTGTAAGCAGTCTTTTTGGAACTTTAGAGCAGGTTCAAGTATTAATTACTTCTATAGTCATGAAAAACAATATGCAAGTAATGGCTTGCAGAGCTCTCTTGAGACCCCCCTCTCTCTCTCTCTCTCTCTCTCTCTCTCTCTCTCTCTCTCTCTCTCTCCAAATCCTCGGTGATCCTCTCTCCCTCACCTCCCTCCCTTCCCACCCTCGTCCTTTGCCGCCCACCATGAATGAGCCCTACCGTTACATCAACAACCTTATTTCTTGAATGGAAGCCTTCAGCTGGGAAGATAATCCTCTCCATTTGAAAACTGCCTCTGAAGACCTTCTGAACACATTCAACCTTGCCCTAGTTGGGAAAGTTGTCTCAACAAACAGATGATCTGTTCAACCTTGCAGACCGCCTATCGCTTCACATCCTCCTTCACAGTGGAAGATTTTTTTTTTGATAAGTAAGAGAAATATCATTAAAAAGCGCAAAGTGCAATCAAATACACAGGAAGTATACAAGAAAGACAACTAAGTAGAAGAAGAAAACAAGACAAGGAAATCATTAAAACTAAACGATAAAGGTGCGAGGAACGTCGCCGACCAAGGGTACAAAGAATGAAAGAAAAAGGACATGAGTTCCTCAATGGTTCTTTCTTTGTCCTCAAACTGCCTATCATTGCGCTCCCTCCACAAGCACCACAAAAGACAACAAGGGACCATCTTCCACACGGCTGCACTCCGAGAACGACCACCCGTCCACCAACAAGCGAATAAATCTACCACCCGAAGAGGCATAACCCAAGACAAATTGAAACGACTAAAGATGGCGTTCTATAGAGCGCGTGCAACCTCGCAATGGAGAAGAAGGTGATCCACTGACTCCCCATTCATTTAGCACATGCAACATCTATCAATCACAATGACACGCTTCTTTCTGAGGTTGTCCAAGGTGAGGATCTTCCCTTGCGCTGCCGTCCAAGCAAAGAAAGCCACTTTCAAGGGAACCTTGGTCCGCCAAATACTTTTCCAGGGAAAATGAATAACCTCTTTGCAAGCAAGAGCTTTATAGAAAGATCTAACATCAAATTTCCCTTTGTGAGAAGGGGACCACCAAAGCTGATTTTCCCCATCACAATTCACTCTGGTTGAGTACAACAAAGAGAAAAATGAAGCCAAAACATCCACCTCCCAGTCGTGTGCCGCTCGGAAGAAGCTAACATCCCACTGATAGGACCCGTTCACCACATCCAAATGGTCTGCAACATGTGCATCCTTGTCACACGCAATGTCGTATAAAACTGGGAAGGCTTCCTTAAGAGGCACCTCACCACTCCACACATCATCCCAAAAACGGATCCTAGATCCATTTCCCAGAATAAGTCTAGTATGGCTGCAAAACAAGCTCCACCCCTTCCTAATATACTTCCACAACCCCACTACGTGAGACCCAGGGGGGTCTAAAGAATACCAACCATCCCAAGTAGATCCGTACTTTGCATCCACAACAGATTTCCACCAAGCCTCTCTCTCATGGGCATAGCGCCACAACCACTTCCCTAACAGAGCCATATAGAAAATCCTCAAATTTCTGATGCCCAGACCACCACTAGAAATAGGAGAGCAAACCTTGGCCCAATTAACCAGATGAAATTTAAATTCTTCGCCTATGCCACCCCACAAGAAATCCCGATGTAGCTTCTCAATAGGACTAGCGACACTGGAAGGAATAGGAAATAGGGATAGAAAGTACGTAGGAAGATTAGAGAGAGTGCTTTTTATAAGGGTTACTCTACCACCCTTCGACAAATACAACCGCTTCCAGCTAGCCAACCGCCTCTCAATTTTACCAACTACCTCATCCCAGCTAGACTTAGTCTTGAAAGGGGCCCCCAACGGAAGGCCAAGGTACTTTAAAGGAAGAGAAGAAACTTCACAGCCCAAAATGCCAGCAAGTTCATCCATGTTATCCACAAGACCCACAGGAACCAAAACTGACTTATTCAAATTAATCTTCAATCCTGAAACAGCTTCAAAGGGCAGTAATAACATACGAAGATAGAGCAGATGTTCAGGACTAGCTCCGCAAAAAACTAAAGTATCGTCTACAAAAGGCAGATGAGAAATATTAATCACTCCATTGCTACTAGAGCCCACAAAGAAGCCAGAGAGAAAGCCCCTTTGAACAGTAACAAAGAACAACTTGCTGAAGGCCTCCATCACAATGACAAACAATAAAGGCGACAGAGGATCACCCTGTCTAAGACCACGAGAGCTGCTAAAAAAACCAGAAGCGGTGCCATTCACCAAAACCGAGAAGCGCACCGAAGAAATGCAATGCGCTATCCAAGAACACCATCTCTCCCCGAAACCACATCTTCTCAGCATATACAATAAGAAATCCCAGTTAACATGATCATAAGCCTTCTCAATATCCAGTTTACAAAGTAACCCTGGTTCACCTGATTTGATGCGACTATCCAGACACTCATTAGCTATAAGAACATAATCAAGAATTTGCCTTCCTTTCACAAAAGCATTTTGGGGATTCGAAATAATCTTCTCCACAACTTTTTTGAGCCTATTAGCAAGAACTTTGGCAATGATCTTGTACACACCACTTACAAGACTAATAGGCCGAAAGTCTTTAAGATCCACAGCCCCGAACTTCTTCGGAATTAAGGCTAAAAAAGTGGCATTAATGCTTTTGACAAACTTGCTATGAGTGTGAAAGTCCTGGAAAACTCCCATGAGATCAGTCTTGATCACATCCCAACAATCTTGAAAGAACGCAAGAGTGAACCCATCAGGGCCTGGAGCCTTATCACGATTCAAACTTTTAACCACCTCTAAGACCTCCCTTTCCTCAAAAGGAAGTTCTAAGGAATAGGCTTCACCCGCATCCAAATTGTCAAAAACAATGTTATCCATCCTAGGCCTCCAACTGAGAGGTTCTGCAAAAAGAGATTTATAAAATTGAGCAACATGATCCCTAATAACCTGTTGATCAGAAGAGATAGAGCCATTGATAGAGAGAGACTCAATGGAATTGGATCTCCTATTCGAATTGGCTACTCGATGAAAGAATTTAGTGCATTTATTACCCTCTTTAAGCCAAAGAGCCCTAGACTTCTGTCTCCAGCTAATCTCCTCCTGTAAAATAGAATTCTCCAGATCTCTGATGACCCCACATTTCCTCGCCTTTTCTTCGGGAGTTAAACCCCGTTGTTCCTCCAATCTATCAAGAGCACACAAATCTTCCATATGCATTTTCTTGTGGAACTCCACATTACCAAACTCTTGATCGTTCCATCTTTTGAGATCAATCTTCAAAGCCTTAAGCTTTTGAGAGAAGATGAAGCTGGGCGAGCCTTGGAAGCTATAAGACTCCCACCAAAGACGCACCCCATCCACAAACCCTTCAGCCTTTAACCACATATTCTCAAACTTGAATGGTCTGGGACCCCAATGAACACCACCACAATCAAGAAGAATAGGAAAATGATCAGAACACAATCTTGGAAGCCTTTTCTGAAGAGAACTTGGAAACTTGACATCCCAATCTGGAGAAACAAGAAATCTATCGAGGTGAGACCAAGAGGGAATCTCCTTCTCAGGGGAAGATTTAGAGCCTAAGTCCTTCCTATTCAACTTCACCCAAAGCCAAGATAGTGAGTGGTCTGAACCTAGCAGAAGAATAATGTTACACACTCTCACTTCTCCACATCCATTTTCACACTCTTTTAGGTGGCTTTTAAAACTCCTATTGGATTTGGGTTGGATATTTATTGGATTTTAATCCAATGATGATTTTAAAAACCATTTAATGGAGTGAAAATTGGTGTGTAGAAGTGGGAGTATGTGTAGCATTACTCCTAACTGTCAGCAGATTATCCCTTCTACTTCTTTGTCTTCAACTTCCATCAGATGGCCTCGATTTTGACCTATCCTGGCTCCATTTTTGGCTGTCATATGTTGAAGAGGGAGGCCATGTATTTGGATCCAAAATGGGCAGCTATTTGGATTAATTTCGGAGAGTGGATTCAGAAGCTCATGGTTTTAAAACCAAGAGACTCTCTCTTATGAGTTCTAGTGGAAATTGTCCTTTCAAAATCACTGGCGCCAGGTTTCACTCATCCGAGGCTGGGGAAGCCCTTTCAAATAAGTTGCATCTTGTTTGAACTGATAAATAGAACTGAAGTGATATTTAAAACCGCTAGTAGAAAACCAAAATCAGTATGGATTCAATTGAAGTATGAAAGACTCTTTAAGACTTTTGCTATGTTTGTGGGAGAATAGGTCACACTGGGAACTTTTGCTCCTTCCCCATTGATACCCAGAACCACTTTGTATACTGCTTGCAACTGAAAGCAAAAATATCATCCATTCGTAAATTAGGAAGGAAGTCTCCCCCAGATGGAACACCAGATGCAGGATTCTCCACTCCCCGCTTGAAGGTACTCTTCTACCTCTTTGCCAGTGGAAAATGATAAACTTGTTAAAACCTGGCAAGAGAAATGACTCATCAGGTAAGGGAACATAGATTGGGAAGGAGACAGTATTGTCATCCCTGAGTTGACTTAGCAGAAACTGGCATTCAGAGATCAACCAGGTGGCTCTTCCTCAGGACCTGCTCTTGACCAGATAACCCCCAATCAAAACACTACACCTGGCAACTGCTTCCTCAGCTTCCAAATCTTCCTAATCCCAAGAGGTTTACCAACCCCACACTCCACCTGAGATATCCAATCCTATCAACATCCCATCTGTTGACACCAGAACTCATCAACCTCCTTTTCACCTGCTAAACCCCCCAAACCTTCCCACACCATTCATCAAAAACCTTCCCTCACCACTCACCATATCTCTGAATGCAGACCTACGCACTTCTGTCCCCCAACTCTCAAAACCAATCAACCTAATTCAAAACTCTCAGAACGAAGTAAGAGCGTTGGTTAGCACCGACCCTTCTCTTTCAACAGTTTGTACTCCCTCAGTCCGCCAAAAATTATCAAGATCCAAGAAATATTTGACTTTTCCCTAAACCCAATAAATCCACCAAGCCTTATTGGGCATGACCCCTCTATTAAGCCCAATCTTATCACTTATGAGGCCTCCCTGACCTCAAATATCATCCCCAAGGACAACATGGCAAAACACCTCTTTAGTCCCATGACCATTCCTATGACCCAGCAAGTCCAATTCCTTCCTATCTCGACCCTCTCAACCCAGGACAATATCAGACCTATTCTAAAACCTTCTCCTTGTCCTGCATCCATGGATTTGGCCTCTGACGAGAGATTTGAAGATATCATTGCAGAGTTACTTACCTCTGCAAAAAGAATAGCTGCCTCTCTTATGAGAGATTTACCAAATGATGATTTTGCAACCCCTGAACTTGATATTTGGCTGTGCAATCTCAAAAAGCAGCAAACAACTCCTTTGAAGAAGAAAGGTAGTTGAAGTTGAGTCCCACAAAGTATCTGAAGCCAAAATTGCGACCTCAAGAAACTGTTTTGTTGGCTG
The DNA here is from genome assembly GCF_958979055.1 of Alnus glutinosa. Taxonomy (NCBI): domain Eukaryota; kingdom Viridiplantae; phylum Streptophyta; class Magnoliopsida; order Fagales; family Betulaceae; genus Alnus; species Alnus glutinosa. Next base: position 2,847,716 of record NC_084886.1, on the reverse strand, counting down.
GAAATATCTCAACAAAATCAATGGCTGAGGAGGTGGGCCTATCCGTGCCCCCAACCCCTCAATGAAGTTGTTGTCCTGGGGCTGCCGGGGGCTTGCACGCCCCTTGGCAGTTAGGACATCATGTGGCCACTGGATGCGCAGAGCTTTCTAGGAGAACCCTTCTTGATCGACCATGACTTCTCGTAATCGTCATTCGCCATGGGTGACTCACTCAAGATAGAATTTTCTGTTTGATAGTCCACACCTTCGCATTATCATTCTTTGGTGTTGTGCGTTGTGCTATCCATCATTCATTTTCGCTTGGTACCGATGACATTCATCATTCATGGTTGTCGTGGGGTTAAGCTCATATAATAAAATATTGCACATGTCCTTTCATAACTCTACGGCACTTATCAGGTTGAATCTTGATGCTGCTTTTGTCAGAAACCAAAGTTGCTGAAAACCATGTATCCTCCACTCTCAATTGTCTTGGTTTCTTCCTTTTTGTTCATGCCCCACCTATAGGCTGTAAAGTAGGGCTTAATTCTGCATGGAGACCTGGTTTGGATGTGGAGGTTGTTTTGTACCATCAACATCTTAATAGTCTGATCATCTACTCAGACCCCCCAAACCAACCTTGGCTTCTCTCCCTTGTTTATGGTCCAGCAAGATGGGGTTAGAAATTTCAATTTTGGGAAAAGATGAACTTATCTGGCAACTCTTTTGAGGGTTTTTGGCTATGTGTTGGCGACTTCAATGGAATTCAGGGACGCTTTTGGGCTTTTATGAACCATTTTGGAATGGTTGATCTTGTTTTTAAGGGGAACCTGTTTACTTGGTCCAACGAAAGGACAAGCTCTGCCAACATAAAGTAAAGACTGGACAAGGCAGTAGCAAATCTGGAGCGGTATCTCCTGGTCTCCTCTTCCTCTATTCTCCATTCTTTGACAACATCTTTCGGATGATCATCCTATTCTACTCAGTACAAGTGCCCCCCTCTCTTTTGCCCAAACCATTTGGTTTTCGAAGAATTATGGATGAGGGATCCTTCCAGCTCTATTATTATTTGTGAGTCTTGGTCTGAAAATTTCTATGGCTCACGTGCCTTTCGGTTAAGAAGGATATAAAAGCAGTGAGAGTAGCTCTGAAAGCTTGGAATAAGCATCATTTTGGCCCAATATTTTAGAGTATCGAGCGCCTTCAAGCTAGAATTGATCACGTCGAGCTCCTCCCGGCTAGAGACCAAAACCGAGCCTTGGAACTTTCTCTACAATGTGACCTCAATGAACAACTAAAGAGGTCTAAGGTTCGAATCTCTCTGGGTGCCCAAACAATTCCTTGGGGCCAATCCGCCGGTGAAGCCGAAGTATTACCTGATCCGTGTGGAGGGGGCGCTTTACACGAATCCGAGTTCACCTAACAGGGGTAGGTACACGAAGTGACCCTGTCTTTGAGGGGTTAAAAAAGGAAAAAGAAAAAGAAAAGATGAAATTTTGTGGCGTAAAAAATCTAGGGAAATGTGACTTACAAGGAAGGATTTAAATACTAAATTCTTCCATCTCTCTACCTTAATCCATCGTAGGCATAACTCTATTGATTTGTTAAAAATGATGAAAAGGCCACTGGCACTGCCTCACATACAGACCATCTATTGGAACTTGCTTTGTTAATCATTTTAAAAGTATTTACTCTGCCTCTCATCCAGTTTTGTTGTTTGATATGGACGATTTATTAGTTTCCTCTATCATGGAGGATGACAATGATATGCTGTGTGCCTTACTGGATGAAGAGAAATCTTCTAGGCTCTTCATAGCCTTGGTTCCATGAAGGCCCCAGACCCCAAAGGTCTGGCTGCCTTATTTTATAAATGGTTTTTTTTTTTTTTGATTGGTTGGTAAAATAATCCTTAAAACCACGGTGATTTGGCCCTCCCCATGTGATAAATGTTACTAGAGCCTAGTGAAAAACGTATGTCCTAGATCTTATGAGTTTTTTCTGCTGTGGCCACCTTCTTAAAGAGCTGAACCATATTTTCTAGGCTTTAATTCCGGATTAAGAAGGCCCTTATATGATACATCAATTCAGGCCCATCCGCCTATGCAATGTTAAATATAAAGTTTATCTCCAAAATACTTGCATCTAGTCTCAAACGATTCTGTGCAAGCTAATTGTCCCCAACTGATCTGCTTGTCCCTGGAAGAGTTATCCATAACAGTTCTATTCTTGCGCATGAGCTCATCCACACTATGAAACAAAAGAAAGGTAGAGGAGGCCAGATGGTTTTTAAATTAGACATGGAAAAGGCATTTGATATAATGGAGTTATCTTTTTACTCTCCATATCCTAGCAGGGATGAGTTTTCACCCTATCTGGATTTCTTGGATAAAAGAATGCATCACTACTCCTACCTTTTCTATTTTGATCAATGGAAGCCTTTTGGTCACTTTGCCCCCTCTAGAGGACTCGGGCAAGGAGACCCATTATCTCCTTTTCTCTTTATTCTTGGCGTAGAAATCCTTTCTTACCTCTTTCTTCAGGAGGAGCTAAATGGAGAATTCAGGGGAGCAAAAATTTCCTGCAGTGTCCCTTCAATAACTCATCTTCTTTTTGTTGATGATTTGATTATCTTTGGCCACTCTACAGCTCAGGAAGCTGCAACTATCAAACATTGTTTGGACACTTTCCTCATGGTCAGGACAGGCAATAAATCTCAGGAAATCTTCCATCCATTTTAGAAAGAATGCAAGAAACTCCTCAATGGCTTTGGTGCTGGATATTTTACCTTTCCGAAAAACTCCCCCAAATGCCAATTATCTAGGGCTTCCTTTTTTTTTGGAATATCACGCTCCCCTCAATCCTGGAAGAGGATAAACTAGTTTGTCCCCATGAAAAAAAAAAATGGAAAATTCTCCATAAAATCGGCTTACAAACTCCTCTCCAATGAAAGAGCTTCTAGACTCCAACTTGATGAGCAGGACTCCATTTGCACTCTTTGCTTGGGTCTGATTGAATCCATTTGTGACGTTTTTCTGTCCTGCCATTTTGCTTGTGTCACTTGGCGCGAGTCCTTTTGGCCTTTGAAATCCTGGCATTGGTAGTGCTTACTATCATAGATTGGATCAAGATCATCTTAAAGCCCGCTACTTTCAACCTTGCAGTGGAAGACCATCACCATTTCCAGCTCGACACGGCTATACCTCATTTAGCTTACCCACAATAAAGTTCTGCATGAGAACATAGTGCCAGATGTGATCCATTTGGTATGCCAGATTAAAAAGGTCAGTTTGGAACATCTCCATGCTTGAAAATTCCACTCTTCAAAGCCTCAACTCATTCTTGGATCCCTCTCCCTCAAAACTGTTTTAAACTCAATTTTGATGTTGTCATTAGAGAAAACTTCTCCATGTTGGCAGCGGTCTGTAGGGATTCTTCTGGCTCTGTTTTATATGGTTGGACAAAGATGGGTCCGCCTTGTGATCGGAATGTTGGGGAAGCTGAAGCGGTCCTTTTGGCTGCCCAAGAAGCTGCGAGTTAAGCTTGTCAAACTATACTTGAAGGAGATTCGATCGGTGGTTTTGGCTCTCCAGCACAAAATCCTCACCGCTGACTGGAAAATATCTCCTCTCATTCAGACATTTTCTCTGCTATTCCTGCATCCTCCTCTTGGAAAACAGTGAAAGTCCATCATAGCGCAAACTTGCACCCATAAATGTGGCAAAATGGGCCGTATCTGTCTTCCACACTGGATGTATTCTCATCTCCTCTCCCCTGATTGAGCTTTGGCTGAATAGCAGAAATGACCCTCCTTAATTTATCTTTCCTTGTTTTTCTTCCTGCTGCTCTTTCCTTCTTGTACGTTACAATAAAAAGTGTTAATTACGTCATACACGATGATGTCCCACATATATATATTCGGGTTATTGTATAAGGCTTTGCTTTTTTGTGTTCTAGTTATATAGATGACTCAATCATGGTATTTGAGATCCTTGGTTTGGTAATGTAAATGATCGTTTGTAATCAAGCAGCAAAGGCTGATTGTAAAAACTGACAGTTGAAGCTCTTCTACAGATAAATTATTCATCACTTCTTCATGTCCGCATTGTCAAGCATGGCAACTTGGATTCTTCAGCAAAAGCAGTCACGGGTAGGGTTAATAAAGTTCCTGTGGATAATGAAACAGCCGTATCAGGTTTCAGCGTCGGCAATAACAATAAAGAGACCCCTGCCACTGCACGAGGTATCTGCTATTGGTTGTTTTCATGCTAGGAGTCTGGTATTTACATGGATGAACTCTCATTTTGTGTTGCATCTTTGTAGAAAATGGAGAAGTAAATACGTGGGATGAAATCAGCCAGGCATTGAACGAAAAGAAGGCACAGCTCTCTCAGGAGGATGGTTGGAGTAAGGAAGAGAGTTCATCAGGCAAGAGGGAGTGGTCTTTTAGGGCAATGAGAGGCAGTGCTCTGGGTCCAACAGTGGCACTTCTAAGAGCACAAAATGGACTATGAGAAATGCTACCAGCACGGGCAATTATCTGCGGTTTTCCTGTCAAAGAGATTCACCTCTCCATGGTTTGGGAGATTTTGAGAAATGTGAAAGAATATCATAATCGGTTTATGTAATTAAAGGCCACAAGGTCTACCAAAGGCTATTAAGCTTTTTTGTACAGAGAGGTGGCCAATTTTACCTGCCATACTGAAGGGTAGGTAAAAATAGTCTAAAGTAGAAGCCGCCTTGTGGAAATTTTCTTACATCGATCAATCCTTCTCGGCCTTTTGTTACCTATTAGACCTGAGTTGGCCCAGGAAGGCAGGAAGTGTGTAAATATAATGAACTGTGGTTTAAGGCCCTTAGCTGATTTATTGCCCCGTCTTAGAAATTTCTCACGTGCATATCAAACTTGAACATTTGAACGACCGGAAAGTGTTTTTTTTTTTCCTTTTCCTGAGAATAATCTAAATCAATATTCGCTATAAATAGTTTATTACCGTGCCTGTCACTTGTTATAATTTGAAATAGAATCAAGTTATCCATGCCTACTTAGGTGGTAATTCAGGTGGCACGTGTAATTTTTAAGGTCGTAGTTGTGAATTAGTGGCGGACCTGCTAAGAAGCTTGGATCTTCCAAGTTTCAAGAGGCTATTCCATCCCTTTTTGTTATGGATTTCGGCAGTATAACCTTTACCATAGTCATTTACATCATTTATTTACAAACTGACGTGATAAATCAAAATTGGTGAAATAAGTAAAAGAAATTGATAAATCAAATTTTTACTTAATTATTTCACTTATTATAAGCAGTATTATTAATTTGTAAATGACTTTTGACTTTAGTAAAAGGGATGGTATCCCTAACACCACTCATTAGCACCTAGTCTAGGAAGTGTCGTCTAGACTCGGTCAATTAAATGCCCAAACACTTAGCAAGGGACAATTTAGAGTTGTTTGACCTGGAAACTCTTTTCAAAGAAAAGAAAAGAAAAAGGCCAAATTTAGTTATTCTTTCTACAAAAAGGGATTACGAATTTGGTCCAGCAATATGTTGTACTCGGCCAGATTTATGCTTGATACTGGAACTAGGCCTGCTAACTTGAACACGTATTTCGTAGCAAAAGCAAGAACTCCGGCTTTTATTGGATGGCTTTCCCCCCCCCCCCCCACTTCGCTTGGTCTAAGACCTCCCTCCATGAACCTCACAACACCCCTTTGCCATTTGAGCTAAATCTGGAGTAAAGATGATGAGGGAACCCGTACATGTTAAACCTGCCTTTTCAAAATAATCTAATCTCTATAATCAGGCATCAAAATTGCAGATTATGGGCCATATAAAAAGCAAACAAGGTAGCCATAATATTTGAAGTGGGAAACATCAGGTGTGTATAACTTCTGCACTAGTGTTTTATATGCAAAACCTTGTATGGGAAAAACCTTCTGAAACCTTCCTTACCCCTGCATAACAGAATGAATGAAATCTTCAGCAATTTCAATATTTTCTATAAGCAGCCTATGTCAAACATAAAATCATTTATCTGAATATCTATTTATAAAAGAAGACCCCCGAGATATGATGATCTGATCTTTAGAAAAGATGGCCTTGCTTCTTATTTCATCCCAAACAGTAACACCCTCGGTGCTTGGTAAAGCCCAAGGCCAGATGAACAGAACTATTAGTGTACCAGGAAAAAAAAAAAGAAAAAAAAAACACTAGATTTTCTTATTCCAACTTATATTATTTACTTCTAATTCCTTTTAGTGTACAGCAGGCTTGTTCTCTGTACATGCTTTACTATAACAATGACATACATCCTCACCATACATCACACAAGCAGATAATAGTCTCACTTGCACTGCCCGGGATGCCAACTCACCTTTCGAATTCGGTAACAGATCCTTTCTGACATTCCGTACATGGGCTAAACCGACTAATGTTGCATCTCCACAAACCAATCTCAACTGTGGCTGCTGTCCTGTGTCTTATGAAATGATAAACAGCTGAGATGTTTTAGAAACTGCTCTGGCTCTTCACCTTCTCTTATTATCTGCAAATACCATATATCTTGTTAACAAATGATCACCACATCAAACCGACAGCCAAGCAACAATAAACATGCATTTTTGCATACTTTCTAAGCCACAAGAAATGGATAGACAGAGAGGGGTTACTCATCTTCTTTACATTCCAGTGCAAATATACCATAGGTTTAGCTTACTTTTCTATAACAAATCATGACTTGCATATTTAGCATACGTTTCTATTAAAAGAAAAACAGATCAACTAGCTAAATTATATTATCTATTTATTTACAGACTGGAATCTGGATAGTAATTGCGTTAGCCTGTTACTGCTCCATCAGTAGCACATTTTATGCAGTAGAACCAACTTCCCGTAATTCACTGCTACCTTACAAATCATGTTCTGGGATCATCATCCGGAATGAAAATTTTTTAGTGATCCCTAATTTACTTATCTTTGTTCCCTTCCCATTCCATGTCCCAAAAATAGTCACATTCTAGGTAATATAGCAGTTTCAGCAGGGAACAAGGCAACGGACGTGAAACACAGGGTCATTATCAAAGATATTCATCAAGTAGCAAGGAAAAGTTATAGGACGGAAAATATGTTAGAGACTCAAATGCCATCTTCATGTTTCCTCAGTCTTTATGGCTGTTTAACCAAACCGACTACTGCCATCCTTCGTCCAAAGCCCCAGTAAAACATAATTCTACTTATCAAAAAAACATCTGCAATTATCGCATTTCTAGTTTATGCTTATTTATTCCAGAGGATATACATAGGTTTAAATTCATAAATAAATAAATAAAATAAAAAATAAAAAGAGTATACACAGGTTCAATAACTGAAGTCAGAGAAAGTTCATTAATATAATTTCCTTGGGACATCAGCAAACACCACCTGCATAGATGCATGTGTTTGTGACATCATTACTTGCAACCCCTCCTCTAAAATTAAAATCTCCAAGCCTCGATTCATATAACAGACTTTTTGAGCAATTGGATCACGCTGGAAATCTTAGAAGTCTTCTAGTCGCTTCAGCATCACTAAGTTGTATTTCTGATAGTAGTCACCTCAAATATCATAACAACATTCTTTTTTTACTTCTTTTTATTGATATGACACACAATGAAAGTCAATTTTCCTCTAGGTTATGACGTCAAAGAGTAAAATCCAACGATGATAAACATATGCAGTGTGCAGTGTTCATGCTGGCTTTCCCCTTTTTGATAGGTCCATTCTGCTTCTTATATATTTTCTCCTCCTTCCATAAGTACCACAGCAAACACCCCTCCCAAAAAAGAAAAGAAAAACCACCCGAACACACGTATGTATTCTGATCAAGGAATAAAAGCAAAAAGTTAAGTTTTTTCACCAAGCTGTCTGTTCACACCATAAGAATTTTAGTTCCTAATTAAAAGACAATATATGTAATCTCTTTCATGATGTCAGAGAATATTGAAGCCATGCCATGAAACAAGCACATAACAAAACACATAATTTAACTACACGGTAAAACATTACCTGTACAGGGGCATCCATTGGTAAATCCATTCGATTAAGCAAGTTGCGGCCAACTGCTTCCCAGTGAAGATGGCTATTACCACATTTGCCATCAGTGCCGATCACTTGACTATGCCATTTCTCATCCGAAAATTCACTCCCCAACCAGACAAATAAGATTCCACAATTATTGGCGCCCAAACTCATATCTGGTGCCAACAAAATGTATACCGATCTAGAATCAAGAATACAAAAGGGATGCATCTCCACTTTTTTCATAGAAGGCCACTGGAACAAAACTGGGGTCTTCAATCCTGCGACCCTGTCAACCATATCACCAGACACAGGATGAAATTCATTACCATCCTCTTGCTTATCTTCAATCGTACTATGTGATTCAAATCCAGTATCAAATATAAGCTCTTCTCTATTGTCTTCATGCTCGAACTGGTTGCAATCAACATCCTTCATCACATCATCCTCTAAGTCGGGTAGAGAGAAAGACCATGATCTTACCAGATTCTTCGGGACTTGAGATGACTCATCAACTGAGGGTAAGACCATTCGAGGTGGGGGATTACTCCCTCTGCGCTCCGCAATAGAGGGGGAAATTCCTTTACATGGAAAAGAAGCATTTGCCACTTTCAAAGTACGATTGCCAGAAAACTGCTCTGCAGGAATAGAAGTCTCTTTGTGAAGTAAACAGGAATTGTCTGCCAAAGAAGTATTCTTATGAGTAAATAGATCTGTAGATTCCCAGCCAGAAGGTGAAGGCTGCTGCGAAGACAAGTATGACAAGTCGGACCAATTAGAAGATGATGGTGAAAAGGTAAATGAACTGGAGTAATCAGATGTTGAAGGTGAGAGTGTTGGGGACTTGGAGCTGAACTTTGGGCTTCTGCATGGAAAACAAGAAAAAGAATCTGGCGAACCGCCAGTAGGTGTGGGTGAAAAGTAAGGATCAGTAAGAGTCACAGAACAAGGCAATGAATCTGGCGAACCACAAGGTGTTGGTAACATGGAAGGATAAGTAAGAGTAAAAGAGTGTTCCACTTCTTTAGAAGTTTCCCCTATCCTATCTGGGCTGCTATTTGGGAAACAGTCAAAGGAATCAGGTGAACCGCATGGATGGGTGGATGGTGACTGTGGTGGTGAAAGTTCAATCAGACAAACGGGGTCTTCTGCTTCTTTCTGTGTATCTATAATCATATTTGATTCGTCACCGGATAGAGTACCGTCATTGTTCAGTTTGGAGAAGGTGACCAATTCTTTCATAAAACCATTAGCAAGCTTCCGCCGCAGTCTCCCCCATCCATTTTCTCTGGCAGGAAGACAAGTTTCCGATCCAGTATTTGATACCGGAAAAGGTGGAACAACCCCACCAGCAAGTGCCTTGTGAAAAAATTCAAAATCCAAATCATAATCATCAACCTTCCTTTCACTAACCTCAACTTGATTTTCCGCAGCATCTGGATCATTTTGGCAAGACAGGTTATCTTCCTTTTTTACCTCCATTTTCCCACAACCATCGGCTAAGAGTTGCCCACTTGCAAGGGCATCCCAAAATTCTGATGGCTCTTCACCTTCCTTGATACTCACAATTGGTCCCTGAGCCCTTTCATATCGAATTACCTGAAAGGCAGCAACCATTGCACTATTTGACAAAGCGAAGTTGCAGTTTTTCCCAGTCCACACATATATAGCAGAAGGAACATGCACAACAAATGCTCCACGAGAGTCAAGTGCCCGTGCACTCGGATGGCTTAACATTTTTGGTACAAGATGAAGAGGATCGTATGATGAGTGAGGGGCCATCCGATACATCCTAATCACAGAATTTGGGCTTGCAGGCACAGCATGTACTCGCTTCTGGCACTGCAGAAGTTGGCAAGCAAAACCCATATTTGGGTTAGTCACTCCTCGTGCTGCCTTCACATATTGAAAGGCCTCTTCGAAGTTCTGCCCCTCCCTCCACATGAGGTATGCAATAACCAGAGAGGTTGATCTTGACACTCCCTGGCAACAATGCACAAGAACCCGCCCACCTTGCTCTCGAACATCTTCAAAGTAATCAAACACGTCATAGAGAATACTAGTAATATCCTCCGATGGGCTGTCTTGCAACCAAAGTGTCTTGTACACAAGATCACTCTTGAAGTACTCAGGAGAAACAAACCCAACACAGTTCAGCACATGGGTGATTCCATTCTGCCTCAAAATGTCACGGTTCTTTGCCACAGCATCGCTTCCTAAGTATATATGATCGGCAATTCTCGAGCATTCCTTATCGAAAAATGCGAGCTTCTCCCTCTTAAACTGGAATTCTCTCACGGGTTGTTCTGAATTCGAATTCTCAAGGGGTTTAACTTCCCCTCTTGGCGTTTGGGGTGGATTAGGCCATATGCCAAGATCATCAGAACCCGCCTTGGGCCACTCCTCAACATTCCGCCGGATGATAGAAAGAGGCTGAAGTGGTGGCAAGCACGACCGCACTTTACTATTCGGTTGTGGTCTAGGGTTAGGGTTAAAGTTTTGGTTAGGCTTAGATGGAGACCGGCCGGCCCATGAGACCGACCTGAAATAAGTTTTCCGGGTACCAGCACCGGCCACAGGGTCTTTATCTTCTTCTCCTAACATACTCAAAAAGGAAATACAACCCAACTCTAGAAAATTTGATTGATACCCATTAAAGGATTATTCCTGGAAAGCTCATAGAAACAAAAGCAAAATTGTGTTTTGAAATAAGTAGCTGATATTGGAATTTTCAGTCTTCCATGGCACTTTTCTCACCTAAAACCCTTTGACCATCTATCTAGATGGACAAGGAAGAGGAGAATTCCCACACGAATATGACCCAGTAAGAACCCTAGCTGAGCTGTAGTGGGGCTTACTGATTCAACTACAGGGATAAGAAGAAAATGAGGTAAATTGCAATAGAAATATACAGATATATAAAAGGGTTTAATTAAATACAGTCGCAATTGTTGAAGAGAGACTTACTCGAAGAATCTCTCTCTTTCCAGGGGAAGAGTCGCTTGGTGTGTGTAGCCGACGTTTGAAACCCTAGAGAGAGAGAGAGAAAGAGAGAGAGAATTACAGGAAACGAGTTGAAGCGACTCGCCAATAGGGTGGGTTCATGGCTGGTATTAGAAATGAAATGAGTGTTTTGGACTGGAGAGAGAGAGAGAGAGAACGGGTCAAACTGCCACGGCATCATGGGATGATCATATTAAGACATGCATGTCAAGCCTGTGATGTCATTTAACGTTAGAGGTGGGTCGACTGCTATGCTCACCGCTCGGTGTGGATGTCGTATGAAGGTACCGTCACGTGTTCTTCTGCGACTGGATGCTGTCTTTGATGTTGGGGTCCTTGCGGTGTTTGTTACCAAACACTCCGTTCCCTCATTTATTTTTATTTTTTTCGAAAACAACCGACTTTAATTTTTTTTTTTTCCACTTTTTATATCACATTAATAATTATTATTAATGTTCAAATAAAAAATTCTCTACAATATAATTTTTTTTTTTCACTTTTTTATACAAATTTTTTTTACTTTATATCACATCAATCATTTTTTACTACTACTAAAAAAAAATTTAACTTAACACTCTTTACCAAACACTCGTTATCATATGATTCATATAAATCATTAAAAATTGAGGATGCTTTTTTTATTCTATTCTATTTTTTTTTTTTTTTAGAGTTCTACTCAGTTTAACACTTTCAAATGCATACTCTTAACGTAATCTTAAAAATTATCATTGAATTTCGGATGAATCATTATTAAATTTTATACCTAATGTTAAATTTTAGTGCCCATCAAGGAGTGTAGAAGTTGGAGTTTGTATAGCATTTCTCTTAAAAATTTATTGAAAAAATCATTTTTATTTTACTGGATAAAAATTTTCTCAACATTAATTGGAAAAAATTATTTTAATCCACTCTAATAAGTAATATACGTCTTTAAAACACATATTTTTTTTATATACATTTTTAAAATGAGATAAATGTTAAATAAAAATGTGATGTATAGCATTATTCATTTCTAGGTATGGCAATATCAAACATTGATTCATTTGTAGTGCAAGTTTCATACTCATTGTTTTTTTAATTTACATATAGGTTTATAGATGTGGAGGAGAATTGTGTGTTACTCTTACACATCTCTTGTCCATCTATTTTTAAATTTATCATTGAATATATGGTACCTGCATGCATATCTCTTGCATGAAGATAGACAAAAAAATATGTAGAAAAATAAAATCAAACATTTCTTATAGGTTTATACTCAACTCTCGGAATCTCGGAATTACATACCTCTTTAAGAGTCACCTCTAAAATTAACTATATATATATATAGAAAACCTTTTAACTTCAACTCCATCATTTATTTACTTAAAAAATGTGCTATTTTTTTTTCCTGGGTAAATACAACCCATCAAAAGCGGAAAAACAAACAAAGAAAAACACAGGGACACAAGAATGAATTAAACTTGAGCATCTGCAGTAATAATAGTCAAAGTAGTTATTGAAAAAGTACAACTCTCTACTTTAGTTACTCATTTTTCTATACACACTTCAACAAACTCTTTATTTTACTTCCTATTTTATTTAAATATTATTTTATGTGAGAAAAAGTGTGAAAAAAAGAGGGGAGAGAGAGAGAGAGAAAGTGAAAGAAGAAAATGAATAAATAAAATAATAAAAAACTTTTTGTAGTATAAATAGTGTATAGGTAGAATTGCTTATTCATTATTCACACTAGAAGGAAAAATTATATTATACTTGTTATACTAAGACAAAACATCGTTCATAATAGTTAAATTTGATTATTTTGAAACATTTGACTAACTTATTAGAGATGTTAAGGAGGTTGAGATCAGTAATAAGAACTACAACTACGGAGAGAATGGACGGAATAAGAATGCATTTACTTAAATTTCAGATACGATAAGGCTCATCAGATGGGTAATTTTATTTTACATGCATAATATTTTAAACCTGACAAACAAATAAGAAAAGGAAAAAGAAAAAAGAAAAAAAGGGTAATTAACTCGTACTCATGGTTTTATGAATGAAACTATCTAATATAAAGAAGCAAACGTGTGCCTCATGCCATTTGGAAGGCATCCACCATCCAAGCCTGGTAGTCAAAATCAAGCCGCCAGAGGAACAAAACCAACCCTCCACCCTCTCTGTGATGATCAATGTGGAGTTGGAGCTGCCACGTGGGGGCACATTGTTATTGATGAACGACCGAATTAAGTGACCAACTAAGGAACAACAATGCAACAAACGAAGAGGCTAATATGATTGGTCAATAAGGTTGTTACGTTGTGTTCAAACTTCCAAGTTCCAACCTAATGGGGGCAGTGTTCAGTGTCTGAATTTTGACCCGGCCAACTCAACTATGAGCCAATACAAGTAGCAGCCTTATCTGCCGCTTTTGAATTTTCCACGCAACTGGTATTACACTCTGCTTGGATGAAAGGGAAATGTTGTAGAATTTTCTTTCTTCTCTCAAGAGGAAAACAAGTGGGAGAAAATTGCCAAGTGCTTACTTGGTGGTGACAGTGAGTATATTCTTCTTTCTCCAAGTTGCAATTTGTTTGAACAGCGGTAGAATTCTTTTACGACTTGCCGACATTTATACGTGTGATATGAAATTAGCCATTAAGAAAACAAATTTATGACTTTTAATTATATGCTGACACGCGTTAATAAATTGTAAATACGTGTTAGTGTTGATACGAGGCTTAAAATATTATTATAAAAAGAAAAATTAGCAACGTAATATGAAATATATATTCTAATAAACAAATATGAGCACAGTATCTACTTGGGTTATAACCAAGGGAGGTTGCACCCAAATTTGGAAAAAGAAAATTCAAAGAAAGAGAGGTCAAGAAAAGTGGCGAGGAAGAAGGAGGCCCATGGCATTCTTGTCTAGTTGATGGCCCTCCACTTCCAAGTCGGAAGAATAGTCTAAACTCTCTGTGAAGGCGTCACTGGATGAGACAAAATGGATATGCACAGTTGAGAAGACCAACACAGTGTACTATCTGCCAAAAAGAAAAGGAGAACGAAAGTCAGCGATGATGGCGTGCATCACACTGTAGGTACCAAAGAGGAGGGCCAGAAAAACCCTGTTTGAGTGGGGTCCCTGCTCGGGTAGGGGGTCCCTTTCAAGGATCACTGCCCAAAAAAGAGGGACTAATAACAGGGATATAGTAGATTACTCAAAATAACTTATACCAAAAAAATTGATCAAAGTTGAGATGATTTTACACGAATCTCACCTGAATAGTAAGAACTTATATCGAACTTTATTTAGTTTGATTGGATTAAGGGTGCATTTGAGATTGCGATTTCGTTGATGAAAAATGCGATTTTAAATTAAATTGCAGAAAATGAATCGTTTAAAAATTACGTTTTTAAAAAAATTGTAATTTAAAAACTGCTTTTTTAAATCGCAATCAAAGGTATATTTTTTTTGAAAACGTAAAATTTTAAAGGCTAATATGTGATTTTAAAGACCACATTGCGATTTTATCAAATGCTTAATTACGTTTTTAAAAATTATTTTTTGAAATTACAAATCTAAACGGACCCTAAGTGCTGTTCCTAATTATATTAAGTATGGTTTTCTGAATCATGTACAATAAGTTGGGGTATGTATTATTGTTTTCATTTTACTATATATAAAATCATAATCTCTATCACTTCATGATTAATATATCATGAATCAGTATTTTTATTCATATTTTAGTCCTTCATTTTGATCTCTTTATTCCATCAACTTGACATAGACAATCATTTTGGTTTTAAGCCGAGGTTGCCAATTATTCATTCCAGTAAAGGACAAATGCAATCTTAGTATGTCTTGTTATATGGGCAAGGTCAGTTCTGTCCCACATCTACGAAGAAATTAAAAGGGAGTTGGGTGGGAGTGATGGCGGGGAGGTGTTAGGTATCAACAGCTATTCAAATTCATTTTGATCCGATTATTACTTTAATTTACTCAACTAATTTCTTTTTAGTAATGTGTGAATTAAATTTTAGTCATTTTTAAACCGTAGGTGTTCGAGTTTTTGAAATTTAAATTCAATTATAATTTATTAGACAAATTTCAATGCAAAATAAAATTGAAAAAGATGTTTGAATGATTTAACTTCCTGAAACAAAATTAAAAAAAAAAAATTAAATAAAATTTAATTTATTTTTAAAAAAATTGCGTATACAAAAAAAAATAACAATATAATTTGTCTTTGAAAGACAATACACCCAAACATCTTACGTTGTCTTTCACTTGCTCCGGACAACATCATTGATACCTATAACATTTATTAATATATAATTTTTGTAGCCGCTAGAGACGAAGCCAAGAGCCCTTTTATCGACTCTAATTTTGTCTTAAACTGTATGCACAAATTTTAGAACAGGAACATGGCTTTCCTTCCCCCTCACTGTTTAACTGTTTCCTTGGTTCCATCGCCATCACAAATTTCTCCTCCATTGGTTTCATATTCAAACTAAAACCTTTTTGGAAAAAATATCTTTGAAAAGTGATTAGCCTGTGGATAAGGAGGAGGATTATCCAATTACATGCACCGTTTTAGATTGAGACGGTGACAGTCTGACAGATCATATTTGTCTATACACAAAAAAGCTATACTTGTCACCGATGTCACAATAGCATTTCTGTTCTCGTTCATCCCTATAGTACTGACTATATTGTATTAGTCTTTGGTACTAGTCTTTCGGCCCAGCGTCTGGGCTATTGGGCCTAATCAATCCAAACTATGAAGCCCATCACCAAATATAGCATATAGATTTGGTTTTTTGGCCCACAAATATTCCACTGCCCCTCGACCCTCCTCTCGCTCTCATCTCCATCGTGCCGAAGCCGAGTGCCACCGTCTACTCTCCTTCTCTCTCAGATGCTGTAGATGCCAATGCATTAAGTGGTCCATCAGGTCACACCCTCCCAACCCTCTGCTATGCATTCGCTCTGATATGTATCACAGTCTTGGCGCGCACCGCCTCATATACCGAGCTCGAATCGCATGCTTTGTCAAAGCTGGTCTCATCGACCAAGCCATCCAAGTGTTCGACGAAATGTCTCAATCAAATTGCCGCATATTCAGCATCGACTACAACCGTTTCATCGGCGTATTGGTCCGTGAATCTCGCTTCGAATTGGCGGAGCACTACTACCACAAAATGACCCCACAGGGATTCTCTCTAATCCCATTCACATACTCGAGGTTCATTTCTGGGTTGTGCAAAGTCAAGAACTTTAGCCTCATTGAGCAGCTCCTGGAAGACATTGTTAGGCTTGGTTATGTCCCTGACATTTGGGCTTTTAATATATATTTGAATCTTTTGTGTCACGAAAATGGAATAGAATTGGCTTTGCAAGTGTTTTATAGAATGGTTGAGAAAGGAAGAGATGCTGATGTTGTAACGTACACTATACTAATTGATGGATTGTGTAAAGCAAGGCGGTTTGATGCCGCAGTTGAAATTTGGCGTGACATGATAGATAAGGGGCTTAGTCCGGATAATAAAGCGTGCACATCTCTTGTTATTGGGTTGTGTGATGGTGGGAAGGTTGATTTGGCGTATGAGCTTACGATTGGTACAATGAAGGGTCGAGTTGAGTTCACTAATTTGATTTACAATGCATTGATTAGTGGGTTTTGTAGAGCGGGTAGGATTGATAAGGCACAAGCAATCAAGTTGTTTATGAGGAGAAATGGGTGTGAGCCGGATTTAGTTACATACAATGTGTTATTGAACTATTGTTGTGATGGGCTTATGTTGGAGGAGGCGGAGAAGTTGATGAAAAAGATGGAGAGGAGTGGGATGGAACCGGATGTGTACAGTTACAACCAACTTTTAAAGGGCCTTTGTAAAGCAAACCAGCCGGATAAGGCTTATTTGTTGATGGTGAACAAGATGGAGACAAAGGGTTTGTGTGATGTTGTATCATATAATACGATCATTAGAGCTTTTTGCAAGGCATGCCGTACTAGAAGGGCTTACAAGCTCTTTGAGGAAATGGGGCGGAAAGGGATTGCACCTGATATGGTGACATTCACGATTCTTATTAAAGCTTTTCTTAGTGAAGGTAGTTCCATTATAGCAAAGAAACTTATTGATCAGATGACGGCCATGGGTCTGTTGCCTGATCGTATATTTTATACTACAATTGTTGATCACCTATGTAAGACTGGGAAGATTGGGATGGCTCATAGTGTTTTTTGTGACATGGTGGAGAAGGGAATTGCCCCTGATGTAGTTTCATACAATGCCCTCATAAATGGGCTTTGCAAAGCTTCTAGAGTAAGTGAAGCCATGCATCTATACGAGGAAATGCAGATGAGAGGATCCTATCCTGATGAAGTAACTTTCAAGTTGATAATTGGAGGGCTTATACGAGAAAAGAAGCTTTCAATGGCTTGTAGGATATGGGATCAGATGATGGAGAAAGGCTTTACTCTTGACGGAGCTGTTTCAGAGACACTAATAAATGCTATCCGTTCAAGAGATGGCACATGAACATGAAAGATGGTTTGTATCCTATATTTGTACCTTCCTCTATCTATTTTGTATCTATTTACGTGATGCTAAGTTTGAATGATACTTTAGAAGCATCTCTTGAACAATTTTCAAAAGACTTGCTTTAGGGGAAGTATCTTTAGGCACTGGTAGCAGCTGTATTCTATTTCTACGTGCAGTAAACATATTGCAAGCCAATGATTGGCAGTTTTTTTATTGCTATGTTCACATGCACCCATGAACTTGTTCATTTGCCATGCTTAGTATGTAGTAGCTAGTGAGTCTAGTATCACTACTGGTGGCAGTGACAGGCTAACAATATGCCATTGAATTAGTAAACCACCCAATGCCAGTTTTTAGTGCTTGTTTTGGTTGTGTTATGTATGTGGTGTGCTTGATTGAGCTTGTTAATAGTTTGACCAATGTGTGCTCTATACATATGATGATAACTGTTGGTTTGAGTGGTTGTTTAGCCCACAAAGAAAGCAGACCGGTCATTTGGTTATTATCATCTCATATCTGGAGTTATGGACCTGTTTTTGATCCAAAACATGGTTAATTTGGTGTTCTGTATATTCTGAGTATGTGTATTTTAAAAGTAGATATTCAGATAACGATGATGTGAAATGGTTATGCTGATGTACTTGTCCTGTCCTTGTCTTCATGTTTAAGCAACTGACATGCGCAGGATATCCTGAGGTCTTTTGGTTCTTATCATCTCATATCTGGAGCTAATGACCTGTTTTGATCCAAAACATGGTTAATATTCTGTATTTTTAAGTAAATGTGTAGATATTGGGGTGACAATGATGTGATAATGGTTATGCTAATGTACTCTCTTTGTATTCCTGTATTAATGTTTAAGCAAATGACACGTGCATGATATCCCGGGTGTTTTTGCCTATGATTACGTCTTCTGTATTTTCAGGTTGAATGTTATGGCATTGGTGCCATTTTGTCCTCTGTAGCCTGTGGCAGGACAATAATTGGTTTCAAGTTCAGCTTGCCAAGCCTATCCTGTTCTGCCCTGTTGCCCATCCTGGAAAATTTCCCCAAAAAGGATTCTGAGGTATGAACTGCTAGTTCTACTTGACTTTTGGAATAGACGAGTATTTGATGATAAGTGGAAGATTTTACTTGTTATGTGAGTCATAAAAAAGGTACAGAACAAGGAAAGATGCTGCCTCTACGTTTATGGTATTGATGCCATTTCAATAACCAATTCAGAGGCAATTTATACTTAATTTGGTATTTTGTGTTTCCTGATTTTTATTCTGTATGCCCTCTCACTATGTTTTCGTAATTAGCCAAGCTTCTGTATATTTTTGCAGTGCAGGAATTAAACATACTGTTTCTTAAACCAAATGTATCCAAGAAAATTAGGCTTTATCCACATGTGATTCATCTATCTAAAGTTAATAGTTCTTTACCCTTAAAAATATTTCGATGTTGTATGCCCCTATCATTATGTTTTCACTTTTATCTTCATGTTATCCATCTAGTTGTTGGTAATCGCACATTCTTGTCAAGCATCTGTTTTTTTTTTCGCTTTATGTTGTGTTTTGATGTAAGATATCTTCTGATATGTTTTGTATTGTTAAAATATTTCTGTTTTTTCTGCTCTAGAGTCTTACATTTCTATTGATTTTGTCTTTATGGTGTCATTTTGCACCATAAAAGACAACCCTATAGAAGTTTTCGCTAATGATGCTCTTGGGTACGCACTTAAGGCCTTTTCAGCATTAAAAAAGGGTAGAGAGCCACTAATGATTGAATTCGAGAGTGAAATTAGATGGCAAAGGTATGGATTCTCATCCATATGCATTAAATTCAATACCTAGTCTGAATATTTTCATTTAACATAGGGATTGGTACACAATTATTGCTAAAATTGTAGCCAGATATTTTGCAGGAGAGAGATTGAAAGGAATGGAGCAGAAGTTTGTTGCATGGACTTAAAAACCAGTTTGCTGTCCAGTTTTGTGTCCGAAAAAGTTGAAGATGATCACAAACCTGGGGGAGAGTTTGACTGGAATTTTATCACAACAATATGGGCAATGTCCAAAGGACATGCCAACTATAATATTCCCATGACTATGACTTGAGTACACAAACAACGGTATTCCATAACCGCGAGGACTAACCAAGTTTCTCTTGAAGCCAAGATTTACTTGCAGCCTTTACCCTTGTCATCGTTCAATCTGTTAATGAGTGACCTTAAAGTGTTAGGACTGCCTGTAACTCCTTAGTTGGATAAGGTGAATTTGGTTGCATTGACATATCACTTATGATATTTTAGAATTAAATTACTCAAATGAGATGCCAATTTGACTAGCAAACCTATATCACTTCATTATATACCTGTTGATAGTGTGAAAATTTTCATATCAAGGTTGCTATCTGTCTAAGAACTTGCAAACGAAGTTCTAAATTCAGCTAATTAGATGAGCTGTTACTGTTAGCCTCATGCTTCCCTCCACTTCAGTTGCCATTCTTTTGTACAAGAAGCTAATGAGTGGGCAGAAGATGGCACCGGCAGTAGTGAACAATAAAAGTGGTCAGATGATAAGTTCTTAGGGCTGGGGATTGGCTGCAATCCCCTATTCATATTGCAGCTTGCCTTACTGCAATGGTCAGAGGCTCCCAATGAAATCAACTTACCTCAGAGGCTTTTCACGACAATTGCATACCCAATTTAGAGGCTTTTCACAACAATTGCCTACCCAATTGCAGGGAATGTGCAATTGCGGGGTTGGAACAAAAAGAAGAGTAGTGGATGCCATTAGAAGAAAAAAAGTCATGGATGCCATCAGTAAAGATTGCATAAATTGATACACGGAAAATTTCAGGATTTGCTGGGCATAATGATCTTTCCATGGGCAAATGTTATTTTAAGCATTAAAATTGCTACGAGGCCCTGTAGCAGTTGCCAGCGTACGATTCCGTATCCTGCACAATGCACTATCCAGGTTGGTAAACAACTAATAGAGCACTTAAAATAGAAAAGTTGTGTACTTATGTTACACGTCATTTTCCATTGCATCTCCTATTTATTCATTTTGTAAATTCGTTGTTAAATTTGTGAGGCTTACATGTGAATTCTATAAATTTAATGGGTATTCGCCGTATGGAAATGTGTAAAAGATGGAATAAAAAATGATTTTCATCATTTCTCTAAAAAGAAAAGGCATCACCAAGATTCTTTGCCTCCTATACTCAGCTTATGTTTGATTCTTTGCCTTTGCATGAATCATCCTTGAAGTTCTCGTGAAGTCATCCTCTTTCTCATTGGCCTGATAACAATGTTTTCTTATTATTCCCCCTTCTGCCTCTGCCTTGGTCACTTCCCATTACATATCCATACAACCATGTATCCGCAAGGTGAAACCAACCCTTATCAACCTGAGACCAACCCTTACTTTCACAGACCATTGCAACCAGAACTGCATGAAGACCACCATTCTTGGCCAACCAGTCCACTAGTGCAACCACCTCGGCAGGAAACTCATTTTCCTAGACCATTGCAACCAGAATCACGCCAAGACCACCGGCCAACCAGTCCACTTGTGAAACAACCTCGACCCCAACGCAAACGTTCCAAGCCAGTGCTAGTTCCTCCACAGGGCCAACATCCCCAGCAGGGCCAACATCCCCAGCCAAGGTTGGTAAACTTGGTGCCACCTTTGCAGCCGCAGGGCCAAAATCCCCAGCCACAGGGTCCACAAGGACCACGACAGGGACACCGCCAACCACATAATTTGTGGCAGCCACGAAACCAGCCAACCAAAGACGCATTCACGTGGTTTGCTACAGTCTTCTGTGCAATTTTTTGGGTTGTCATAATTGTAGGAGGTATCATTGTCCTCATAGTCTATCTTGTTTATCGTCCGAGGAGCCCCCAATTTGCCGTTTCTAGTGCCACCTTGAATGCAGCCTATCTTGACATGGGCTATCTGCTCAATGCTGATGTTACTCTGCTCGCAAACTTCACAAATCCAAGCAAGAGAGTGAGCGTCGACTTCAGTTACATTTACATTAATTTATACTATGGAAGTACCATTATTGCTACCCAATATATTGAACCCTTCTCTGCGGCTAGGGGTGTGTCCAGGTTTGCAAATGTCCATATGGTGACTAGTCAAGTTCGGCTTCCATTGGGTGAAAGCCGAAGGCTTCAGAGGCAGATGGAAAGCAATGGAGTCATGTTTGAAGTCAAGAGTTTTCTTAGGACACGGTCTAATTTTGGAAGGATCCTGAGATATTCATATTGGTTGCACGGCCAATGCACAATTCTTCTGACTGGCCCTCCCGATGGGGTTATGATTAGAAGCAAATGCAAAACAAAACGCTGAGGAAGCATGTGTGCTAACACTTGCAAACTATACTACACATGGCATGTACCGATTCTTGCTTATTTTCAGAGGAAACTATATTTACTCTCTACCACATTTGCTGCAATGTCCCTCAATCTTTCAATTTGATTACAAAAAAAAAAAAAGACTACTAAAAAAACCAAAATCTATTTTTCTCACCTTTTATTTTTTATTTTTTCTTTTTTCTTTTTTCTTTATGTATTTTTCTTTTTCTATGCATGGTAGTTTTGTCATTTTGAAGGCAGAAGAAAGACATTACAACCCCAATGGTTATATTGGTAGAGTACATCAACTACATTGAAAGATTAAGGAGAACATTGCAAATTAAGTGGGGGATTGAGGGAATGCAAATTGAGTGGTGAATTTAGGGGGATAAATGTAATTTTCTCCTCGTTTTTATCAGAGAGTTTGAGAATTGATTTTTTGAATGGTCATGTATCTAATATTTTCTTCAAGCTGTATTCAGCAAATCACAATATCACATACCTCATTTTTCTCAAATTCTCTCTCAACCCAGTTTGCCAACAATGACTTTGTTGAATAAAGTTTGATCATACCAAGAATTTCTCTTTCAGTGATCCCCACCTTCTGACTAAACATGTAACTACAATTTCTTAGTTTCACTCGCCATGCATCTTTGCTATAAGTAGAGGATGCAGCCGATTAAACTAACATGCAAAACACTGCTTCATGGTTCATGACATGATGAATGTAAAATTGAAGGCAATATCTGCATCGCATCCTACAGAACGAAAAGCACTAGGAATTCCTGATGGTGATCTTCTTCATCCTTCAACAATGTTAACAGCACTGGGGAAACTTGTCCATAAAAGATAAATTCCTATTTATAAGTGAAAACACAGAACATTTTCACGTTACAAAATTGGACACAGGAGAAAGATTCTCCTGAACGGGTTATCTACACAATCTCAATCAAAACAAGAATTACAGAAATCACAGAATCATGACCAGGCCATTCATGCTGCACTACATGCCAAGAAATGAAAGTGATGCAAGAACACAAGCCAGCCCCCCTTGACTCTCTTTCAGTAAACCACATCAAGCAATAACATAATACCGCCAGAATGGGAAAACCAAACCTCTCACTGAAATCTCCTGTAATGATCTCTGGTAAAGAAGGGGTGCCTTAGGGCTTCACGAGCTGTTAGTCGGTTGGAGGGGTCAAATCTAAGCAGACCTTGCAATAGGTCTATGAGATCCCCAGCTGAGTGATCTACGTGCTGCATCACTAGATTCTGCAAATGAAAAAAGGGTTAATATCCATAAAATGCAAGGCAAAATCATATACATTGCTTTTCCTGAACATCATTTCCCAAAGACGTTATGCGAGGGAAATAGATCGTCTTACACACCTGAAGACGAGGTAGCTTCATAACAGATTTAATACTTTCACGAGAGGTTGCACCTTCTGGCCAGTCCAATCTACCCCTTCTTACATACTTCTCAGCATGGCGGCTGAAACAGGAATAATTGTAAACATGGATGAACAATCTTTTTTCTATAAAATATCAAAATGCTGACATTAACAATAGAAATCCTCAGATGGGGACGCACTCAGCTCTTTTCAACATGTGCTGAGGTAATGGGCCTAAAACCCTTTCCATCATGGCTAGATGCTCTAAGTTCTCATGTGTCTGAAATAAAGCTTCTCCCTGGAATCAATTGCATTTCTTTATCAGCATTTGTAACATTTGCACAGTAAGACCATCTAGCTTACAGCTCAAAATAGATCTGAGACGTTTGACATACGGAGCACAATTCCACCAAAATACAACCAACACTCCATATGTCACATGGATAACTCCATCCAAGTCCTGGAAAGACATATAGAGCTTATACCCATAAACTTAAACAGATTAAAGAAAAGGAAGAAAAGGCAAGAGAGGAATCAAAATGAGAGCATACCAAGAATAACCTCAGGTGCACGGTAGTGTCTAGTAGAGACAATATAGTTGTGATCTTGATGCTCATAAGCTGTGCTGCCAAAATCAATAACCTTAATTGCACTAGATTTTGGCAACCGCTTATAATAGGTTCCCTCTTTCAGTGACCGGGATGTAACCTGTAGTAGATTAAGAAGTGCTCAAAGGCTTTTCAAGGAACAAGAAAAGCAAAAAGCTGAGAAATGTGCAAAGCAGAAGCTGGCATACCTTATAGTCAGGTACTTTCACAAACTCTGGAGAAACAAAAAGTATGTTCTCAGGCTTCAAGTCAGTATGGATGAGGCGCAAATCATGCATGACTGCAAAATTTCATAGACCATAATCAACATAAGGACACACATACCATTGCTTTTTAAAAATAGACAGAAATCCAGCCTCAAACAAGTATTTTAATTTCTTAATACCAGAATATCTAAAACAGATAGAGAATAAGTGCCTTTTTTTTTTATAAGTAAAGAGAGAATAAGTGCCTAGGGGTAGAGTGAACAATCATATTAAACTTCACTAAACAAACCCAATGATGAGACTGCTTCTAAATTCCCTCGGCAGTAAAAGAAGATTTTCAAGCAATTCCCAATAGAACTGTTGCCATGAACATTGAAAAGCAGAAAAGAAACAGCAGAAGTAACAACTACACACATGCCACACATTCCAACAGTTGTCTGCCAAGCTCACGGACAAGATCAACGGGAAATGGGCGATAATTATTTTTCCGAAGAAAATCGTATAAGCTTGGTCCAAGCATCTCAAAGACCTGTTAAGACCATTTAAATCCAGAGGCAAGTCTTAACCCCCAAAAATATGTATGAAGCTGGGGAAATCATGCTATCATAAATCAACTCATACTTACAATACATATATGGTTCCGATAGTCAAACCAATTCCGTATTTGGACACAACTGCAAAGAATAAAACCACTTAACTGATATTAAATTCCCCTTAAAACTGATGAAGTAGAAGGATATAACTTAATAAGAAAAACTACACTTACCGACTACCATTTCTGTCAGACTTTCCAAGCAACTGGAGCACATCAATTTCTATCATTGCTGCTTCACGGTACTTTTTAATACTTCTCACAACTTTTATGGCAACCATCTCCCTTGTTTCCCTATCCCAGCATTCAAGAACCTGACCGAAGGTGCCTGCAAAATGAAAGGAATATATATGAGAAATGCATGGCATGAGGAAACATACTGTCAAAATAAGAATCCAATTCATAGAATCTAAAATGAGAGTAAAAATGCTAACCTTCCCCAATTTTTCTGTGGATCTTATCTGCCATAAGGAAAGCACACACAAGAACAATTCATCAGAATAAGAACAACAAAACCGAACCAACAGATTTCAAGTTTCAAGAAGAAAATTTCCAAACTTATCAAATCAGAGTATTTTGTCAAGGGCACAGGAAGAAGGAAAAATTAGACATAAGGAAATAGAATGGACGACATAAATTCCAAAGGCATAATGGCGCTTTTGGGGTGGATGAACTTTTTTTTTTTTTTTTGGGAGGGGGGCGAATGATTGATGACAAAGACTGTTTTATGCTCCTGTTGTAGAGGATAGAGAACTAATGAGTCTAAGAGTCTAAGAGGCTTCAAAAACCTATACAAATTGCATACAAACACAATGTATATTACCAATTCCTCATCAACTCCACTGACTTTGGATATCACGAATTATTTTTACTCATAAATGAGATTCATAAATAACAATTGGATGTCCAAATGAATATAGTTTTAGAAACATTTGCAAATAAAACATTAAAAAGAGAACAAAAAGATGATGCACTTGCGGTCATCTGGTTGGTGGAAAGTTTATCATGCAGTCAGTAAGGCAGATAATGAATGTAACAGAAAAGCGTTCAATGGTGATTAAGAGTAATTACAGCGAGATGTCAAATTATCTCCGATTGCAAATATGTAATGTCCATCTTTGTCATCGTCACGCCATGGGGGAGAGCCTTTTTGAGCCAATCCCTTTACAAACAGACTACCATGGTCTGGAAGTACCCTTGAAGGTCCAAAGCTTGTCCCATTCCCAACATCTTGCCCACAGTACATTCCTGACTGTGCCTACACACAGCCAAAATAAATCAGTCTATGCAAAATGATAAAAGCACAGCACATAATAACCATAAACCCATTCAAATCTACCATGGCCTATTGGATCTTAAATCAATTAATATATAAAGATATAAATAGATAGTGACAATATTAATTAATATGCCATATTCACCCGAAACAGCACAACTCAATGCTACATAAAATCTCTGTTAGTCCAGAAATTCTTTGGAAATTATAAAAAATCAGCATTTCTGTTCATATACGACAAGAACTTCGCTTTCTCCGACACATTCCGTCTAGTCTATGAAATAACCCCCGACGAAAACTTTCCAGGAGAGAAAATAATTCAATTTTAAGAGTGACTAAATTTTCTCCATAAGAAAAATCCATCCAGAAAATTAATCGTCCAAAGAAATTCCCATGATATCTTCCGAACACAAGTTTCTCCAATAGAGACATTTTCCCGGCACAAGAAACATAGCCTAGAAAGAAAAATATTAATAAAAAACTAAGAAAATTCATGAAAAATACAAACAAGAAAAAGCAAAAATTGTACCTTCTGTTGGGCTTGAGGGACCTCCCAAGCTAACCTGGGCCTCTTCCTGGGGCGCCGATCCATGTGAGAAAGAGGGAACTCACTTACATATTCCATCTCCATCTCAACTGACACCCAAACCCTCTAACACTAACCTTAGCCCTAGGTTGATTGATTGGCCGATTGATCGGTTATTCTCCGACGGGATAATCGAAAGAGTTCAGCAGAGGAGAGAGAGAAATAGCCTGAACCACTGGCTCATTAGCCATTGTTCTTTGTGAGCCATCCCGAGCCGTTGGATTGGTTTTTGAGGGTTAATCTGCAACGTTAGTTTTGGATTCTATCTAGCTAACCCGTGGTTTAACTTGAGTTAGCTTTTCGTTTCCCTCTTCGAATATACACCGACTATTTCCGTAGCATTGATATTCTGTTTTCTCATAGTTAATTTAATACTTTTTTTTTTTTTTATGAATATAATAATATTCTATTATTTATTATTATTATTATTATTATTATTATTATTTTCCGAAAGATCTGAATCTAGAGTAAGAGACTTCCCAAAAAGCCCCTTACCCTGCATACAGTAAATTATTTGCGGCCAAATACGAATTTTTTAATGACTATTTCTCCTTAGCATACATAGACTATTGGGTATTTTTAATGTTCCCATCAAATCCTGTCCGTTTC
The DNA here is from genome assembly GCF_958979055.1 of Alnus glutinosa. NCBI lineage: Eukaryota > Viridiplantae > Streptophyta > Magnoliopsida > Fagales > Betulaceae > Alnus > Alnus glutinosa. Next base: position 2,820,525 of record NC_084886.1, on the reverse strand, counting down.
AAACTCCAAAGTGTTCTGTTGGGCCAAACACTGGTCCCTAAAAATTTAAAATAAAAACTCAACTAGTTTTCTCTTTGTATAGTCGATGATTTTATTTTATTTTTTCTTTTAAAACGATTTGTTTCAAAAATTTATGAACAGTCTAAAATAAGAGTGTAATTTTTAACACTATTCTTTCTCATCAGGGCAATGTTTTCCACCAACTTCTTATTGATGATTAGCACAATTATTCCTCATTTTTACTTTCTTTTTTTTTTTTTCCTATTCTATTCCCTTTATATCATTCCTGAAGTTCCGTATCTACAGGGTTTGATTGTGCAGAATTGATCATGATCCCTGCAATTTTAACAATTCAAGTCCTAATCCAGTAGAATTAGGTATGGTGTAGTGGTTCGTGTTCACATATCGAGTTCATGTCGCATCAAGGCATATATATAGGTCAATCATAACCCTAACCATTTAATTAAACGAGTTAAATGTTCAACTCTAACCTTATAATTTTGTATTGGGTTCGTGTTGAATTCACAAGTCATGTAAAAAAATTACATATCATTATGTTGCGTATCAGGTTAGAATCGTGTTGAAGCATATATATATATATATATAAGACTATATAGATCAACTTTAACCCAATTCATTTAATTAAATGAGTCAGACTCCTCAATTTGAACCATTTAATTCCGTGTCAGATTCGCAAGTCATGTAAAAAATTGTTAGCCTTGGAATTAGGCCTATTTTCTCATGGAGCAAAAGGTACAAAATAAACCAGGAAGACATTGTTGCCGGTCTACCAATGGAGAGTGGAGAAAGATCAACTTGACTGTGGTGCAAGTTAAGAGTTGTACAACAATCACTTCTATCTGAACTTAAGCATCTTCTGCCAACCCTGAGAGCATTGTTCAAGTGGACCAACGTACATATGATTTCATCACTTCTTGCTAACCATCTGATCGATTGAAGCGAGAAACGCATGAATTGGGTTGGCATATTGAGCCTCATAGGGATCAATTAATTGCCCCGATAGAATTGGTTGTACGTTATTGCTTCATTTAAAGGGGGAGCCCGTTCCTAGACGAACTTGCTCTAACAAATTGGATCCATTGAATGTAAAGTTTCTCTACGTACAAGGCTATAAGCTTCGTCAAAAAATCTGTTAGTTTTATTGGGGAAATCCCTTGTCCAACATGGTAACAATTAATGGGTATGATTCTCTTTATAGGGCTTGATTTTCCGACTTGTTATGTTAATAGTCATTTGATGATTAATGAGGGCGTACGATTTTCACGTAAGGAAGATTTTGAGTAAATGATCTGACGGTGAGCTATAGCTTAACTATTTTTAGGAGTTCAAGAATTCAAATTACAGTTGAAGATTATCATAATTGAATATTGTGACCTAACTACAGTTGAAGACTATATATCATATAGTCAAAGTTGAAAACTATCACCTAGCTACGTACAGTTGAAGTCTATCATGTAGTCCTAATTCTTCTATAAATAGGAGCATGTTTTATTGTAAACATCACTTAAAAAAATAAGAGAAAAATGTAACATTTTGGACTTTATCTAAGTTATAGATCAAATGTGTAATTCTTTGTATCTATTTTATTATTTTGCTTTATTTTCTACAATATATTATCTATCATCTTTTAAGTAAAGGCGGATTGCATGGGCCTATAGTGGTTATTTATATTCATTCCAATATTTTTGTTATGTAGGTCTCCAAGCTGTTAGATATAAAAATGAACACCATCACCTCAAGTCATCAGCTCATAAAGTCAGAATCCCACTCCAATTCATTCACGAGAGAAGACTAATCCAACCAAAAGTCTAAGATAATGTTTATCTTAGACTTCTAATGTTATAGAGTTATAGTTCTCAACTCCTCATGTAATTGGTAGATACATATTGTATAGAAACACAATGCTGTAAATCAAGTCTATATATTGGATCTTATACGTGCGACTTAGGTATTCAAGCCTAAACCACTTACAAATTCTTTCACAAGCTAGTTGAAAACCACAAGACCACAAAGTAGTTGGAGTTGAGAGTCGTAAATAATTTTCATTGTGTCGTAAAAGTAAAAATGTAAGTTACTATGTTTGCATTCAACCGCGCAATGGCAGCCTAATGACAAAACTGTCTATATATATCAGAGGATAATCGAGGGCAATATGACAATTAATGGACAGCGACAGTGATGAACTGAAATTTGGATTGCAGCATGGGTTGGGTGGTCATGGATGGCTGTGTTTGCCGTTGGAGGTCCAACTTATCTACTCCTTCCTCGATGTTATTAATATTCTAACACGTAAGTCTTACGCGTGCGTTCAAAACTACCTTAACGTGTGTGTTCAAATTTCATAAAAAAAAATAAATAGTACTTAACATGCAAAAATTTCAATGAAATAAAATTTAAATTACAAAGTCAGAGTTGGAGTTGGAGTTGGAATTGAAACTCAAGGCCTCATTAATTATGCTAAAAGTTTTACCTAAAAAAAATTATATATCCTAAAAGTTTAGGTTGATAGGAAATTAATGATAAATTAAATCATTTTAATTAATATTTAATATGGAGTATTGAGTAATGCTAGAAGTCCATCATGTGTCCCTTTTGTGTTTATGATTGATCACTATTAAATTTTGATCAAATAATGATTTTAAAATTAACCTCACACAAGAAAGACTGCTAAAATTATTCATGAAAGTATTAGGGATGTTTCTCACTTAAGTAATATCGTTCCTTTTGTTGCATGTATTCCACATTGAATCCTGATGTGAACAAACTTCTTGACATTGTTTACTTTTCCATGTTTAGGAAATGAGAAATGATCCCTACACTCATTTCTCACAACAGCCACACAACAAGCTGACGTGGCTAGTAATATTTTATTATTTTTTTTGTTTTTTTTTCTTTTCTTTTTGTAAAAAAATAATAAAATATTACCAGCCACATCAGCTTGTTGTAGGACTGTTGTGAGAAATGAGTGTAAGGATCATTTCTCTAAATACAAAGAGAATAGCTAGCAGCAATAGTTGAAGCAGCCTGGTGTAGCATGATTACTTGACTTGGAAAATGATCTTGGAAATGTCATATTCGAACAGATCGAAGTGGAATTTGAATGACAGCATGGGTTGAATGGTCACGGTTGTCTTCACCGGGGATCTGCTATATAATTTTATAATAAGACGATAAGTCTTGATTGAAGAATTTGAATACTAGCACGGCCCACATGAAAATTTACAGCTTGGCCAAATTAACATGTCCAAACAGCCTACCGGGGACAAAAAAGGATAATGCTTAATTTTGGCCAGGTCTCTTGTACCTCTATTTATTTATGGATGAAGAGCAACAGCTGAAGCTCAATCGGTGCATGAGCATAAGAGACAAAGCTGCTTCAATGGCTCTCTATGCCGTATCCATTTGGCTTCCTCTTCTCTTGCTTTTCCCTCTACTGCTGCTGATCATTAAAAAGAAGAAGGATGCTCGAGTGGTGCAAAACAAACGCCCTCCACCAAGCCCTCCTAAGCTTCCCATTATAGGTAACTTGCACCAGATTAATGGAGAATTGCCTCACCAATCTTTGTGGCGACTCTCCCAAAAATACGGCCCGGTGATGCTCCTTCACCTCGGCAGTATACCAAATGTTATTATATCTTCTGCTGAGGCTGCAAGAGAGGCCTTAAAAGTTCACGATCTTGACTGTTGCAGTAGGCCAGTCATGGCCAGCTCTAGAAGACTTACCTACAATTATAAAGACATGGCTTTTGTACCTTACGGCGAATATTGGAGAGAGATACGGAAAATATGCGTTCTTGAGGTCTTTAGCGTGAAGAGAGTGCAATCATACCGGTCCATTAGGGAAGAAGAAGTCGCTTCGCTTACCAATTCAATATCTGAGTCTTCGTCTTCTGCAACCCCTGTTGATCTTTCTGAGAAGCTGTTTGCTCTCACTGCAAGCATAACTTTTAGGATTGCTTACGGCAAGAGTTTCCGCGGGAGTGAATTGGATAATGAAAAATTTCAAGAATTGATTCATGAGGCTGAAGCCTTGTTGGGAAGCTTCGATGCAGCCGAGTACTTTCCATACGTGGGATGGATTATGGACAGGCTATCTGACAGACGTCAAAGGCTTGAAAGGGTTTCCCATGAGTTGGATAACTTTTTCCAACAGGTAATTGATCTTCACCTCACTCCCGAGAGGACAGAACAAGAGCACGAGGACATCATCGATGTGCTGCTGAGAATAGAAAGGGAGCAAACCGAGTCTGATCGGTTCACTAAAAATAACATCAAGGCAGTCCTCTTGGTAAGCATCCGATCGATTTTCCTGTGTTTAATGCAATCTTTATCTATAACAGAAAATAGGTCATACCTAGTCTTGTATTTGCTTGTGATTATGAAACTAATTAACTTCTGCTAGCTAGCTTACCTGTGATACTCGTATATATATACCAGAACATATTTTTAGGTGGAGTCGACACTGGTGCAATTACAATGATATGGGCAATGGCAGAGCTTGTTAGGAACCCAAGAGTGATGAAGAAAGCCCAAGATGAAGTTAGAAATTTCGCTGGAAACAAAGGAAAAGTCACTGAAGAGGACACTGATCAGCTTCCCTACCTCAAGATGATACTGAAAGAAACTTTCAGATTGCACCCACCAGCCACACTGCTACTTCCAAGAGATACCATCAAACACTTTAAGATCAACGGTTATGACATTTACCCGAAAACACTACTCCAAGTCAATGCTTGGGCAATAGGACGAGATCCTGAATACTGGAAGAACCCAGAAGAATTCATCCCAGAAAGGTTCATTGATGGCTCTATTGATTATAAAGGCCAACATTTTGAGCTGTTAACATTTGGAGCTGGTCGAAGAGGTTGTCCTGGGATTTATATGGCAACATCAACAATTGAGCTCGCACTCGCAAATCTTCTGTATGCTTTCGACTGGAAGTTACCCTATGGGATGAAGGAAGAAAACATTGACATGGAAGAGTCGGTTGGTCTTAGCCTTACTACCCATAAAAAAACAGCTCTTAACCTTGTGCCAGTTAAAGTGTTGTAGTGGCAATCAGATGATAGCCCGAGCTTACGAACACTCCTGTTTTACTGTAAAATATATGCTACTACAATCTGTAAGACTGAAGTAAGTAGTAGCTAATTAGCCTAAGCCTTTGTCTTTGGCTTTACTATCGAGATAGTGGTATGGAGACTTGGGGGTACAAATATCTCAAATAGTACTTTGAATTATCTACCTGTGACCTGTTGCAGGTTATCTGTTGCGTTTCCAGTTTTATATTGCTCACTGCAAAAGACAGTAGGAAGACGTTACTTTCAATAAGAAATAAATCGACTTGACTTTTAACAACCATCTTTGAAGATAAGATCGAATCCTGTCTTATTATTCTATCGATATGTTTTCACTTTACCATGAACTAATCAGTTATCTACAAACAAAAAAAGAAAAGACCCCTCCAGAGGTTCTTTATTGTTGTACCTGTATTTGTTTTAGTAGCTGCTTTCAAGTCAATTTCTGACTTTGTGTTTCAGGAGTCTTTTAAAAAGTTTTTTTGTTCACTGTAAAGGGTTCTGTTTGAATGAAGTTAGAATTTATGTCAAAAAAAAAAAAAGAAAAAAAAAAAGAGAAAAGAAAGAAAAGAACCCCTCCAATTTTAATTTGCTTTATACAATTTTAATGCCTAACTCGATTGTAGAGCAATTAAAACTATCCTGAGATTAATGTAGAACCCCAGGAATGCCTATTTTATAGTAATAGTATAAATACCTTAATCTCTGCTGGTTTCCACTGAATTTGCCTATCTTACGTCACACCCTGCTGAGTTAGACCTTTTCATTTAAAGGATAAGTAAGCTTCTCAGCTTCCAAGGAAAACATCCACTAGTTTCTCCAAGTGCAGCACGTCTGCAAATTGGAACTTTTAACATAAACTAGAAGAAGGAACTAAAGGTTAAATGTCGTACCCTTAACGCTCCTGCTCACAATATCAAATGAACTCAAGTAATTTCCTTCCCATTTCGTAGTGAGAGAACATAAATCCTGTAAAAACCAAACACACGCGCACAGAGGAAAGAAGCTGACAAGAAAAAGAAATGTTATTTTTCCATCTCCCATTCAATTTTTTTTTAATCAATCATTAGATTTGTAGGACTCGCATGGCAGGTCTCGACAAGAAATTGCATTAATATAGAGAAATCAGTCAAAAAATTTATCAATCAATACCAAATTAAAGCAAATAAGAGGCCTCGAACAATGAAGTTGCTATAAGCTACCATTTCTTGACTATTTTAATATGAAATATCACAATAAATACACAAAAGGGAAAAAAAGAGGAATAAAATTATATCATAAAAGAGGTTCAGAAAGCTCCATTTCATTGGAACTACGTTGTTCTATCTCGGCCCGGTGAACACCTACATAGTCAAGCCCTAGCCACTGCCATGGCCAGCATACATATCTAGGCCTATTTTGGCTCCTCGAGTCTTCCCGATTCTCAAATTCTTCAAGCTGATGGGTAAGCTCCTCTAGTCTATCCCTCAGCCTAGATGCCCTCAAGTCTGCCAACCTCAATGATTTCTCAGCTGCATCTCTTGCTGCCATGGCAGCAGTGGCTGTCTCTTCTTTGAATTTGAGCTTCTTCTCTGACTCCAACATGGCTTGCTTAGCCTCTTCAAGCTCCTGCTTAAGTGCTGACAACTGCAGGCATCCATTAATCAACTAAGAACATATGATTCAATCAAACTATGATAGGAATACTCATAACCTTTCTTCTCCTCTTCTTTTTTTTTTTTTTTTTTTTTTTAAAAAAAAAAATTGGGGAGGGAAGGGGAGTGTTATTGATGTCATGTAAACAGTAGAAAAAAGATGGAATGTAGTAAGCCGACTGAAATTTATACATTTTTCTGTGAAATATATAGCAACAACAATTGCAAAATAAACATATTAGTCATGAGCACAATGCTATAATGTCAAACAATCAGGCTGCCTCAGATGTCAGTATTTAAAAGAATATCAAGTGAATTTGGAAAAATTGCTGCAAGTGGACTCTAACCAATCTCTTTGTAATATTTGACAGACTTCTGAGCTTTCTTAGATATGCAAGTGTTAACATTTTCCATTTCACAAAAAAAAAAAAAAAAAAAAAAAAAAAAAAAAAAAGTTATGCTTCCTTCCACTTCTTATGCTCATCCCTCCACTTTTTTCACATGGACACCGTTTACATCTCTTTACCAAGGTTTACAAAATAAAATATGCCCTTCACTCAAGTCAACAACATTACACAACTTCATTCCGATTCAAGTTAATAGAAAATAGGCACATAACAAATCTCTATGACAACCTCATAAGAACCTTGCCTAATCTCCATCGGTAATTTAAAATATTCCACATGCTTCCTATTTACAAAATTCTTGCTACTATCATTATCTCCAATTAATTCACATACCTTCTTATTGATAGTGCAAAAACCCGAAAAACATCATGGCGAGCTTCTTGTACTCCCAAATCAATATATTTTCCCCCGTCATTGTTAAAGCTATGTTTGTGTTCGGATTGTGGTAGAAAGGAAATCTGATTTTGTTCACTCCACCTCTTGTGAAAAAGTTTGATTTTGTTGATAACTGTCAATAGGTTGGTCGTGAGCAACATCTCCAACACCACGACACACATCCTATTGGCAGTATAATCTTAGTTAGCAATAAGTCCAATAAGTCCTCTTCTGACAAACATCCCACAAACCTCTGCCAGACGCCGTCTGTTTTCCTTACTCACCGCCAAGATAGCTTTGCTCCGATGAGCAATGTTGCTGGAACGGCTTTCTACACCTCCATTGTCATCTAGTTAGGGAACTCCTCACACTGATAGTACTAATAACATTGGCGCACTGGAAGGTGTAGGGATAAAGAGTTAAAGCAACATTAACTCAAGAAGTTTTGGAATCCATACGAAAGTAACCGGAATCCACAAGAAAAAAGAGAAAACTCTCTTACTTATCAAAAAAAAGAGAAAACTCTCTTGAAGAAAGTTTCTAGTTTCTGAACTATTTTTGAATTATTTTGAATGATGCTGCCATAGAGCATCTACACCTTTATATAGAATAGAAACTAGAATAAGAAAGGAAATTACCCGTACGCCATTCCTAACTAACAAAAAAAAATTATTGTCCACTATTCTTATTACGTGCAGAATACTCTAGGTTATAGGTTACTCTTACTTGCAAAATACGCAGGTTTCCAATTTAATATTCTGTCCTACATCAGTTTGACTGTTAAATTCAGTAACAAATTCATAAATAGCATAAGAATGTATATGAACAAAAAAGTACTGCTAGTAATGACCACCTACATATCAAGGTAAACACATAAATAAAATTCTCTGGCCAAATAAGCAAGCATACCTGCACCACAAACTCTTGTTCAACAGCTCTGCCTGCAGCAGCTTCTTGCTCTGCCGCTACTTTCCATCTTGTAATTTCTTCTTCGGCAGCAGCAATGTCCATCATGAGCCCTTCAACCTACAACATGTATAGACGAAGTTGATACCCAATACACCCAATGACCCAAACAAAAAGTGCATGAGCAAGTTCTAACTTTCAAGCAACAATGAACTAAACAATGAGGGCTACAAAGTACTTCTAAATTTGTTATACTTCACCTAATGTCAAACAACACCAAATTGAAGAAGGAAAAGTAACATAAAATTATCTAGCTAACTGTCAACAAAGCATAAATAAATTACACTATCATTTGCCAGTCTCTCCTTTTCTTCAAGTTCCTCTATTCGATGCATTCTGTGGTTGAGCTCCTTGGCTTGAGCCTCTACATGCTCTTTAAGTAAACTCGACTCTGCCCTTCATACAGTAAAGCAGTATGCAAAACAGAACGATACCAGTTAGGATAAGTGCAAATGTGAGTGTAATTCTGAGTATCATTGAAAAGTTCCTCTGACCCAACTTTTCAGAATAAGATGAACATGCAAATGGTCACATTTTAAACTTTATGTGCAGTTATATAAGTTGAAATTATAGCAAGTACCTTAGTTCGTCCACAGAATGTTGGAGATCAATGATCTCAAGCTGAGATGCCTTGACAATTTTCTCCAAAGCACCAGCCTGTGTACAACAGATAAATATCTCAGCAAGGACAAATTAGGGTTTAAAACACATTCCAAAACCATAAAAACAAATTAACACTAAGAAACACTTTACCAAATTGTATATCTCATCCCCCCCTGTCCCCAGCATATCCACTTTGTCATTGGGAGTTGGAGCCTCTCTATCCTCAAGAAGCTTGCTGAATTTGAAATTTATCCCAGCCTCCCTTAAACCATTTTCTGCAACTTCAAACAATGCATTCCCTTTGGAAGATGGATCCAATGTCATCCTATTTGACAAAGCACTCCTAAGTAAAGATCCAATATGCTCTTTCTCCTTAACCAGTAGACCCACTGTTTCATCCAAACTCTTTATTTCATGACTCTTTTCCTCTACTAAGTCCCTAGTCTTTTCAACAACAATTCTGGTTAACTCATAAATAGACTCCATCCCAGCTAAAGCAGCACGTATATTCTCCTCCATGTCCATTTCTTGCGGGACAAACAAGGACTCCGAGAACTCTGACTGGTCCAAATTATTAACATCAATTATCTTAATCACAGCATATATCCGATTGTGAATTCTTGACACGAGATTCAACTGATCAATCAGCAAAGGCCTCTGTGACTCCATCTTCGACTCCAAACTCCTTAACTTGTCATCATACTCCCCAACAAACTGCCTCATCTCCAAAGCTTCATTCTCCATCTTATTCAACTTCTCACCCATCTCTCTTTCCATCTCAGATATCTTTCCATCCTTTTCGGCCATAATCTTCTCCATATCCTCAACAACAGAAGTTTTCTTCGCAACCTCTTCCCTCAACCCGCCGATAGTTGCTTCGAGCTGAGAAACCTCAATGGCAATCTCATAACTCCTCTGCTCCATCTGTTCCCTTGTTTCATTCCTAGACTTAGTCGTGGCATCAATCTGCCTAAGGAGCTCTTCTACAATCTCATTTGTCCGCTTGATCACTCCGTACGCCACGGCCGGCAACCCTGAGTACTTCTGTGACCTCGGCAACCCGCCTGCCCCAAAATTCTTGATGTTACTGACCTTCCCCGATATCTTCTCGATGCCAGTGACAAGCATGTGGTTCGAATTCCCAATCTCCGATCTCAACCCGTCCCTCTCCTTCACTGTCTCATCCAATTGCCTCACAATCTCATCCCTATGCTTCGAAGCCTCGTCTCTCGCCGTATTCGCCTCGGCCAGTTCCGCCGATACCTTCTCGCACAATCTCAGAGCCTCTTCCTTCTCGCGCAGAGCCTCGTCTCTCTGCCTCGTGCCCTCGTCGCGCTTCTTGATCGCCTCGTGAGTCAGCGCCTTCAAGCGGTTGAACGAGACCAGCAATTCCGATTTTGAGCTCTCCGCCGCCTCGCGAGCCTGCCGCTCGCGATCGAGCTCCGCGAGAAGGTCCCGAAATTTCTCGACCGAGACATCTTCCTGACTCGGACTCCTTACCACGGTAGGGACCGGTTCGTCGCCCTCCACGTCGCTGAGCACAGCATCGGCGTCTTCGTCGCCGGCACTCGCCATTTTATATATACACAAACAAAACCACTATTGCCGATCAATTAAGCATAACCTCCATTCCCACCTCGATCAAATCGCCGATGTTTATATTTATACGTGTGCATATGGATTATTAAACCCTAGAATTTGGAGGCGAACGCAATGAAATTATCAATTACTAGCAAACTTGGAGAAACGGGAAACCGAATTGTGACAGAGAAGTTGGAATTATGATAATTAACAATGCTAATTGGGATTGCTTAACGGGTCGGGTCGGATCAAATAAGGTGAGAACTGTTACTCGGGAGCGGGATCGAGAAGGAAAATCGTACCTTAGAAGAAGACAGAGCAACGGTGCGTAATGGAAACACAACGATAGCTACCTACCAGTCACGCTCTGTGATTTTGTCTTTAAGAAAATATAAAGAATGAAAAATTATTGGGTTTGATTTCGGTGAAGCGCAGCTGTATAATTATGCTATACGCTACCGTACTTGAGAATTTGCCACGTTTGATATAGCTATATTTTGTTTGATGAAGACGCTTCCTATGAAGTAGGAAAGCCAATGTATGTTGTATCTCAGGCGGGGGAGAAACACCTTGGTAAGAGCAATAGCCACCTCAATTCCACCTTACCATGTGCTTTCATTTCTCTTGTCAAAGTCTCTTTGCAAGTCTATAGACAAACTTTTAAAAGATTTTTTTTTTCGTGGGAATTTAAACCGGAGAAAAAGAAAAATTATACTCCAAATGCATGGGATTCCAATTATAAACCGAAATCAAGCGGGGCGGGCTCCGTCCAACGGATATAAATTTCTTACAAATCAACTTCTAATAATAATATATGTTTGTTGCATGAGAGAAACACGTATTTTTTTAATTGCATGTGTTTCTCACATTTTTTTTAATAGTTTAAATGACACATATCGTTTTTAGATGTTAGTTTGTATGAGTTTCCTACGAGTCAGTTTGTAGAAAAATTTTGTTTCAGCTCAATTGGCGCTAGTTGCTAAATTGGGATGGGTTGTCCTCTCAAATTCATACCGGATTTGGGTGAAAGGGATTACGACTAAATATTTAGGTTTATTTATTTTTTGAATAAATTTTTGTTCAATTAACTTATTCATTTTGGATTCGACTTCCATGCGATAGTAAAAGCTATCGCATGGATGCTGTGAAATTTTTTATGGTCTACATTTTGCCACGTCTTAGACAAGTAATTAATTTATTCCACGTTTATTTTGCTATTTTATATTGATTCACCACTCTCGTATCTCTCTCTATTTCTGATTTTCTGTAGGAGATAAGCACTAGATATAAAGGCATTAACTTTCAACTCTTTTGTTTGGTCTTGGCCATGACAATAGAGATAAATTGCCACTTGTGTTCTATTCTATCTGAGTTCTGCAACTTTTTTTACCCACTTCGTATTTTTTTTTTAAACCAAAAAATAAATGTTAATGGGTTTGAATTATAGGTGAATTCCTTCTTTTCTATGGGTCTTGTTTGTTTTTATTTTGCGTTCTTATGTGTTTGTTTTCAATCTTCAATTGGGTAGGGAGAATTCCATTTTATCTGGGTTTTGCAACTTTTCATACCCAGTTTGTATGTTTTTTATTTTTATTTTTTAAAAAAAGAAAAAAGAAAAAGGATATGGGTTTACATTATTGGTTGAGGCCTTTATATCTAGTGTTTACCTCCTACAAAAATAGATAGAGAGCGAGCGAGAGAGACGAGAATGGTGAATCAATCTAAAATTGACAAATAAACGTGGAATAAAATTAATTGCTTATTTAAGACGTGGCAAAATGTAAACCATACAAAATTTCACAGCATCCATGAGTTTTTACTACCGCATGAAAGCCGGATCCATTCATTTTTTATATAAAAAATAAAATAAAATTCATACCGATCATTAGTTACCTAATTACTATTACAACTTTATTCTTTAAATTAATTAAATAAATTAACTCTAATCTTAAATTTATATATAAGTCGAGCTCTAACTGTTTATGAAGAGTTCAGTTCATTTACAACCTATAGGATTGCCAAAGAAACGAGAGTAGATAGTGCACTAATAGAGGGAGACACTTAAAAATTGTTGGACTTGTTTCGAATCCGGTAGGAATCAGGATTCTCTCAAATTATTTGACTGAATTTGAGAGAATTCAGATAAATAATTGTAAGAGATTATTTATGGGACCAACCTGATAGGAAAAATAGGTGGACAATCACCTGTCTGGATTTTTTTAAATTTGAACAAATAATTTAAAATGATCGTAATTCACCATGCATAACCCACCTTCTAGTCATCACCTCGCTTATTGAAAAGATGCCTATCTTATTTAAAACTTCGCCATGGTGGCCATGGTCGATCAAACATATCCAAAGGATAGCAAATGACCCAGCTCATCAACTTGCAAGACGGGCGGTCTCCTCTCGATGCTTTGGAGTCATTCTGGTGGATGCTTCTGAATTCGGATTTTGTGTTTGGAGGGTCAAAATTCAATATAAGTTTGGGGTAATTATCTTTTTCCTCCATGAACTACCAACTTTTGCACAAAGCCCCCACAAACTACCAACTCGACCAAAATAGAGCATTCAACTACCAAACACAATCATTTTCTCCCCTTCCGTCAGTTAGAGGGTTAAAATAAACAGTCAACGGGTCACGTGACCGTTATGTGTTGTTTTATATGGGGGCATGTTGGAAGATGGTGGTAGTTCATGGGGGAAAATAGGAAGAAAATGAGGGTAAAACAGCATATGACGGTCACGTGACCTGTTGACCGTTTGTTTTAACCCCTTTGACTGATGAAATTGGGGAAAAAAATTGTCTTTGGTAGTTGAATGCTCTATTTTGGTCGAGTTGGTAGTTTGTGGGGGCTTTGCGCAAAAGTTGGTAGTTCATGGGGGAAAAATATAATTACTCCTATAAGTTGTCTGGTGAATCAAAAATTAGTTTTAAGGGCACTTCATGCGAAAATACTAATTTTATAAACGATTTCATAATACTTTTTAGGACGACTTTTTACATTTTTGCAAAAAAATAAATAAATAAAAGTATTAAGAAATAAATTCAAACACAAAATAATCACAAAACACTAAAAAAAAATACTTTTGCATTTATGTCACGTTACAACTAAAAAAATAAAAAATATCATCTAAAAAGTTTTACAAATGAACAATTCTGAAAATTTTGGGGACCATAACCCCAGGACATAGCCCTCGGCCCCAAGAGTTTTGTTATGCCATGTGTAGACGATCGCCCTTTAGGGTAGTCTGTTTATGTTTGTTCCTTTGTATATGATGAATATTAAAATAAATAATTAAATAAATAGTGCTGGCTGTCTATAAGAGGATTGCTTGCCTGTGTAGTAAGGTTGGGGACGAGAGGAAGCTTCACTCGCCCGAGACTGAGCAGTAGGTGACAGCCGACATGAAGTCTCTTTTTTGTTTGTTTTGGTAATCATTTGTACGCCAATAAAGAAATGGAAAAAATAATAAGACTATAAATCATACTTTTCAATTGCTATTATGTTGTTGTAGTAGTAGTAGTGTAAATCAATCTTTTAATACGCCAATAATAAATATATATATATATATATATATATATATATATATATATATATATATATATATATATATATATATATATATATATATATATATAAAAGATTCAATAATTGATTAGACTGTCATATTAACATGGTGAAATAGTGACGGGATAATACTAATAGATCTCTCATCTAGGAGAAACATCAAACTAACTTAAAGATTAAAGGTTGCATTAGAACTCTAAACATACTTAAAATAGAGCTCATTCTAGTGTTTTTTTAGGGTCTTTTTATGCTGACATGACACTCTGTTTTTAATAAAAAAAAAAAACTACAGTTTGATTTCTCTCTTCTGTTTTTATTAAAAAATACAGGGTGCCATGTCAACCTAAAAAGACCTTACAAAAACGCTAGAATGAACTATAATGTTCCTCTTAAAATATTCTCTTCTGGATACCCTACGATTTTTACCCTCTCTTTCTCTCTTTGAGTTAGTTTGAAGCATCAGTTTTTTTTACTTAATTCTATCCATAACAAAAGACATATTTTCAAGTCCCTCTCTTGAAAGGTGCTTACCATCGTATTTCCTCCAGATAATATAAACAGCTTCCATTAACACTGAGTTTGCAAATGAAATGCAGTAGAGGATGGTATGAGCCAACTAGGCCCAGTGTGGCCCTCGTAGAAGCTTGGGATGGGCTACAGCCCGCAATTCAGAGTCATAGGCATGGATTGGCCCACCCAAAATTTGCAATGGGAAGACATATTCCGGGACAGCTCGGGCTGCCCAATTCGCCTAAAATCATGGGCACGGAAACAAGCATAAGGCCTGCCGCCTTAAATATATTGACCTACCAAGAGTAGTAAAGATTGAAGGAGAAATTGTGTTATCGATAAAAAAAGAAAAAAGAAAAAATTAACACATACGTTGATAGATGGTAATTTTCTTTTCACCTTCAATCCGGCAGTAACTAGTAAGCCCCATTTCCTTCTACCCGTTGCCCGTTGGTGATTATTTGCTGGCTTCCGAACCCTACGATAATCTGTACTATATCAATACAATAATACTGTTTGAAAATCATTTACAAGCCTTCAAAGATAAGGTATATGGGACACGTGACAGACAAGTCGATAGATTTTGACGTGGCGGACTGTAAAATTTTTGGATGGAATATAAATAAAAAGACTAAAGCAGTCAATGGAAAAATCGTGAAAACCACTTTTATTTTTTAAAATCATGGTAAGGTTTTGATAAAAATGCAAATCACATAGACTAAAACAATATTTAACCCTAAACAAGAAAAAAAAAAAAAACGAAAAAAACAAAAAGAAAAGAAACAAAATGCCAAAACACGAAATGTCAAAAACCAAAGCAAGTTTCTTGCTTATAACTGAAACCTCAAATCACATTCCATCTTAAGAAAACTACTCAATAGCTATGGAGCGAAATGTATTGTGATTATGATGTTAAATCATTATTTATTCTAAAATTTTAAGTTAATAAAAAAAGTAGATTGATTGGTTAAATTAATATTTTAGTATTTTCTCTCAATAAGTGAGGTTCAACACGTAAAAGAGTAATGTTAAAAATTACGGGTGAATTTGCTAATCCACTCTTTTCTTTTTTTCTTTCTACCAAAATAATCAAAACATTAACAAACAATTTTCAACACAAAACTCAAAACACATTTCATCTTTGTATTACATCAAAACACTTTTTCAACAAAAATACAAAAAACACCTCCTAAAAAAGTTATCAAACACGCCCGTTTTTTTACCCCACAATGCTGATGTGACAGTCTAAACCAAGCCTTTGATCAATCACTATTAAAAGATAAATAAAAAAAAAAAAAAATTAAAGAGTTAGTTAGAGTTGTCACGTTAACATTGCATGTATGAGAAAAATGTAATATATAGCATTACTCTACGTAAAATATTTAATTAAAAAGATGATAAACTGTAGAGTCAATGGTCAAATTCATGACCTTTTTTCTAATACCATGTTACATCGTCGCCAATCTTAAAAGCTTAAGATGATGAAAAATAGTAAACTCAACAAGTATTAGGTTTCATTTGTTGAACGAGAGTTTGAGTGAAGACATAAGATTTATAGGTTAATCGTTAAAGTAATAATTAGATATATAATCAAATTCACAATTTTCTTTTAACTTAAGATTTGAGGAAGAATAGTAATTTAATATGTGACACACTAGATTGAAGTTATCACATATCTCGCATGTTCATAAGATTTGCTTAATTACTTCTTGGAAGTTGGAACCTATCCGGGTATACCAGAAGAGAAGATACCAAGCCATAGAAAAAAGAAAGCATAATTTAATATTAAATCTTATCGTGCAAGACTCCAAACAATTAAGCAAGACAAACAGGCTCTCCCCCTCCCCCTTGACTACTGCATTATTTTCCCCAATAATAACATCAATAAATAAATAAGAAAAGGAAGGTTCATTACCCATCGATCATCTGCAGTACGGGATTTGTGGTTAATGGACAACAAAAAGAACAGCATTAATTGTAGGTAACGGCCAGAAACTTCTTGGATGTCGACCTTCTCCTTTTTGGTCTTCCTTTGGCTAAAACATCACCATGTTCTTCCTTTGAATTGGTCTCATAACTTAGACCTTCCTTGGAAACACCCACATCTGACAGGCTAACAGAATATGCGACCACATTTGGCATCAACCTAATATAAACGCCTAGGCTTGTTAAATCGACGTTAAGTCCTATTATACTAACTTTGATTTTATTATGTTAAACATTACTACACCTACTTAATTGTGGATTTTCAGTTGTCCTTTTTTTTTTTTTTTTTTTTTTTTTTTATGGTAAAAACTTCAATAATCAAGTGATTCGCAATTTCGCATAAACAAATATCTCTATTTATTTTTATAGAAAAGGTTTTTTCACATGTTATTTTTAGTGGCGGACCCAAACTTGACAATTTTGATTGGTTAAATTGAAAAGAAAATATTTAGGAGGAGCAAAACTAAAAAAAATTAAAAATTTAAAGGTAAAATTTTAATTTTAATTTTAATTTTTTTTTTAGAAAAAAATCTCAAAAATTGAAAGTACCAGGACTCTGATCCTTTAATGGATCAGTCCAGAGTTATTTTGTTGAAATTTAATTCTTGTACAACAAACTGTTTACAATTTGTAAACAACCACCCACACGAGGGACCATCCATAAGTGGTTTGGATTGTGCTCCAAGTTTTTATCTATTTTGTTTGGCCGGAGTAATAAAGTATATCATCTCTAAAGGTAAACTTTAGGTGGCAAGTCAAATCACGATATAGGTAGAGAGTACATCATGGACCCACCGGTCATGCTATGGCCAAAATCCTACGAATATTATTGGAAAAAGCATCAAGCATTATCGTAGAGGCAATTTATTGGAGAATAAAGTTTTATATTAAATTTGATTGAAAGTGTTTTATCCAATCATTGTATTAAATTGACTACTATGTTACTTGGGAGAAGCTTTTTTTTCATGGCACACTTGTAATTATTATAATTATAAGTGTGTTATGGAAAAGCACTATTTTCGAATGAATTTTGAAAATAGTGCTTCTCCGTAGCACTGCCCGTTAAAAACATTTGTGATTATACATTTTGAAGTATAAGCGATTATTTAATCATAATTTAAAATTTTTAAAAATTAAAATGTCGGTATTCATGTTTCAACTCATTTTAATTTAATTTAATTTTTTTTTTTAATTTTTGGGTCGAAATGCCCCCATTATTTTTAATTATGCTCTATTAAAAATATATGTAAAAATAATACAAAAAATTTAATATCAATTTAATAAATAAAGTTAAAAAAATTAGCTCCAATTTAATTTAGAGTAAAAAAATTGTGCTTTATTAGAAAAGTGGCACTCAACATATAAACAACTAAAAACAGAAAAAATGGATTATCAATTGTAAGGGGATATTGGTGTAGCTATGTAGGAACATAAATTTCCTTCAGATTTTGTTAGAAGAATTTTTTTTTAAAAAAAAAAAAAATTCAGTCTATAAAATTATCAAATTTCTTAACGTATAAGAAATACATAATTTTTTATAAAACTATTTCAAAGTCCGAAATTTTTAGATTGAATTAGAAAATATTATTCCACGTGCCCCACTGGGGTATTGGGGCTCCACGTGCCCCACGATCTGAACGTGGATCGGCACCGCCATGTCCATAGCTTCGTTATCTTCCAAATTATGTGGACACATGCCGCTCTCCTACTCCTGGTCAAAAACTTTTAACCCCAAGTTACCACCAAACTTTTAGAATTTAGACCCAGATCGGTGAAATAATTGACTTCCGGCCCAAATTGACAAATGAAGCGTCAAATTTCTCGTCCAAAAAAGCATTTCCTTTTAAAATTCCCCGTTCACACTAAACTGCCCCACCAATGGTCTCACATCTACGCTTAGAGCAATGCTTGTTGTACACTTTCGTGTGTGCACTTTGTTTTTATTTATTTCTTTTTTAAAAAAAAATAAATAAATAAATATAAAAGAGCTGTATACAAAGCGTGTACAACAAGCATTATTCCGAGGGTTAACCTATCCTTCCTCACCAAACTCAAACTCAACCACAAAAACAATAATTTCGAAGACAGCAACATCAGCAAAATCCGAAAACAGACAAATTGCTGCATTAAATAATTTACGAGCTTGCGGTTTTTGTTTCAATCTTTGAATCCGGCTGAATTAAGGGATCTTGATTTGTGATTCATACAAGTTAAGTGATACTTTAATAGCAAGTTTATCTTTTGGTTTTATTTTGATGACGGTATTCGTGACGGACAGAAATTAGCTACAAATCAGTCTAATAAGAAGACATGTACCTCTAAACGTGTGAAAAATACATAATTTTTTTAATACAATTAATAAAAAAGCATGTAAAATCATATGCTTAAGAATATATATCACTTTATCAGACTGATTTGTAACTAATTTGTAGCTTCATTTTGTCTGCCCGTGACTTGTATTTACTATTCATTCGAATATGTCCATTTCCTTACAAATTGATGATGAGTGATGACAATTAGTCAATTATGTGAATTGCGACATTGATTTGTAAAAATTTATAATAAAAATTGTATTACTTATTATTTTAATTTTACATGTATTTATTATTTACTTTTTTCTTTTTGAAAACAGTATTTTTGATGTGATATAAATTTAAAAGTTGTTTTTTTTTTTTAGTATTTTGTATTTTTAGTTGTTTATTAATTTTGTATTTTGTATTTTGTATTTTTGTTTTAAAAAGAAAAAAAGTGTTGTCAAACAATTCAGACTTGCCACTTTAAAATTTTTAGAATTTAATAGCAATAAATTAAATTACAAATGAAGGTAAGGGTGCGTTTGTAATTGCGATTTTGTATACAAAAAGTGCGATTTTAAATCAAATTGTAAAAAATGAATCGTTTGGGAATTACATTTTAAAAAAAAAAAAATTGTGATTTGGAAATGCAGAAATCTTTCTTTTGAAATAACAGGCAAATGAGTGTTTTTTTAAAAACACAGAATTTTAAAGGCTAATATACAATTTTAAAGGTCAAACTACGATTTTGCCAAACGCTTAAATACATTTTTAAAAATCACTATTTTTAAACCGCACTTATTAAAATCGCAGACCCAAGAGTTCGATTGAGTTTACGACTTTAAAAAGTGTGATTTGAAAATACAGATTTAAATTTACATTTTTAAATTGTAATTTTTTTAAAATGTAATTTTCGTTTAAAAAAAAAAAAAAAACGCAATTTCAAACAATTATTTTTACAAATCAATTTAAAGTTGGAACTTTTTGTTTAGGAAATAGCAACGCAAAAGCCGCCCTAAATATTCTTTCATTTAGAGTTAACGTCTGAGTTTTAGTCATCATTGAGGCCATGATAATTTTGAAAAATGTTTAATAAAAGTCTTAGGATCTAGATGTTGGAGAGTCCGCACACATTATGAATTGTCGGGGAGTATTAATTTCTAGGAAGTTTCTTATTTTTTTAATTAGAAGTGATTGAATTGGAATGGTGGATGGATGAGTTACAT
Organism: Alnus glutinosa; assembly: GCF_958979055.1. Taxonomy (NCBI): domain Eukaryota; kingdom Viridiplantae; phylum Streptophyta; class Magnoliopsida; order Fagales; family Betulaceae; genus Alnus; species Alnus glutinosa. Next base: position 2,800,275 of record NC_084886.1, on the reverse strand, counting down.
GGTTGACTGGCCTTGCGTAGCTCTCTGGTTTACTTTTTGCTCGTGAGGTCACGGATGTGATTCATACATCAGTTTGCATTTTTTTTTTTTTTTTTTCCTGAAAAAATAATAAATTTTATTTTTGTTTAATCAAATTTCTCTGTAGACAGTTTCTGTGCAAGTTTATCTGTCAGAATCAAAACCCAATTTCGAATTCTTCTTCTATTGGAGGTTCTTGAAGTGTTCCAGTAGAGTTATTGAAAATTTACACAACGGATTTCAGTGGTCGGAGTTCGTGGACTCGGTCGTCGCTAGCCGCCTGATTTCGTCTCTCTTAGTCAGTTTTATATTGGTCAGAATTTTCTTTCCATTGCATTCCAATTATATGATAGTTATGTATTTGTTGGTATTTCTGCATTACCCAAGTTGCATCTTTAGAGGTCGTCACGTATTTTCTTGGCAAACGACATACTTGGCCTTTATAATCTGATTCTGAGAATATTTTGTGAGCGCCCTCAAGGTGTTTGATATAATTTGCAGTTGAATATTTCCGAATTCTGCTGGTTCTTTAATTCCCTTGGTGTGTTTCAAAGAGATTGATTTTACTGTGTATCGAAGGAGTCGAGTGAGTTTTATTGGTGATGGGAGCTAAAAGTTCGAAGGGGTCGGGCCGGAGAGAAGTTGGCTCGTATGACTCTGGTGGTGCTTCAACATGGAACCAGTATGGATATCCGCAGCCGTCGTATCCTCAGCATCCGTATTACACGCCTCAGCATCAACATGCGCCACCGCCCTCGTCTTCTTCTTTTAATTATGGGTCGCAAGCATCTTTTAATTATGGGTCGGAGCCACCTCCGCCACAAAGAAAATTGGATAGGAAGTACTCGAGGATTGCTGATAACTACCGGTCCTTGGATCAGGTTAGACTATATGCAGTGTGTTCGTGATTCGCTATGTTTTAAGACCATTTCTTTTGACTTCTATGTTATTGCACAAAGGGTCTTGGGGAGTAACACAATTATCTATGCATTAGGCATGACGATCTTAAAACATGAACAGACAACTATAAGAAAAGGGTGTGATTTTCTATGTTTTAAGACCATTTCTTTTGTCTTCTGTGATATTTTTGCGCCAAGGGTCTCGGGTAGCAATACAATTATCTATATATTTGACACGACAATCTTAGAACATAAAGAAGACAATGATAAGAAAAAAGATGAAAGAAGAATAAGAAATTTCCAGAAAAAAATATGATATGTATTATCTGTGTAATATGTGCATGCTTGACTTTTAAATATTTATCTTTAAGCGTGTTCAGAGATAATATTGTGGCTAAACTAGAGGTGACAAGTATGCCTTGTAGTGGCTCAACCTGTCGGTATTAGCATATTCAAAGACATACAAAGACGAGATATTTTGGAGGGACCGTAATGAGAGTGACTTTCAAGTATGAAGTAAGGAGACCCGACTTTACATTACCCAAGCAGTCAGGCGGCCGCGGGGGGTGGGGGGGAGGAGAAGATAAGATTATTTACGCTATTGAAATCTGAAGTTTGCTCTCTCCTCTCTCTCTCTCTCTCTCTCTCTCTCTCTCTAGCAGTGACAAGCGCCTGAACTCTCATGGCCTTTTGATAATGGTAATCCTCTGGCTGCATGATTTTCTCAGCCACTGGTTTCAAAGTTATGGAGTTGTTGAAGGAAGTCTTGGCTTTGAGAATTTTGAACTTATACTGAGCTGGCAAGTTGGATTCTGGCCAATGGCTTTTAAACCTATCATTTATTTCTGCTTAGTCAACAAATGGCAATTTCGACATGCAGTTACTCTACCAAGTAGTTACTTGAGAGGAAGGAGATTTCAAGCCTCGTTTCCCCGGAATATTATTACTATTTGCTTGTGGCACTACTTGCATTTGATAAGGCTGTCAAGAGTTGCAAGATGTTTTTCTAGAGTTCCCATAATTGCATCCTTCAGATCTTCCGAATTAGGACAAACGCACTACTTGCATGCCTCTTGTATCAACATTTCGATTGAAACTTCTTGTAAATAATTAGTTTTGAGTAGTCCAGGCTCGGTGGTGGCGTTGGTCTGAAAAAATGGCTGAATTAGGCTTGTCTCTTCAATAAGTTCCATTTCTAATTACCAGTAGTAAAATCTGGCATAATATCCAAATGGTCAGTCATTTTATGAACTTGGAAGTGTTGTTATTTTATTTTTTGTCACCTTTTAATTTTTTTCTTGCTTATATGTGGCTGTCTCAAGCACTGATTCCATCATTGATATTTGCCTGTGCCTACTTAAAAACCTTTTGGATTAACAAGTGCTTCACAAAATTTAAATGTTCATCAATAATGAGAATGATTGACCACAGGTTACTGCTGCTCTCGCACATGCTGGCCTAGAGTCTTCTAATCTAATTGTTGGTATTGATTTCACAAAGAGCAACGAGTGGACAGGTTCAGTTTCATCTTGATGCTTATAACTTGTATATACTGGCATGCAGCGTGCTTAGCTTTCTTTATTAATTAGGTGCTAGGTCATTCAACCGACGAAGCTTACATCACATTGGAAATGGTCAAAATCCCTATGAACAAGCAATATCAATTATTGGAAAGACTTTATCTGCTTTCGATGAGGATAACTTAATTCCCTGTTTTGGATTTGGAGATGGTAATTTCATATGAATCATGGTCTTGCTCATTCCATTTATCTTCATTTAATATTTTGATTATAAAGATGATAGTTACGTTTACATATTTTTGCAGCATCAACACATGATCAAGATGTTTTCAGTTTCTATTCAGAAGGGAGATATTGTAATGGATTTGAGGAAGTACTGACACGATACAGAGAAATTGTCCCTAAGCTTCGACTTGCAGGTGCTGCATCTGTTCATCCCAGGACCTATGTATTCTATACAGCATTCTTGAAATTCAGCCAATTGGTTCTTAGCCCACCCTTTTCTTTTCTCATCTTATGGCAGGACCCACATCTTTTGCACCTATGATTGAGATGGCCATTACTATTGTCGAGCAAAGTGGTGGCCAGTACCATGTTTTGGTGATAATTGCTGATGGGCAGGTAATTCACCTCTGTTTCAGATTTTTGTGACCCAAAATGAAATTTAGCTTTCTGAGTTTCAGTTTTGCATGAAATTTTGGCTTTGTTAAATCAATATTCTGTTAAGTGCTTTATGGTTGATTCTAATTATCAACATCCCTATCTAAAATATGTGTCTTGCTTTGGCAAAGCTGAGAGGCTTAATTTTTGAGAGAGAGGGGGGGGGGGTGTTTCTCTATTGCTATCTATATTGGGACTTCGCCTCACATAGATTCCTGCTTCATTAGGTGACAAGAAGCGTTGATACTCAGCATGGCCAACTCAGCCCTCAAGAACAAAAGACGATTGATGCAATTGTTAGAGCAAGGTAAATATTTTACAACTCAGTACTGATTAGTCGCCAACCTGCATTTCTCATATGATAATATAATTCCAGTGAGTGTCCTTTGTCAATAATTTTGGTGGGAGTCGGAGATGGGCCTTGGGACATGATGAGGGAATTTGATGATAACATCCCTGCTCGAGCCTTCGATAATTTTCAGGTAAGCAATGATTGCTCTTTTTTTTTTTAACGAAAATATTTTAATGTCATGTACTTGTATATGTACTAAAATGTGACGGACTGTTTTTCTTTGTGTATCTAGTTCGTCAATTTCACAGAAATCATGTCAAAGAATGTGGATCTATCTAGAAAAGAGACTGAATTTGCGCTTGCAGCCTTAATGGAGATACCTTCTCAATATAAAGCTACTATTGAGCTCGGTGTATTAGGGTAATGATTTGATTTGTAATATTTAAGTTTTTGCAGGTCCAGTTGATACCTTTAGTTGTATTATAATTCATTCCTATTTGTTTTCTTTAATGTTAAAGCAGTAGACAGAGGGGAAATGCTCCAGACAGGGTTTCGCTTCCCCCACCTCTTTATGGTGCGGTTTCTAGCAGCATGAAACGTCAGCGTCCAAGCAGTTTTCAGCAGCCCTCACCTCCTCACGGTGGATATGATCCTCCTTATAGTGGATATGATGCAGCAGCCAGCACAGCTTATGGTGGATATGATCCTCCTTATTCTGGATATGATGCAGCAGCCAGCACATCTCCATCATCAAGTTCTCTTTATGACAATCAGGTATGACTGCTCTCCAAAAAGTAAGACAGTTTTTTTCTTATTTAATTCTCTTTTATCATATTTGCAATGGAATCAGTTTTCCTCCTTTATATGGGTATTACAAATAGATAACTTGTTCTGTTACTGTTTATTATTTTCATCATCACCACCAACGCCAAGAGTATTAATCTATTTGTGGTGAACTTTGGACAGGTTTGCCCCATTTGTCTTACTAATCCAAAGAACATGGCCTTTGGTTGTGGGCATCAGGTAAACTATTCTGTATTTCTTTGCTGTTCTATTAGGACCTTGACGTTAAATCAAAGATCTATATTTGCATCATGGAATTTTCTTTCTTTCTTAGTAAGTCCGGTCTCTTTTATGTGGCAGACTTGTTGCGACTGTGGAGAAGACCTCGAAGTGTGCCCCATTTGCCGACGTGCAATTGAGACTAGAATAAGGCTCTATTGATCGGCTTTGCTGCGCATCTTTTAGATTATTACTTCTTTCATGTGCTTAGTCCCCGTGGTAGCTGCACAAATCTCATGATTTAGAGGCAACGATTGTGCTCTAGAGGCAATAGAAGGTTAGCTTAGCTATTGAAGAGTGTCTCTACCACGTTTTTTTTTTTTTTTTTTCATTTTGAAAAATTCAAGTGGTTTTAGATGAGCAATATCAGAGACTGGGAAGTTTTGGGATGTGCAGGGCTCCTCCATATCTTGGTGATATTTTGGTGGATGCATTCCCTGGGGGGCTAAGACACAAGGTTGATGCAAAAGTATTACATAACTACTAGTGTGGTAGAGGTCAAGACAAGTGGGGTTGTTATCTTGATGAGAAAAGAGATTTATTCTTTGAAGGTTATACAAAACACTGGACATTGGAATCTCCCTTCCCATGGGCTAAGAGACAAGGCTGCTTAATTTAGGACTGCTACAGATCAGGATTTGTTTTGTCGGTTCAGAGAGCTTTCGAGAGACTCTGGTCCATCCTCATTTTTTTTATTCATGTTTTTTTAATTTAATTTTTTTAATTTTTTTTTTAATTTTATATATATATCTTTTTTAGTTTGTACTTATGCTAGTGAGGAAAGCAGAAGTAAAAATCCAATGGGATTGTAAGAGAAAGAATGTGTTTCTATGGATATCGCTACTGAAAATCTATGGCTTTTAAAGATTGATAATTCCATGTGTTCTAAACTACATGCGGTTGCTGTATGATAGTGAAGATTGATGACAACTCCTGGACGATGGTTTGTAAGCTTTTTGAATTTTGATGGATGATTAGCATCACCTAGGATGCCCTTTGTTGACTTCTAACTGAAGGGGATTAAAGTACTATGACTTCCACCACCTATTTGAGTATAAAAGTTTTTACTCTAGAAGATTAAAATTCCTTTAAATTATGGGAGCCTTTCTCACTATTTTAGCTAAAAAATTATCCTTTTATTTTATTTTATTTTTTTTATTTTAGCTACTTATTTTTTCAAAGCACATCCTATTCTCTATTTTAGCTATTCACTTTTACTATTTTATTTAAATATTCTCTCCCAAAGATTTTTGAATTTGGTGAGTATGTAGCAGCTCACCAAATATTTTGTTGAAGTAGCTAGATGGGTATGAATGCTACACAAAGGTTGTGTTTGAACCATAAGCTCCACAATGCATACATGTAAATCTTGCTGCCTTACATGCAAATATATATATATATATATAAGTACATTGATAGAAAGTAACAAATTACCTTTGCAGCACGAGGGGGAATGAGGAAAGTAAGTGGGAATGCAATGCAGCCGGAAATAGATCTAACTGCAGCCTAATAAGCCACATGATATGTTTCACATGATTTGGCCCCATTTCTCATGTGGACAGAAAACAAAAAAAAAAAAAAACAAGAAAAAGAAGAAGAAAAAAAGGCCAAAAAGAAAAAGAAAAAGAGAAGATAAGAAAGGAACTAGGTATGACTAAGAATGATTTACTACTAAAATAAATTATTTTTCCTGGTTGAGTGTGACTATAAGGACTAGTCGGTCGATGAGCAATTAACGAGGTCATGTTTGTTAAAATTTTGTTTTTCTGTTTTCAAAACAAATACCTAAACAAGCTCAAAGCACAAAACATGTTTTCACCTTATCAGAATACTTTCAAAGAAACGAAAAAAAAAACCTTACAACAAACATACCTGACTTTTCAAAGGTAAGAAAATTCTCGAAACTATTTACCATAGAAATAAGTGCATATGAAGAAAATGATTGCTGAATAACAATTCAGCACATATTATACAAGCATAACATGCAATATACATCAATTCGAATCAGCAATTAGCAAATCAAACTGCATATAATTCAGGAAATTAATAAAGTGAATCCTTCTGATGATTACACATAGCTAACATAGATGAATCCTTTTGAGGACACCGTTCTGTAGGAGTTCTCTCCAACTGTGACAAAAGAGACAAAACTCGGATTTTAGTGGTAGGAATATCTATTTGGTGGCGGGCGATAATGCGATTCTTGGTAACCTGGCTCTGGCACCATAACACTTGATAGCAAAGAACCTTGCAGACCCCTTCCCTTTGGCTCCTTGAGGAACATCTTGTCTTCCATGTAGGATTGGATCTCGGCGATGGTCAAACTTAACCCTGGCTCTTGACGTGCTTTCAATGCTTCCAGAAAGTTGTTAGAGATGATGCTAAGCATCTTCATGAACTGAGATTTGTATTTTCTGAAGAGAGCAAACCCTGCCACCTGTGAAAACATGCAATTTTTTCCTTCAAAAGTTTTCAAATATTATTTTGCAAAAGTGCATTATGTTTCTATACCAACTTACTTGCAGGAACGCACACAGAGCAACAGCGGTATATCGGTTGGCAGGCAGAGTGTTTAAGAACCTCGCAATCCATGCCCAACCTTCTTTCAGACCATGTTCGTTCCGGACGCCCTCTACTTCTGTCTGCCAAAACAGTCATTCTGAATAAAGACACTAAATACAGGTGTGACAATAGTACCATATCAACAAAGCTGGCTTTTCGTGAATTGCCCATAACTAAAAATAAAGCACTTCAACACAAAAAATGTCAAACGCATAAGATCATATGTACAAACCTGAATCATAGCCCCATACAGTTTCATGTAGGACCCTAACCGTCCCAAATAGTCCTCGATGCTCTCAATCTTTCCATCTCTTTCTTTGTATCCAATAGCCTTGTAATAAGCCTCTTTGGATTCAAATGTCGACTGACGTAGGAAAAATAATTTAAATTCAACACAGTAACAGCAGAATCCAAAACAAGAGCAGCAGTAACAAGAGATGAGGCCAAGAAATTTAAACTTTCCACTTTGGTATTTTATTGGATTTGTCAAAAACTTGAAAGAATAATTATTAAAATTAAGTCAAATTTAGCCAATTCTAAACTCTCCTAAGCCAGCCATAACTTAAGAATATTTTCTAAGAAGAAGGGTTTAGGAAAATAACAAAATATACCTATAATTACCTTTCAGTTCAAAATTTACAATCTACCATTCTAATTGAAATTTTATAAGTGATGAAAGGGTACAAGTGAAAGTACAAAAGAAAAAAAATAAAGAATGAAAAAAATCTAGATACATTTATCCTCATGTTGACATAAATACACCACATTCCACAGTGACCATCAATGCTTCCCACAGATAATGTGATCACTAATTGGGTCTCTGTTGTCTACAACATCCACACATTGATTGTGGAACTCAGCAATTCTTTTCTATCAAGATTTTTAAACGATTTTTGAGTGTTTAAGGAATATGAAGAATTAAAACTCAAGAAATCAAACATAATATCTAGAATATTCTGATTTTCTTTCAATAAATTGAGTTTTGGCACATGTCCAAAAGTAGGTCAAAATTCCATTTTGGTTCATGAACTTTATATGAGCTTCCAATTTTGTCCATGAACTATCGGATTATTTCAAAACTTTGTCCTTGGGAGTCTTAAAAAGTCTTAAAAATACATCAATGTTACCCTTACCCTGCCTTGGTATTAGTATACGAATGGCAATTGCAGAAATGGGTAAATCAGGGAGCAGTTTTTTTTTTTTTTTTTTGCCTCTAAATGCAATTTTTTGTTGGTTATCAATACACACAATCAGTAGATCTCGAATTCACGGCTTCACCCTCTATATGCAATTCTACTAACAGGACATGACAAATTGTCCTCAAAACTGGTCCAAGTCAAACTCAAAATCACCATAGCATGATGATACCAACACATTAATAAATAGCTTCTTTGAGTTAATAAACATCACCTTCGAGTACATTATGTGCTTTGGAACAGTGTAAATGCAAGCTCTGTGGAACTCAGCTAGAAGGAGATCCATTGCATGTGGAACCTGATTCAAAAGATAAGCAAATAAATGTAATTATGTACAGGAGCTACAGCTTTGGTTAACTTCTATTCAACTCTGACATGACCTGGTAAGACTTTCACACTAATGACTCAGACGTTAGTTCAGCAATATCAATGCAATTGTACAGAGAAAACTCTATATCTTCGGTAAATTCAGAAATCAATATAGCTAAATGGATGAATTACTTTGGCATAGCAAGACTTTATTATTGCATAAACACTGATTCCAAGGAAAGAAGCACACAATTTCTTCCTACAAACATACCTGCACGTACATATAAAATGAAGAAATGGCATGCACCATTCTCTGTGAGATAAGGATTACTGTGATTAAAATTTTTCATGTGAGGCTTGTGCACTGTACTAGTCATATCAATGTATGTGTCTGCATGTGTATTTACAGATGAATAGGAATACAAGAACAAAGAGCTAAATCCTGATGGCTATCCTCAAACATTTGTATCAAATACGTGACTTTTAAAACTTTCTTCCAATTTCACAATAATACCTTCCATGAAACCCCTCTAGGTTTTTTATGTGAACCAAACAGCACGAGAACTAAGGAAAAAGGATATGGGTTACTTCGAAAGAGCTGTGACCTCCAAGACACCAAAAGATGTTCTAGGTTTTAATAATATTCAAGCATGATATTTTATTCATTAGGATTATGCTTAAATAGGAGACGGCTAGGTCATAGGACATAACTATTACGTCTAGCCGTCATTTACATCATGCAGGAATTCTAGAGGAATAATAGCTACATGTTACTAGGCTAGGTTTAGCCGTCATTGACTTAGATCCTAATGACAAAGAATACTCACGAATAGCCTATAACCTTATTTGGAATGTCTATTCTTTATTAGACTAGACTACAAAATAAATGGAGATTTACTCCTTATTAATCTCTAACTTAACTCCCAAGAAAAGATTACATCAGTTTTGTTTCATTAAGATATCCCTAAAAGGTGCCCACATCAAACCCTAACAGTAACAAATTACACTACTACTATCTGCATCAACCTGGAATCACCCTCAGCTTATGGAGCGTACAAATTTTTTCTCATATGCACAAAACAAGTCAAAATAGTCCTTAATGTTGCAATAGTTTGAAGTTCTGAAATGGATCCTTTGGTTTTCCAACCTTTGAATATCATCCTAATGTGTAGAAGAAAGTTAAACAGAGGAGAATACAAGAATACAACAGCCATTAACCAATGAAGGATCTCTTTAATCAACATGCAGCCATACCAATGAATTAAACATGCTGTACCTGTGAAGTAACAAGAACAATGACATGGCCACATGCAAAGGCATCGATATCAGGGCTTTCACAGTGGGAGACAACCTGTATCAAAATAAAATTGGAATAGGAGTGTTTTTATGTTTAAGTTTACTGTCTTAAAAATTTATTAAAAAAAAAAACCCAATAATATAACTTTTACTGTCAGTATCCTGTAATGGCAAAATTTTCAAACCAGAGCATAATAGTAGAAAGTCTAAGACCAATCAAATATGATGACAAAAAATTATGAGCTGAAGAACCTCTCAAAACTGGCTCCAATTAATTTCTTAAAATAAGAGGAAATGATTATTTAAATCCTATTGTCAGACAATCTCAGTCTGTTAAGGCCTTACATGGTAATATAAGGGGCAGTTGCAATTGAAGTTTGGTGTATGCCCATACACCCTGTCATTTGCTTCCATTAGTAAAGTAAGAAAAGACATGTTAGTTTTTTATTCCGTCTAAACCCATGATGGTTCATAGTAGAGAACTTTTACAATACAATGGTTAAACCTAATTTCTAAGTTCTTTCTACCTTCTCCGTTGTTTTGATATGCATGTATGCTTACAAAGTATATAGATCAAATTCTTTTTTGAAAGGAATATAGATCAAATTCTAAATGTTGTCCTTCAACTCTATCTCCACATACCAAATAAAATCCCATATTTTCCAACATATTAAGCATATTAAACATGCATGTTGCAAAATTTTCCTTCTATCCTTCCCATTCTCTTATGATACAAACAAAAAATGAATTAAGGTAGAAAAAATGCAATTTTTTTTTGGCCAAATACTTGAAATTACCTTCTTTGCAAACGCTGCAATGCTGATGGATTGAGGGCAAAGAGGATCCTTGAAAATCTCAATAATATCGCATGACTTTTCTCTGAAAGTTGTAAATTGATAAAAAAAAAAAAAAAAATTAAAAAAAAAAAAGAAAAAAAAAAAAAGAAAGATACAAAGTATTAATTACATTACTGCAAAGAATTTTAACCAAAATGAAGATCATGAATGACACCAGAATTTGAGTTCTTTAACAATGAGGCTTGCTCAGCCTTAGAAGGAAATTCATCTTCTCTACAGCTCTGAAAGCTGAAGCCGATGGATTGGCTAACCAGAGCCAATCACAGAGCCTTAGAAGGCTATCGGCTATCATGCCAAAGGCCATAAAGTGCCTCAGTAGTTAGTTCATACAGGCTCCAACCTAAATCATGCCACTAGATCAAATCATCTCAAAAACAGGAAATCCCTCGTCTATCTTAAGAGGCTGAAGCAGCAAGTACATTCTTCACGAATGAACCACAAATGATAAATCAACCAGTCTGATCAGTTACAATCACTTTATTAGTTCAGTACCTTGAATGATGCAGTCAAAAAAACAAAAAGGCCAAGGGGTTGGCACTTAATCTACTTTTCCAGCGAGCCAATCTGGTCCACCAAAGTCCAGGGTAAAAATCCACTTGAAGGCAAGCAAAAACTAGGTCCTTCATATCACTGTCAGGGCAAGTCCCAAGAAAAGTTGTGATTGGCTAGTATGAAGGGCAAAAATTGATGCCATTTGCATACTTATCATGATAATATAATTTAGGCTGTACTAGTCAATGAGCTCTAGCTCAAAAAAAAATACGTACTCCCCCAATAAAAATGGGCTGGAGGGTGAAATAGTGGGTTCAAGAACCATTGGGTGTAACTTACCAATTGAAGGCAAAAAAAAATAAAAAAATACATAATTTAGGTACAGTAATGTAGATAATATAGGAAAACCAAAGTCTATTGATTACGAAATGTTTGGCTGGACTCAATGAAACTCAAATCCACCTCACCTGACAACCTCTTTTGTCCCACTTATTTGTTTTATCAACCTTGAAATATGTCTTTCATAGCTGCTGAAATCCTAACAAAAAACGAGAACATGTCACTCACTATCTAAAGGAAGCAGGTAAACATACCCCAAAGAAAAAATTGTAGGAGATCCTATATATTCATAGAATTATATTGCATACTTCGAATTCAATAAAATAACTGATTTAACAGTTAGAAACCTAATCTACAAACAACACTATCCAGGCGTCAATAAACTTATGGAAAACATACATTCCAATATTTGAAAACTTAATATCTGTAGAGCCTAGCAATACCTTATTGTAAGTCAACCTCAAAGCCTGGTTTCTTTCGTCTATCTCTTTAAATTTCTGTAGTCTCCCCTGTTCTAAATTTAGAGCACTTTCTGCAGCACTGAGTACATTACCTACCGTCACATTGCAATTAATATCTCAGATGAGAGCAAAAATCTTAAATGAATCAAGTCACTATACACAAGAGCAAAGCATGTTATAACAAATCCATCAAGTACAAAAAGAAAAAGGAAAAAATAGTACTTGCTGATTGCGATTTTTTTGCTGCATCAGATGCAAATCCTTTGGATTCATTTGAAGTTTGAGAATTGGCTTCCATTTGGCATCCGGCAGCTTCTTCTTGTGCTACCCTAGCAGCAACTCTAGTAGAGGTTGCAATAGCTTCCCTTTCTGCAGCTTCTTTTGCTTCTCTTCTCTCAGCTTCCAAAGCAGCTCTTTTTGCTTCCTCGGCTCTAAGTCTTGCCTGAATTCAAAACATTTTTTAACTACTGATAAAGTTCAATCGAGTAGATGTATCTGAAGTGCTTCAACGCTATATCGGATTCCACTAGATTGGGGGTGGGGGGGCAAGTGATCAGAAACCAGTTAGAGGTAGTGGTTTCTCACAGAAATATAGGACTCTGAAACAATGTAGCAATGAAAAAAAAAAAATTGAAAGGCATGTAGAGTAAGGCATGTGTTGGAAAATTTGATGATAACTGTCTTGTAGAGTTAAATAGAAAAGTGTTAGCATAAAATTTGAAAAATGAAAGCCCCAAAGAACAAAAGTTGCATTTCAAAAGCCAACGGAGTTCCAGTTTGCTCATAATCCAAGAACTTACAAGATAACTCAACAAAGCATATCAAAAGATATCTATCAGAATATCATGAACAAAGGAAGCTTGCAAATTAACAAAATTTTTGCCAGGAAAACAGCTAAGAACTGAAAGGTCAAGTCAACAAACCTCGGATTCCACTTTAGCTTTTTCTTGGCGTAGTTTTTCTTCTTGAAGAGCCTTTTCCTTTCTTTTGGCTTCTTCATAAGCTGCATCACTTCTTATTTTCCTTTCTTCTATCTGCGATCTCAATTCATGGTCCCGCTGGACAGCAGTCAAGTGATTATCAAGTGCTTCTGCACTACAATGGTTGTAAGGAAATGTCAAAAACTGTTTCTGGGATTTTTAATTGGTTTTGACCCATACTCCCCCCACCCCCCCCCCCCCCCCCCCCCCCCAAAAAAAAGGAAGAATATGAAAGGGGAAAAATAGCATCCATTACACTACCTAGAGAACGATAAAAATAAATTCACAATGCAATTTAGATTTCAAGACTAATGAACATATGAACATTAAGGGTTCGTTTGGGTTTGCGATTTCAAAAAGTGCGATTTAAAATCACGATTTTAAAATGTGCGATTTGAAAAAAATGATTTTTAAAAACACAGTTAAGCGTTTGGCAAAATTGCAGTTTAGCATTTAAAATAACAAATTAACCTTTAAAATTCTGCGTTTTCAAAAAAGCACCATCTCACCTGCGATTTGAAAAAGCAGATTTCATGCGTTTTCAAATAACAATTTTTAAAAACGCAGTTCCCAAACGAATTATATTCTGCGATTTGGTTTAAAATCGCACTTATTGTCTACGAAATCGCAATCCCAAACGCACCCTAAAACAAATTCAATCATGCTCCAGCATGAGACAACAATGGATGCCAAAACAAAGTTTGCATCCTTAAATGTCATATTTTGACGATGGTAAAACAAATGTCTTTTGCTCAATTTATATACCAAACTCCTCATTCATTTTCGCCAAAAAAAATAATACACTTATTGTAGATCGTATGAAACAACATGAAATTAATCTTCCAAATATATATATATATATATATTTTATAGGTAATCTTCCAAATATATTTCTTAGATTCACATTTCCAAGGACCTGAGAATCTTGCCAAGTATCAAAGATCTCTAATAAACTTATCAATGAAACTTTTTCAGTCACCTATTCATTTTTAATTCCTATTAATTACAGCCCTCCCTCCATCCCTCATATGTTATTCTTTATTATATTCTACAGAGAAACAGTATTAAGTCTATGAGAAAAGAAAATTCATATTAGGGATGAAACATCAGCAACTAGAAAGGTCATGCTACATAATAGGTCTATTATAAGTTTAGGACTTTAGACATAGCAGGCAAAGGTAGCAGAAAGACACAAACATAGAAACTAGGATATTCCAAAATAACAACCATGTCTTTAGAATAAAGAATGCCATATAAAGAAATAGCAAATGGTCTTACATCTTGCGTTGGTAGTGAGTATCAAGTTTCCTATCCATTTCCCATCTTGCTTCTCTATATCTCTCAACCCGAGTGAGTGCAGAACTGGACTTTTCACTTTGACCCATCAAATCTGTCTCTAATGCAGAAATTCTGTTTCTAATTTCCTCCTGTTAGTCAATCCACAGTATTTTTATGCACCAGGAAAAAATGATTAATGAGTCACACAACCAGACATAAATCAAACTATAACAACTCAAAATTCAAAAAGGAAAGTAAACAACAAAAGATAACACATAAATCATTCTACATCCAGGTTCAACAGAGAATGATTTATATATATATTAAAAGGAAAAAACCCAGATATCTTACCTCCATAAATATTTGGTAATAGTAAGTACTAGAAGTAGCAGCAGTAGTAGTAGATTCTAAAAATAACTCTATGGATGTGGGAATGAAAGGATCCTAATTTTCAAGTCACATACCTATAAAGATTCTGTAAATATGTTAAGGCTCTATCTAGTGGAAAACATAACAAACAACATCAAATCTAAATAGCAACATACCTTAACATCAAGTTTATGTTCATGGGTTAGCTCACACAAAGCACCTTCTACTGATCCCACTTCACCCACCAAGTAGGATTGGAATTCAAGATCCGACTCATAATCAGAATCATCACTGTTGCTGAAAGGTAAAAATGAATACAAACATTATCATTGAATATTTGCAGCAAAACATCAATGTCCTACATTGGAATGCTTAGACATGGGTAATTGAAAACAAGATTGTCCGACAAGCATCCCGTAAAAAACATTTTACATTGTCAAATATAGTTGCCCGTGTGAAATGGAAGACAATTTGGCACCTCAAATAAATTTTATCACAATTGAACCGTTTTGCAGCCACTAGACTTCGATCCTCCTCAACCTTGCTTTCAGTGTCCTCCATCTCATCCTCGGACACGCGCATTACAAAAGGCCTACGACTTGTATTAGCACTTTTTTCATTTGAGAAATCTCTAAACAGAGTTGAAGTTGAAAAAATCTCAGATTAGCAAAAACAATCAAAATATATGTTCTCATAAAAAAAATTGAAACTACCCATTTAAACGCATTGGATATATAGCATGTATGAAAAATGTGATACCGTGGTCTTGCTTTGATAAAAGGTGCAGGAACTTTTGCAGAGGTGTTGAGCTTCGTTTCCAATGAATTAAGCTCTGATAATAGAGAATCAAACTTCCAATCCGGATCAGGATCCACGGAGATTCCATCAATTCTTTGGTGACAACGAAGTTCCAACTTAACAGCTCCCCTAAATGCATACAAACCCCAACAATTGGAAGAAAATATAGGGAAAACAAACAACAAAAGTTGAGAGAGAGAGAGAGAGAGAGAGTTAAAATTGCGAATGAACAAAAATGAAGAAAATTAGAGATTTTAATTTTCTCATCAACCAAACAAATCGAATGACAACAAAGCGAACTTACATTGTCTAAAACCCCAAGGGCGTCGCTGTGAATGTTTCAAAAATTGAAGATTTCAGTGAGTGAAGTGAGATATACTTGCTGATAATTAAGGCCTTTAAGCTTCCGATTAAGCTTAACCTCTGGTGCTCTGGAACTAGGTTTTCAACCGAAAGAGTAGTTGGATTTGCGGCTTTGGGAATTAATTTCCCATGTGTTGCTTGCCAAAAACGCGAAACGCATCTTTTTTTTTTCTTTTTTTAAAAGAGCAGTGATAGCCATGGGACGGGTAAGCCTACCCCTTTCATTAAAAGATGATCTTTTTATTAAAAATTAACTTTTAATGTCATATCAAAAGTTATTTTTTAATAAAAAAAAATATATTTTTTTAATTTAAAATACCTGTTCGAGGGATGGTAAAATGTCCCCCAAAAATCATTTCCCTCCCAAATAAATCGAGATGGTCTCAACTTTTTCTTTAGGGTTAATTACTTAAAAAAAAAAAAAAAAAAAAAATACATGTGCTGAGTTGGAGTGTACAAACGAAGCAGTTATAACTACTTTATTACTGCTAACCGCTACTTTTTTGAAAAAATTAAAATATGCATAAAAACCGGCCCAACCCTAATTGAAAAGCTATTTTAAAATTGTTGGTTATAAACACAATAATCGCGAACTAGCAGTTATAAAAATAACCTCATTCGCCTAGGCAATTAGCAGTTGCAGTTGGTAAAATGCAATAACTGCCTAGGAGGCTAGTGGTTTTAGCCAATAACTGCTGGTTATAACCGTTTGTACACCTGTAACTACAGATGCTTCTAAAAGTATTGTAGATAATAATTAATTTAGGAGTGTACATGCGAATGCAGACAGTGACAAATTTGGGGCGGCCCAATATAAGCCATGCCCCCCAAATCCTAAGTAGCAAACAATTTTGAGTTTTTTCTTTTAGCCTACTGGTCCCTTACAACAACATTTTTTGGCTCTTGGCGCCTACCCATAATATCTTATGGCTCCGTCCCCGGATACGGATATGATTATTTGTAATATCAGTAACCGCATCCATAAAATGTGAATATCAGTATTAGATATCTACATAATGCTTTTACTAACCACATTCACGCAATTATTGTAGTTATTATCCGTTATCTGTATATTAAGTAATTAGTCTTCTTAGGGTCTCTATTAGGGCATACTTCAAAATATTTTGAAAATAATTTATACCGATTTTTAGTGTTTTGAGTTTGTTTTAATTTTTTAAGCCCTAATATTTTGAAAAATATATTGATTTCACATTGCTTTTACTTTTTTGCGTAAGTGTTACACAATAAAGCAACACAGCCAACCAAATCAATGTAAACATAACCTTTACATAATCCAAAACGTCTTCATTTTGGTATTAAACACAAAAACAACGATGTTTTTGTGAATTTATTAAATATAATGTTTATAAGAAATATATAAAATATCTATTATATATAAAGGTATATGGATGATGGTTTTTGCTATCCACATTTGCATATGTGAATAACGAATAGTCACAAATAACATATACGAGCGGTTAATATCGCCTGCATATGCATCCCTAATATCTATATACATCCAATAAATGGATATAATACTTCTATTCATAAAATTAAGGGTTAAATACATCTCTGGTCTCTAAATTTTGGAAACTTTATTTTTTAGTTTCTGAGTTTCAATTCGCATCATAAATGATACTTCAGTTTTGGAAAATTATTGAATTAGTACCTCAGTCAAATTTTCCGTCAAAAAACTAATAGATTGCCACGTGTCAACTTAAGTGGCACTATATAAAAAAAAATTATTAAATTATAAAATTATAAAAAATAAAAAATAAAAAATACCTTGGCCACCATGGGGTGGTTCTGCCGCCCCTTGAAAAAAATAAAAATAAATAAAATTTAAGATCGGTTTTGGCCCATGGGATGGTCGGCCACTAGGGCTGAGCATGGGGCGGGGATGGGGGTTTTTTGCCCCCGCCCCGCAGAGGTGCGGGTTCCCCAAAGAGAACCCGCACCCCGCAAATTTCCCCACGTACCCGCAGGGGGCAGGTGGGGATGGGGCCGGGATCCCCGCGGGTTATGTCTCAAAAAATTGGACAAAAAAAAATGTAACCAAAAATTGCAACGAGAATAATAGAACAAGATGCATTTTTATGGTGATCCAGTAAACACAATTTCAACCTTTCCTCCAGCATGTGTACGCAACAGTGCACCCTCAATCAAATTGCTCAGAGCCTGGCGCAACGCAGGTTCTTCCACAGCAACTTGTAAGGGATCTGAGAGTTTACTTAGTTCTACCATACGTTGCTGCTTATGGACAAGAGGTCTAACAGCCTCAACCAGATCTGCCAACACATTAGAAACATTGCATGGTCTTCCTGACATAAAGAAAGAACATAAGCAAAAGGAAATTTTCAAATTTAAGACTGAAGAATGAGATCAAATTTAAAATATCTTGCATTTAGAAAAGATAAATGGATTTGGAGTTTGCTTAGGTTCTCCGTAGATGGACTACCGTAATGAAAGAACAAAAGAATAAAAAGGAAGATACCAGGAAGAAAAATAAATAAAAATTACATATATACATAATATAACTTTGAATCAAAACTTCTAATATATAGTTGATGGGAGAGGGTAATTATATATAATTTAACTCTGAATCAAAACTTATAATATACAGTTAATGGGAGAGCGTGCTGGAGCCCTCTCCATCCACAGCATTGAGTCCCAATTTACCTAATTCCATGTTATTGAATTAGGTTAGAGAGGTAAAAGGGCCAAAGGGCTGAAAGGTGTAAAGGGCCAGTGGCCCAATGCTTTAGGCCTTTAGCCTTTTCAGCTTTTCTGCCCACCCCCCTTTTCTTTTTTTTTCTTTTTCTCAAAATCTGCGGGGCGGTGCGGGGACCCGCAAAATTTCAAAGGCCCCCCCCGCAACCCGCCCCGCACGGGGGGGCTAAAAAACACCCCTAAACCCGCACCATGGGTGCGGGTTTTAGGCTTTGCGGGGCGGTGCGGTGCGGGTTCTGCGGGTATTTGCTCACTCTTGCCGGCCACTGATGAGTGTCAAATATTGTATATTTTGACCCCTTAATTCACATTTGCTAAACCTTTAGTTTTGTTATTTTTTAATGTTTTTGGTTAGTTTTTGTATTTTGGTATTTTGCAGATCATGGAGAGAAAATTGTAGTTTTAAAGAGAAAAAATTCAAATTTTGGAAGTCAAAATCGGATTGGATTAAATTTCAGGTTTTGCACAAGTAATAGTATTTTCACCATAACTTTCAACTCAAGTATCGGATTGAAGCGAAATTAGCGGCATTGGAAAGCCAATTCAAAATTTTATAAATCATTGTGAAATAGAATTTTCCTAATTCAAATGTCTGCTACGTCATAAATGCCTTGCAATATAAGAGTGCGAATTTCCTTGCTCCTAGCGGTTACAGACACTCCAAACCCTAGCATTCTTTTCTCTTATCAGGGTTTTTTAGGGGTAGAAGTGCAATTTTGAAAATATGGCCCTAAACCCTAGCGTTCTTTTCTCCTATTAGGGTTTAGAGGGGTAGATGTGTCATTTTGTAAAAGTTGGGTTTAACTTAATTTTCTACTATAAATACCCCATGTTAGGCACTACTTTGAAAACGTCTTAACATTGTACATAGCAGCAGCTGGGTTCTTTGGCTTCTATTCTTTGTAAGTTTTTATTTTTATGTTCTTAATAAAATTTAGTATTTTCTTCTTAGTAATGAGTAGTTAATTTTTTTTAACTAAGGTTAATGATGAAACCTCACTTTTGAAGAGCAACAATATTTTCATGAGAGTTTCCACTATCCAATTTTATTTGGTTTAATATTTTCAATATTTTACTTCTTTTCAATTATTGAGATGATTTATTGGATATCTATTGTGATTTCCGGATACATGTAATGATTTGAGATAAGTTTCATTTAATTGATTGCTTGGATTTTTCATTTATCAAAACATTGGATATTCATTGTGTTTCATTTTACGAATACATTTGATTATTCGGTTTAAACCGGAGATCTTTTGTGATTTGTGCAAATAACGGATTCATTGAATAATTTAATTAATTTTTGAAGCATAATAGAATATACATAAGATTTGTTCGGTGAAAACTTCTGATATGTATTGAAGAACATGAGAATATGTTGCTGTAATTTGGTGAGTGTGGATTTTAAAACCTTAGTACATTTTCTTTTGTTTTATTTTATTTTTCTTTTATTCACAAAACCCCAAAATTCAGAACTTGGTTAAAATAGAATTAGTTTAAATAGAAATTAATTTTTGCAACACAATTCCCCGTGGATACGATCTCGCACTTGCACATACACTATATTGCAAACGATTCGCGCGCCTGCAAGTATTAAAATTTGCACATCAGCCACCCCCATATTGGCTAAGAAGTCACCCCTTTGTTTTTTTGTTTTTTTGTTTTTTTATTTTTTTATTTTTTGTTTAATTTAATTTTTTAAAATTATTTTTTAATTTTTTAAATAGTGCCACATGTCAACCTCATGTGTTGACACATAGCAGACCGTTAGTTTTTTTACGGAAAATTTAACCGAGGTACTAATTTGATCTTTTCCCAAAATTTAGGTACTATCTGTGACACGAATTGAAATTCAATGACTAAAAAATAAAGTTGTCAAAACTCAGGGACTAAAAATGTGTTTAACCCTAAAATTAGTTGCCATCCACATCAACTCATTTCAAAATGCAACAATTGTCCGTATGACTTTATTAATATTATTTTAAACAAAATAAAACTTAAAATTTAAATTTAATTTAATTAAAAAAAGAGGGTTAAATACACCTATAGTCCATGAGTTTTGAAAAATTTATTTTTTAGTCCCTGAGTTTTAATTCGCATCACATATGATACTTCTGTTTTGAGAAATGACCTGATAAGTGCTGAATGTTACACATTCAAGCCCCTTAATTTACATATGTTAAGCTCTTAGTTTTGTTATAATTTGATGTTTTGTGTTTTCTTGTATTTTACAGGTTTTGGAAGTAAATCCATCAAATTCCAAGATTAAAACAAAGTCGGAAAACTCGCTTTTTGATAGATTCAAACTCCAAATCAATTTTGAATCTAAGGAAAGAGAAGTTGGCAAAAAATCGTTATTTTTGAAAAGAATCCAGAATGAGCATGTCTCATTAATTTAATTATAACTTTTGGCTCAAGTATCGGATTGCAACAAAATTGGTGGCATTGGAAAGATAAGACAAAATAAAACAAATATATCTGAAATATGTTTTTCCTAATTCGGATGTTTACTATGCCAAAATCGTCCCGCAATGAAAGACTATAAATCTGTACGAATTTTGGAATCCTTTTTCTACTTGGATGGAAATTTCAGAAAACGAAAAGACTTGTAATTATTTTATTTGGACTATAAGACCTATTTATAATTATTTAAGGATTTCTAGAGCATCTAGAGCTTCTCTAATCCCTATAAATAGGCCCATAGCCTTTGAAGAAAAACACACAAACTTTGAGGAAGAATCAAAAGCTAAATCAAGAATGAGGTTCTTTATAGTTTTTATTTTATTTATTCATTTATTTATTTTCTATATGTATATAATTTTAGTTTATATAAGTTGTAACTAATACTTTAGTTAGGGCTCGATTGAAGCCCTAATCATGTCTCTTTAAGTTTTTCAATTTGCTTTGCTACAATTTATATACTGATGCTTAACTTGATTAATTATAGTTTATTGAATTCCTCACATATTTATATTTGGCCATTATATGCATGTGGAATGGATTTGTTATTTATGTCAATTTGGATGACCGAGTCTTGGGCATAATAGAGTAACGAAAGAACCCCGACACAGGTTCTTGGATTAATCAACATAAAGACAACTTGAATCGATACCATATTCCAATTTGAGTATATTTACCAATTTCTGTAGATTTATGCTTCCTTGAATAACAACTTAGTAGATACCACGCTAAATCCTTCAATGAAGAAAATAGTTAAAGTAGATACCATGCATAACTCATTGCTCAGGAAAATCAATAGCTTTAGGAGAAAATATAATTCATTTATGGCTGGTAAGCATTAAGTATTAAATATTAAGTTATGATGGTAGCATTGGCATTGTGAATCTTATTTGAGTATGATTAGTAGTGGATATTGAAGCCCTACCTTATCTCCTACTATATTTCTTCAATATTATTGTCTCTTTTCTTTTATTAGATCTTATAAATATTTTTATTTCTTTTCACTCATCTTAATTATTTAGAAAATATTTTAAGTATAATTTACCAATTCTCGTGGAAATGATCACGTATTTGCCTACTAGACTATCTTTTTGATCTTATGCACTTGCAAGTAAAACGTACAAATATTTATCTATTTATTTAGGTAGTTATTTGAACAACAAGTTTTTGGCGCCGTTGCCGGGGATTGTGTTAAATTATGTTTTTAAAATTTTCCTTTATTTTAGTTATTTATGTTTATGTTCATCTAAAAATAAAAATAAAATTCTCTTCTGTTTCTATGTCTTTTCTGCAGATTTTAGATCCTAGTCTTGCGATCGAGTGCACAATTCATATACGCTCAAGCGCAACTAGGATCAAGTGCAGTGGGTCGTCGATCTCAGAATTTATACATTATTACATGCGATCCAAAGATCAAACGCACTATTCGACAGTGTAGAGACACCTCAGAATTTGAAAACATATTCAAAGTTGAGGAAGACATAGCAGAAGTACGTGTAGAGAATCCATCCGAGTGGAAGCCGATGAAGAGTTCATTCATACCACAAAATCCAAATCAGCCCTCTTGCATTGCTTTTCAACCGAATGTGCAAAGCAATTTTGATTTGTCTTTGTTGCTCAATATGGTTCCACACTATAGAGGCACACCTACAGAGGATCCATATCTACACATTCGGGACTTCTTTGATCTTTGCAAAACTCAAAACGTCCATGTCTTAAATGCGGAAGGAATCAGGTTAATTCTCTTCCCTTTTTCCTTGAAAGATAATGCTAAGTTATGGTTGAATTATTTGGCTGCAGGGTCTATTCACAATTGGGAGGAGTTGACCACAAAGTTCTTGAAAAAGTTATTTCCAGCCCAACGGACTAGGTAATTGAGGAGGGAGATTCAAACCTTCCAACAAAAAGATGGAGACCTATTCTTTGAGGTGTGGAAGCACTTCAAGGAGCTACTTCTAAAATGCCTACATCACAATCTATCTCATGACGATCAGGTACAAGCTTTCTATGAAGGTTTAAATGATTATAACAAAAGTCTTGTAGTTTCAACTTTTGGAGGTGTACTAATGGAAAAGAATAGCTAGAAGGCAAAAGAACTGTTTGGGACTTTAAGCGAAAACTCCCAACGATTCTCATCCCGAGGGAGGCAAGGACTCAAAAGAAAAGGCGTCTATGAAGTGAATGGCAATAATGGAGTTCAAACTCGAGTGGCTACCTTAGAGAGTAAACTGGATATGCTAGTGAAAGTCATGACTACTCATAACATCTCTTACATTCAACAGATTGCTCAAGTGGAGATATGTGCCATATGTTATCATTCTAACCACACCACTGAGACTTACCCCATGTTTTCATTTACAGATCAGGAGCAAGCAAATTATGTAGGCCAGAATAATTACCCTCCAAAGAACAATCCATACGCCAACACCCACAATGCAAGGTGGCAAGCCCACCCCAATTTTTCATGGAGTAACACTCAGAATGTGCAAAATCCCCAATGGCAGCAAAGAAATTTCCAACAGGGAAATAACTATCAAGCTACACCACAAGCGGTCCGACCGAATCTAGAGCCAAAGAATAATGACCTCGAAGATGCTCTACTCGAATTTTTGACTGAGCAACAACAGACCAATGCTCAGACAAGTCAAGCTATTCAAAGATTGGAAACATAAGTGCGGCAGTTGGCCAAAGAGTTAAGTAAGAGAAAAAGAGACGAATTCTCAATGGAAGCTCACTATGAACAAATCATCAACCACATCAAAAGAGAAAGAGAGCTTCAAAGTCAGTTGGTGGCTAATCCTAATGGATATTACGTGGAGGATTAGAGTTCTTCCTATCATGAGCAAGCTATCACAACATTGAGAAGTGAAGAAGTGGTCAAAAATTATAAGGAAGAGGGGAAGGAGGAGCAAATTGAGGTCATACATGATCTACATCGGGAAAAAGGCAAGGAAGTGAGCACTGAGGCTTCTTCAGTATCAACGCCTATTCCCGAATTACCAAAAGGCCATGAGAATAGTCTGTTACTGCTATTAGATGAGCAAACTATGGTCATCAAAACAGAAAAACTTTCTAAGTATTCTCCTCATAGTATTCTAGTTCATGATTCCCTCTCGGATGAGAAGCTATTTGAGAATTATCAGATTAATTTACCTCAATATGTGAACATTAGGAACTACCTTTCTGTAGGTAGAATTCATTCTCTATGGTCAAATAGAAGAAAAGATTGGTGCTTCAAGTTTAAACTCAAAAGCTACTACCAACAGCGCTCGAGCAATCAAGGAGCTCAAGCACATCTGCCCAGATTAGTGGTTCTGAGGCCATTGCATGCACTGAAAATTCATATCCTTTAAAGAATTATGGTTTTGTTTTTTATTATAGTTCATTTTATTTTGGTTAATTTTAGTTTTATTGTAGTTAATTTTAGTTTCTATTCTTTTTTAGTTTTTAGTTTTCCTTGGTTTTGTTTTTCTAGTTTTGTTTTTCAGGGACAATTGTTTTTGCATTCAAGTTTGGAGGTATGCTACGAGCCATACCTAGTCCAATCGGTTTTCTCATCTCCTGGGTATGATTTTTCCATTCTATCTACGCATTGAGGACAATGTGTAATTTAAGTTTGGGGGTATGAGACACACAAACACTTTTTGTTTAGAAAAAAAGAAGAAGTGATAATTGAATTGCATTTTCATATTATTTTTAAGACTTTGGTTTATCTAAAAAATTGTGATTTGAATTTCATTGGTGAGCTTAGAATGTTGAGCACGTGATCATTTGAAATTGATTCTAAAATCCTACTTATTACTTTTGGCATCTAAGGATTCATTTGTTTCAATCTAAACTATCACAAGCACATTAGCATATAATTTGTGAGGTATAATATATGAACCTGATCGTGTATTTTTCAATGTCTTGAGTGAAGCTGAGTGACTTGTTGAATAGATACCTTGGCATATTTATAATAATAATAAGAAAAAAAGAAGAAAAAAAAAAAGAACCATTTTTTAAGTTTTCACTGAGTAATTGGACTTCTTGCCTCATTAAGCATTGAATGTTCACGTCAAAAAGTGAGAAGTTTGGATTGGTTAAAGTCATGACTAGTTTAGTTCTGTAACATTTTTTACTCGAGTTAGTAAGCTCTTAAGGGTGTTTCCACACCTAGTGCCTTAAAGCCATCTGGTTTGAGAGCATTAGCCTAACACTCGTTGCATGGGTCAATTAGAAAGCTTAAGAGAACTAAGCATTGCACAGTCTGACAAAAAAGAAAAGCAAAAAAAAAAAAAAAAAAAAAGAAGAAGAGAGTTATTCAATTTGATGAGGATCCCAATGAATTTTGAGATATTGAGTCATTGCACATTGGAATTAATTTGAAGCCTCATGATTATGTGTTAGTTCACCTTACACTGAATTGAGCTTGTGATGCCTTAGCATGTCGTTTGTAAGTGGTTAGACTTTGGAATTCTATTTTATATTGAAGATGGAGTTTATCTTTTTAAGCTTGCTAATGCATGAGAATCATAATTTTGGTGACACTTAACTCTTTGGAATAAACATGAATTTTTGCATAATGTTTGTGGGTATCATTTATGGCAAACCTTCACGAGACTTCACTCGTCCACTATGGAGTCCTAGGGGTTTAAAAGGCTTATTGCATACGCTAAATGCAATCGTGTTTCTCGAAACAGATGAGGTAGAGTAGTTATTGTTTTAGTTTTCCTTTTATTTTCAATTATGCATTGCTAAGGAACTATCAATATGTAAGTTTGGTGGTGTGATAAGTGTTGAATGTTACACATTCAAGCCCCTTAATTTACATATGTTAAGCTTTTAGTTTTGATATAGTTTGATGTTTTGTGTTTTCTTGTATTTTACAGGTCTTGGAAGTAAATCCATCAAATTCCAATATTATAAAGAAGTCGGAAAACTTACATTTGGATAGATTCAAACTCTAAATCAATTTTGAATTTAAGGGAAGAGAAGTTGGCAAAAAATCGTTAATTTTGAAAATAATCCAGACTGAGCACGTCTTAGTAATTTAATCATAACTTTCGGTTCAAGTATTTGATTGCAACAAAATTGGTGGCGTTGGAAAGCTAAGACAAAATAAAACAAATACGTCTTAATAGGTTTTTCCTAATTCGGATGTTTACCATGCCAAAATCGCCCTGCAATGAAAGACCATAAATCTGTACGAATTTTGGAATCATTTTCCTACTTGAATGGAAATTTCAGAAAACGAAAAGACTTGTAATTATTCTATTTGGACTAGAAGACCTATTTATAATTATTCTAGAATTTCTAGAGCATCTAGAGCTCCTCTAATCCCTATAAATAGGCTTTTAACCTTTGAAGAAAAACACACAAATTTTGAGGAAGAATCAAAGGTTACGTCAAGAAGGAAGTTCTTTATAGTTTTTATTTTATTTATTCCTTCATTTATTTTCTGTATGTATATAATTTTAGTTTATATAAGTTTTACTTTAGTTAGGGTCGATTGAAGCCCTAATCATGTCTCTTTAAGTTTTTCAATTTGCTTTGCTACAATTTATATATTGATGCTTAACTTGATTAATTATAGTTTATTGAATTCATCGCATGTTTATGTTTGGCCATCATATGCATGTGGTATGGATTTGTTATTTATGTCAATTTGGATGACCGAGTCTTGGGCATAATAGAGTAACGAAAAAACTCCGACACAGGTTATTGGATTAATCAACATAAAGACAACTAGAATAGATACCATATTATAATCTGAGTGTGTTTACTGATTTTCATAGATTTATGCTTCATTGAATAATAACTTAGTAGATACCATGCTAAATCATTCAATGAAGAAAGTAGTTAGAGTAGATACCATGTCTAACTCATTACTTAGGGAAATCAATAGCTTTAGGAGAATATATCATTCCCTTGTGGCTGGTAAGCATTAAGTATCAAGTTATGATGGTAGTATTGGCATTGTGAATCTTATTTGAGTATGATTAGTGGTGGATATTAAAGCCCTACCTTATCTCCTATTATATTTTTTCAATATTTTTGTCTCTTTTATTTTGTTAGATCTTATTAATATTTTTATTTCTTTTCACTCATCTTAATTATTTAGGAAATCTTTTAAGCATAATTTACCAATTCTCGTGTGAATGATTTCGTATTTGCCTACTATACTATTGTTTTGATCTTGTGCACTTGCGAGTAAAACATACAAATATTTATCTATTTATTTAGGTAGATGTTTGAACATGACCGAATTAGTACCTCAGTCAAGTTTTCCGTAAAAAAACTAACTGCTCGCTACGTGTCAACCTTTGAGGTTGACACATGGCACTATATAAAAAAAATTAAAAATTAAAAATTAAAAATATTTAAAAATTAATTAAATTAAAAAAAAATTGAAAAATGAAAAAACTAGGGGGTGGCTCCTTGGCCACCCCTAAGGGCAAAAAACGATCTTGATTTTTTTTTTTTTTGTCAAGGGGTGGCCGAGGTGGTTCGGCCACCCCAGACCGGCCAAGCCACCCCATTGTTTTTTTATTTTTTCAAAATTGTTTTTTTAATTTTTTTTAAAAATTAATTTTAATATTTTTTAATTAATTTTTAAAGATTTTTAATTTTTTGATATAGTGCCACGTGTCAATCTCAGATGTTGACACGTGACAGACCGTTGGTTTTTTTACGCAAAACTTAACTGAGGTACTAATTTGGTATTTTTCTCAAAATTGAGGTACCATCTGTGATGCGAATTGAAACTCAAGGACTAAAAAATAAAGTTGTCAAAACTCATGAACCAAAAATGTGTTTATCCCAAAAAAAAAAATGAAGAAGAAAAAATATGTCCAAAGCGAGCATCCTACAGCTGGCCACCCCCAGCCACTTCAGTGGATGGCTCGCACCTTTGGGGGTGGCCAAAAGCGGTTGGCTAGCCATACAATACTTTTTTATTTTGAAAAAAGAATTTTTTATTTTTCTTTTTTAAATAATATTAATAAGGCATATAAAACATGTGTTAGTTGTTGATTGGTTTGACGTGATATGTCGTTAAAATATTGAACATAATGACATTGTAGGCTTAAGACATAAAACACTTATAATACTTTTTGAAACCGAAATAACCGATCAATATTAAACCTATTAGGAGGTCAAAGACAATCAACCCTTTTTCTTTAGGATTAAATACGTTTTTAGTATCTGAGTTTTGAAAACTTTATTTTTTGGTATTTTAGTTTTAATTCGCATCACAGATGGTACCTCAGTTTTGGAAAATTGGGGGTGGTTCGGCTACCCCTCTCTTTTTTCTTCTTCTTCTTCTTCTTTCTTTCTTTCTTTCTTTCTTTCTTCTTTTTTTTTTTTTTTTTTTTTTTTTTTTTTTTTTAATAAAAAAAAAATCAAAGTTTTTAATATTTTTTAAAATTATTTTTTAAAGATTTTTTATTTTTTTATACTAAAACACGTGTTAAGGTGTTGATACCTAGCAAGCCGTTAGTTTTTGGACGGAAAACTTAACTGAGGTACTAATTTGGTCTTTTTCCAAAATCGAGGTACTATCTGTGATGTAAATTGAAACTCAGGTACCAAAAAATAAATTTTTTAAAACTCAGGTACTAAAAACGTATTTAACCATTTTCTTTATTGGTTGAACCAAAACGTTTGGATTGTGTTAGATTACCGACTAGTGTTTGTAGTTGCACCCATTTGCAATTGGACAAAGATTTTTTTTTTTTTAATTTATTTATTTATTTATATTTATTTTTAAATGCGTTGGAAGAACTTTCTTCAACCCAATCTCTAAAAATGTTATGTGTCTTTTTTTACATTTTTAATTTTTTTTTATTTAAAGGACAAAGTTAGAAGAATAAATTCATTTTTAATAAAATTTCTTTAAACTTTGTCATAACAATTAAAAAAAACACATGCTTTTCACATACAAAAAGCCACGTGACATTCTAATAAAATATCCAAACATAGGAGTGGCCGGACCCACCCCCAAGCGTTTAGGAGTGATGATCGAACTACCCTGTGTATGGGGGTGGCAAAGCATTTTTTAGGGGTAGTAGAGCCACCCCAAATAACGGCTGAGGGTGGCTTCAGGTGCTAGATCAGCCAATCCTGAATTAGACGGGGGTTGTTCGGAAACCACCCATTGTATTTTTATTTTTTAACTCAATTTAATTTAATTTTACTTTTTCAATTTTAGGTTTTTGAAGTATTTTATTTTTATTATTATTTTATTTTCGATTCTAGTTTTACTTTTTTGACAATTATATTCAATTTAAATCACCTTCCTAAACATATATCCTCAAATTTATTTTATATTATCTAAACCATCAAAACAAACTCCCAAATTTTTATTTTTATTTTCGATATTAAAAATTTTAAAAATAATACACAACCATTAAAAAAAAAATGAACACCCAAACTGGCGTTAAATTTCTCATAATTCTCTCTCCCTCGCGGCACTACAAAACAAGAGAGGCGGCCAAAAAAAAAAAATGAAAGGGTTGAAACTGTCCTTTTAGAGCATTTCTAATATCTTCTATAAACTTTAACCAAATTTTACTTAAAACATCTACTTTTGTTATTTTAAACTGCTAATTTTTTTGTTTAGTCAAGGAACTTGTTCAAGATAGGATCATTTCGTGTACCTATTATTGTCAGGTAAACTTCGGACCTATGTAAAACGCCCTCTCCTTACGGATCGGGTAATACTCTGACTGGCCCCAAAAAAATTTGCACTTATAGGGATTCGAATCTTAGACCTAATAGAACTACCACAAAGATCAAAGCCCTTACCACTTGAGCCATTTTATACAAAATTCTCTAAATATTTTTTTTTTTTTTTTTATTTTAAGTGAATATTAATTTTTTATTAATTTTAAGCGACCGCTCCTAAAAATGAGGAGAGAAAAACGAAGTGAAAAGAGACATTTTAAAAAAATGATAAAAAAAAATAAAAAAAAATAGCTGACATAACATATTTGGAGGAAAGATTTTTCTTTAAAAATTGTCTTATTTATAGAACTTAAAAGCCGGTTGAGAAGGAGGACTTTTTTGTCGGTTGAGTCATTAGCGCTGTCCGCTTGGAGAAGCAAGAAACAAAATTGGGCCCCCCGACTTGACTTGATTTACACCAGTCCTGCATGTCCGTCCAAGGCGCCGCCCCGTGCTGAGCGGGAAGTAGAGAGCGATACCTCTTTTTAAACAAACAACTCAAGATTCTTTAAGACTTGTTTGGTATACTTCCAAACGGACCACCCCAACCCGCCTCCCCCGTCTTGTCGCTCCCTATTCAACCAACTTAGCGGCAAACAGGAAAATTGGAGACGAGCCGATTAGTTATATGGAAGAGTATTTTTGTAATCATATATTAGCTTACAAAAATACATTTCTGTATAACTAACTGTTGCCAAACAGAGAGAGTACAACTTCTTTTTTATTCTTTTACTCAACCCTGTTGAGGATCGTGTATATTAAAAAAATTAGAGTAATGCTATTTATTAAATAATGGCTCAACCTGAAAGTACAAATTAGTTATTAAATTAATATTTGTAAAAAAAATAACGAAAGATTAATTTTCACTACTAAGTTATTCCGGCTATATGACAAATTTATAGGGTTTACTAAATAGAATTACTCATTGAGATATATAAGAGTCCGTTTGACATGTGGTATGTATTGTTTGAGATTGCATTTTTTTAAAAAAGTTGTGACTTAAAAATATAAAAAAAAAATTGTGTTTTCCAATCGTAAGTAAGGAGATATATTTTTTAAAATGCATAATTTAAAAGGATAAATTACAATTTTAAAGGCTTAATCATGATTTTATTAAATACTTAATTACGTTTTTAAAAATAACAAGTTTTAAAACTGCAAATCGAAAATAGACCCTTAATGTATTATTCAAAGGATATTTTTAGCTTTTGCTTTTGATCCGTAAAAGTATTACAATGTAATGGAAAGTTAAATATTGTTTTTGCATTTTTTTGGACTATTTTGTGTTTGAGTTATTTGATAATATTTTTTGTTTTTGAAAAGAAAAATAAGATTTTTAACAAATACAACCTAAATTTTTGTTTGATAATTGCCCATACTGTTAGAAATAATTAAATAACAATTATTTCTTTAACATTTAATTATTTCTTTAACCTAACATGCGCAACGGAAAATTAAATAGAACAGTTTTAGACATACCTTCAGCCATTGTTGCTCAAGCACTCCCCCAAAACTTCTAAGAACAAAATTATGAGGTGTCTTCTAACCTATGCCTATTGCTTGATGGCTGTATTGATGGTGTACACAGGCACTCTATTTATAGGCTAGGTTAGGGACCCTCAAATGGTAAACACCGTATTGTTTCCTTCCATCAAGGAAACAATATAATATTGTTAATTGATTTTTAAAATCAATTAACCGATTCCATATTTACGATAATCTAAATTAATAGAAATAACCATAATACCGATTCCATATTTACGGTAATCTAAATTAATAGAAATAATCATAATACTGTATATGTTTATTAAAAAATAATAAACATAGCAAACACCGTAAATATGATATAAAGGCCACAACAAAAAAGGAATATTACACATACCACTTGTAATTATACTTTCCACTAATCATACGTCTCCTAATTTTTATTTTTATCTGTCCTACTTTAATTTTGTTATCTCCTCTGTTTTCTCTTAACTAGTTGACCTACATACACAACGAATCCGGCTTACATGCATGGTGTTAAAAAAAACCGAACATATCTCCTGTAAAAGATTTAGCGGTCCAGATTGAATTACTGTGTTGCAGGGGTGTTTGATCAGATGTAATATAATGACTATGGAAGTTTGATCCAGGGGAGGCAACTTCATGGTTATGCAATCAATTAAGAAGAGAATATTGAGATGGGTGTGAACAAAAAAAATTCTGTTTTTGAAAATGTATACGATCGATCGAAGACGGGTAGACTGGGTAGTGTTAGGAAGTTGAAAGTTTTTTCAGCGAGATCGACAAAAAGGGATAAAATGTTTCCTTTTATTCCTTAAAATGGAGGTGCACTGTTTCCCCCTACCCTTGATACGACGTGTGTGTGTTTTTCTTTGTTTTTAGATGAATGAATAATTTGTATTGATGAACAAACTGTACAAACACTCCAGCACACAAAAGTGACCAATTATCAGAAACATCTCACCTGATCTCCTAGAATCTTCAATGGTAAATTCCAACCCTAGTTCTCTTTTGTTAACTTGAGTCTGCCTGCATGTAGACAGAATCCTTGCGCGAATTTCGCATTTTGTCCTTGTGTTTCACGTTAAATAAATTGGTGTGAAACCTGGACAGCGCGACAAAGGAAGATAAAAAAAAAGGTAGAGGAGTATTAATTTGTAGTTGCATGTTAAGATGGTGGATGCAATGAGTAAAATAATATTCATATAGCTGACCTAATTCACAACTGCATTGAAATCGGAAAATTAACCCAATTCCTATCTAAGTAGCAGCTAGCGCTTAGAGTTCTCTTTCTCCGATCTAGTGCATACTTAAAACCAAAGGAAAATATGGGGCAGCTCTTTTTCTTCTCCTTCCTCCCTCTTGTGTCTTTTCTGATGATCATCTTCTCCCAGACCAAGCCTGTAATGGCTGTCTCACTAAACACCAATTCACGGTGGATTGTCAACGAAGATGGGCAACGTGTGAAGCTGTCGTGCGTGAATTGGGTGTCACATTTGGCGCCCGTGGTGGCTGAGGGTCTTAGCAAGCAGCCAATGGATGCAATCTCCAAGAGGATCGTGTCCATGGGATTCAATTGCGTTAGGCTCACATGGCCACTTTCATTGGCCACTAATCGCTCACTAGCTTCTCTTACTGTAAGACAGTCCTTTCAGAGTCTGGGTCTGTCTCAATACATTTCTAGCATCCAGGATAACAACCCTTCCATCGTTGATCTTTCCCTCATAAAGGCTTTCCAGGTAACATCCCTATGCTTTCTTCCAAACACACAGCCAAGGACATTTGCATGCATTTTTCCAGATTTCGTAAGCAAGGGATATAATATTCACAGGCAGTGAGGACCTAGATGCCTGGGCCATGGCTCCCTGGCCTCCACTTTGTTTTTTTTCTTACTTTGACACTTCAAATTTTTTTTAACACAGTTTGACCGTTAATTTATAGTTTTATCCCTGTTCTCAGGCAGTAGTAGCTAACCTTGGGGCCAACAATTTGATGGTCATACTGGACAATCACATCAGCGAGCCCGGTTGGTGTTGCAGCGAAACTGACGGCAATGGTTTCTTTGGTGACAAGTATTTCAACCCGGACGTTTGGATCGACGGACTAACTCAAATGGCCACCATGTTTAAAGGTGTCTCCAATTTCGTCGGCATGAGCTTAAGGAATGAGCTCCGAGGCCCCAGACAGAACGTGAACGATTGGTACAGGTAGATAGATAGATACATGGATCGATGCTCCGTTTTTTTGTAAATCTTTGCTTGTTTTTTTTTTTTTTTTTTTTTTTTTTTGTGGGGTTAATTAATTTCGCTTTTGTACATGAAATGACAAGGTACATGCAGAAAGGAGCAGAAGCAGTGCACTCGGCGAACCCAGATGTTCTTGTGATTCTCTCAGGCCTGAGCTACGACACAGATCTGTCATTCCTCCGAAATCAGCCGCTTAGCCTCACATTCACAGGGAAGCTGGTATTTGAGGCGCACAGGTACGGATTCACAGATGACAAAACGTGGAGAAATGGCAACGCGAACGAAGCGTGTGGGATAGTTTTAGACATAATCATGAGGTCGGCAGGATTTTTGGTGGAGCAGGGGTGGCCATTGTTCTTCAGTGAGTTTGGGATGGACTTAAGAGGCAACAACACACTTCTCAACCGGTACATGAATTGCTTCTTGTCTTTGGCAGCTAACCTTGACTTTGATTGGGCGTTGTGGACTCTCGGGGGGAGTTATTATGTTAAACAAGGAGTCATTGGATTCAATGAATACTATGGGCTACTTACCTGGAATTGGACTGACCCCCGAAATTCAAACTTTCTGCAGAGGATATCTGCCCTCCAATCTCCTTTTCAAGGTAATTAATGGTTTTCTATTTTCCATGTTTTCTAGAAGAAACTCAAATCCTCGCAGCTATATCACATTGAATAATGCAAAAACATTCATATTTTCATCTTATAATTATTTTATAACGTTGATGGGGTAGTATTAATTAATCTTTGGACTAGTCATTTAAAAAAAACAAAAAAAAAAAAAAATTGATATATACCATATATTTATCACATAATATTGAGTCACAACTAACCTTTGTTTATTTTAATAAAGACTGATTTAAAGATTGGTTGTGACTGCTTCATCAGTATTGTAAATAAAAATGTGTTTTTGTAGCATTACTTACCAAAAGAAATTGTAAAGGTTGGTTGGGACTAATTCATCAATATTGTAATAAGCATTACTCAATTTCAAATGTTTTCTTTTAAGCATGGGTCTTTTTTTAGTGTTGCTAGGTGTACTTCATTTTTTATTATAAATTTCTTTACAAATTGATCACGTGGTAATTCATAATTAGTGAAATGATTATGCAAAAAATCTGACATAACAATTTAATTCATTAGCGGCTAACTCATCAACCAAACACTTTTAATTATTTCACCAATTATTCAATTGTCACATTAATTTGTATGAACATTATAATAAAAGTGGTAGAATCCCAAACATTTTTTTTCCCTTTTCACCTAATTATGTCATATGGGGAATATAGTAAATTAGAGTGACACATTTCATAATTGGGCTTTTGTGACTTGTAGGGCCAGGGCTATCAGAAAGCAATGAACACCAAATAATTTTCCATCCGTTAACGGGTCTTTGTGTCCTAAAAGAATCAATGCCTGAACTATTGAAATTGGGTCCCTGCAACAGCTCTGAAGCCTGGAGTTACACAGCCAATAAAAATTTATCACTGAAGGGAACAAATTTCTGCTTGCAAGTAGATGGATTGGGGAAGCCAGCAAAACTTGGCAGTGATGATTGCACCGGCTCTGGTTCACAATGGGAAACCATCTCAGATTCTAAGATG
Source organism: Alnus glutinosa (assembly GCF_958979055.1). NCBI lineage: Eukaryota > Viridiplantae > Streptophyta > Magnoliopsida > Fagales > Betulaceae > Alnus > Alnus glutinosa. The sequence goes on along the minus strand of NC_084886.1, from coordinate 2,765,273 downwards.
CATCTCTCGTCGGAAGTTGGCAATGCTACTAGTTTTTGCCTAGATGTTGACTCCGACCGCATCATTGTGACGAATATTTGCAAATGCTTGAGCAAAGATACAACGTGTGATCCAGAGAGTCAGTGGTTCAAGCTTATCAAAAGCACAAGAAATCTCAATTCCTAAAAATCCTTCAAGAATAGCTTATCTTGAACGAGCTTTGTTAGGAATTTAAGGAAAATTTTAAAATATTAAATAGATAATTTAATTTATGAGAGCCGATTATCAGATAGTAATGAGTTTGGAGTTTAGCAATTTATCTTATATTTTCAGTTAAATATTTTATTTATTAAGCATCATCTGAGAGATGATGTCTTTCGTGGCCTCTATTCGTGCCTTGTATCTTCCACGTGGATTCTTTTTGGGTTGGGCACCGGGCAGGAGCTGGGCTTGGTCCTCATGGGCCTGCTGGAGCTTTGGCCCGAGTATAGGCCTTCTTCAAGTTGTTATCCATCACGCCCATCACCTGCGTGCCTTCAATTCCTTGACGTGGGCTTATATGCTGTTGTGCCAAGGTTTAGAAGGTCATATTTTAAAGCCCCAGGAAAAGTAGAGCAGTTAAAATGAAGAGGGAAATTAAAGAGAAAGAGGGAAGTAGTGTCAAGATTGGAATATGCTGGACGGTCTGGACCTATAAAAAGACAAATAAAATGAAAGGAAAATATAAGGATTTTGAGCATGGGGCAATTACATGTTTTTTTTTTTTTAAAAAAATAATATTAAAAAACATATATTTTATTAAGAATAATTTTTATTAAAAAAACATATGTTTTTAATATACTATTAAAAAAAAAAAAAGACACTTCTCACATGTTAAAAGATACAAGTCAATTTTATAAATCGGATTCAAGAAAAATTATGTCCAAGGTTAAGGGTGACAATTTATGTTTGCGTGTTGAGCTTAGATCGTATTGAAGCTTAGATATTAAACTATATATGTCAACCCTAATAAACACATTTAATTAAATGGGTCAAATTCCTTTCAACTCTAACCTGCTAATTTTGTGTCTGCTTCATAAGTCGTATAAAAAATTGTCAATCTTAAATATCGCGTGTCGGGTCTGGGTCGTGTCGAGGCATGTGTATAAAATTATATAAATCAACCGTAACTTGATCAATTTAATTAAATAAGTTAAACTCCTTAATTTCAACTCACTAATTTCATATTGAATTTGTAACAAATTTCAAAAGCATGTCTATCCAGAACAGAAATAGAAGACAAGCATATACAACCTGCAAAAGCAATAGCATGTGCATTGCATTGCAAGTCTGAGAAAGCTGAAAAGTTTTTAGGACAATTATCTCTTACTCCTAAAGAAAGATCAGGGTGTTAATAATGCCAAACTAGTGCAGTTTCTTCACCCCACTGGTTACTTGGCCGACCACATAACTTGGCGTGTTTGCAACGATAATGGGTCATTTTCACGCTCGATCGAGACAAAGTTAACAATTAACGTGGCAGAATAGCATCATGGCTGATGCATGGTTACGTGCTAGTACTAATGGTTCTTTGTGTTTTCTTTGCGGAAGGAATACATTGTGCCTTGTGTTCTGGTGTGCTCTAGGGATTGAAAATGAATTTTCCTGCTTCACAATTTTGCTATTTAGAAATCTACCATGCGTGAGACAAGGTTTACTACCATTCATTGATTAAATTTAGGAAAAATTACACATATTTCATTCAAAATCACACCTAGATTACAACATCTTTCTAAATTTTAAAAGTTGCAACTGGCTCTTCAAACCACCAAAGCCTTTTACTTAGCCCCTGCCGTTAAGATTTTTTGTTAACTTGGACGGCAAACGCATCACGTAACCCATACGTGATATACATACGTACGTACATAACATGTTTATTATGCTATTATCATATGTATAAAAATACAATTTGCTATGAGAAGGATCGTCTTGCATTTGGATGAACTGGAGGGGATCCAGTTAGTGTTATTTGAGAAGCAAAATTGTCCATAAAAATGTGAAAGAACAATTTTGCCCTTCAAACAAAACTAACTGGATCATCTGGTCTCTAATTCATTTGAATTGGAAAGGATCCTTGTCCGATCTTCTCAATTTCAAATGAAATAGAGATGATCCAGTTAGTGTATTTAAGAGGGGTAAAATGATTAAAAAAATAAAATGACTATTTATTCATCTTAAATGAACTGAATGGCTCCTCTTCATTTCAAATGAAATGCGGAGGATTCGTTTCTATTATGCCATCGATTTTCTCCAATGTTTTTATTTTTGCTTTTTGTATCTTAATGTAAAGATATTATTGTCATTTTGGAACGTGTATTGCACATGATTAGTTTTTCTTTGATCAATTTAATAAAAAATCCTAATAAAGGGGTTAAGTGTAATTAAGTACTAGCTAGATAGTTTAGGAAAACTTTACAATTTGTTCTACAATGTGCAGGTAATTGGTGTCGGGACAAAGATGTTGGGAAAAAGATAATTAGAAAACCTTTTTATTTATTTATTATTTATTATTTATTATTTTATTTTCTAAGTGCTTAGATATGCTCATCCTATAAGTAGGAGTATTCCGTTCTCTTCCTTTCCCAACACCTCCAGAGTCAAAAGCAAACTCAATAGTCTCAATATGGGGAGATTATGCTTCTTCTACTTCCTCTCTATTCTATCTCTTCCGATCATCTTCCCGGCCGTCGCGGCTTTACCACTACACACCAGTTCACGGTGGATTGTGGACGAAGCCGGGCAACGGGTGAAGCTGGCGTGCGTGAATTGGGTGACAAATCTCGAAGTCGCGGTGGTTGAGGGTCTCAGCAAGCAGCCCGTGGACACCATCTCCAAGAGGATTCTGTCCATGGGTTTCAATTGCGTTAGGCTCACTTGGCCTCTTTACTTGGTCACCAACGACTCGCTGGCTTCTCTCACTGTACGACAGTCGTTCCAGAGTCTTGGGCTGTCGGAAGCCATCGCCGGTTTCCAGGCCAATAACCCCTCCATCATTGATCTTTCCCTCATACAAGCATACCAGGTAACTCTGAAATACCTGTTCTTCTAATTTCCCAAATTTCTTTATTTATTTCCCCATAAAATATACAAAGAAAAAAAAGAATTTATGATCTTTTGGTTGTGATGTTTTTTACTTTTTTTAGAGGTCTCACGGAATCACGGATAAACATGGGAATTTTGTTGTGTTCTTCACGGGTTTGGTTTGATCTAAAGAATTGACTCAGCTCAGGCGTAGACGACTTTTTAGTACAGTGTGACCAACAAAATACAGCCACGTTGCATTTCTGCTGTTTTTAATTTTTATTTTTTTTACATGTGCTGTCTTTAATATTTATTTGCCCCTTTAGTATGATATTGATATCCCTCTATTTTTTTTATCAGGACTTTTTACGGTTTCTTTAAAATTGTAGATTCTTGAATTATATTAATTTATGTCATTTCATACATCGAACGGCATAAAAAATGTTAGCTATTGAAAATGTGACATGTTAACAATAAAAATTGAATATATTTTTATCAGGTTCTTATAATTTATGTCATAGAAAGGCTTTGAGCAAAAAACTGTCTCTTCAAAAGTGAATAAAAAGCATTTTGGGATGAGTTTTTTTTATGGTTGTTGCCTTAGTAACATGTCATATTTTTAATATGTAACATTTTTTACATTGTTCGACATAAAAAATGAACTAAATTGACATAATTTGAAAATCTAAAAAATTTCTTTAAAATTGTAGAGGATCTTAATCCGTATTTTTTATTTGATTTTCTTTAAGCGTGAATAAATGATTTGGGCTACGGACAAAGTTGTAGGAATTTTTTGAATTATATCTTTAAATCATGTGATTTTACATGTATTTTTAATAGGACTAACAAAATATAATACACTTGTTCTTAAAATATGCAATTCTCACTAACAGTTGAAAAATAATATATTTTAAAGACTATCAATTTAATAGGTTAAATTAGAAAAAATTATCGGAATCCAATTTTTACGAAAAATTAATACACTAAGTTATTGACGATAAATTGATAATCACTATGATAATTATTAATTAGGGCTGTGGGCCGTGGTGGTGGGCACTTCAACGATATTATATTCCAAACACTTTCTCTCTTTTTTTCTTTTTCTCTCTCTTTTTTTTTTTATTTTTATTTTCTGGGCAGATATTATTTTCTAATCTCATCTGCATTCGCTTCACGCCTCAAATTTCGAAATACAATTAGATTAATATCTTGAACTTTCGTAGACAGTTATCTTTCTCTTTTTGTTTATATATTTTTATATTGACAAAATTTTAAATCTCAGGCAGTGGTCTCTAGCCTGGGGGCTAACAAGGTGATGGTGATATTGGACAATCACATAAGCAAGCCAGGTTGGTGTTGCAGCGGCTCGGATGGGAATGGGTTCTTTGGCGACCTGTATTTCAACCCAGACCTCTGGATTCAGGGACTGGCTCGGATGGCCGCCTTGTTTAATGGCGTGCCCAATGTGGTTGGCATGAGCTTGAGGAATGAGCTCCGAGGCCCTAGACAGAACGTGAAGGATTGGTATAGGTACATATATCAGCCGATGTGATCAAATGGGGGTGAAATAGCATTATTCAATCTACATTCACTTCAATAGTTTATAGCTACATTGTACCATTGAGAATCTCTTGTTATTAGAAGGTTGTTCGATTTTTTTTTTTTTTTTTTTATTTTTTTTTTTTTGTGTGAGAAATTAGGCTTTCCTAAGAGAGGGGCTACGTGACTCACCTATTATGGGCAATGCAGGATCCACTTGTCAGGGGTAGGTAGGTGGTCCTGCAATCTCTCTTTTAGGTTGTCCTAATTTCTTGTCTCGGGCAGCCGAAGATATAGGATCTGCTTGCTCAGAGTAGGTGGATCTCGTAATCTCTCTTTCTTAGGATGTGTGAATTTTACAAAAATTTGAGTAGCGACCATCCTAATAACATAGGATCTTAATGCAGTACAAATAGGTATTGGTAAGTATGTGGTTGATTCTAATTTCAATTTGGTGAGTTAAATGAACTAGGTACATGCAGGGAGGAGCAGAAGTAGTGCATTCAGCAAACCCAGATGTTCTTGTCATTCTATCCGGCCTGGGCTACGACAAAGGCCTGTCATTCATCCGTAATCAACCAATGAATCTCACTTTCACTGAAAAATTAGTATACGAGATGCACTGGTACGAGTTTTCAGACAAAAAGTCATGGGAGTCCGGCAACCCGAATCAAGTGTGTGGGAGAGTGGTAAACAACATGATGAGACTGTCAGGATTCTTGTTGGAGCAGGGTTGGCCATTGATCGTGAGTGAGTTTGGGATGGACCTGAGAGGTAACAATGTGAATGACAACAGGTATATGAATTGCTTTCTGGCTTTGGTAGCCGAGCTTGACCTCGATTGGGCCATTTGGACACTTGCTGGGAGTTATTATTTGAGAGAGGGCATAGTTGGGTTAAACGAGTTCTATGGGGTGCTTGATCAGAATTGGTGTGAGACCAGAAATGCAAGCTTCTTGCAGAGGATCTCTGCTCTCCAATCTCCTTTTCAAGGTATAATGGTATTCTATTTTCCATCATCTGTTTTATTCTTCAAATTCAAATCCTCATGGCTGTGACTTGCAGGACCAGGCCTATTAGAAACTAATCTACACAAAGTGATTTTCCATCCATCCACGGGTCTCTGTGTCCTAAGAAAATCTTGGCTTGACCCACTAACATTGGGTCCCTGCACCAGTTCTGATTTCTGGAAATACACACCCCAAAAAACTTTAATAGTAAAGGGAACTTATTTCTGCTTACAAGCAGAAGGATTGGGAAAGCCAGCAAGACTAAGTATAACTTGCACCGACCCTAATTCAAAGTGGGAAGCCATATCAGATTCTAAGATGCATCTCTCATCCAAGGTTGGGAAAGATTCTGTCTGCCTGGATGTCGACTCCAACAATATTGTTGTCACAAATACTTGCAAATGTTTGAGCAGAGATAACATGTGCGACCCAGGAAGCCAGTGGTTCAAGCTTGTTGACAGTACAAGAAGTCCAAGTTCTGCAGTGTTCTTAAGATAAGCTCGATCTTGGCCTGTCCAGGATTTTATTGTACTAAGGAATAATTTCAAATCATTATCTAGAAACTCATCATGTTCATAATCCCTTCGCCCCGAAATGACCTTGCGAAATCCCAATTCATTTGGGCCTTTGGATACAATCAAATAGAAGGTCCCGAGGTCGCCATATTCTAGGAGCCCAAACTAAACTATGTGATTGAATAAATAAAAAAGGTTAATGTTATTTGGTTGAAGAAGCTTTTAGATCTGTTACTGGAGCTGATTGCCTGTGCTGTTAGTTTCTTGAAGTTGACTATTGGGCTCATAATAGGGCTGGCAATCACCAAATTGGAGCAAGCTATTTGATTCAATTAATTCCATGATAATAATGGAGTGGTCTAAAGCTGAGAAAACAAAGAAAAAGAACTGACTATTTCATCTCCAAAATACAACCTAAAGTATATAATTTTTAATAAGTTAAGGCATGTCCACAAGATCAGGACTCTCAGGTTGATTGATTTCCAGCTTTAGTAAGCCAAATATAATAGAAGAGTTTGAAATTGAGTACTAGGCCCACAGAAATTTCATCCAAATCACCTGACCTAAACTACATGATGAGATTTGAAGCAATGAGGGTAAAAGAAATTCATTCAAGTTGCACATGAAGTTGAACCAGAGATCTCATTCTTCCATTGCATCTCCTCCTTCAATCACTTCCACCACCTCTTTCAATAGCGTTACCTTTGTGAATAGAACCTCTGCAACCATGAAAAATCAATGGTACCATACTGTTAATATCCTAAGGATGCATCAATTTGCATGTAAAATACAGAGACTATTTATGGCCTCGCCTAATGCATCTCCACTAAAGAAAATTGAATATAAACAGAATGAAAACTATATACTAGGACTCGGGGAACAAATTGGCAATCTTTGTAAACAAAATTGAATATAAACAGAGTGAAAACTATATACTAGGACTCGGGGAACAAATTGGCAATCTTTGAAACAATTAGTTACACTTGCCATGGTTGCAAACCATTCTCTCATCTTGTCCATCAAAGTAAAAGTATCTGAAATCAAATAATTATGTAACTGAAGACACCAAAGTGTCATAATCTTTAAAGCGTTAAGGAAATTATAGTGGCCCCAAAAGAAACTTTAAAAACTTTCCTCCACTCAAGCAAGGAAAATTCGACATTTTCCCTTCTCTCCTTTAACATAACTAAACAAAGCGTAAATAACTAATAGTTGATATTTTCCCTAACCAATTAAAATTTTAAACTATTCAAAGTTACCATATATCGTTCAACAATATATAAGAGCATAAACTGAAAGTCATTTAACTTCTACAAGGCAAATGATAGGTAGCAACGGTTAGGATAGAACAACTAACCTGTCTTCTTGGGAAATGAAAATCCTTGGGAACGGAAATAGGTGCGAGGATTTGGCATGTGGTGGTTTCTCAAGTACTCTTTGTGCCCCTAGACCAGCGAGCATAATTAAAATGAGTTACCGGTGCAGGCCAAAATTTAAGAGATGAAAAAAAAATGCACACAAAAAGAAATTTGTCCTTTAATGGTATGAATTGAAGAACCACAAACCTTAGTTATTACACAAATATCTACATTGCTTCCACTTCCCAAGTCATTGAAAATACCAGAGCAAATTGCCTCGCACACCAAATTTATTCCTTCTGCCCTCTGCAGAAAAGTTAATTAGAAAATCATTAACCATGGAACACACAAATATATCATCTCCCAGTAACAAATGAACAGCACCTGGTTCTCAGAACTATGAGCTTCATTTCTTAAAGCAAAACTACAACCGAATTAGAAGGATATTTCCCAAAGTCGACTAAGTCAAGTAGTTTGATTTGGTGATGACAAAAAAGAAAAAGAAAAAATAATTCTTCCACTTAACTCTGCAGAGAGTTAGATAGAGTAAAGTTCAAGTTAATAGCACCTCCAATCATATACTAGAGAGTAGCTTACCGTCAGCCCTTCACGGTACTTTGATTCAAAAACAGCCATTGCAGCAAGGGAACCAGAACCCATTGTTGCAAATGGCAAACTGTCTGTCGATCCATGAGGGTAGATCTGTCCAATGAAATCAATTCAAGAACTGAAAGTCAGTATCATGTAACAAGAAAAAAATATAAGGTCAGGTGTTCGTAAATGGAACCCAACTCACAGTGTGCAAATGTGGACCAGTAGCATCAACGCCACCAAGCACCAAAGCAGCTTGAACATAACCTTGGTATCTGAACAAGTAACCAAGCAGTAAGGCCTCATTTAAGTCATCATCATCGACTAACACTAACACGTAGAGTACATTGCAAGGGACAAAATTGACAGAAAATGAGCTTACTTGAAAAGGTGAGATTTCAAAAGTGTAAGAGCTGTGACGACCCTCGATTCTCGACCAGTGTGATACCGATGCAGCTGCAGTTGTGAATTGACCATGCCTATAAAGACCACCATCCTGCAAAAAGAATATTAAATAACTATAAAAATTGAAAAGACGTAGTTGGATATGAGTTAGTAGTAGAAGCATCATAAACAACTACATGACGGATTTTCTTAAGGAACACTACTAAAAAAATACCTGTTACAGCCTCTGTATCAGCAGCAGTTCCTGCTCCACAGCAATAAATATTAGGTGCCATGTAATGAATTTTCTCACAGTTCTTATCACAAACTATGGGTCCTTCGGTGCCTCTTGTCTGCCCCTAGAATAACACCATCCTGAGGATAAATTGAGAAAATTATATTAAAAGCTGAAAGGAACTTGAACTCCACAGGAAATACGGGTAATTCCAAAAAGAAAAAAAATTCAAGGACCAGTATAAAAGTCATACTAATAATTTCACCGCAAAAGAATACTAGATAAAAACAGGCACAATTACACTTCCTGTTAAAATATTGATTAAATGATTAAATTTCTTTCTTCATATTAGCTTAAGCTTTTGGAACAAATGGTGATTTAACATGGTATCAGAACCAAAAGTAATGAGTTCAAACTGTAACCGGGATAACAGAATTGGGAATCAGTGCTAAAGTTCATTAGTGCATCGGAGGCTTGCAAACAAATTCATAAAATGTAGTTTCAAAAGAATCAAAGATCCAAGCATACTAATGAACTCACTAGGAAATGCGAAATGGGAGTATATAATGCAGCATTTGAAAATCTACACAGTATCCACATTTGCGCATAGGTGTTATTTAATCAATTGCGGTTTCTAGTCTGTAACCCATATGAGCATATAAGGCCCGCATCAATTATAGCTTAAAAGTTAAAACCACAACCAATGTATCGCATAAATTTTGATAATTCTTATCTTCCTTCCTAATAGTAGCGTGCATCTAGAATTGATAAGGCAATAAACAAATTGATTTCTGAAAAGCCAAATACTAAGCTTGCCAACGATACACATATACCTGAAAAATTAGACCGACGATGGTTGTTCCGGTCTTGCGAAAAGAAGGCAGCAGAACGCCTTTCTTAGAAAGCATATCAGTCCGTCTGCACAAATCGAAACTATATCCACCCTTAGGAGGAACGTCCACAGCTGCCTGAGACATCTTCAATTCAACAAACGAACCTACTCATCCAAGAAAGATAAACCGCTGATAGAAATTAATACACAGTAAAATACCAGAGCTAGGGTTTAAGCACAAACGTAATATAATTAACTGAAAAGGAAATGAGTATTTTTTTTTAAAAAAAAAGAAACGAAAATCAAACAGATAGGCCCCTAATTTCACGCTTTCGACGCTCAACTAGGAATTAGAAATCAGGTACACGTAACGGTGCGTTTGGTTGCTCAGAAACCGAACAAGCAAAAGAAATTGTGATGAAGAACGCAAATTTTTTTCTTTCTTTCTTGTGCTTTCCTTTTTCTCAGCGATCAAACAATCGGAGAAGTTTACAGAATTTGAATGCTGTATTGAAAGTGTTGAGGAAATAATCACAAGGAATTGGAGAGTACCCGACAGATCGATGCTTAGAGCAGGTGAAAGTTTGAGAACGATAGACAGTCCACGGCCTCAAAGGTTATTTAACAGAGTAATCTTGGAGGGGAAGAAAAGATTTATAGGGAGGATTAAAACGACAATTTTCATATTACATGAACTGTCGTTTGGAGTACCACACGCACTTTGTGAAAGATAACATTTACGCGAAGCCATACCCTACGGTTGAACGACAATTTTTAGGGGTAATTAGTTTCATTACATTGTAAACATTGACGTTTGGCTTCCGTACTAAATTAAATCATGAAATTCTAATTGGATTAATATAAATTTCATAGTTTCACAATTGTTAGTTGTAAGAGTGCTACCAGGGAATTAGAGATAACACTACAACTTTATCAATAAAAAGTTACGTGATAATAATAATAATTCGTTATAAAATTATATGGTAATTTACGTGACACTTACCACATTAATTACTAAAAGGTTAAATTTGATTGTGATAAACGTGTCAATACCATGTCGATTGCTGTGTCAGTTTGCAATAAAAGCTGTAATACTCAAAATAATGCTCAATTTTATTTTTTTTTGGATGAATTAAAACTTCATTAACCAAATCCAATCAAAACAACACTCCAATTAACACTGGAATCACAATTCCAACTAGAACCAGAACTACAACCTCAAAAAGAGGCACAATCCCAGAAAAGAAAACAACAAAACCCTTGGCAAACCAAAGCTAGAAAAACACAGAACTAGCGTTTAACACCAAAAACCAACCCCTTCCAAAAGAAAAAAAAAACCGAACTACTTAGAGGGAAACTTTACTAGCAGTCACACTTTACTCCTATCTAATCTTTGACAGAATCCCTCCTTCAGATTTGGGGGATCGGCCATGGAGCATGGAATTCCAATGTAACCACAGGTTGTAGATTGCTGCAGCAAAGCATAATCTTCTAGTAGTAGCTTGCAAGTTTGTACCTTTCATATTCTGCAAACTCCAATGAACAATTGTGTTCTAGTTTAACGAAGGATCAGCCAGCCCACAATCTGACATCAAAGACTGCCAGATTCTCCTACTCAAGCTACACTCAAAGAACAAATGTTATCTATTCTCCTGCCTTGCACGACAGAAGAGACACACACTGTCTCCACTATAGCCCCATTTGCACATATGCTTCCTAGTCACGATAGCATCATTAAATGCAAGCCAGAGAAAGAAAGCATGTCTAGGAATAGCACCAAAAAACCAGATAACATTATGCCATTCCACCACCGGTTTCTTCTCCCTAAGCTTTTCCCAAGGATCAGCACTTGAGAACACACCACTTTTTGAATCCCAAACCAGTTGATCAGCCTCTCCAATCTCAATATCAGGCAACTTACTTTTGATCTCTACAATGGCCTCTAATCTAGCATGGGGCCAAAACCAATCTCCTTTCTAATAATAGAAGAGAGCTTAGGACCAATGGAGGGACCTGCATCATATACTACTCTGTGCTCATAGATATCTATCAAGCAACCTGCTGGATGCCAAATGTCATGCTATAGGAATATGCTACTATCATCTCGAACCTTGAATTTGAGGATTTGTTAGCAACATTCCAAAGATTTAGGAGCTTTTTCCAACTCCAAGGGGAGTTATAGGGAATGAACACCTCCCAAAAACTTTGCCCTTTTAATCTATTATAATGAATCCAAGCTACCCAAAGTGAGCCTGCCCAAGAAAAGAGATTCCAAGTGTGATTGAGCATGGAAACAATGTTCCAAACAACCAACCGTTTAATCACGAGGCCACCCTCCTTCTTAGGCACACAAATACTCTCCTAAGCAACTTTAGCACGAGTCTTCTCATCATTTCCATTCCACAAACACCTATTGAATTTTTGCTCCAAAAGCCGAATTATCTTCTTAGGAAGAATAAATATCTTGGTCCAAAAGACCTGAAGGCTAAACAGGATTGAGGTAATAAGCTATAATCTTCCAACAAAGGAAAGATGTTTAGCTAACCAAGAATCCATCATTGCTGCCATCCGACAAAGTAAGCAATCACAATTCACAGCAGAAAGGCTTTTTGTGATTAAGGGCATTCCCAAATATCTAGCTGGAAGAGACCCCCCCTTGCATCTCCAAAAAATCCAGTATCTCCAAGAAATGCTCAATTTTATTGATGTGACACTACCAATTAGCCGTTAGACTTATTTATTTATTGTTTTAATTAGGGGTCTTATTAGTAAAGTGAGATAAAAGTGTTGTTTCTGATACGTTTTAGTACCCCAAACATTTTCCTTGGCTAGTATGAAGGTCAAAAATTGATGCCATTTGCATACTTATCATGATAATATAATTTAGGCCGTACTAGTCAATGAGATCTAGCTCAAAAAAAAATACGTACTCCCCCAATAAAAATGGGCTGGAGGGTGAAATAGTGGGTTCAAGAACCATTGGGTGTAACTTACCAATTGAAGGCTAAAAAAAAAAAAAAAAAAAAAAAAAAAAAAAAAAAAAACAGAATTCAGGTACAGTAATGTAGATAATATAGGAAAACCAAAGTCTATTGATTACGAAATGTTTGGCTGGACTCAATGAAACTCAAATCCACCTCACCTGACAATCTCTTTTGTCCCACTTATTTGTTTTATCAACCTTGAACTATGTCTTTCATAGCTGCTGAAATCCTAACAAAAAACGAGAACATGTCACTCACTATCTAAAGGAAGCAGGTCAACATACCCCAAAGAAAAAATTGTAGGAGATCCTATATATTCATAGAATTATATTGCATACTTCGAATTCAATAAAATAACTGATTAACAGTTGGAAATCTAATCTACAAACAACACTATCCAGGCGTCGATAAACTTATGGAAAACATACATTCCAATATTTGAAAACTTAATATCTGTAGAGCCTAGCAATACCTTATTGTAAGTCAACCTCAAAGCCTGGTTTCTTTCGTCTATCTCTTTAAATTTCTGTAGTCTCCCCTGTTCTAAATTTAGAGCACTTTCTGCAGCGCTGAGTACATTACCTACCGTCACATTGCAATTAATATCTCAGATGAGAGCAAAAATCTTAAATGAATCAAGTCACTAAACACATGAGCAAAGCATGTTATAACAAATCCATCAAGTACAAAAAGAAAAAGGAAAAAATAGTACTTGCTGATTGCGATTTTTTTGCTGCATCAGATGCAAATCCTTTGGATTCATTTGAAGTTTGAGAATTGGCTTCCATTTGGCACCCGGCAGCTTCTTCTTGTGCCACCCTAGCAGCAACTCTAGTAGAGGTTGCAATAGCTTCCCTTTCTGCAGCTTCTTTTGCTTCTCTTCTCTCAGCTTCCAAAGCAGCTCTTTTTGCTTCCTCGGCTCTAAGTCTTGCCTGAATTCAAAACATTTTTTAACTACTGATAAAGCTCAATAGAGTAGATGTATCTGAAGTACTTCAACACTATATCGGATTCCCCAGATTGGGGGTGGGGGGCAAGTGATCAGAAACCAGTTAGAGGTAGCGGTTTCTCACAGAAATATAGGACTCTGAAACAATGTAGCAATGAAAAAAATATATATATATTTGAAAGGCATGTAGAGTAAAGCATGTGTTGGAAAATTTGATGATAACTGTCTTGTAGAGTTAAATAGAAAAGTGTTAGCATAAAATTGAAAAATGAAAGCCCCAAAGAACAAAAGTGGCATTTCAAAAGCCAGTGGAGTTCCAGTTTGCTCATAATCCAAGAACTTACAAGATAACTCAACAAAGCATATCAAAAGATATCTATCAGAATATCATGAACAAAGGAAGCTTGCAAATTAACAAAAATTCTGCCAGGAAAACAGCTAAGAACTGAAAGGTCAAGTCAACAAACCTCAGATTCCACTTTAGCTTTTTCTTGGCGTAGTTTTTCTTCTTGAAAAGCCTTTTCCTTTCTTTTGGCTTCTTCATAAGCTGCATCACTTCTTATTTTCCTTTCTTCTATCTGCGATCTCAATTCATGGTCCCGCTGGACAGCAGTCAAGTGATTATCAAGTGCTTCTGCACTACAATGGTTGTAAGGAAATGTCAAAAACTGTTTCTGGGATTTTTAATTGGTTTTGACCCATACTCCCCCCCCCCCCCCCCCCCCCCCCCCAAAAAAAAAAAGGAAGAATATGAAAGGGGAAAAATAGCATCCATTACACTACCTAGAGAACGATAAAAATAAATTCACAATGCAATTTAGATTTCAAGACTAATGAACATATGAACATTAAAACAAATTCAATCATGCTCCAGCATGAGGCAGCAATGGATGCCAAAACAAAGTTTGCATCCTTAAATGTCATATTTTGACGATGGTAAAACAAATGACTTTGCTCAATTTATATACCAAACTCCTCATTTATTTTCGCAAAAAAAAATAAATACACTTATTGTAGATCTTATGAAACAACATGAAATTAATCTTCCAAATATATTTCTTAGATTCACATTTCCACGGATCTGAGAATCTTGCCAAGCATCAAAGAACTCTAATAAACTTATCAATGAAACGTTTTCAGTCACCTGTTCATTTTTAATTCCTATTAATTACAGCCCTCCCTCCATCCCTCATATGTTATTCTTTATTATATTCTACAGAGACAAACAGTATTAAGTCTATGAGAAAAGAAAATTCATATTAGGGATGAAACATCAGCAACTAGAAAGGTCATGCTACATAATAGGTCTATTATATAAGTTTAGGGATTTAGACATAGCAGGCAAAGGTAGCCGAAAGACACAAACATAGAAACTAGGATATTCCAAAATAGCAACCACGTCTTTAGAATAAAGAATGCCATATAAAGAAATAGCAAATGGTCTTACATCTTGCGTTGGTAGTGAGTATCAAGTTTCCTATCCATTTCCCATCATGCTTCTCTACATCTCTCAACCCGAGTGAGTGCAGAACTGGACTTTTCACTTTGACCCATCAAATCTGTCTCTAATGCAGAAATTCTGTTTCTAATTTCCTCCTGTTAGTCAATCCACAGTATTTTTATGCACCAAGAAAAAATGATTAATGAGTCACACAACCAGACATAAATCAAACTATAACAACTCAAAATTCAAAAAGGAAAGTAAACAACAAAAGATAACACATAAATCATTCTACGTCCAGGTTCAACAGAGAATGATTTATATATATATTAAAAGGAAAAATCCCAGATATCTTACCTCCATAAATATTTGGTAATAGTAAGTACTAGAAGTAGCAGCAGTAGTAGTAGATTCTAAAAATAACTCTATGGATGTGGGAATGAAAGGATCCTAATTTTCAAGTCACATACCTATAAAGATTCTGTAAATATGTTAAGGCTCTATCTAGTGGAAAACATAACAAACAATATCAAATCTAAATAGCAACATACCTTAACATCAAGTTCATGTTCATGGGTTAACTCACACAAAGCACCTTCTACTGATCCCACTTCACCCACCAAGTAGGATTGGAATTCAAGATCCGACTCATAATCAGAATCATCACTGTTGATGAAAGGTAAAAATGAATACAAACATTATCATTGAATATTTGCAGCAAAACATCAATGTCCTACATTGGAATGCTTAGACATCTGTAATTGAAAACAAGATTGTCCGACAAGCATCCCGTAAAAAACATTTTACATTGTCAAATATAGTTGCCCGTGTGAAATGGAAGACAATTTGGCACCTCAAATAAATTTTATCACAATTGAACCGTTTTGCAGCCACTAGACTTTGATCCTCCTCAACCTTGCTTTCAGTGTCCTCCATCTCATCCTCGGACACGCCCATTACAAAAGGCCTACGACTTGTATTAGCACTTTTTTCATTTGAGAAATCTCTAAACAGAGTTGAAGATGAAAAAATCTCAGATTAGCAAAAACAATCAAAATATATGTTCTCATAAAAAAAATTCAAACTACCCATTTAAACGCATTGGGTATATAGCATATATGAAAAACGTGATACCGTGGTCTTGCTTTGATAAAAGGCGCAGGAACTTTTGCAGAGGTGTTGAGCTTCGTTTCCAATGAATTAAGCTCTGATAATAGAGAATCAAACTTCCAATCCGGATCAGGATCCACGGAGATTCCATCGATTCTTTGGTGACAACGAAGTTCCAACTGAACAGCTCCCCTAAATGCATACAAACCCCAACTTGCCAAAAACGCGAAACGCGTCTTTCTCTCAAAATAAACCGAGATGGTCTCAACTTTTTCTTTAGGGTTAATTACTTAAAAATAATAAAATATATATGGGCGCGGAGTAGAAGTGTACAAACGGAGTTATAACTGCTTTATAAATTATAACTGCTGACCGCTACTTTTTTGAAAAAATTAAAATCTCCATAAAAACCAGCCCAACCCTAATTGAAAAGCTGTTTTAAAGTTGCTGGTTATAAACACAATAATTTCTAACTGGCGGTTATAAAAATAACCTCCTTCGCCTAGGCGGTTAGCAGTTGCGGTTGGTAAAATGTAATAACTGCCTAAGAGGTTAGCGGTTTTAGCCAATAACCGCAGGTTATAACCGTTTGTACATCTGTAACTACTAAGGCTTCTAAAAGTATTGTAGATAATATCTAATTTAGAAGTGTATATGTGGATGCAGACAATGACAAATTTGGGGCAGGCGGATATAAGCCATGCCCCCCAAATCCTAATTTTTAAAGATTTTTTATTTTTTATACTAAAACACGTGTTAAGGGGTTGACACCTAGCGATCCGTTAGTTTTTAGACAGAAAACTTGACTGAGGTACTAATTTGGTCTTTTTCAAAAACTGAAGTACCATCTGTGATATGAATTAAAACTCAGGTACCAAAAAATAAAATTTTCAAAACCCATGTACTAAAAACGTATTTAACCATTTTCTTTATTGGTTGAACCAAAATGTTTGGATTGCGTTAGATTGTCTACCAGTGTTTGTAGTTGTATCCATTTGCAATTGGACAAAGATTTTTTATTGTTATTTTTAATTGCTTTGGAAGAACTTTCTTCAACCCAATATCTAAAATTGTTACGGGTCTTTTTGTACATTTTTTTAAAAAATAAAAAATAAAAAATATTCAAAAGACAAAAGACAAAATTAGAAGAGTGAATTCATTTTTAATAAAATTTCTTCAAACTTTGTCATGACAATTAAAAAAAGCACATACTTTTTGGATACAAAAAGCTACATGACATTCTAATAAAACATCCAAACACAGGAGTTACCGGAACCACCCCCAAGTGTCTAGGAGTGATGGTCGGACTACCCTGTGTATGGGGGTGGCAAAGCATTTTTTATGGGTAGTCGAGCCACCCCAAATAACGGCAGGGGATGGCTTCAAGCACTAGATCAGCCAACCCTGAATTAGACATGGGTGGTTCGAAAACTACCCATTATATTTTTATTTTTTAACTTAGTTTAATTTAATTTTACTTTTTCTATTTTAGGTTTTTGAAGTACTTTATTTTTATTATTATTTTATTTTCGATTCTAGTTTTACTTTTTTGACAATTATATTCAATTTAAATCACCTTCCTAAACATATATCCTCAAATTTATTTTATTTTATCTAAACCATCAAAACAATCTTCAAATTTTTTATTTTTATTTTCGATATTTACAATTTTAAAAATAATACATAACCATTAAAAAAAAAAAAATGAACACCCAAACTAGCGCGAAATTTCTCATAATTCTCTCTTCCTCGCGGCACTACAAAACAAGAGAGGAGGCCAAAAAAAAAAAATCAAAGGGCTGAAACTGTCCTTTTAGAGCATTTCTAATATCTTCTATAAATTTTAACCAAATTTTACTTAAAACATCTACTTTTGTTATTTTAAACTGATAATTTTTTTGTTTAGATGAGGAACTCGTTCAAGACATGGTCATTTCGTGTATCCATTATTGTCAGGTAAACCTCGGACCTATGTAAAGCGCCATCTTCTTACGAATCGGGTAATACTTTGACTGACCCCAAAATTTTTTTTGCATTTAAAGGGATTCGAATCTTAGACATAATGAAACTACCATAAAGACTAAAATCTTTACCACTTGAGCCATCTTACACTAAATTCTTTAAATATTTTTTTAATTTTAAGTAAATATTAATTTTTTTTATTGATTTTAAGTAATCGTCCTAAAAATGAGAAGAGAAAAACAAAGTGAAAAGGGACACATTTTAAAAAATGATAAAAAAGAAAAAAAAAAAGAAAAAAAGAAAAACAGCTGACATAACATATTTGGAGGAAAGATTTTTCTTTAAAATTTGTCTTATTATAGAACTTAAAAGTCGGTTGAGAAGGAGGACTTTTTTGTCGGTTGAGTCATGAGCGCTGTCCGCTTGGACTCTTGGAGAAGCAAGAAACAAAATTGGGCCCCCCCGACTTGACTTGATTTACACCGGTCCCGCATGTCCGTTCAAGGCGCCGCCCCGTGCTGAGCGGGAAGTAGAGAGCGATACCTCCTTTTAAACAAACAACTCAAGATTCTTTAAGACTTGTTTGGTATACTTCCAAACGGACCAAACCCCAACCCCCCTCCCCCCGTCTTGTCGCTCCCTATTCAACCAACTTAGCGGCAAACAGGATAATTGGAGACGAGCTGATTAGTTATACGGAAGAGTATTTTTGTAATTTTATATTAGCTTACAAAAATACATTTATGTATAACTAACTGTTGCCAAACAGAGAGAGTACAACTTTTTTTTTTTTTCTTTTACTCAACCCTGTTGAGGATCATGTATATTGAAAAAAATTAGAGTAATGCTATTTCTTAAATTGTGTTTTCCAACCGTAGGTAAGGAGATATATTTTTAAAAATACACAATTTAAAAGAATAAATTACGATTTTAAAGGCTTAATCACAATTTTATCAAATACTTAATTGCATTTTTAAAAATTACACATTTTAAAATTGCAAATGGAAACGGACCCTTAATGTATTATTCGAAAGATAATTTTAGCTTTGGCTTTTGATCCGTAAAAGTATTACGATGTAACGGAAAGTTAAATATTGTTTTTGCATTTTTTTGGATTATTTTGTGTTTGAGTTATTTGATAATATTTTTTGTTTTTGAAAAGAAAAACAAGATTTTTAACAAATACAACCTAAATATTTGTTTGTTAGTTGTTGGGTAATTATACTTTCCACTAATCATACGTCTCCTAATTTTTATTTTGTCTGTCCTACTTTAATTTTGCTATCTCCTCTGTTTTCTCTTAACTAGCTAGTTGACCTACATACACAACGGATCCGGCTTACATGCATGGTGTTAAAAAAAACCGACCATATCTCCTGTAAAAGATTTAACGGTCCAGATTGAATTACTGTGTTGCAGGGGTGTTTGATCAGATGTAATGACTATGGAAGTTTGATCCAGGGGAGGCAACTTCATGGTTATGCAATCGATTAAGAAGAGAATATTGAGATGGGTGTGAACAAAAAAAATTCTGTTTTCGAAAATGTATACGATCGATCGAAGACGGGTAGACTGGGTAGTGTTAGGAAGTTGAAAGTTTTTTCAGCGAGATCGACAAAAAGGGATAAAATGTTTCCTTAAATACTTTAGTTCCCTTTTATTCCTTAAAATGGAGGTGCACGTACTGTTTCCCCCTTCCCTTGATACGGCGTGTGTGTGTTTTTCTTTGTTTTTAGTTGAATGAATAATTTGTATTGATGAACAAACTGTACAAACACTCCAGCACACAAAAGTGACCAATTATCAGAAACATCTCACCTGATCTCCTAGAATCTTCAATGGTAAATTCCAACCCTAGTTCTCTCTTGTTAACATGAATCTGCCTGCATGCATGCATGTAGATTTTTTAAAGGAGATATCCGTTTCTTTTTTTAACAGCACAACAACAAAGGAAGATAAAAAAAAAGGTAGAGGAGTATTAATTTGTAGTTGCATGTTAAGATGGTGGATGCAATGAGTAAAAAAATATTCATATAGCTGACCTAATTCACAACTGCATTGAAATCGGAAAATTAACCCAAATTCCTATCTAAGTAGCAGCTAGCGCTTAGATCGAATTCTCTTTTTCCGATCTAGTGCATACTCAAAACCAAAGGAAAATATGGGGCAGCTCGATCTTTTTCTTCTCCTTCCTCCCTCTTGTATCTTTTCTGATGATCATCTTCTCCCAGACCAAGCCTGTAATGGCTGTCTCACTAAACACCAATTCACGGTGGATTGTCAACGAAGGGGGCAACGTGTGAAGCTGTCGTGCGTGAATTGGGTGTCACATTTGGCGCCCGTGGTGGCTGAGGGTCTTAGCAAGCAGCCAATGGATGCAATCTCCAAGAGGATCGTGTCCATGGGATTCAATTGCGTTTGGCTCACATGGCCACTTTCATTGGCCACTAATCGCTCACTAGCTTCTCTTACTGTAAGACAGTCCTTTCAGAGTCTGGGTCTGTCTCAATACATTTCTAGCATCCAGGATAACAACCCTTCCATCGTTGATCTTTCCCTCATAAAGGCTTTCCAGGTAACATCCCTATGCTTTCTTCCAAACACACAGCCAAGGACATTTGCATGCATTTTTCCAGATTTCGTAAGCAAGGGATATAATATTCACAGGCAGTGAGGACCTAGAGGCCTGGGCCATGGCTCCCTAGCCTCCACTTTGTTTTTTTTCTTACTTTGACACTTCAAATTTTTTTTAACACAGTTTGACCGTTAATTTATAGTTTTATCCCTGTTCTCAGGCAGTAGTAGCTAACCTTGGGGCCAACAATTTGATGGTCATACTGGACAATCACATCAGCGAGCCCGGTTGGTGTTGCAGCGAAACTGACGGCAATGGTTTCTTTGGTGACAAGTATTTCAACCCGGACGTTTGGATCGACGGACTAACTCAAATGGCCACCATGTTTAAAGGTGTCTCGAATTTCGTCGGCATGAGCTTAAGGAATGAGCTCCGAGGCCCCAGACAGAACGTGAACGATTGGCACAGGTAGATAGATACTTACATGGATCGATGATCCCTTTTTTGTAAATCTTTGCTTGTTTTTTTTTTCTGGGGTTAATTAATTTTGCTTTTGTACATGAAATGACAAGATACATGCAGAAAGGAGCAGAAGCAGTGCACTCGGCGAACCCAGATGTTCTTGTGATTCTCTCAGGCCTGAGCTACGACACAGATCTGTCATTCCTCCGAAATCAGCCGCTTAGCCTCACATTCACAGGGAAGCTGGTATTTGAGGCGCACAGGTACGGATTCACAGATGACAAAACGTGGAGAAATGGCAACGCGAACGAAGCGTGTGGGATAGTTTTAGACATAATCATGAGGTCGGCAGGATTTTTGGTGGAGCAGGGGTGGCCATTGTTCTTCAGTGAGTTTGGGATGGACTTAAGAGGCAACAACACACTTCTCAACCGGTACATGAATTGCTTCTTGTCTTTGGCAGCTAACCTTGACTTTGATTGGGCGTTGTGGACTCTCGGGGGGAGTTATTATGTTAAACAAGGAGTCATTGGATTCAAGGAATACTATGGGCTACTTACCTGGAATTGGACTGACCCCCGAAATTCAAACTTTCTGCAGAGGATATCTGCCCTCCAATCTCCTTTTCAAGGTAATTAATGGTTTTCTATTTTCCATGTTTTCTAGAAGAAATTAACCCAAATCCTCGCAGCTATATCACATTGAATAATGTCAAAAACCATATATGTGTGTGTATATATATATATATCTTATAATTATTTTATAATGTCGATGTGGTAGTCTTAATTAATCTTTAGACTAGTCATTGTTTAAAAAACAGAAATTATATATACCATATATATTTATCACATAATACTGAACCACAACTAACCTTTTTATTTTAACAAAAACTGATTCAAGGATTGGTTGTGACTGTAACATTAGTATTGTGGGATAAAAATGTGTTTTTTTTAGCATTACTCACAAAAAAAAAATGTAAGGGTTGGTTGGGACTTGACATATAAACATTGTAAAATAGTTGTGAGATAAAAATATAGTTGTGAGATAAAAATATAGTTTTTAACATGAGAAATGCTAGAGCTTATTCTAGTGTCCTTCTAGGCTGACATGACACTATTTTTTTTTAATATAAACATGAGAAATAAATCAAGTAATTTTTTATTTTATTAAAAACATGGTATCATGTCAATATAAAAGGACTTCTGAAAAACACTAGAAGGAGATTTACCATTTCCCTTTTAGCATTACTTAATTTCAAATGTTTCCTTTTAGGCATGAGTACTTTTTTAGTGCCGCTGAGTGTACTACATTTTCTTACTATAAATTTCTTTACAAATTGATCATGTGATAGATTATAATTGGTGAAATGATTAAACAAATAATTTGACTTAACAATTTAATTAATTAGTGGCTAACTTATCAACCAAACACTCTTTAATTATTTCACCAGTTATAATCATTGTCACATTAATTTGTACGAAAATTATAATAAAAGTGGTAGAATCCCATACATTTTTCACCTAATTATGCCATATGAGGGAATATAGTAAATTAGAGTGACACATTTCATAATTGGGCTTTTGTGACTTGCAAGGGGTAGGGATATCAGAAAGCAACGAACACCAAGTAATTTTCCATCCATTAACGGGTCTTTGTGTCCTAAAAGAATCAATGCCTGAACCATTGCGGTTGGGTCCCTGCAACAGCTCTGAAGCCTGGAGCTACACAACCCATAAAAGTTTATTACTGAAGGGAACAAATCTCTGCTTGCAAGTGGATGGATTGGGGAAGGCAGCAAAACTTGGCAGTGATGATTACATCGGCTCTGGTTCACAATGGGAAACCATCTCAGATTCTAAGATGCATATCTCGTCGGAAGTTGGCAATGCTATCAGTTTTTGCCTAGATGTAGACTCTGACCGTACCATTGTGATGAATACTTGCAAATGCTTGAGCAAAGATACAACGTGTGATCCAGAGAGTCAGTGGTTCAAGCTTGTTAAAAAACAAGAAATCCTAGTTCCTAAAAATCCTTCAAGAATAGCTTATCCTGAACAAGCTTTGTTAGGAATTTAAGGAAAATTTTAAAATTTTAAATAGATAATTTAATTTATGAGAGTCGATTATCAGATAGTAATGAGTTTGGACTTTAGCAATTTATCTTATATTTTCAGTTAAATATTTTATTTATTAAGCATCATCGGAGAGATGATGTCTTTCGTGGCCTCTATTCGTGCCTTGTATCTTCCACGTGGATTCTTTTTGGGTTGGGCACCGGGTAGGAGCTGGGGCTTGGTCCTCATGGGCCTGCTGGAGCTTTGGCCCGAGTATAGGCCTTCTTCAAGTTGTTATCCATCACGCCCATCACCTGCGTGCCTTCAAGATTGGAATATGCTGGACCTATCATAGCATTCTTAATAACCTCATCAAAATAGTTTTTTAGTTATTTTGATGAGCCAATTTGATGAAAACACTAAAAAATCATTATCAGCAGCCTCACCATTTTAACCAAAAAGTTTTGATGAGTGAAATTACTTGCCAATTCTGATGAGTAATATTCACTTAGCATTCCTAGTAGCCTCACCAAAATAGTTTTTTAGCTATTTTGGTGAGTCAATTTGATGAAAATCCTGAAAAACCACTCCCAGCAGCCTTACCATTTTAACCAAAAAAATTTGATGACTGAAATTACTAACCAAATTAGATGAGGCATTTTCACTCAACAACCCACTCACCAAATTTTGTTTCACCTTTCTCTCTCACATGATTAGCACACTTTTTTCCTTTTTTCTCTCATTTTCTTCTCTCATCTCCAATCTTTCACACGATAATGTCCTTATTTCATGAATATGAATGATTTTTGTAAAAAGATTATATAAAGAAAAAATAAATAAATATGAAAAAATTGTTATTTAAATAGAATAGTGAATATTGACTAGTTAAAATGGTGAGGCTGCTGGGAGAATTTTAATAAAGTGGCTCACCAGAATAGAAAAAAGTAATTTTAGTTATTTTGGTGAGTAAAATTTGGTGAGGCTACTAGGAATACTATCAACTCACTCACCAATTTTGTTTTACCTTTCTCTCTCACATGATTAGCATACTTGTTTCCTTTTTTTTTTTTTTTTTTCTCATTTTCTTCTCTCATCTCTCATCTCTCTCACACGATAATGTCCTTATTTCATGGACATGAAGGATTTTTTGTAAAAAGATTAAATAGAGAAAGAATAAAGAAATATTAAAAAATATTATTTAAATGAAATTGTGATAGTAAATAGTTAAAATGGTGAGGCTGCTGGGAGAATTTTAAAAAATGGCTCACCAGAATAAAGAAAAGTAATTTTTAGCTACTTTGAAGAGTTAAATTTGATGAGACTACTAGAAATGCTAAAAAGACAAATAAAATGAAAGGAAAATATAAGGATTTTGAGCATGGGACAGTTACATGTTTTTTTTTTAAATAATATTAAAAGAGTTAAGAATAAATTTTATTAAAAAAAACATATGTTTTTAATATACTATTAAAAAAAAAAAGACACTTCTCACATGTTAAAAGATACAAGACAATTTTATAAATTGGATTCAAGAAAAATTATGTCCAAAGTTAGGGGTGACAATTCATGTTTGCGTGTTGGGCTTAGGTCGTATTGAAGAATGGATATTAGACCATATATGTCAACCCTAATAAACGAATTTAATTAAATGGGTCAGACCCCTCTCAACTCTAACTTGCTAATTTCGAGTTAGCTTCATAAGTCGTATAAAAATTGGTCAATCTTTAAATATCGCATGTCGGGTTCGGGTCTTGTCGAGGCATGTGTATAAAATTATATAAGTCAACCGTAATTCGATTAATTTAATTAAATGAATTAAACTTCTTAATTTTAACCTACTAATTTCATATTGAGTTTGTATTAAATTTTAAAAGTATATCTATCCGGAACAGAAATAGAAGACAAGCATATACAACCTGCAAAAGCAATGGCATGTGCATTGCATTGCAAGTCTGACAAAGCCGAAAGTTTTTAGGACAACTATCTCTTACTCCTAAAGAAAGATCAGGGTGTTAATAATGCCAAACTAGTGCAGTTTCTTCACCCCACTGGTTACTTGGCCGACCACGTAACTTGGCGTGTATGCAACGATAATGGGTCATTTTCACGCTCGATCGAGACATTAACATGACAGAATAGCGTCATGGCTGATCCATGGTTACGTACTAGCTATAGTAGTACGTACTAGCTATAGTAGGGATTGAAAATGAATTTTCCTGCTTCACAATTCTGCTATTTAGAGCATTCCTATCGGCTTCTTTTCTTTTCCCTTTCATTTTCCATAAATGTAGGGAATAAAATTACTTTTTACTTCTCTATCAAAAAAACACCCCACAGCAGCTTCCTTTCATTTTTTTCTATATTATTAAAATATTATTTTGTTACTTTTACTTTAATTAAAAGTAAGAAAAGAAAGAGATAAAGTAAGAGAGAGATTATATTTTTAGAATAAACAATTGAATGAGATGTGAACAGTGCTTTCACTTCTTAAGGAACAGATAATTGTAGGGAAGCTGCTGTGGGATGATTTTTTTGACTTTCTTAAAATTTTCCCTAAAATTCAAGGAACAGATCCCTTGTAGGGAAGCTGCTAGTAATGCTCTTAGAAATCTACCGTGCGTGAGACAAGGTTTACTACCATTCATTGATTAAATTTAGGAAAAATTACACGTATTCGATTCAAAATTACAACTAGATTACAACGTCTTCCAAAATTTGAAGGAGTTGCAATTGACTCTTCAAACCACTAAAATCTTTTACTTAGTCCCTGCAGTTAAGATTTTTTGTTAACTTAGACAGCAAACGCATCCCGTAACCCAAACGTGATATACGTACGTACATAACATGTTTATTATGCTATTATCATATGTATAAAAATACAATTTGCTACGTGAAGAATCGTCTTGCATCTGGATGAACTGGAGGGAATCAGGTTAGTGTTATTTAAGAAGTAAAATTGTCTATAAAAATGTGAAAGAACAATTTTACCCTTCAAATAAAACTAATTGGATCTTCTGGTCTCTAATTCATTTGAATTGGAGAGGATCCTTGTCCGATCTTTTTAATTTCAAATGAAATGGAGACGATCCAGTTAATGTATTTAAGATAGGTAAAATGATTAAAAAAATAAAATAACTATTTTACTCTTCTTAAATGAACTAACCGAAATGAAATCGAGAGGATTCGTTTCTATTATGCTATTGGTCTCCTCCAATGTTATTATTTTTACTTTTTGGATCACGTGTATCATACATGATTAGTTTTTCTTTGATCAATTTAATAAAATATCCCAACGGAGGGGTTAAGTGTAAATACTAGATAGTTTAGAAAACTTTACAATTTGTTCTACAAGGTGATTAACTGAATATATATAGCAGGTAATTGATGTCGGTACAAAGATGTTGGGAAAAAGATAATTTAGAAAACCTTTTTATTTATTTATTATTTATTATTTATTATTTTATTTTCTAAGTGCTTAGATATGCTCATCCTATAAGTAGGAGTATTCCGTTCTCTTCCTTTCCCAACACCTCCAGAGTCAAAAGCAAACTCAATAGTCTCAATATGGGGAGATTATGCTTCTTCTTCTTCCTCTCTATTCTATCTCTTCCGATCATCTTCCCGGCCGTCGCGGCTTTACCACTACACACCAGTTCACGGTGGATTGTGGACGAAGCCGGACAACGGGTGAAGCTCTCGTGCGTGAATTGGGTGACAAATCTCGAAGTCGTGGTGGTTGAGGGTCTCAGCAAGCAGCCCGTGGACACCATCTCCAAGAGGATTCTGTCCATGGGTTTCAATTGCGTTAGGCTCACTTGGCCTCTTTACTTGGTCACCAACGACTCGCTGGCTTCTCTCACTGTACGACAGTCGTTCCAGAGTCTTGGGCTGTCGGAAGCCATCGCCGGTTTCCAGGCCAATAACCCCTCCATCATTGATCTTTCCCTCATACAAGCATACCAGGTAACTCTGAAATACCTGTTCTTCTAATTTCCCAAATTTCTTTATTTATTTCCCCATAAAATATACAAAGAAAAAAAAGAATTTATGATCTTTTGGTTGTGATGTTTTTTACTTTTTTTAGAGGTCTCACGGAATCACGGATAAACATGGAAATTTTGTTGGGTTCTTCACGGGTTTGGTTTGATCTAAAGAATTGACTCAGCTCAGGCGTAGACGACTTTTTAGTAAAGTGTGACCAACAAAATACAGCCACGTTGCATTTCTGCTGTTTTTAATGTTTTTTTTTTTTTTACATGTGCTGTCTTTAATGTTTATTTGCCCCTTTAGTATAATATTGATATCCCTCTATTTTTTTATCCTGACTTTTTACGAATTTTTTGAAATTGTAGATTCTTGAATTATATTAATTTACGTCATTTCATACATCGAATGGTATAAAAAATGTTAATTATTAAAAATGTGACATGTTAACAATAGAAATTGAATATATTTTTATTATGCTCTTACAATTTATGTCATAGAAAGGCTTTAAGCAAAAAATGGTCTTTTGATTTAGTAAAAAAGAAGCGTTTCTTTAAAAGTGACAAAAAAGCATTTTGGGATGAGTTTTTTTTTTTTTTTTTGGTTGTTGCCTTAGTAACATGTCATATTTTTAATATGTAACATTTTTTACGTCGTTCGACATAAAAAATGGACTAAATTGACATAATTTGAACATCTAAAATTTCTTTGAAATTGTAGAAGATCTTAATCCGTATTTTTTATTTGATTTTATTTAAGCGTGAATAAATGATTTGGGCTACAGGCAAAGTTGTAGGAATTTTTTAAAATTAAATCTATTAAATTAACATATATCTTTAAATCATGTGATTTTACATGCATTTTTAATAGGACTAACAAAATATACTACATATGTTCTTAAAATATGCAATTCTCCCTAACAGTTGAAAAATATATATGAAAAATAATATATTTTAAAGACTATCAATTTAATAGGTTAAATTAGAAAAAATTATCGGAATCCAATTTTTACGAAAAATTAATACGCTAAGTTATTGACGATAAATTGATAATCACTATGATAATTATTAATTAGGGCCGTGGGCCGTGGTGATGGGCACTTCAACGATATTATATTCCAAACACTTTCTCTCTTTTTTCTTTTTCTCTCTTTTTTTTTTTTAATTTTTATTTTCTGGGCAAATATTATTTTCTAATCTCATATGCATTCGCTTCACACTTCAAATTTCAAAATACAATTAGATTAATATCTTGAACTTTCGTAGACAGTTATCTTTCTCTTTTTGTTTATATATTTTTATATTGACAAAATTTTAAATCTCAGGCGGTGGTCTCTAGCCTAGGGGCTAACAAGGTGATGGTGATATTGGACAATCACATAAGGAAGCCCGGTTGGTGTTGCAGCGGCTCGGATGGGAATGGGTTCTTTGGAGACCTGTATTTCAACCCAGACCTCTGGATTCAGGGACTAGCTCGGATGGCCGCCTTGTTTAATGGCGTGCCCAATGTGGTTGGCATGAGCTTGAGGAATGAGCTCCGAGGCCCTAGACAGAACGTGAAGGATTGGTACAGGTACATATATCAACCGATGTGATCAAATGGGGTTGAAATAGCATTATTCAATCTACATTCATGTCAATAGTTTATAGCTACATTGTACTATTGAGAATCTCTTGTTATTAGAAGGTTGTTCGATTTTTTTTTTTTTTTTTTTTTTTTTTTTTTTTTTATTGTGTGAGAAATTAGGGTTTCCTAAGAGAAGGGCTACGTGACTCACCTATTATGGGCAATGCAGGATCCACTTGTCAGGGGTAGGTAGGTGGTCCCGCAATCTCTCTTTTGGGTTGTCCTAATTTCTTGTCTCGGGCAGCCGAAGATATAGGATCTGCTTGCTCAGAGCAGGTGGATCTCGTAATCTCTCTATCTTAGGTTGTGTGAATTTTACAAAAATTCGAGTAGCGACCATCCTAATAACATAGGATCTTAATGCAATACAAATAGGCATTGGTAAGTATGTGGTTGATTCTAATTTCAGCTTGGTGAGTTAAATGAACTAGGTACATGCAGGGAGGAGCAGAAGCAGTGCATTCAGCAAACCCAGATGTTCTTGTCATTCTATCCGGCCTGGGCTACGACAAAGGCCTGTCATTCATCCGTAATCAACCAGTGAATCTCACTTTCACTGAAAAATTAGTATACGAGATGCACTGGTACGGGTTTTCAGACGAAAAGTCATGGGAGTCCGGCAACCCGAATCAAGTGTGTGGGAGAGTGGTAAACAACATGATGAGGCTGTCAGGATTCTTGTTGGAGCAGGGTTGGCCATTGATCGTGAGTGAGTTTGGGATGGACCTGAGAGGTAACAATGTGAATGACAACAGGTATATGAATTGCTTTCTGGCTTGGGCAGCCGAGCTTGACCTCGATTGGGCCATTTGGACACTTGCTGGGAGTTATTATTTGAGAGAGGGCATAGTTGGGTTAAACGAGTTCTATGGGGTGCTTGATCAGAATTGGTGTGAGACCAGAAATGCAAGCTTCTTGCAGAGGATCTCTGCTCTCCAATCTCCTTTTCAAGGTATAATGGTATTCTATGTTCCATCTTCTGTTTTCTTATTCAAATTCAAATCCTCATGGCTGTGACTTGCAGGGCCAGGCCTATCAGAAACTAATCTACACAAAGTAATTTTCCATCCATCCACGGGTCTCTGTGTCCTAAGAAAATCTTGGTTTGACCCATTAACATTGGGTCCCTGCACCAGTTCTGATTTCTGGAAATACACACCCCAAAAAACTTTGACAGTGAAGGGAACTTATTTCTGCTTACAAGCAGAAGGATTGGGAAAGCCAGCAAGACTAAGTATAATGTGCGCCGACCCTAATTCAAAGTGGGAAGCCATATCAGATTCTAAGATGCATCTCTCATCCAAGGTTGGGAAAGATTCTGTCTGCCTGGATGTCGACTCCAACAATATCGTTGTCACAAATACTTGTAAATGTTTGAGCAGAGATAACATGTGCGACCCAGGAAGCCAGTGGTTCAAGCTTGTTGACAGTACAAGAAGTCCAAGTTCTGCAGTGTTCTTAGGATAAGCTCGATCTTGGCCTGTCCAGGATTTTATTGTGCTAAGGAATAATTTCAAATCATTATCTAGAAACTCATCATCTTCATAATCCCTTCGCCCCGAAATGACCTTGCGAAATCCCAATTCATTTGGGCCTTTCGATACAATCAAATAGAAGGCCCCAAGGTCGCCATATCCTAGGAACCCAAACTAAACTATGTGATAGAATAAATAAAAAAAGGTTTTTATTTGGTTGAAGAAGCTCAGATCAGTTACTGGAGCTGATTGCTTGTGCTGTTAGTTTCTTGAAGTTGACTATTAGGCTCATAATAGGGCTGGCAATCACCAAACTGGAGCAAGCTATTCGATTCAATTAATTCCATGATAATAATGGAGTGGTCTAAAGCTGAGAAAACAAAGAAAAAGAATTGACTATTTCATCTCCAAGATACTGACCTTACAACCTGAAGTATAATTTTTAATAAGTTAAAGCATGTCCACAAGATCAGGACTCTCAGGTTGATTGATTTTCAGCTTAAGTAAGCCAAAGATAATAGAAGAGTTTGAAATTGAGTACTAGGCCCACAGAAATTTCATCCAAATCACCTAACTTAAACTACATGATGAGATTTGAAGCAATGAGGGTAAAAGAAATTCATTCAAGTTGCACATGAAGTTGAACCAGAGATCTCATTCTTCCATTGCATCTCTTCCTTCAATCACTTCCACCACCTCTTTCAATGGCGTTACCTTTGTGAATAGAACCTCTGCAACCATGAAAAATCAATGGTACCATACTGTTAATATCCCAAGGATGTATCAATTTGCATGTAAAATACAGAGACTATTTATGGCCTCGCCTAATGCATCTCCACTAAAGAAAATTGAATATAAACAGAGTGAAAACTATATACTAGGACTCGGGGAACAAATTGGCAATCTTTGTAAACAAAATTGAATATAAACAGAGTGAAAACTATATACTAGGACTCGGGGAACAAATTGGCAATCTTTGAAACAATTAGTTACACTTGCCATGGTTGCAAACCATTCTCTCATCTTGTCCATCAAAGTAAAAGTATCTGAAATCAAATAATTATGTAACTGAAGACACCAAAGTGTCATAATCTTCTGGCGGTTTTAAGAAAATGCTCAGTTAATTGGACTGAAATACATTTGCTCCATTACTAAAAGGGGAAATAAAGAGAAAACAAATGCAAATGAAGTGGAAGAGGCATTTCATTTCATTATCCTCCATTTCACGCAAGATAAGTTGGAAACAAAATTAACCCTGCCCTCTTTAAAGCGTTAAGAAAATTATAGTGGCCCCAAAAGAAACTTTAAAAACTTTCCTCCACTCAAGCAAGGAAAATTCGACATTTTCCCTTCTCTCCTTTAACATAACTAAACAAAGCGTAAATAACTAATAGTTGATATTTTCCCTAACCAATTAAAATTTTAAACTATTCAAAGTTACCATATATCGTTCAACAATATATAAGAGCATAAACTGAAAGTCATTTAACTTCTACAAGGCAAATGATAGGTAGCAACGGTTAGGATAGAACAACTAACCTGTCTTCTTGGGAAATGAAAATCCTTGGGAACGGAAATAGGTGCGAGGATTTGGCATGTGGTGGTTTCTCAAGTACTCTTTGTGCCCCTAGACCAGCGAGCATAATTAAAATGAGTTACCGGTGCAGGCCAAAATTTAAGAGATGAAAAAAAAATGCACACAAAAAGAAATTTGTCCTTTAATGGTATGAATTGAAGAACCACAAACCTTAGTTATTACACAAATATCTACATTGCTTCCACTTCCCAAGTCATTGAAAATACCAGAGCAAATTGCCTCGCACACCAAATTTATTCCTTCTGCCCTCTGCAGAAAAGTTAATTAGAAAATCATTAACCATGGAACACACAAATATATCATCTCCCAGTAACAAATGAACAGCACCTGGTTCTCAGAACTATGAGCTTCATTTCTTAAAGCAAAACTACAACCGAATTAGAAGGATATTTCCCAAAGTAGACTAAGTCAAGTAGTTTGATTTGGTGATGACAAAAAAGAAAAAGAAAAAATAATTCTTCCACCTAACTCTGCAGAGAGTTAGATAGAGTAAAGTTCAAGTTAATAGCACCTCCAATCATATAGTAGAGAGTAGCTTACCGTCAGCCCTTCACGGTACTTTGATTCAAAAACAGCCATTGCAGCAAGGGAACCAGAACCCATTGTTGCAAATGGCAAACTGTCTGTCGATCCATGAGGGTAGATCTGTCCAATGAAATCAATTCAAGAACTGAAAGTCAGTATCATGTAACAAGAAAAAAATATAAGTTCAGGTGTTCGTAAATGGAACCCAACTCATAGTGTGCAAATGTGGACCAGTAGTATCAACGCCACCAAGCACCAAAGCAGCTTGAACATAACCTTGGTATCTGAACAAGTAACCAAGCAGTAAGGCCTCATTTAAGTCATCATCATCGACTAACACTAACACGTAGAGTAACATTGCAAGGGACAAAATTGACAGAAAATGAGCTTACTTGAAAAGGTGAGATTTCAAAAGTGTTAGAGCTGTGACGACCCTCGATTCTCGACCAGTGTGATACCGATGCAGCTGCAGTTGTGAATTGACCATGCCTATAAAGACCACCATCATGCAAAAAGAATATTAAATAACTATAAAAATTGAAAAGACGTAGTTGGATATGAGTTAGTAGTAGAAGCATCATAAACAACTACATGACGGATTTTCTTAAGGAACACTACTAAAAAAATACCTGTTACAGCCTCTGTATCAGCAGCAGTTCCTGCTCCACAGCAATAAATATTAGGTGCCATGTAATGAATTTTCTCACAGTTCTTATCACAAACTATGGGTCCTTCGGTGGTTCGTGTCTGCCCCTAGAATAACACCATCCTGAGGATAAATTGAGAAAATTATATTAAAAGCTGAAAGGAACTTGAACTCCACAGGAAATACGGGTAATTCCAAAAAGAAAAAAAATTCAAGGACCAGTATAAAAGTCATACAAATAATTTCACCGCAAAAGAATACTAGTTAAAAATAGGCACAATTACACTCCCTATTAAAGTATTGATTAAATGATTAAATTTACTTCTTTATATTAGCTTAAGCGTTTGGTACAAATGGTGATTTAACATGGTATCAGAACCAAAAGTCAAGAGTTCAAATTGTAACCGGGATAACAGAATTGGGAATCAGTGCTAAAGTTCATTAGTGCATCGGAGGCTTGCAAACAAATTCATAAAATGTAGTTTCAAAAGAATCAAAGATCCAAGCATACTAATGAACTCACTAGGAAATGCGAAATGGGAGCATATAATGCAGCATTTGAAAATCTACACAGTATCCACATTTGCGCATAGGTGTTATTTAATCAATTGCGGTTTCTAGTCTGTAACCCATATGAGCATATAAGGCCCGCATCAATTATAGCTTAAAAGTTAAAACCACAACCAATGTATCGCATAAATTTTGATAATTCTTATGTTCCTTCCTAATACTAGCGTGCATCTAGAATTGGTACGGCAATAAACAAATTGATTTCTGAAAAGCCAAATACTATTTGTGTTTGGGTTTGGAAAAGAATATTTATTCTTTTCGGATTTTTTCTAAAACTCGCCCACCCGCAAAAAAACCTGGATTTTGACCCGAATTCTATTCCAATTCAAAGCTGACAATCTGATTAATAACTGGGACCCACGCGCAGGACAAATTGTCTAAAAAATGCATAGGTCCCACATTTAAATAATAAAATAATACAAATTTCAATCAACAAAAAAAAATTAAAAAAAAAAAGCAATTGGTGGCTGCCGGCAGCCACCCCTGGGGGTGGCCGCGCGGTCACCCTTGACTCTTGGGGGTGGCCTTGCGGCCTCCCTCAACCACTGTGGGGTGGCAGCGCACCACCCCCGGTCACCTTTCGGGGTGGCTGCCGGTGACAGGGGGTGGCGTGCGGCCACCCCCAAACCGGCGGCCACCCCTTTCATCCATTTTTTTTTTAAAAAAATTATTTATTTATTTTTTAATTAAATAACCAATATATAATAAATTATTATTATTTAAATTATTATTTCACACAACATTTCATAATACCAATTATTATACACAACTTTTTAAACTTCCAATCATTCCTTACCATTAAAAAATAATATTTTTTTACCTCAAAATTTGTAAATAGAATTAGAATTCAATTTTAATTTCAAAAATTCAATACCCAATCACACCGGCTTGCCAACGATACACATATACCTGAAAAATTAGACCGACGATATTTGTTCCGGTCTTGCGAAAAGAAGGCAGCAGAACGCCTTTCTTAGAAAGCATATCAGTCCGTCTGCACAAATCGAAACTAAATCCACCCTTAGGAGGAACGTCCACAGCTGCCTGAGACATCTTCAATTCCACAAACGAACCTACTCATCCAAGAGAGATAAACCGCTGATAGGAATTAATACACAGTAAAATACCAAAGCTAGGGTTTAAGCACAAACGTAATATAATTAACTGAAAAGGAAATGAGTATTTTTTTAAAAAGAAAAAGAAAAAGAAAAAAGAAAGAAACGAAAATCAAACAGATAGAGCCCTAATTTCACGCTTTCGACGCTCAACTAGGAATTAGAAATCAGGTACACTTAACGGTGCTTTTGGTTGCTCAGAAACCGAACAAGCAAAAGAAATTGTGATGAAGAACGCAATTTTTTTCTTTCTTTCTTGTGCTTTCTTTTTTCTCTGCGATCAAACAATCGGAGAAGTTTGCAGAATTTGAATGCTGTATTAAAAGTGTTGAGGAAATAATCACAAGGAATTGGCGAGTACCCGAGAGATCGATGCGTAGAGCAGGTGAAAGTTACAACTAGAACCAGAAACTACAACCTCAAAAAGAGGCACAATCCCAGAAAAGAAAACAACAAAACCACTTGGCAAATCAAAGCCAGAAAAACACAGAACTAGCGTTTAACACCAGAAACCAACCCCTTCCAAAAAGAAAAAAACGGAACTACTTAGAGGGAAACTTTACTAGCAGTCACACTTTAACCTCCTATCTAATCTTTGACAGAATCCCTTCTTTAGATTTGGGGGATCGGCCATGGAGCACAGAATTCCAATGTAACCACAGGTTGTAGATTGCTGAAGCAAAGCATAATCTTCTGGTAGTAGCTTGCAAGTTCTTACCTTTCATATTCTGCAAACTCCAATGAACAATTGTGTTCTAGTTTAACGGAGGATCAGCCAGCCCACAATCTGACATCAAAGATTGCCAGATTCTCCTACTCAAGCCACATTCAAAGAACAAATGTTATCTATTCTCCTGCCTTGCACGGCAGAAGAGACACACACTGTCTCCACTATAGCCCCATTTGCACATATGCTCCCTAGTCACGATAGCATCATTAAATGCAAGCCAGAGAAAGAAAACATGTCTAGGGATAGCACCAAAAAACCAAATAACATCATGCCATTCCACACCGGTTTCTTCTCCCTAAGCTTTTCCCAAGTATCAGCACTTGAGAACACACCACTTTTTGAATCCCAAACCATTTGATCAGCCTCTCCAATCTCAATATCAAGCAACTTACTTTGGATCTCTACAATGGCCTCTAATCCAGCATGGGGCCAAAACCAATCTCCTCTTCTAATAATAGAAGAGAGCTTAGGACCGATGGAGGGACTTGCATCATATACTACTCTATGCTCATAGATATCTATCAAGCAACCCGCTGGATGCCAAATGTCATGCCATAGGAATATGCTACTATCATCTCGAACCTTGAATTTGAGGAACTGTTAGCAACATTCCAAAGATTTAGGAGCTTTTTCCAACTCCAAGGGCAGTTATAGGGAATGAACACCTCCCAAAAACTTCGCCCTTTTAATCTATTATGATGAATCCAAGCTACCCAAAGTGAGCCTGCCCAATAAAAGAGATTCCAAGTGTGATTGAGCATGGAAACAATGTTCCAAACAACCAACTGTTTAATCCCGAGGCCACCCTCCTTCTTAGGCACACAAATACTCTCCTAAGCAACTTTAGCACGAGTCTTCTCATCATTTCCATTCCACAAACACCTATTGAATTTTTGCTCCAAAAGCCGAATTATCTTCTTAGGAAGAATAAATATCATTGTCCAAAAGGCCTGAAGGCTAAACAGGATCGAGGTAATAAGCTATAATCTTCCAGCAAAGGAAAGATGTTTAGCCAACCAAGAATCCATCATTGCTGCCATCCGGCAAAGTAAGCAATCACAATTCACAACAGAAAGGCTTTTTGTAATTAAGGGCTTTCCCAAATATCTAGCTGGAAGAGACCCCCCTGCATCTCCAAAAAATCCAGTACCTCCAAGTAATGCTCAATTTTACTGATGTGACACTACCATTTAGCCATTAGACTTATTTATTTATTGTTTTAATAAGGGCTCTCATTAGTAAAGTGAGATAAAAGTGTTGTTTCTAATATGTTTTAATGTGTTTTGCTGACTGTTTTTGTTTTTGTGTTTTAACAGTGGTTTGTCTTGTTTGTTGATGTATTTGTCTTAAGAACTGAACAAAAGGCAAAAAATACCAACAAATCTTCTACTCGTGATATCAGCAATACCTATAAGCCATCAAAGACGTAATGAATAAGTATGTGTAACAGGATTCTATTAAGTGCCTCACGACGTACACCTTTGGGTCTAACCATGCTTTAATTTCGACATGAGTCACATGACTTTAGGGCCGTTGAAGAGGAGGAACAAATTTCTGTTACAAAAGTCTCGACAACAAGATTAAACCATATAGTTAGAAGGAGACTGTTACCCCCAAACACAACAATAACAGAAAAACAAAGCAAACAATGGAAACAGAACAATAATGTGTTTCTGTGTCCTAAAAGAATCAATGCCTGAACTATTGAGTTTGGGTCCCTGCAATAGCTCTGAAGCCTGGAGCTACACAGCCCAGAAAAGTTTATCACTGAAGGGAACAAATTTCTGCTTGCAAGTAGATGGATTGGGGAAGCTAGCAAAACTTGGCAGTGATGATTGCACCGGCTCTGGTTCACAATGGGAAACCATCTCAGATTCTAAGATGCATCTCTCGTCGGAAGTTGGCAATGCTACT
Source organism: Alnus glutinosa (assembly GCF_958979055.1). NCBI lineage: Eukaryota > Viridiplantae > Streptophyta > Magnoliopsida > Fagales > Betulaceae > Alnus > Alnus glutinosa. The sequence goes on along the minus strand of NC_084886.1, from coordinate 2,728,051 downwards.
AGTTTTTGCCTAGATGTTGACTCCGGTTGCATCATTGTGACGAATATTTGCAAATGCTTGAGCAAAGATACAACGTGTGATTCAGAGAGTCAGTGGTTCAAGCTTGTCAAAAGCACAAGAAATCTCAGTTCCTAAAAATCCTTCAAGAATAGCTTATCTTGAACGAGCTCTGTTAGGAATTTAAGGAAAATTTTAAAATATTAAATAGATAATTTAATTTATGAGAGCCGATTATCAGATAGTAATGAGTTTGGAGTTTAGCAATTTATCTTATATTTTGAGTTAAATATTTTATTTATTAAGCATCATCTGAGAGATGATGTCTTTCGTGGCCTCTATTCGTGCCTTGTATCTTCCACGTGGATTCTTTTTGGGTTGGGCACCGGGCAGGAGCTGGGCTTGGTCCTCATGGGCCTGCTGGAGCTTTGGCCCGAGTGTAGGCCTTCTTCAAGTTGTTATCCATCACGCCAATCACCTGCGTGCCTTCAATTCCTTGACGTGGGCTTATATGCTGTTGTGCCAAGGTTTAGAAGGTCATATTTTAAAGGCCCAGGAAAAGCAGAGCAGTTAAAATGAAGAGGGAAATTAAAGAGAAAGAGGGAAGTAGTGTCAAGATTGGAATATGCTCGACCTATAAAAAGACAAATAAAATGAAAGGAAAATATAAGGATTTTGAGCATGGGACAATTACATTTTTTTAAAAAAAAAAAAAAAAAATATTAAAAGAGTTAAGAATAAATTTTATTAAAAAAACATATTTTTTTAATATACTATTAAAAAAAAGGCACTTCTCACATGTTAAGAGATACAAGACAATTTTATAAACCGAATTCAAGAAAAATTATGTCCAAGGTTAGGGATGATAATTCATATTTGCGTGTTGGGCTTAGGTTGTATCGAAGCATGGATATTAAACTATATATGTCAACCCTAATAAACATATTTAATTAAATGGATCAGACCTCTCTCAACTCTAACTCGCTAATTTCGTATTAGCTTCATAAGTCGTATGTATAGAAAATTGTCAATCTTAAATATTGCGTGTCGGTTCGAGTTGTATCGAGGCATGTGTATAAAATTATATAAGTCAACTGTAACTCGATCAATTTAATTAAATGAGTTAGACTTCTTAATTTCAACTCATTAATTTTATATTTGGTAAATTTCACAAATATATCTATTCAGAACAGAAATAGAAGACAATTAAAGCAATGGTATGTTCATTGCCTTGCAAGTCTGACAAAGCCGAAATGGCAAATCAGTTTCTCTGTTTCTTCACCCCACCGGTTGCTTGGCTGACCACATAACTTGGCGTGTTAATTTGCAACGATAATGGGTCATTTTCACGCTCGATCGAGAGAAAGTTAACAATTAACATGTAGAACAGCGTCATGGCTGATGCATGGTTACGTACAAGTCGTACTTATATGGTTCTTTGCAGGAGGAATATATTGTGCCTTGTGTTTTGGTGTGCTCTAGGGATTGAAAATGAATTTTCCTGCTTCACAATTCTGCTATTTAACGCTTCAAATTAGAAATCTACCATGCGTGAGACAAGCTTTACTACCATTCATTGATTAAATTTAGGAAAAATTACATATATTCCATTCAAAATTACACCTAGATTACAATGTCTTCCTACATTTGTAAAAGTTGCAACTGACTCTTTAAACTACCAAAGTCTTTTACTTAATTAGCCTCTTGCCGTTAAGATTTTTTGTTAACTTGGATAGCAAGAGTATCACGTAAACCACACGTGATATACGTACGTACATAACATGTTTATTATGCTATTATCATATGTATAAAAATACAATTTGCTACGAGAATAATCGTCTTGCATTTGGATGAACCGGAGGGGACCTAGTTAGTGTTATTTGAGAAACAAAATTGTCCATAAAAATGTGAAAGAACAATTTTTCTCTTCAAATAAAACTAACTGGATCTTCTGGTCTCTAATTCATTTGAAATGGAGAAGATTGGACAAGGATCCTCTCCGGTTAGTGTATTTAAGATGGGTAAAATGATTAAAAAAATAAAATGACTATTTTACCCCTCCTAAATGAACTAACCGGCTCATTTCAATTTCATTTGAAATGGAGAGGATTCATTTCATTATGCCATTGGTCTCCTCCAATGTTTTTATTTTTACTTTTTGTATCTTAATGCAAAGATATTATTGTCATTTTGGATCACGTGTATCGCACATGATTAATTTTTCTTTGATTAATTTAATAAAAAATCCTAACAGAGGGGTTAAGTTTAAGTATTAGATAGTTTGGAAAAACTTTACAATTTGTTTTTTTTTTTTTACTAGTCCATATAAAAGGAGGAGGGGGATTCAAACTAGTGACCTCCGTTTCATGAACAAACATTGTAATTTGGTTGAAAGATTGAGAGAGACGTAAGTATAGTTTCCCTTAAAATCAATTAACTTAAAGAAAAATGTTAGAAACTACACTTTTATTACATCGGATGTGATTAAGAGAAAAAAACATTCCAGAATCAAACAATAGTGTCAGGAAAACAAAGTGAAATAAAAATAAGATAAAAATATAGAAGAAAAAAAATTAATGGCTTTCACCCCTTTAAATGATCTACCTTTTAAGAGTAAATATATATATGTTTGTTCCCACGAGATGCCCGACTTCTTTATAAGGGAAATATATAATTGAATTAAACGCCACTTAAGTGAAAAACCTTAATTCAAAGAAATACTCACATGACAAGTACACCTTTTGCAGGTTAATCGGAGCTCTCTACAAGTTGATTAACTGAGTAGGTAATTGATGTCGGGACAAAGATGGTGGGGAAAAGATAATTTAGAAAACCTTATTTATTTATTATTTATTATTTTATTTTCTAAGTGCTTAGATATGCCCATCATATAAGTAAGAGTATTCAGTTCTCCTGCTTCCCCAACACCTCCAGAGTCAAAAGCAAACTCAATATGGGGAGGTTATGCTTCTTCTTCTTCTTCCTCTCTATAATTCTATCTCTTCCGATCATCTTCCCGGCCGTCGCGGCTTTACCACTACACACCAGTTCACGGTGGATTGTGGACGAAGCCGGGCAACGGGTGAAGCTGGCGTGCGTGAATTGGGTGACACATCTCGAAGCCGTGGTGGTTGAGGGTCTCAGCAAGCAGCCCGTGGACACCATCTCCAAGAGGATTCTGTCCATGGGTTTCAATTGCGTTAGGCTCACTTGGCCTCTTTACTTGGTCACCAACGACTCGCTGGCTTCTCTCACTGTACGACAGTCATTCCAGAGTCTTGGGCTGTCGGAAGCCATCGCCGGTTTCCAGGCCAACAACCCCTCCATCATTGATCTTTCCCTCATACAAGCATACCAGGTAACTCGATCTGAAATACCTGTTCTTCTAATTTCCCAAATTTCTTTGTTTATTTCCCCATAAAATATACAAAGAAAAAAAAGAATTTATGATCGAAGTGGACATCCTTATCTTTTGGTTGTGATGCTTTTTTACTTTTTTTAGAGGTCTCAACGGACAAACATGGGAATTTTGTTGGCCTCTTAAAAATGCTAACTATTATTATAAATGTGACATGTAAACAATAAAAATTGAATATATTTTTATTAGGTTCTTATATTTTACGTTATAGAAAGGCTTTGAGCAAAAAATTGTCTCTTGGTTTAGTAAAAAAAAAAATGTTTCTTCAAAAGTGAATAAAAAGCATTTTGGGATGATTTTTTTTTTTTTTTTTTTGGTTATTGCCTTAGTAACATGTCATATTTTTAATATGTAACATTTTTTATGTCATTCGACATAAAAAACAGACTAAATTGACATAATTTAAAAATCTAAAATTTCTTTGAAATTGTAAAGCATCTTAATCCGTATTTTTTTATTTGATTTTATTTAAGCGTGAATAAATGATTTGGGCTACTGGCAAAGTTGTAGGAATTTTTTTTAAATTAAATCTATTAAATTAACATATATCTTTAAATCATGTGATTTTACATGTATTTTTAATAGGACTAACAAAATATACTACATTTGTTCTTAAAATATGCAATTCTCCCTAACAGTTGAAAATATATATATGAAAAATAATATATTTTAAAGACTATCAATTTAATAGGTTAAATTAGAAGAAATTATCGGAATCCAATTTTTACGAAAAATAAATACGCTAAGTTATTGACGATAAATTGATAATCACTATGATAATTATTAATTAGGGCCGTGGGCCGTGGTGATGGGCATTTCAACGATATTATATTCCAAACACTTTTATTCGCTTCACGCCTCGAAATACAATTAGATTAATATCTTGAACTTTCGTAGACAGTTATCTTTCTCTTTTTGTTTATATATTTTTTTATATTGACAAAATTTTAAATCTCAGGCGGTGGTCTCTAGCCTGGGGGCTAACAAGGTGATGGTGATATTGGACAATCACATAAGCAAGCCCGGTTGGTGTTGCAGCGGCTCGGATGGGAATGGGTTCTTTGGCGACCTGTATTTCAACCCGGACCTCTGGATTCAGGGACTGGCTCGGATGGCCACCTTGTTTAATGGCGTGCCCAATGTAGTTGGCATGAGCTTGAGGAATGAGCTCCGAGGCCCTAGACAGAACGTGAAGGATTGGTACAGGTACATATATCAGCTGATGTGATCAATGGGTGTGAAATAACATTATTCAATCTTACATTCACGTCAATAGTTTATAGCTACATTGTACGATTGAGAATCTCTTTTTATTAGGAGGTTGTTCGATTTTTTGTGAGAAATTAGGGTTTCCTAAGAGAGGGGTTACGAGACTCACATATCTTGGGCAATGCAGGATCCACTTGTCAGGGGTAGGTAGGTGGTCCCGCAATCTCTCTTTTAGGTTGTCCTAATTTCTTGTCTTGGGCAGTCGAAGATATAGGATATGCTTGCTCAGAGCAGGTGGATCCCACAATCTCTCTATCTTAGGTTGCGTGAATTTTACAAAAATTCGAGTAGCAACCATCCAAATAACAGAGGATCTTAATGCAGTACAAATATGCATTGGTAAGTACGTGGTTGATTCTAATTTCAGTTTGGTGAGTTAAATGAAATAGGTACATGGAGAGAGGAGCAGAAGCGGTGCATTCAGCAAACCCAGATGTTCTTGTCATTCTATCTGGCCTGGGCTACGACAAAGACCTGTCATTCATCCGTAATCAACCAGTGAATCTCACTTTCACTGAAAAATTAGTATACGAGATGCACTGGTACGGGTTTTCAGACGGAAAGTCATGGGAGTCTGGCAACCCGAATCAAGTGTGTGGGAGAGTGGTAAACAACATGATGAGACTGTCAGGATTCTTATTGGAGCAGGGTTGGCCATTGATCGTGAGCGAGTTTGGGATGGACCTAAGAGGTAACAATGTGAATGACAACAGGTATATGAATTGCTTTCTGGCTTGGGCAGCCGAGCTTGACCTCGATTGGGCCATTTGGACACTTGTTGGGAGTTATTATTTGAGAGAGGGCATAGTTGGGTTAAACGAGTTCTATGGGGTGCTTGATTGGAATTGGTGCGAGACCAGAGATGCAAGCTTCTTGCAGAGGATCTCTGCTCTCCAATCTCCTTTTCAAGGTATAATGGTATTCTATTTTCCATCATCTGTTTTCTTCTTCAAATTCAAATCCTCATGGTTGTGACTTGCAGGGCCAGGCCTATCAGAAACTAGTCTACACAAAGTGATTTTCCATCCATCCACGGGTCTCTGTGTCCTAAGAAAATCTATGCTTGACCCACTAACATTGGGTCCCTGCGCCAGTTCTGATTCCTGGAAATACACACCCCAGAAAATTTTATTAGTGAGGGGAACTTATTTCTGTTTAAAAGTAGAAGGATTGGGAAAGCCAGCAAGACTAAATATAATTTGCTCCGACCCTAATTCAAAGTGGGAAGCCATCTCAGATTCTAAGATGCATCTCTCATCCAAGGTTGGGAATGATTCTGCCTGCCTGGATGTTGACTCCAACAATATCATTGTCACAAATACTTGCAAATGTTTGAGCAGAGATAACATGTGCGACCCAGGAAGCCAGTGGTTCAAGCTTGTTGACAGTACGAGAAGTCCAAGTTCTGCAGAGTCCTTAAGATAAGCTTGATCTTGGTCTGGCAAGGATTTTGTTGTACTCAAGGAAGAATTTCAAACATTCTCTTGAAACTCATCCTCTTCATAATCCCTTTGCCCCGAAATGATCTTGCGAAATCCCAATTCATTTGGGCCTTTCGATACAATCAAATAGAAGGCCCCAAGGTCGCCATATCCTAGGAACCCAAACTAAACTATGTGATAGCATAAATAAAAAAAGTTGTTATTTGGTTGAAGAAGCTCAGATCAGTTACTGGAGCTGATTGCATGTGCTGTTAGTTTCTTGAAGTTGATTATTGGGCTCATAATAGGGCTGGCAATCACCAAACTGGAGCAAGTTATTCGATTCAATTAATTCCATGATAATAATGGAGTGGTCTAAAGCTGAGAAAACAAAGAAAAAGAATTGACTATTTCATCTCCAAAATACTCACCTTACAACCTGAAGTATATAATTTTTAATAAGTTAAAGCATGTCCACAAGATCAGGACTCTCAGGTTGATTGATTTCCAGCTTAAGTAAGCCAAAGATAATAGAAGAGTTTGAAATTGACTATTAGGCCCACAGAAATTTCATCCAAATCACCTGACTTAAACTACATGATGAGATTTAAAGCAATGAGTGTAAAACAAATTCATTCAAGTTGCACATGCAGTTGAACCAGAGATCTCATTCTTCCATTGCATCTCCTCCTTCAATCACTTCCACCACCTCTTTCAATGGTGTAACCTTTGTGAATAGAACCTCTGCAACCATGAAAAATCAATGGTACCATACTGTTAATATCCCAAGGAGGCATCAATTTGCATGTAAAATACAGAGACCATTTATGGCCTCGCCAAATGCATCTCCACTAAAGAAAATTGAATATAATCCGAGTGAAAACTATATGCTAGATGTCAAAGCTGTATTATTTTATTCATCCAAAAAAAAGAAAACTATATACTAGGACGCAGGGAACAAATTGGTAATCTTTGAAACAATTAGTTACACTTGCCATGGTTGCAAACCATTCTCTCATCTTGTCTATCAATGTAAAATTATCTGAAATCAAATAATTATGTAACTAAAGACATCAGAGTGTCATAATCTTCTGGCAGTTTTAAGAAAAGGCTCAGTTAATTGGACTGAAATACATTTGCTTCATTATTAAAAGGGGAAATAAAGAGAAAACAAATGCAAATGAAGTGGAAGAGGCATTTCATTTAATTATATATCCTCCATTTCACACAAGATAAGTTGGAAACAAAATTAACCCTACCCTCTTTAAAGCGGTTGAATCTTTTTCTAATTGTTAAATTCAACTTGTTTTAAAATCCTTTCCTTCAAAGCCAATCTATATTCTAAGGAAGTGGGCCCAGAAGAAACTTTAAAAACATTCCTCCACTCAAGCAAGGAAAATTTGACATTTCCACTTCTCTTCTTTAACATAACTAAACAACGCGTAAATAACTAATAGTTGATATTTTCCCTAACCAATTAAAATTTTAAACTATTCAAAGTTAGCATATATCGTTCAACAGTATATATATAAGAGCATAAACTAAAAGTCATTTAACTTCTACAAGGCAAATGATAGGTAGCAACGGTTAGGATAGAACTACTAACCTGTCTTCTTGGGAAATGAAAATCCTTGGGAACGGAAATAGGTGCGAGGATTTGGCATGTGGTGGTTTCTCAAGTACTCTTTGTGCCCCTAGACCAGCAAGCATAATTAAAATGAGTTACCGATGCAGGCCAAAATTTAAGAGATGAAAAAAAAAATGCATACAAAAAGAAATTTGTCCTTTAATGGTATGAATTGAAGAACCACAAACCTTAGTTATTACACAAATATCTACATTGCTTCCACTTCCCAAGTCATTGAAAATACCAGAGCAAATTGCCTCACACACCAAATTTATTCCTTCTGCCCTCTGCAGAAAAGTTAATTAGAAAATCATTAACCATGGAACACACAAATATATCATCTCCCAGTAACAAATGAACAACACCTGGTTCTCAGAACTATGAACTTCATTTCTTAAAGCAAAACTACAACCGAATTAGAAGGATATCTCCCAAAGTAGACTAAGTCATGTAGTTTGATTTGGTGATGACAAAAAAGAAAAAGAAAAAGAAAAAGAAAAAATAATTCTTCTACATAACTCTGCAGAGAATTAGATAAAGTTTCCAATCATATAGTAGCGAGTAGCTTACCGTCAGCCCTTCATGGTACTTTGATTCAAAAACAGCCATTGCAGCAAGGGAACCAGAACCCATTGTTGCAAACGGCAAACTGTCTGTTGATCCATGAGGGTAGATCTGTGCAATGAAATCAATTCAAGAACTGAAAGTCAGTATCATGTACAACAAGAAAATAATATAAGTTCAGCTGTTCAGGTGTTTGTAAATGGAACCCAACTCACAGTGTGCAAATGTGGACCAGTAGCATCAACGCCACCAAGCACCAAAGCAGCTTGAACATAACCTTGGTATCTGAACAAGTAACCAAGCAGTTAGGCCTCATTTAAGTCATCATCATCGACTAACACTAACACGTAGAGTTACATTGCAAGGGACAAAATTGTCAGAAAATGTGCTTACTTGAAAAGGTGAGATTTCAAAAGTGTAAGAGCTGTGACGACCCTCGATTCTCGACCAGTGTGATACCGATGCAGCTGCAGTTGTGAATTGACCATGTCTATAAAGACCACCATCATGCAAAAAGAATATTAAATAACTATAAAAATTGAAAAGACGTAGTTGGATATGAGTTCGTAGTAGAAGCATCATAAACAACTACATGAAGGATTTTCTCAAGGAACACTACTAAAAAAATACCTGTTACAGCCTCTGTATCAGCAGCAGTTCCTGCTCCACAGCAATAAATATTAGGTGCCATGTAATGAATTTTCTCACAGTTCTTATCACAAACTATGGGTCCTTCGGTGGCTCTTGTGTCTGCCCCTAGAATAACACCATCCTGGGGATAAATTGAGAAAATTATATTAAAAGCTGAAAGGAACTTGAACTACACAGGAAATACGAGTAATTCCCAAAAATAATAATAATAATAATAATAATAATAATAATTCAAGGACCAGTAAAAAAGTCCTACTAATAATTTCACCGCAAAAGAATACTAGATAAAAACAGGCACAATTACACTCCCTGTTAAAGTATTGATTAAATGATTAAATTTACTTTTTCCCATCTGCTTAATCTTTTGAGACAAGTAGTAATTTAACGTGGTATCAGAGCCAAAGGTCATAAGTTCGAATCTTGATTCTATCATTTACCTCTCATTTCAATTAAATATTTTACGCGTTGGATCTCACCTATTTAAAAGGGGATGTCACACGTGATGGAGTGTGTTAAAGTATTAATTAAATGATTAAATTTATCTCTTTATATAAGCTTTTGGGACAAGTGGTGATTTAACATGGTATCAAAACCAAAGGTCAAGAGTTCAAATATTAACTCCATTATTTACCTCTTATTTCAATCAAATATTCCACGTTTTAATTCTTACCAATTTAAAAGGGAGTTTGAGTCCACACGTGAGGGGGAGTGTTAAAGTATTGATTAAATGATTAAATTTACCTCTTCCTATTAGCTTAAGCTTTTAGGACAAGTGGTGATTTAACAGTCCCCAAACCCCCTTCCTCAAAAAGCAAAAGAGAAGATCATTCAATACCAACCGGGATAACAGAATTGGGAATCAGTGCTAAAGTTCATTAGTGCACCGGAGGCTTGCAAACAAATTCATAAAATGTAGTTTCAAAAGAATCAAAGATCCAAGCATACTAATGAACTAACTAGGAAATGCGAAATGGGAGCATATAATGCAGCATTTGAAAATCTACAAAGTATCCATATTTGCGCATAGGTGTTATTTAATCAATTGCGGTTTCTAGTCTGTAACCCATATGAGCATATAAGGCCCACATCAATTATAGCTTAAAAGTTAAAACCACAACCAATGTATCGCATAAATTTTGATAATTCTTATGTTCCTTCCTAATATTAGCGTATATCTAGAATTGATAAGGCAATAAACAAATTGATTTCTGAAAGGCCAAATACTAAGCTTGCCATCGATACACATATACCTGAAAAATCAGACCGACGATGGTTGTTCCGGTCTTGCGAAAAGAAGGCAGCGGAACGCCTTTCTTAGAAAGCATATCATTCCGTCTACACAAATCAAAACTAAATCCACCCTTAGGAGGAACCTCCACAGCTGCCTGAGACATCTTCAATTCCACAAACGAACCTACTCATCCAAGAAAGATAAACCGCTGATAGAAATTAATACACAGTAAAATACCAGAGCTAGGGTTTAAGCACAAACGTAATATAATTAACTGAAAAGGAAATGAGTATTTTTTTTAAAAAAAAAGAAACGAAAATCAAACAGATAGTGCCCTAATTTCACGCTTTCGACGCTCAACTAGGAATTAGAAATCAGGTACACGTAACGGTGCGTTTGGTTGCTCAGAAACCGAACAAGCAAAAGAAATTGTGATGAAGAACGCAATTTTTTTTCTTTCTTTCTTGTGCTTTCCTTTTTCTCAGCGATCAAACAATCGGAGAAGTTTACAGAATTTGAATGCTGTATTAAAAGTGTTGAGGAAATAATCACAAGGAATTGGAGAGTACCCGAGAGATCGATGCGTAGAGCAGGTGAAAGTTTGAGAACGATAGACAGTCCACGGCCTCAAAGGTTATTTAACAGAGTAATCTTGGAGGGGAAGAAAAGACTCGAGCTATAGGGAGGATTAAAACGACAATTTTCATATTACATGAACTGTCGTTTGGCTTCCGTACTAAATTAAATCATGAAATTCTAATTGGATTAATATAAATTTCATAGTTTCCCAATTGTTAGTTGCAAGAGTGCTACCGGGGAGTTAGGGATAATACTACAACTTTATTACTCATTCGTTATAAAATCATGTGGTAATTTACGTGACACTTACTGCATTAATTATTAAAAAGTTAAATTTTGATTAATTGTCACCAACGAGGCAATGTTATGTTTGTAAATTTATATAAAGCTACTAATTAACAATTAAATTTTATGTACATAAGAAACTAAACAATTAAATTTGATTGTGATAAACGTGTCAATGCCATGTCGATTGCTGCGTCAGTTTGTAATAAAAATTATAATACTCGAAGTAATGCTCAATTTTGTTTTAATAAGGGCACTCATTCGTAAAGTGAGATAAAAATATTGTTTCTAATACCTTTTAGTACCCCAAACATTTTCCTTGCCCCAAAGTTGCTGTATACATATTTTAACGAAATTTTGTTAATCAAAAGAAACATAATTTCACATGAATTGATGTGTGACGTTAATCACATATGAATCGTGTACTGCAATGGGTATCATCAATATATTATCCAGAATTTCCTGCAGCTCAAGCGTGACAAACAAACATACTTCCTTCATACTTATAAGAACATATTCATGGTCCCAATATGCATTCCACTGTATCTATTAAATATTCTAGCTTGTTACAAATTACAATAGCAATATGAGAACCATTATATTGACACAAACTACACCTTTGAAATGGAGAAATATTGTTATTTCGTATCTCCCGTTCTTTTCTTATTCTTCTTCAATGACATGACATTAACAATATATACCAAATCAGCGGAGAAGAATGAAACAAGGACAAGAAAATACTAAATAGCATTTCTTTTTAAAATGAGACTAAAAAATAAAAAAAGCAATAAGCCTTGGAGTAGCTAAAACCCAAAATTGGGACATAGATCCCGCTTAAGGCTTTTTGTTTTCTATGGAAAAATAAAAATAAAAAAGCAAAAGTATTAACAAATAACTTAAAACACAAAACACTCAAAAAAAAAACCCTCCAAATTAGTTTTATTCATTTGACATCACTACTTTTTTTTTTTAAAAAAAAAAAGAAAAAATAATCCAAAAGCACATTCTAAAAAGTGACGCACCACACGAACAAATAATAGCAAATTCAAATAACATCAAGACTAATTAATGATATTTGTAAACACGATATAGTGTTGTAGGTACAAATAACACGTATCCTGATCGTTGAGTACAGATGTTACATGTAATAGGGAAATATATGTTTTTTATACAACAATTATACAATCCTTCTCACATGAGTCCCACCCTATACGAAAAAAAATTGTATAATTATTATATAAAAATATTGTGTTTGCATCATTACTCCATGTAATAATATAATACCTGCTCATTCAAGGGAAACGTAAATAAAAGAAAACAGTAAGGATATATATGTACCGTATATATATATATATATATATATATATATATATATATATATATATATATATATATATATATAACAGTAGAGTCGTGCATAAAAATACCAACGTAAATACATGAGAGACTTCCAAGAATTGCAATTGTTGTCGAAAAGGACTCCTCATGAGCTGAAACTTTTCAACTACATTAAATATTCCAAATAAAATAGGCTATAGGCATAAAAAAGTACAGCGTGGCAACCGACCTACGTACGCTCGAGAGTCACCAGCAATCCATGCTTCATGTAAAGAGTGGTTGTGAGTTTCGGATCAACTTCATGGCCTTCAACAACCATAACTTCATACCTCAACAGAATTGAAGCAGCCACCATTTTCATCTGCATATAAGCAAATTTCTTCCCTAGACACAATCTTGGACCGGCATTGAACACAGTATACTTGAACTGATTCTCGCTCACAAACTGCCCGTCTTTAATCCACCTCTCTGGCTTGAACTCCAAGCAGTCTTTTCCCCATACGGACTCCATTCTAGCCATTGTGAAAATGCAGTAGTGAACCCGAGCCCCCCTTTTAACCATGTTACCATCCGGGAAAACATCGTCTTCCACTACTTCTTTCATGTCCATTGGCACCGAAGGGTAAAGCCTTAGAGATTCTGATAATGCTGCTTGTAGATACACCATCTTCTTTAGTTCTTCCACTGTAAAAACTACGTCATGATCATCATGTAGTACATTCTTGCAGTTTCGGCAACCCAAAATTTCATTAATCTCACTGAGAATTCTGCTTTTCACCTCTGGGTTCTTGTGTATTAACCAGAAGAACCATGCCAATGCCACTGAGCTCGTGTCTCGCCCTGCTAATGTGAAACTAATGCAGAAATCTCTGAGAAATTTGTCGTGAAAATTCCTTTTCTTACCTTGTTCAGAGTCTTCAATAAGCCTCGACAAGAGATCACAATGATCACTTAAGCTGCCAAACTTGGTTAAATCGTTCTTTCGAAGTGCCACTGTCTTGTCAGCGAAATCATGCACGATTTTTATTGCCTCCTTGAGCCGCTTTTCGTATCCTATCCCAAAGTGCCTCATGGGCTTCCATACAAAAGGTGGCACGATGAATCTGAAAAGGGTCAATTCTGTGGCTTCTTCGAAAGCTTTTGCAAACGGAACTTTAGGTAAATCAAGGGCCAAGCAGCCAGGATCAGCGCCAAAAGCGGCAGAGCAGACGTTGTCAAAAGTAAACCGAAGAAGAACTTCTTGGAGATCGAAGCTGTCCTTTGACTCCACAAGCTTCTCGAACAATTTCAGCAGCTTCTGATGCACCAAGTCTTGCATGGTTTGAAACGAATGCTCAACAAACCGAGTTGAATGCATCTCGGAAATTGCAATTCGCCTCTGTTCCTTCCACAACTCATCGTCAGCATTAAAAATGCCATTCCCAAGCAAGTCATAAAATCTCTCTCTATAGTACTTACCTTTGGGGAAATTCTTGAACTTTGTTTTGAGCATATATTCAATGTTGGAAGGATCAGCGGTTACGATTCCATACGCCCCTCCCATCCACATTCCCCTGAAGTGGAAGGTTCCACCAGCTTTGATCAACGACTCGGTGATCCAATCATAAATGTTGTTGATATGAAGGAATAGCGATGGTATGATCCCCATAACTGGCCATAACATTGGACCGTTATTGGTGAGTCTCTCAAGTATACAACGAAGAACGAGTAGTACTCCAAGCAGGGATATAGTTGCTTCCCAAAAGAAGTGAGAACACAGCCATTGTATTGAAGAGAAAACAAGCTTTGTCGCCATAGCTATATCTCTTGTGGTTTGGTGGATTGGCAAAGTTCGATATATATCATATATGCACGGAAGAGCATCAAGGATGGACGTGATCTTTTATGAATGAGAGATTTTTTAATTTTGCGGTAAGCCAAGAAACAGTAATAGGGTTATGGAGAGGTTGGAAGAAATTAGTGGTAGCACCGGCCGGCTTCTTTGATTCTGATGTGAGAGACTAGAGAGTAGATTGGTTAGGAACGAACGTACTCAAAATAATTTGGGACCTATAAGAATATATATGAATTGAAAGTTGTTTGAAGCATTAATTTTTCGGACAAAATGGTTATTGAAAATTCGTGGTCCCTAAAGGACTATTAATAAATTGAGAGAGAAAGAGAGAGTATTTGGGGTCCTATTTTTTGAGATGAGAAATGCTACACATACGTACCCCGACTCTCACTCACACACCTTCAAGTGCATATTTTTTGACGTGACATTAAATATCACTATTAAATTTTAGATTCAATTTATGATTTTTATTGTCATATAAAAGAATGTGCACTCAATTGAGAGCATGTGAATGAGAGTGTGTAGCATTTTTCGATGGAGAGAGAAACCTTTTTTAACATGAGAAGCTCATGAATATGACCTTTGGAGATGTTTGTAACGTGGTGGGCTGAAATTTTCTAATCAATAATGCAGTTATTTTTCATATAGTAAGAGTTATATATTTTTTCATGTAGTGGGTTGTTTGAGTCGGGTTTTGTGATTTATTTCCCCAGTAGAAGTCATTGTCACATATTGCTAGGGGGGAGTTGATTGCATTTATATTTCTCTTTGCTTCAATTAGAAAGATGGCTATTTTTTCCTAATAGATGAGAAGGAGAACAGAGAGAATGACTTGAGCCTAAATTAAAGAGAGTAGATGCACGATGCGACACCAAGCGGGTTGATGTGAATTGGTTAAAGGGTTACACCAAAAAAATAGAGCTACCCACTAAAGAGGCTAGTGGGGTTCGGCCAACGTACCCATTAAGTGGTTAGCCCTACTGGCCTACAGAATATGGCAAACTGTGAAAGGACGTTTCTCCAATATTTGTGTTTGAGACATTGTAAGGTAGTGTATGTATAGGTGAGAGACTTGCAATCTAAATCAGAGAAGCTTATAATTTTCATTCAAAAGCTACAACTAAGAGAAAGACCCGGTCGGCCGTCATAACTCTGAATTTATCCTCCCATCACAACCCAACCGTCTACGGCCTTTTTTTTTATTTATTTTTTTATTTTTTTTTATATCTATAAAAGATGGTGCTACGACTCTTGAATTCAATCTACCCAAATTCAGATCATATATATATTAAGGGAGTTATTCTCCATTCATTTAGTGGTCTGTTTGAGTGAGACCAGGTGAGTTATTGTCACATGCATATTGCTGGAGGTCATCGAGTCGATTACTTTTGTATTTCTCCTTAATTTGCTTCAATTATAAATGTTGAAGTAAATTTTTAGACGGTTGAATGGGTGGTGGGTCACCTGTAAATAAAGGAAAAGTTACTTGGGTGACGCCTGCAGGAGGGGAGCTAGTGGAAAACCTTTGATGCTTAAGTCAACAGTCATTTTTTAAAGAGAAAACTCAACAAAAAGTTTATAGGTAAAGAGTCTGTGTTTCATACATGCACTATAAAAAAAACGGCTTTCTGAGCCGTTTTAATAAGATCAGTTGGAGCCATTTTGTTAAAAATGCCTCCCAACAAAAATGGCTCTAATTAGAGTTGTTTTTGTTAAAATGGCTCTAATTGGAGCCGTTTCAAAAAAATTTTAAAAAAAGGACTCAATTTATAATAACTCTAACCCTATATACTATATATAGGTTTATTAAACTTTTCAATGTGTGATCATGGAGTTCAAGCCTGAGCTTGTGAACAATCTCTACACAATTTTTTTTTGAACAGAACAATCATACAATTATTAATAACATAAAAATATAATATGTAACATAACTATAGTTTATAAAAAATTAACAATATGCTATTATATATAAATAGAGTTCATAAACTATACATATAATGTGAGCAAATAGTAAGTCTCACGTGTGATTGATCCTAAGTACTAGTCCGATCGATCATGATAGGATCTAGGATCGATAGAATCATCCAAACTATCCTTGTGTGTTACTCTGATCTATCCTAGTGCATTAGTCTAATCGATCGTGATACAATCAAATGATCGATCAAACTTGACACAATTGAAGGTTTGATCGAATATCTAATTCATCTTAGTGCATCGGTCCGATCTATTGTGATACGAAAGTTCGATCAATCAAATTTGACCTAGTGAATGTTCGATCTAACATGCGATTGATCATAAGTAGTAGTTCGATCGATCATGACAGGATCAAAGGATCGACAGAAGATTTGATCAATCCAAGCGTATTCTATATATATACACACTAACTATACATTATATGACATACTAAATATTAATAACTAATTAATATGTTAGTTTAACATATTATATAAATACTATTATCAACATATTATAATTAATATGTAATACTATATTTAATTAGCTAGTATTGTATATGCTTATTTAGTAGATACATAATTATTTTTATCAAAAAATTAATTAAAAATTAAAAATAAGTGATTGGAGCCGTTTTTGGCAAAAACAGCTCCAACTGCAGTCCTCTTATAAACGACTCTAGTTAGAGTTTTTTTTTTTTTTTTTTGGCCACAAAACGACTCCAGTTGGAGCCGGTTTGGAGAAAATGATTCTCCCAAAACGACACTATCGAGTTGTTTTGGGGGCGTGTGCGTGGGACACGAAACTTTCGTGTCCCGTGCGCGCCACACCCCAAATCTCAAAAATTTCGTGTCTCTCTTTCTCTCTCTATGATATATATCTCTCTCTTTCGTTACTGTCCCAAAAAAAAATAGCGATTTTTTTTTTTTAATTATTATTTTGAGCCGTTTTAGGGTCCTTAAAACTACTGCAATTGGTATGAGCTGTTTTTACCAAAACGACTCCAACCGGTTTAAGCAGTAGAACCGTTTTAAACAAAATGGCTCAAACCGAGATTTTATTACTCTTGGTTTTGAGCTGTTTTTATGCCTTAAAACGGGTCAAAAAGCCTCTTTTTTTTTTTTTTTTTTTGGTAAATAGTGATGGGGTATACTCCTTTTAATGGGGGAGGCTCCTTGTTTAACATGGTAACATCGGTGTCAATAATGCTTCATTTTCCTTGTAGGGTGACTATTAATGGCAATTTGGGGAATTAATGAGGGTGTGTAGTTTTTAGGTGATTTTTTTTTTTTTAGAGAAATGATATAAATACATCTCATTTTCCATCATAAACAGGTTGATTGTAACGAGATTAATGTAGGAAGAAATAATGGAATGAAAAGAGGAAATCAGGAAGTATTTGAGGTATTAGAGACAGTTGGACAGTAATGAATTAAAGAGACATCTCTCATTAATACCGTCTTTAGATTAGGTAAGAAGATGTGTGGGGCACAATCACATAACGTTAAAGCAAGGGTTTTTAGAATACTAATAGAAATGATTAATATTCCGTTCGCTTCAGCGAAAATATTTTTCGGTGTTTAGTGGGGGCGAAAATAATAGTCAACTTGAAAATGATTTACATTTGACAAAAAATGCTTAATAAATTTCGACAAATGATTTATGCTTTTTAAAAGCACACGCAATCGACTATCTTTTTAACAACGTAGTCGACCTTCATGCTCAAGCAGTCGACCATTGCTGGAATTCGGCAACGGTTGCCGGATTCCAGCACCGATCGGTGCTGGAATTTGAAAATTTCTGTTAGAATCGGTGCCGGAATTTGAAAATTTATGTCAGAATCCGGCGACGTACAGCCATCGTCATCGGATGTTGGCCAAACTAGCCGAAATTTGGCCAGAATGGTCGAATTCCGGCCATCTAGCCATAATTTTGCCAGAACTGTAAGATTTCAGCCATTTGGCCGAAATTTTGCTAGAACGACTGGATTCTGGTCAGTTGACCGAGATTTGGCTAAAATGGTCACATTCCGGCTAGTTGGCCGAGTTCTAGCTAGAACAGACAGCTTTCGACCAATTGGACGGGATTTGGCCAAAACGGCCAGCTTCAGGTCAGCTAGCCGGTATCTAGCCAGAACAGCTTACTTCTAGCTAACTGGCCGGGATCCGGCTGTTTTGGTAAGATACCAACCATTTTGGCCGAATTCCAGTCGTTATGGCCAGAATCCGGCACAAAATGGCCAGATTCTGGCATTTTTCGCCAAAATCCGACACAAATTGATTCTGGCCACCTCTGTCGGAATCCGGCAACAATACCCGAAATGTGATTTTTCGCCGGTGGTGAATTAATTTTTCATACGAGCCAAACGCTGAAAAATATTTTCAAGAAAATCATTTTTTTATGAAAAATAATTTCGTTAAAAATATTTTACAATGAAAACTATTTTACGTCAAAACTAAAGGAATATAAGTTTTTGAAATAATTAATAATTTAATATGACATTAGAGATTTTATTATGTGTTAGATCTTACTTATTTATAAAGAATTTGATTCCATAAATAAAAAAAATATTAAGAAATTAATTTAAATAATTAAATCTACTATTTCCAAACCTTACATCCGAAACCGATGGCAAAACTATTTTGTGTTGAGAATGTATTGGGCCATTGATATTGAAATTCGTGTCAGAATCAAAGAATTGGTCTTAAGAAAAAAGGACAAAGACACCGTTTACTTTGCATCTTTTATAAGAAAAGAGGAAGAAAATGTACCCCACAAGTTAAATGTTTAACACAGTGGGGAAAAGATGCAAAGAAGAATCAATGACTGAAAGCAACGCGTTGTTTTCTCTATATATTAATATTAACCAAAATAGATAAAATCAGGTTTTCCATAATAATGGCTTAATGGAGGTTACTTTTCTTGGTAACATGCACGCAGCCGGGAACTTTTTAATAGACTCGTTTATTTTGTGTCATGTGTTTGTGTATATAATACAGAACGGAATTTGAGGGTGTCATGGATTCTCAATTATTAACGTGACACTCTTAATTTGCATCTTGTGTGTACACAGGATAGAAGATGCAAGTCTTATTCAATTTTATTTATTTCTAAAGCATTTTTCACTAATTATTATGCATGTTAGCGTTACACTTTGGGAGCTTGGGATTACTAGTCTTATTATTAAGGGAAAATTATATTCACCTCCCCTGAACCATCATTCTTTTTCGTTGTTATCCTTCTGTTATGATTTTCTGTGAGGGTCTAGACACATTGCAAATGAGTTAGTAATTTCAGTGAATAAGCGTAGTTTTCCCGATTATTTATTTATAGTTTAATCTATAGAGAAAAATCATATTTAACCCATAGGTTTTCATTTGATTCGGATTTAATCTTTAGATTTCTAATTTAAAAAATAAGGTCTTAATCATTCTCTCAAATATAATACGACGAGAACGAGTTAAAAAAAAGTACTTCATAAAAACAAAACAAAAGATTATAAGGGTTAATGACTACCAAGGCTTAAGATATATGCTTTAGTTTTATTTTAGACTCTACATCCAAGGATTTTTTTTTTTTAAATAGATGATGTGGCACTTGTTAAGGTTGTTAAAGTGGATGCTTACGTATTAAATGAGACACGCGTGCATACTAGTAGCAAACCGTTAATTTTGACGATAAAGTAATAGAGGAAACATAAGCAAAAGCTTAAGCATTTTATTCTTTAAATTAGAATCTTTAAGATTAAATCCAAATCAAATAAAAACCTAATGACTAAATATGTTTTTTTCTCTGATATATACATGCATTACATTCCCTCTCCTTTTTCATCTTTTTGACCTTTTCTTTTTTGAACCCCTCAGAATTAAAGCTGAGAATTCGAAGGCTGGAACACGTCTTTTTGTCTTGAGAAATTGCTTTCCAACAAAATTGAAATTTCATACCGAAAGAAAAATGGATCTGGCAGCTTCATCTTTTTTTTCCTTTTCGAATGGTATATATGTAGATGCTTAAGTCTCTTCAAAACTACAAGAAGAAAAAGTGCAAAAAGGAAAGGCTTTGGATTTGATTCGGGTCCACATGCAGCTCAAATCTCTTTAAGTAAGAGGAAGCTTTATTTTGGTGGTCTTCTCGTTAAAAAAGAAAAAAAAAATGGCTAAAACATCATTGTCCTTTGATCCTTTCCGATTGGTACGAGCACCGGCGGTCCCAAAAGAAGCCACACACAGACACGAAAAACACACACATAGATGCTCTAGTCATTTGTTAAAGCAAAGAAGTATCTTCAACCAGAACTATGTTTACAAGCTCATATCTGTAGCATCTCCATCTTGCTTACTGTACCACCATCGATCACTTGATCAGCCATGAACTTGCTCGGGAGTGACCCCTTCTCCCAGTCTTCATCATATTCAGATCCTCAAGGTGTCCTGATATGGAAACTCCTCCTTACCCATGACCCTGATGGTCGTCGTCTTGATTCTGAGCTATTGCTTCATGCAACAGAGCGCATCATGCTTTATGCTACTACATCAGAAGTACCAGTTACCTCTCTGGTCGGTAACAATATTGTTAATCATGTCCATTTGCAAAGAATTCTGGGGCACACAATTAAGATTATCACTTCACTTTCTCAAGATAATTGTTTATAGTGTTTAAGATTTCAGGGTCTTTCGTACGTGATGGTGTTGTGAGACTGACCATCAAATCCATTATCCATGAACATCAGGACATGTCAAGAGTTAATTAATTATTAATATGACGAAGAGACATTTCTCAATAAATTCTTGTTTCCAACAAATTAGAGGAGATGGATTTGATGGGTGTGTCAAAATTGATCAATCACATTAATATGCCATTAACATTTTCTTCATCTTCTTAAGTTGTCAACTTGTTCAGTTCCAAACATTTGTTGCAGGTTTCTGGTCTACAGTTTGGTGCGGTTGCAATGAATAAGGAAAGCAACGTTGAAGGACTCGATTCCCTTGAATCACTCGGACAGGCCATCTATGAGATTTCACACCAGGCAATTCCTCTCTCTCTCTCTCTCTCTCTCTCTCTCATGTGTAGACACGTACGCCTACACACAATCTGATTCAGTTATTGTAATGGCAGTTGCTCTGCAAGTGTTCTGGTGAAGATAGTCTCCACATGAGGACGATGGTTTTGTTTGATATGCTAGGGAAGTATAAATGGGATGCAAAAATGGCTTTAGTACTGGCAGCATTTGTGACAAGCTATGGGAATTTTCGGCTCCTCATGCAACTCTATCCTCGCGATCCTTTGGCGGCATCGATTGCAATGCTTAAGCGATTGCCTTACAACTTGAGCACATTGAAGCCTCGCTTTAAGGCGTTGAGCCAGTTGGTTAAGACAATGGTGGATGTGACAAAGTGTATCATCAAGTTTGAAAGCTTGCCACTTTCACATTTAGAGCTGGATAAAGAAATTTCTGTTGCAAAGTCTTATATTTATGTAGCTGCTTACTGGATCATTAGGAGCGCCTTCACATGCTCTTCGCAAATCACAGATTTGACACCCATGAAAACTGAGCAAGTGCATGTTCTTTCTCTTCAATTGGCCTACATATATATATGCTGATTCTTCGTTTTTCTGCTTCATGATTTGTGCCGAATTATTATGCATTTAAATAATAATTAGAATATGGTTTTTGTACTAGTTAATTAATGTTTGAATGTAAAATCATGTATATTATTGATAATTTTCTAATGCTGGAGCTCCCTGTGCAGGTATTCAGATTCAACAGTAATTGCAACATGGGAGCTCTCAAGTTTGGTTTATCGGTTAAGCAGGATATGCAGTTGCCTCAGACGGCAGGTGGATGTGTGTCATCAACAAATAGGTTACTATATAAGATTCTTCAGAACAACTTGGAAGCCATTTACTGGTTCTCTGAAGTATAGACTGTGCATCATATTGATGCTTGTTCTATTACATGACTTGCAGAGAGAAAGATTTGGCAGAAGCTATTGAGTCTCTTTCAGGAGATCCATGTGGACAATCAAGAGGTGCTCTATACGTTATTTGCTTCGACAGATGACCTGCCACTTAAGGATTGCTCCTCACAAGCAAAGGTTTTATTCCCTCCAGCAGTTGTTTCAAATCTGAAAAAATGTGGTCATATCATGCTCGCTATAAAGTTCTGATAGAATCTTATTCTTATATAATGAGTCCAGTAAAGTATTGACTGTCCTTAAAGCATGTCTTCTAAATACTACCAAAATGTTGAATAGTTATCCCCTTTATCCTAACAAGCCATGCATGTCACCATTAGTTTCCTTGTAACCCGCCATTGGGCAGTAGGACTAAAGCCCTGCTTAGGCCTAGCTAACTGTTTGCTTAGTATCCCCTTAAAAGCTGTCCTTGATTCCCAAATATCTGCTCTGGTTACTACGGACCAGATCTGGCTTGTCAGAAACAAGCTTGTCCACTAAGGGATCCCTCTTGATCCCCAAGCTACCTTGAACCTCATTAAGGCCACTGTAAAATCCCATCTCACTGCCCTGGAAGAACAGCCCTTCCTCTATGGCTTACTGGATATCCGCCCCCACACCCCCCCCCCCCCCCCCCCCCCCCAGAAGTATCCTCAGCAATTAGGCAGCAGGTGCAACTTTGAGCGACCACAAAGGTAACTTCTTTGCTGCCTGTTCAAAGAAGCTTCCCCCATGGATGCCAACTTGGGCGAAGCCCATGCAACTCTTCCTGCGGTTAATCTCGCTGCTGCCCATGGCTACTCCTCCTTGATCCTTAAAGGGGACTCGTTGCTGACCATACTCACCATAAATTCCCCCCAACTCTTCTCGAACGGGCCACTGTCCCGTCACTACCGACATCAACCAGCAGCTCCTCACTTTCAACAAGTGAACTGCTTTAAAGATCTCAAGATGTACCAATTTTAGTTTACACCATGTTGCTAAATGGGCAGCTTTAAGCTTTACGCTTTGTGCTTGGAAGCATTCTCCCTCATTCTCCCCTTCTTTCCTCTTTAAGAATTAGAAGTGAAAACGACCCCTTTTGAAAAAGAAAAAATTAAAAAAAATTGAAAAGCCGTTGTTGGGCAAGACGATCGACATCTCTCAGGAACCAACTTGAATCCCAAGTTAAGCTCTTTATTGAGTAGAGTCTTTTTTTCCTCTTAAGTTTACCGTTTCCTTTGTGTTAATTGACAGCTTGGTGTGTCTGAGCTGAGCAACAAGGTAGTGGTGCTCTTAATCTCAAAGCCAGAGCCCCTCCCAACAGAAAATTTACTTTTGCTGGTTCAGCAAACATATGATCACCCTCTCAACAAGAAGTATAAGGGAAGTTATGAGATTGTATGGTTTCCAATTCCATCTACTAATACATGGACTGATGCTGAGGTGAGAAGCTTCAACGTTTTCTCAAACTCTTTACCATGGTACTCAATAAGGCTGCCATGGTTACTTAGCTCAGAAGTGGTGAACTATGTAAAACAATCATGGAACTACACGGGTGAGCCTCTCATGGTAGTATTGGATTCAAAAGGGATGGTTAGCAACTCAAATGCAATTGACATGGTAATGATCTGGGGAGCCCGGGCATATCCCTTTTCAGCTTCAAGAGAAGAAGTGCTCTGGGAAGAGGAGAATTGGACATTGCAACTTCTGATTGATGAGATTGACACCTTATTGGCTAGCTGGGTATGAGTCTAACTCAATGAAGCATCAGGATGATCCCTTGTTGAGACCCTTATTGTCATTGCAAATACCAAATTTAATTAGACTTCTTGTACTTATGCTTATAAGATTGCATGCACTGGTTTCAGGTAGAAAAAGGAAGAAACATTTGCATTTATGGAAGTGAGAACCAAGATTGGATTCAGGAGATCAATTCTAAATTGAAGGAAATAAAAAGTGGAGGTGTGCAGCTTGAGATGGTGTATGTAGGCAAGAGGAACCCGGATGAACATGTAAGGAACATTTTGGCCAGCATTCCGGAAGAAAATCATACTGGTTCTATCTCTTTCTTGAAAATTCAATTCTTTTGGCTTCGGCTGGAGAGTATGAGAAGGTCAAAACTCCGACTTGGAAAGACTGTCGATACCGATCATATTCTAAAGGAGGTGTCAGCATTGCTAGACTTTAGTGACAAGGGTTGGGCAATAATAGGGAAAGGGTCTTCCACAGATATTTTGAAGCTTCAAGGAGAAGATCTCGTGCACTGCTTGAATCTTTTTTCACAATGGGAAGAAAATTTGGCAAAACTCCTGGATGCCAGTAGGGGTGCCCTTGAACCTTGCAATCACTCTAATGTCATTCCTTATGCTGAGGGGTTGATTGAAGGAACTGCAATTTGTGAGAAATGTAAGCGTCCCATGAAGAAGTATATTGTCCTTGAATGAAATGTAATGAACTAGGTGACTACAAACTGCGTTTCCTACACTTTTTTGATATCCTTTTTGATTTACTGACTGGTAGACACTTACAAAAAGATCTACCATATTCATGGAACATGCATATATAATGTTTCCTGGCCGGTCAGCAAACTCTACTTGTGTTGCATCCTGTAAGAATAATTTTCATGTTTAGCTCCGCTTCATTTCTCTTCCTTACATTTTATATATTTTATTATATATTTGTACATGGTATCAAAAGCCACTTTTACGTGGCCACAAACGTCTTCTTCTAGCGTATTTCTGGCGTTGTCTCCATGATCTTGGTATTCTCTCTGACAATCCCATAGTTGTTCCAAGCGTCCTTTCAATTTGGTGACCACACACCAATCAAAAGCTCGAAACATGTCCTTTCCAACGCTGCCGAAATAAATCCAATCAGACATATCACGCGCCCCCACGTGCCGTATGAAGACCCTGCCAATTTAGCCCCGTGCCTCTAGCCTTTGCAATAAGTATTGTTGTTTTTTTTTTTGTTTTTTTTTTGCCTTATTCGAAGCTAATTCTAGAAATATATATAAAATCAGGTTTGCTAGGTACAACCTATCAATTTGTGGAAGACCCAACACCATCGGCTACCGAACACTGCGTCATGTGCCACTGCACATCACTGCCATTCCTACAAGTGCCGCCACCAAATCTCTTTTTGGCAAAAGAACCCCCAAAATTGCTTTTCCTTCCCCAAATCAGTGGATTTGTGCTCTTATGGTTTGACGCCTCTGTCGCACATGCCTCCACATACCGCCCCAACCTTCTAGCAGTTTTTCCACATGTTTCACACGCCGGCCGGAGACACTTTCTTGCACATGTCTTTCGCGCGCCCACGCGTTACATGTGTGCTTAACGAACTAGCTAGGGTTTACTTGATCCAATCTGTCGGCCCGATTTACCATTCATTCCACGAATGTGTGGCCAATTTGGCCTAGTCAACGACCCATTTTTCGGCCCAAGCCGACTCATTCAGCGACTCATGCACCGGTCCAAACTGGCCCATGTCAACGGCCCATTGTGGAGAATCCACAGCTTAGCGCTTCCCAACGCCTTCACCGGTCATTTATGCCCAGACCATTGGTGCCTTCACAAGCCATCCAGGCCCAACGCAGCTAGTGCCCTTTCACCAGCCGTCCACGGCCCATTGCCGTTAGCTTTCGTCGCTACCATTCTCCAAGAACACAGACACACAGTTGTGATTCTTAAGCTATTATTGCCGGTCACCATCAACTCCGGCTCCAAGGACCTCACTTTAAAGCTTATGGACTCTATTTTTACTTTTTAGGTTGTAAATGACAGATCAACAGTTAGATAGTCATGAGATAAAAAATTAATTTTTAGCATTACTCTTTATGAAAATATAGTCCATAAGCTAGCTTTAAACAGAGATTTAAAACACAATGCCCTAATTTACCTCAATAGTCAATACCCATACAGATCACCAAAAAATAATCTGACAAAAACCTAAACACTATCACGAAGCAAATTTGTTGAATCATTGTCTTTTCACTAAAATTCTGTGTTTTATCTTTTAACGGTTGCACAGTTGCTTTTATTTTCTTTTATTTTCCTCCATTTTCTCAGTGACCAAATAGATCAATGACTCGATCAAACTTTTAGAAAAATCGTATCAAACTTTACTTACCTTACTTGTGTTAGAATATATTTGGATTACCCTAAAGTTAGTGCAATCTAATCTTTAGGGTAATCTAAATATACTCTTAACAACTTGGAGTCTCGAAAATCTTTGCAGAGTGACGAAACTACATGTGCAGAGAGAGAGAGAGAGAGAGAGAGAGAGAGGCAACCGAAGAAGAGAAGCAAAAATACAAGAAAGTGGTGGCTTAGAGAAGTAAAACTGTATAAGTAGAGAAGAGAAGTAACTAGCGGCAGCGACGGTTGGAGAAGCATGCGGTGCTTAAAGAAGTAAAACCAAAAAAGAGAAGTGTGGTGGGCTGGTGGCTCATAAACAAGAAGAAAAGAGAAAAGGCGGCTCACCTCCCAATTGAAATCCAAAAAATTATTCTTGCACAACCAACTTCCACTACTTCTACACAACTCAAGAAACATTGATAAGATTCATACATAGTGGGACACACATGCATGAATCCCACCAATGTATCTTGGTTATGAAAGAATTGTGTAAGTGGGTTGTGCAACAAACACATCCCTTGAAATTCCCTTCAATTTCGTCCCATTTTTAGCTGAGAAATGATTCCTACACTCATTTTTCACAACAGTCCCACAACAAGCTGATCTGGCTGGTAATATTTTATTATTTTTTTTGTTTTGTTTTGTTTTCTTTTTGTAAAAACATAATAAAATATTACCACACTACAAAAAAAACTGTAAATTGCCGCGTGTCTACAGTAACAATTACTGTAGACACGCGGCCAACTGGCAGCGTGTCTTAATGACTACGTGACAGATTATTTGCGAAAAACAAGTGGCCGCGTGTAAAAAATACACGCGACCAATTGGCAGCGTTTATTTTTTACACGCGGCCAATTGGCCGCGTGTATTTTGCACACGCGGTCAATTAGCCGCGTTTATTTTTTACACGCGGCTAATTGGCCGCGTGTATTTTGAACACGCGGCCAATTAACCGCGTTTATTTTTGACACGCGGCCAATTGGCCGCGTGTATCAAATAAACGTTGCCAAATGATTCAAAATTCTCTCCTTTTATTTTTTTCTTCTGCACCGTACCGCCCACAATGTTTGACTTTTCTTTATCATTTCTTTTTTCTTTTTCTTTCTTCCTTCGAGGGTAATGGCCGCCGGTTCTTTCTTCTTCTTTTTTCTTTGTTCTTTTTTCTGCCTTCTTCCTTCTTTCCCTTCTTCCTTCTTTCTTCCCCTTATTTCTTTTCTTCCCCAGCCTTATTTCTTCACACAGTCACAGAGAGCCAGAGAGGGAAATGGAAGACGGAGACCGAGAGAGCTGGAGATCCGGTCTGTGGTATGATTTCCGCGTGTATTTTTTCTTTTCCTTCTTTCCCTTTTTCCCACGCTCTTCGTTCCTAAATCTCCTTTTTTTTTTTTTTGTTCTTTTCTTCACACAGAGGGAGATGGAAGAGGGAGACCGATCGGAGCTGGAGATGGAAGAGGGAGATCGATTTCCGGCGACCGATTCTCAGGGATTGGTATTTTTTTTTCTGGTTTTATTTCCGGCGATTTGCTGTTGTTTGGGTGTATTGAATTTGATTTTGGGTTTCGGGCGTTTTGGTTTGATAATTTCCGGCGAATTGGTTTGATGATTTAGGGTTTCTCTTGTATTGATTTTTTTTTTTCCCATTTTGGGTTTTATTTCCGGCGTGATGTTGTTGTTTTGGTTCCGGCGTCATGCTGTTGTTTTTTTTCCCATCTTGTATTGATTTTGGGTTTCGGGCGACTGGGTTGAATGGCCGGGTTCTTGCTATTTTTTCTGGCTTCTTGCTGTGTTTTCTGGGTTTGGGTGTAATGAATTTGCTGTTGTTTTGGTTATGGATTAATGGGAGAAGAAAAAAGACCGGCCTGGCCTGGCCGGATGTATGCCAGATTGGAGAAGAAAGGATACCGGCCTGGCCTGGCCGGATATATGCCAATTTTTTTTTTTTTAAAAAGGACAAAAATTTTAGCCGCGTGTATTGAAATACACGCGGCTAGAATTTCAAAAAAAACAAATTCCTGTCAGCCACGTATTTTTTGCAAGTTGCTAAATGATACATGGCTAAATAGCCACATATATAAAAGGACACGCGGCTAATTGTGCATTTACACACAACAGGTTTTACCGCGTGTAATTGGCTGTGGCTAAATGCAATTAGCCATGTGTATGACCCCATACACGTGGCTAATTGCAAGTGGCTAATAACAAGGTTATTTGTAGTGCCAGTCACGTCAGCTTGTTGTGGGACTGTTGTGAGAAATGAGTGTAGGGATCATTTCTCAGATCCATGACGTGTCAAAAAGTAGGAAAATGTTAAATTTACAACACCAACACAACAACCACATAATAACCCTTCACATGAGGGTGGGCCCCAGTGTATGGGGCCCACCCTCATGTGAAGGGTTGTTGTGTGGTTGTTGTGATTGTATAGTGTAGGAATCAAATTCCCAAAAAGTATACCTAAAGGCCAAAAGCTTCCCACTTCATTCATTACTCCATCAGGCATCAACCAAACGCTTTCACTGTTAACGGCGTAAACCGCGTCAAACCTGTTACCTAGAAGTCCAAGCCCATTAACCTTTGATTGTTTCTCTCCAGCAAGAATCCCGTCAAGATAATTGCAAATGATAATTGCTAGCCTGATTCGAAGGGCATTATGATTTTAGGTCCGATTTAAAGACCAGTGTCCTTATTCGAAGGATTCAAAGCCTAGGGTTAGTGTTTTATGACGTTGGAGAATTATGAAGTGACTTATTAAATCTCTTTAACAATTTTTTTTTTTTTTTTTTTTTGTTCATATAACACAGTAGTTCATGATCCCTTTTTTTTTTTTTTTTTTTTTTTTTTTTTTTTTTTTTTTGTGAAATAAGAATGGACTTTTATTAAACCAAGAAGGTAACTCTTGCTCAGCAACAATACCCTAGATAGGGGTGTAAATCCGGTTCTGGTTCTCGATTATTGGCCAAAACCGAGAACCGGAACTAGGGTCCCGGTTATTGGATTTTCAATAACCGGGACCGGATCCGGGTACACCGGGAATCCGATTCCCGGGTACCCGGTTTCCCGGGTAAACCGCGTACCTAGACCGGGTTTTCAAAAAAAAAAAATTATATTTTTTGGGCCTGTTTTTAGTATTTTAGGCATTGAGCCTTTTTTTGGGTGGGTGGGGGGGGGGGGGGGAGAGAGAGACTTCATTGGGCTTTAATTTATATATTCAGTTATTAGTTATATATACAAAGAGTTGCAGTGCAGGTTTTGTTCGTTGGTTGAGGGACTTCAGCTCAGCAAGTGGTCCTGTGAAGGCTAACGCACAAGCAGAAAACACACTGAAAAGGACACAAGGCACACCAAATTTAGTGGCAGTTTCAGGGATCCAACTCTGGATGATATCAAATAGAATGAAGTCTAGGGGGTCCTTTTGCATTAGCTTTTCTAATGGTAGCATCTGCTGATCTGCTAGAAATTTCTATTCCATAGGAACTGCCATCAGGTTTTTTCTGAAAAGAAGAATTGAAGAAGAAATGAATGCAGCGTGAAAACTGAAAAAAAAAAAAAATAATAATAATAATAAATAACAAAATAAAAAAGAAAATAAAAACCCACCTTAAAAAAGAAATGAAGAAGAAATGAAGACAAGATCACAAGAAGAGTGACACCGGCAGAGGAAAAAAAAAGGAAAGAAGAAGAGTGACAGCAGCCGAGCGGCGGACAACAGAGAAGAAGAGACTGAAGAGTGATACTGTGGCGTGAGTCAGTGAGTGTATGATTTTAGATTTAGGGTTAAAAGTTAAAACAACAAACGTAAAAGCGTAAAAGGGAAGGGGAGTATTTTTTTTTGTTAATAATTTACAACCCGGTCTCGAGTTCCCGGTTTAACCGGGTCTTTTGAAAACATGAACCCGGGACTGGGACCGGGTACCTACCCGGTTATCGGTTTTCCGGGCCCGGTTAGTGCCTGGATCCGGTTCGGTCCGATTATAACCGCCCCGGTTTTACACCCCTAACCCTAGATGGAGGGAGGACATTCCTCTGCCTAGACTAATTCCAAAACATTTAACAAATCTAATTTCACAAAACCATGGGCAGCCTTATTGGACAATTTTTTTTTTCTTCATATAACACAATAGTTCATGATCACCGCAAAAGAGGGGGGGGGGGGGGGGGGGGGGGCTTTTTGAGCCGTTTTAACAAAATGACTCTAAATTTAAAGTGGCTCTAATTAGAGCCGTTTTTGTTAAAACGGCTATAAATTAATTAAAGCCATTTTTATTAAAACGACTCCAATTTGAAACGCTTTTTTAAAACGGCTCCAATTAGTTAAAACGGCTCTAATTTGTTTGAGCCGTTTTAACAAATAAAAGTCTCAAATTAGAGCCATTTTTGTTAAAACGGTTCCAATTGGAGCAGTTTTAAAAAATAAAAAACGACTCCATTTATAATAACTCTAACCCTATATACTATATTTAACATTAATTAATATATATATAAACCCATTATATATATGTAGTATATTATATATATAGCACTACATAAGTTATATTTAGGGTTGTAATCAAGATGAGGCGAGCTTTGAGATTTTAAGACTGACTCATTTATGATTTGAGCTTAATTAAATAGTTGATCTCGAACTATATCCGATCATAACAGGATCATAGGATCAATAGAAGATCTGATACGAATATTCGATCAATCAAACTTGACACCGTGAATTTTCGATCTAACGTGCGATTGATCCTATTTAATCAATCCAAGTGTTTACTCTGATCGATCGAACATCCAATCAATCCTAGTGCATTAGTCTGATCGATCCTAAGTACTAGTCCGATTGATCATGATAGGATCATATGATTGATAGAAGATCTTATCGATCCAATTGTATTACTTTGATCGATCGAACATCCAATCAATCCTAGTGCATTAGTCTGATCGATCGTGATAGAATTCGATCAATCAAACTTGACACAGTGAATGTTTGATCAAAGTGTATTACTCTGAGCGATCAATCAAACATGACACAGTGAATGTTCGATCTAAATGTATTACTCTACAAGATCATAGGAACGATAGAATATCTGATCAATCCAAGTGTATTACTGATCTGATCGATCAATCATTTGATCGAATCTATTGCATTAGTCTAATTAATCATGATTGAGTTCGATCGATCCTATTGTAGGAGTCTGATCAATCATGATAGAATAATATGATCGATTGACCATCCGATCGATCCTAGTGCATTAGTCCGATCAATCAAACTTGAAACAGTGAATATTCTATCTAACGTGCGATTGATCCTAAGTACTAGTCCGATCGATCATAACATGATCATAGGATCGGTAGAAGATCTAATCGATCCAAGTGTATTACTCTAAATCGATCAATCGTCCGATCGAATCTTTTGCATTAGTCTAATTAATCATGATAGAATTCGATTGATTAGACTTAACACAGTGAAGGTTTGATTGAACGTCCGATCAATCCTAGTGTAGTAGTCCAATCGATCATGATAGAATAATATGATCGATTGACCATCCGATTGATCCTAATGCATTAGTCCGATCGATTGAACATCTAATCAATCATAATGCATTAGTTTGATCGATCTTAAGTACTAGTGTGACGAGTCGGTTAAATGTCGGTGAATTAACTGACTTAACCAATCCGGTCGGTTAACCGAACCGCCTTAACCGCCTACCGAACCGCTGCTCACCCTTAACTTAAATAGCCTTTTGTAAAGCTTGTTTTGGATTCATTGAGAGTTTTAGCCTGTTCTGTTCTTTGTGACTTTGCTATTTGGTTGCAGGATGTGGTCTTTTGGCAGGTGTTTTTGTTGTTTGTTGTCTCTGTGCCAGTTTGGCATTGCTATGTTTTGTGTTCTTTCGGGCTGTATTTGCTGTTGGCCTTGTGGCTTTGTTCATGTTAACCTCTACTACATTTACATTAAGGTTGCAGTTGTTTTTAGGCTTGAATTTCTGGCCTCTGAGTTGGCTTTCTCTGCCTTTGAGATTGTGTTCCAGTCTGATTTTCATTCTGGAGTGATGGAGTTTTGGTAATGGCAGAATGCCCGGACCATGATGCAATGGCAGAGGGTCCATTTTAGCTGGATGTTCTTTTGTTTTGTAAAGGTTTTGGTGGAGTTTACTCTAGTTTAGCGTTTGGTTGGATTGTTTTTGTTCGAGTTTTAGTTTGTTTTTTGGTAATTTTGCTCTATCAAGTATTA
This sequence comes from Alnus glutinosa, assembly GCF_958979055.1. NCBI lineage: Eukaryota > Viridiplantae > Streptophyta > Magnoliopsida > Fagales > Betulaceae > Alnus > Alnus glutinosa. Next base: position 2,695,595 of record NC_084886.1, on the reverse strand, counting down.
CCAATATATAAATATATATATATATATATATATATATATAATTTCTTTTTATTTATAGTCGTTTTAGGGACCCTAAAACGGCTCTAAAAAAAATAATGGTTTTTTTTTTTTTTAAAAAAAAATTAGAGCCGTTTTAGGGTCCTTAAAACGGCTCCATTTAGTTAGAGCCGTTTTGGTCCAAAACATCTCTGACTGGTTTGAACCGTTTTGCTAAAATTGCTCAAAACGGTTGGGGTCGTTTTTGTTAAAACGGCTCAAACCGAGACTTTAATACTGGATATGTAGAGCCATTTTGAAAACAGCTCAAAAAAAGCGTCTCAAACCGTTTTGAACCATTTTAAGGCCTTAAAACGGCTCTAAAAAATGGGCTCAAAACACCTATTTTTTTTGTAGTGACTAGATCCTTCTAGTTAGAGGATTTGGAGGTTGAGAATCATATAGTCTTCAAATTGATCAGGAGGAATCGTTGAGGGGTTTTAATTATGATTGAGAATTTGGGTTATGTTAACCTTTAAACTTGGTTTATTTGTTCCAAACAGTATATATATGATTAACAATTAATATTTGTTGTTCTGTCTCTTGAATGAAATTATTTCAATCAAATTTGGAGAAAAATTATGTAAAAAAAAAAATTATAAAATTAGTCCATGTGATTACACTAATTTGTAAAAAGCTTCATGTGATATAACAATGTTCTAATAGCTCCATAGTATGCAAAAATAATAAATTAGTCCCTACGCTATCAACTACTGTCTTAAAATCTTGGCGGATTCCATTAATATGCTACGTCAAATCTAATTATATGACGACACATATCACACATAATGACAAATATATAAAATTTAAATATTTTAATTATTTTTTTGACAGGAAAAAAATTATATATATAGAAACTAAACTAGAAAAAATATAGGAGATGGGTTGCTTCAATTTTTTTTTAAAAAAAAAATTAATAGATTTTATATATTTATAATTTTTTTTTTTTAATATGAGTGACGCATCATAATCCGATTAATGCTAACAGTCATTTAACGAAAAGCTAGGTGCATAGACCAATTTGTTTAAACCAAGAAAAGCATGTCGTAAAAAAAGAGCTTGGTTGGCAAGAGGGAAAAGCTCTTTACCTCTCATTAGAAATCCCCTTGCAACTTCCCCACCTCCTTAGTGAGGGCCCTCTTCGCCCTCTTCCCCTCCACCTAGTGCGGCCACACCTCCTCCCCTAGCTCTTTGTCATTGGTCTTTCATTTTTATTGTCTTTTTTGTCACAAAATAGCAGCAATGTCGTTCCTCCTTCACCAAACAGCCTCGCTCTACTTTGTTGTCGTCCTCTGACTGTGTTCCACCGCCAACTCGGGCGTCGTTCTCGATTCTAAGGTGAATCTCAAATCCTATCCTTTTCAAGCCAGATCTGTCGTCCTCCGCTCCTCCATAACATCGACATGCCATACCATCGTTTTCTTCAGCCTCCTAGCTTTCTACCGCCGCTGCCGCCATCGTCATGTCCTAGCCACCATGCGCCACCACTTGGTCCTCAGGCGCCAACGCGTGTCCTCTGAGCTCCTACCAGAAGCTCCACCACCAGTCTTCCTCTGCCCTGTCCTTTGTTGAAGTTGTTGTTCAGTGGGCTTTTTTTTTTATTATTTTTTTTTCAATGTATTTTTCTTTTGCTTGTGTTTTGTAGCATGATTTCCTATTTGCTGCTTTTGTGTTTGGTGGGTTACTGTCTCCTTGCATTTTGGTGTACGTTCAAATCTTCGAGTGGAGAATTTTGTAACTGAATTTGTGTTGGTACCTCTCTTCTTTTCAATCCCTCTATGATAGTGCATCTTCGGTTTCAGCCTCTTATTGTTGTTGTTGCTGTTTCTAAGTGGGGTTTAGATAGGTTCACTTTAATCTGTACCACTTTTGCTTCTATAACAAGCTTTTGCGACCCATTGAGAGGACCGGCTTACTTATTTAACCAATTTTCTTACTTTTTTTTTTTTTTTTAATATTTTTTCACTATTATATATATATATATATATATATATTTGTGATTGTTGTCGAGGAGATCACTCCTTTACTGTTTATAAGATCACTTACTTCTTTTCCTTTCGAATCAAGTGCGTGAAAAAGATTGAAGAATAGAAAATCTCTTGGCTACTCGGTAGCTTTTTCCCCTTTTTGTGCCAAAGCTACGGGTGCTTTAATTTGTCCACGTGTATGCTTGTATACTTTTGTTTCTCATGTTGGTGGGTTTGGACTACTCCTTTGAAGTCGGAAAGTTGGGATTATGCTGATAAAGAAAAAGAAAAAAATTGGATTCCTTATTATTAACTTTGCAAACTTTATGTAGATAGCTATTGATTGAGTTTTTTTTTTTTTTGAACTACGTTTGAAGAATGTGTCCGTTGAACATGGAATAAATACATGCTTTTTTAATATCATTAATAGAGTTAAAAGAAAATATTATTACAAAAGTACTGAATTTTATAGAGTACTGAATTTATATATATAAAAAAAACTTCTATCCAAATGAAACTTTTTTTTTTTTAAATAAAGTTATAACATTTTTATTACCTAATAAGAGAAATAGAGCATATTGCTTTAACAAAATTTTACAGATACAATCATAAATATCTTCCATCCAAACCTGATTTATAATATGTTTAACAATACTTATTCAGTATTCTAGTGCTATCTTGTCTTCTATTCTTTGGATTTTCTATTTTTCTAAACCTATAAATGACTCCTTTTTTGTGGTTTTTTTTTTTAAAAAAACTGTAATTACTTTATTGGTTTTTAGCTTTTTCTAACGGTCATATTTTACAATAGTCATTTCATTAAAATGATCATTTTTCTAACTGCCATTAAAGTTCACTACTATTCTTCACCCTGCTATAGAAAGAATTGTAATCCTTGAACTGTTTATACTGCAGTGACCAAGTTCAATCAAAACTTGAAAAAAGTTGTAAATGTCAATACGATTTTTTTTTTTTTGTTAAAAAATAAAAAATAACTACTAATTAATTATAATTACAAGCAGCCGTAAGAAGAGAAAGAAAAGGGGGGGCGAGGGGAAGAGAGAGAATGACAGAGGCCTAAGAGAAATATTAAAAAAAAAAAAAAAGATACATTTGTGAATAGTGTAACTCCACATATAGAGTTACACTATTTACAAATTCAAGACAAATCTATTTTACATTTTTAATAGATAATGGGATGAAAGACTTTTTAATGATTTTGCTTAACTATTCTAGCTAAAAGTGAGAAATTCATAATCCATTATAAATGCTCTAGATGGGTTACTTTTTCCCTTAAACCCCATTACAATTAAGCAAGGTAGCAATTCGCCAAAACTCAAGCTTTGTGCCATTTGACATGAACTATATAGAAACAGAGGAAAGAGGTAATTTGAAGAATAGCTTTCGTTTGCTTTTCATTCTATTGATAGTTGGTATTTATACATATTTTGATATTTTTACAAATGGAAATAAATCATGTGATTATACAGAAAATAATATTGTAGCCGTTTGTGTTGATTTCATTCTTGAGATTGCTAGCCGTTGGTGTTAATTGAGTTTCCTTCTTGAGATGTTGCCTGTTGTGGGTTGATTTGGTTTCCTTGTGTGGTTGCTAGCCGTTGTGTGTTGGTGTGATTTCCTTGTTGGTTGTTTTCCTTAGATGGTTCATTACGCCCCCGCAAGCGAGACATAGGGAACACGGCGTTGAGCTTGGTGCGCATGAGAGAGAAATATGGTGAGGCTGTGGGTTTGGTAAAAATGTCGGCGAGGTTATCTTTGCTGGAGATGAAGCGAACAACTAAAGTTTTGGAGGCGACTTTGTCACGAACAAAGTGAAAATCGATTTCAATGTGTTTGGTGCGAGCATGAAAAACAGGATTTGCGAATAGGTAGGTGGCTCCAATTTTGTCACACCAAAGGGTGGGTGGAGATGAAAGAAAAATGTCAAGGTCGCGGAGCATGAATTGGAGCCAAATGAGCTCGGCAGCAGTTGTAGCAAGGGTTCGGTATTCAGATTCAGTGCTGGAGCGGGCAACTGTCTGTTGTTTGCGGGAGGACCAAGAGATGAGATTAGGACCGAGGAAAACACAGAAGCCCCCAGTAGATTTTCTGTCATCAGGGAAGCCGGCCCAGTCAGCGTCGGAGTAGGCTTGGAGGGTGTGGGAGGAGGAGCGTCGAAGGAGTAGGCCATAGGAAATGGTAGATTTGAGGTACTTGAGAATACGTTTGACGGCTTGGAGATGGAGGGAAGTGGGTCGATGCATGAACTGGGAGACTTTGTTTACAGCAAAGGATATATCAGGACAGGTGAGGGAGAGATATTGCAAGGCTCCAACAAGACTACGGTATGGGAAGGGATTGGTGAGAGGATCACCGGAGAGGAGTGAGAGAGCATGTGCGTGGACATAGGAGTCTTGACTGGTTTAGCTTCGGACATGTTGCTTTTTTGGAGAAGATCAAGTATGTAGCATTGTTGGGATAAAATGAGGTCATCTGGAGTATAAGTAGCTTCCATCCCAAGGAAGTAATGAAGGGGGCCTAAGTCCTTGAAAGTAAATTCAGCACGGAGGGACTAGATGAGAGTAGCAGTGCTGTGAGGAAGGGAACTGGTGATGAGGATATCATCAACGTAGATGAGGACAAGGGTGGTTTCTCGAGATGTGCGGCGAATGAACAGCGAGGGGTCGGAATGGGAGCTGATAAAGCCAAGCTCTTGGAGACGATCACTTAGGCAAGAAACCAGGCACAGGGGGCTTGTTTTAAGCCATAGAGTGCCTTGTGGAGCTTGCAAACATGATGTGGAAATTAGGGATGAATGAAGCCGAGGGGCTGAGTCATGAACACATCTTTGGAGAGCCAACCATGTAAGTAGGCATTTTGGACGTCGTTATGTTGGATGGGCCAGCCGGCAGAAGTGGCAAGGGAGAGAACCAGGTGAATGGTAGTAGGCTTGACAACGGGACTGAAAGTTTCTTCAAAGTCGACACCGGGTTGTTGGTGGAATCCTTTGGCGACAAGACAGGCCTTGTGACGATCAATGGAGCCATCAGCTTTGCGTTTGAGGTGGAACACCCATTTGCAGCCAACAATGTTCATGTCAGAGGTAGGAGAACCAGAGTCCAAGTGCCGTTGCGGAGAAGGGCATCAAACTCAAGATTCATGGCATCACGCCAAGCCGGGTGCTTGGAGGCTGTAGAGCAGGAGGTTGGTTCTACATCTGCTGAGCCAGTGGTGGCAATGAGTGCTTTGGGAAGAAGATAGCGGATGAGACCATTGGAGAGAGTCTTGGGCTTGAAGATGTGGTTCTTGGAACGAGTCTGCATGGCGTGTTGCGGAGGTGGGATCACTGGAGTGGGTTCAGGGTCTTCAGAATGGACCTGCAAACAAGGAGAAGATGAAACAGTGTTAGTAGGGGAAAAGGATGATGAAGTGTGAGGAAGAGCCGATTCTGGAGATACGGCTGCTGGAGACCCAAGAGGGGGAGATGCTGGGGTCGTCAGTGGAGCATTAGGTTGGCATGGGGGAGTGGGAAAGATCTCTAAATGGGGAGGATAGAGAGTGGTGTGGATGTTTGGAGGATGGGGGTAGGAGATGGTGAGGAGAGACAGAATGGAAAAGTGGATTCGTCAAAGATGACGTTGCGAGAAATGTAGATGCGACTAGTAGGGAGATGTAGGCATTTGTAGCCACGGTGAGAGGGGCTGTAGCCGATGAAGATGCAAGTTTTGGAGCGAAAGTCGAGTTTGTGTTGGTTGTAAGGCCGGAGGTGAGGCCAACAAGCACATCCAAAAACACGCATGAAGCTATAATTAGGTTGTGAAGAAAATAGTTTTTGGAAGGGTGAGGCATTTTTTAGGACAGGGGTGGGTAAGCGGTTTATGAGGTAACAAGCAGTGAGGAAAGCTTCAGCCCAATATTGAAGAGGAACGGAGCAATGTGCGAGAAGAGTTAGGCCCATTTCGTCAATGTGTCGGTGTTTGCGTTCGACAGAACCATTTTGTTGGTGGGTGTAGGGACATGTGATGCGATGATGGACGCTGTGTGCTGCAAAATGGTGGCGTAATTTTGTGTATTCACCACTACCATCAGTTTGAATGGATTTTATTTTATGATTAAATTAGCGTTCTACATAAGCCTGAAACTTAGGGAAACTAGAGAAAACGTCAGATTTGCAAGCAATAGGATAAAGCCAAGTAAATTTGCTAAAATGGTCAACAAAAATAACATAAAAGCGTGCACCATTATTAGATAAAATAGGGGATGGTCCCCAAACATCAGAAAAAATTAACTCAAGTGGAACATTGGATGTAGTTTCAGACAGTGAAAAAGGAAGCTTATAACTTTTGCTGTGCTGACATGCAGGACAAATAGTTTGCTTCTTATTTGAAATAAAGGGAAGCTGAAATTTAGATAAAACAGTGTGAACTATGTGATTGGCAGGGTGACCGAGGCGGGCATGCCAATCCACAAAGGTGGTGCGAGTGCTGGAGAAGATACTAGGTGGTGCAGCCGTTGGAGAAAACCAGTGATATAAGCCATGTCTACTCGGGCCTTGATGTAGAATTTTCCCGAAGATACGATCCTTAACAAGAAACAAGAGGGGTGAAATTCCACATAAACATTAGGGATAATTACCTTTTCCCCCATGAACTACAGGCCTATGTCATTTTGCCCCCTTCGACAGCTACTACTTCGACCAAAAAAGAGCATCGGCTATCAACAACTGAGGCGTGGGAGCTGTCGAACTTGGCCTACAAGGTCAACAACATACACAGCCACCTCATGAAGCAACTCAATCTTTGTAATCAACACATTGGTGATGGATGAGTAGTATTGGCTTTGGTTACAATTATATATACCGGGAAAAAACTTCATTTATCATCTCTGATTTTTTTTATCACTTTTGCAATCATATTTTTAAATTTTTAAAAATATCAATTTAGTGTATTCATCTTTTAATTTTTTTCAATTTCAACCCCCTATTAAGATTTAATGGAAAATCCTATTAGATTGGTGTCAAAATTTCCAAATTAAATACTCATATTTTTTTAAGAAAAAAAAAAGACAAAAAAAATTGCAAAGATTTAGGCGTTGGTTAGGATTTAAAGGAATTTGCAAAAATATTCACATCTGAATCTTTGGAGAAAAAAAAAAACTGGGGTAGTTTAAAACTTTTGACAAGATTTAACGAAAAGTCTTAAGGAATGGTTAAAATTGAAAAAAATTAAAAGATAAATACACTAAATTAATAATTTTTGAAGTTTAAACATTTGATAACAAAAGTGATGAAAGATTATGAGTGGTAACTGGAGTTTTCCTTTTAGTATATATAGCGTGACAAGAGATAAAATGGTGCTCTTGATGCAGAGGAGAATAGACATTTAGAAGCATTTCAGACTCTCGTCCGTCTCTTCGAGACAATCCATCTCGATAACAGGAAGACAATTAAGGCTTTGATTTACGCCAAGGAAGATCAGCTGCCTCTCTTTGATGGTTCCGCCAAGAAAAGGGTTAATTTGCTCGATCTGCATGCATTATTTTTCAGTTAAAAGTGATTTTCTCGAGAAAATAATTGGAGACTGATCAAAGGTTTTGACACTGATCACAGGCTAGCATTGATGTGCATGCTGAGAAGGAAGAACGTGTTGCTGGTTATCTCAAACCTCGAACTCTCCTGCGAGGAGTTTTCGATGCTTGAGCAAATGTTAGCCGAGGCACGGAGCCAACCGTCGAGGCCAGAGAGTCAGTACGAGTTTGTGTGTCTCCCAATCATGGACAGGTTGACCCCGTGGAACGAAACGAAGCAAAAGTAGTTTGAGACCCTACAACTCCAGATGCCGTGGTTCTCGATTTACCACCCTTCACTGCCTGACCCGGCAGTGATTAGGTACATCAAGGAGGTGCGGCGCTTCAACAAGAAGGCTCTGCTCATGGTGCTGGACCCGCAAGGGAGGGTCGTCAACCCCAACGCAATCCACATGATGTGGATATGGGGAAGTCTGGCCTTCCCTTTCACAAGCGCAAGGGAGGAAGCACTCTGGAAGGAAGAGAGCTGGAGACTTGAGCTTTTGGCTGATCGATGCCATCGAGCCACTCCTCTATAATTGGGTATACTCGAGAAGTCGACAATTAATTATCTCCTACATACACAAACATACATATCAATAAAAATTTAAAAAAACTTTACATGCAATATATTATCTTTTATCAATTTTACAATCATATCTATAATTTTTTTTTTTTTTTTTTTCTAAAAATTCAATTTATGCTCCGTTTGTTTCGGCGTAAAATGATTTCTGAAAAATGACTTCGACATTTTCCGGTGTTTGGCAGGAGCGAAAATAATAGTCAACCGAAAAATGATTTCTGTTTGACCAAAAATGCTTAGTAAATTTCGGAAAATGATTTACGCTTTTTAAAAGCGTAAATCATTTTCCGAAGACGTTAGACACATTCGACCCCTATTAAACGACACAGTCGACCTTCACTTCAAACAGTCGACCATCATCGAAATCTTGCCGGTACCGAAATTCGAAAGCATTCGGTCAATGTCACCAGAATCCGGTAACCCCATATTCCGACGACCGTATTCCGGCCATTTGGCCGAATGGCCGGATCTGGCCAGAACGGCCGGCTGGCTGGACAAATCAGGCTAGGATGGCCGAATTTTGGCCTACTGGCCGGATTCCAGCGGTTCTGGCAGATTCCAGCCAGTATGCCGGAATTCGATAATTTTTGGCCGGAATCCGGCCACTTTCACCGGAATCCGGCCAACCCAGATTCCGACGAAACTGTTCGGATTTCGGCCTTTATCTTGAATTATGGCTATAGTAGCCGGAATGGCTGAATCCGATAAAAGTTGCCGGAATCCTATTGGTCAGTGACAGAATCTCGTCTTCGGTAATTTTTATATTATTTTACATTAATATTTATATGTTTTGAATAAAAATTGATTTTTATAGATTAATATGATTGAATAAAAATATTAAAAATATTTGTGATTTTCCGTACGCGGCAAACACCGAAAAATGCTTTCGGCGAAAAATATTTTCCAGAAAAATGACTTCCCTGAAATCATTTTATGACGGAAACTATTTTACGTCGAAACAAATGGAGCATTAGTGTATCCATCCATCAATTCTTTTCAATTTCACCCATTCGTTCGAATTTTTCATTCAATCTTATCAAAATTCTCAAAATACCATTATTTTGTTCAAAGATTCAGACATGGGTATTTTTTTAAATTCCGTTAAATATATCCTTACTAACGTCTAAATCCTTCAAAAAAATTTCTCTTTTTTTTGCTAAAAAAAAAATTAGGGGTATTTTAAGAGTTTTGACACTCTTCCGATTCTAACAGAGGAGTGAAATTGAAAAAACATAACAGATGAATACACTAATTAAATTGACACTTTTTAAAAATTTATGGGTATGATTGTAAAAGTAATGAAAGAAGTAAGTGAAATTTTTCTAAAAATTTATACGTTACTATATTGGTCATAATATTGGTGAGTTGTATGGTATTAATTTCAGATAACAGAAGGGAAATACATTTGCTTGTACGGAGGGGAAGATATGGAGTGGGTGCGGAAGTTTACATTAGCTCTGCGTAATGTTGCGCAAGCCGCCAAGATACCACTGGAGATGCTTTATGTGGGGAAGAGCAACCCGAGGGTCAAAGTTCGGAAAAACAACGCGACCACTGTTGCGGAAAAGCTTAGCCATATCCTGCCGGACATGACTCTCATCTGGTTCTTTTGGGTGAGACTTGATCAGAGCATGTGGTACTCCAAGGTACAACACGGCAAGAGCGTGGAGAACGACACCATAATGCAGGAGATCATGACAATGTTGAGCTTTGATGGGAGTGATCAGGGTTGGGTTGTGATCAACAAGGGATCGGCAGAGATGGCCAGGGCCAAGGGGGACATCATGTTAACGGATTTGAACGAGTACGAAAGGCGGAAAGAAAATGTTGGGGAGCAAGGGTTTGTGCCGGCACTGAATCAGCACCTCACAGACCATCGCACCCCTCATCACTGCAACCAACTAATTCTGTTGGGGACCACTAGGAGCATCCATAAGAGGGTGGTCTGCGCTGAATGTGGCCGTCCAATGGAGAAGTTTCTCATGTACCGCTGCTGCACCGATTAAGAGTATTAAGGGCGCTGCATGTGAGCTACGTCCGTACTACTATGACTATACGGCGATATGATTCTATGAATAAGTTAATTACTGCAACTACCAAGACTTGAGCTTGCTGGTAAAGTAAGTTCAGATATATATGTAAAATATGAAAGTCTATATCTAATCTAAGTGTGCCTGATAATGCTATCATAATTATTCTTATTAATGATTTGAATCCTTCTTGTTTTTATATAAATCTGGTACCTTTTATTTTCCATGTAATATTACTGCAAAAACAATATCCATATATAGTTTGTTAATTAGTATTGTTTTTCAAATTCCATCCATTTGCAGTGGCACCCTTAAGATAACCAAATTAAGCAATTTATATCGTGAGTTGGAAATGGGGATCTTATTGATATCAAGCCCTTATACTTGAAAACGTAGATATGAGACCTTGAATTGTAATTTGAAAGAAATACGTCAAGATAAGTGCAAATGATAACTGCTAGCCTGATTGGAAGGGCATTATGATTTATGATAATCCGATCTAAAGACCAATGTCCTTATTCAAACCCTTGGAATGGAATTGCTATAGTACGTATTAGTTATTATTTTGTTTGGTAGGGGTCTATTCCCTTACGAAGAGGAATACGTATTTCTCTAAAAAATGGGAGGAATAGCTATTCCTAAAGGAATGGACTTCATTTTCAAAAAATCACTCATTATTTTCTATTTTCTCTCATTTTTTTTTAAATGAAAAAAAAAAAAAAAAAAAACCAAAACCCACATTATTGGGGTGGTCGGCCAGCCACATATAGAGCCAGGGGTGGTACAACCACCTCCGGAGCATTTGGCCACCCCCAAGCGTCTTCGAGGGGTGGTCGGCCACCCATTAGTTTTCAAAAAACAAAAAATTATTATTATTATTATTATTTATAATTTAAGATTTTTTTAAAAAAATAATAATAATGTGATTTTTTTTTTCGTAATTTGATTCGATTCCATTTAAAGTATATGAGTTGTTACCGAATATAAGAGTAGGAATAGCCATTCCATTCCACTCTCTTTTATTGCCGGAAATAACTATTCAATTTCCCAATGAAATACTCATTTCGCAAACCAAATGAGGCCTTAGTGTTTTATGATGTTGGGGAATTATGAAGTGACTTAATAAATCTCTTTAACATTTTTTTTTTTTTTGGATCATATAACACAGTAGTTCATGATCCTTTTAGTTAGAGGATTTGGAGGTTGAGAATCATATATAGTCTTCAAATTCAGGAGGAATCGTTGAGGGGTTTTAATTATGATTTAGAATTTGGATTATGTTAACCTTAAACTTGGTTTATTTGTTCCAAACAGCATGATTAATAATTAATATTTGTTATTCTGTCTCTTGTCAATGGCTACATTCAGATCAAGCTAATTAACTTCAGTAGTTGGTATTTATCTGATCAAACGGAATTCTCAGTTCAATTAGATTTTTTTTTTCGAATCAGTTTAAAAAATTGTCATATACCTTTTGAGCACGTGAGAAGCACGTGCTAATTAAAAATAATGTGTTTCTCACATATACGTACATAGCAAATTTATAAACAGGATTGAAGGGAATTCTTCCAATAAAATTTGGAGGAAATTTATGTTAAAAAAACAAAAGGAAAAATGTAAAATTAGTCCACGTGGTTACACTGATTTGCAAAAAGCTTCATGTGATATAAAAATATTCGAAGAGCTCTATAGTATGCAAAAAATAATAAATAAGTACCTACTATCAACTTTTGTTGAAAATCTTGACGGATTCGGTTAGTATATATGCTACGTGAAATTTTAAATGTTTTTTTTGTTAGGATAAAAAATTATAAACATATAGACACTAAACTAGAAACAATATAGGAATATGAGGTTGCTTCATTTTTTAAATTTTTTCTTTTTTTATAGATTTATAATATTTTTTAATATAAGTGACACATATCATAATCTAATTAATGCTAACGAGCCATTTAATGATTTTAGGGTTTTTTTTTATTTTTTTTATTTTTTTTTAATTTTTTTTTATTTTAAAGAAGAAGTTAGATGCATAGGCCTATTTGTTTATACCAAGAAGAGCGTGTAATAACAAAATAGCTTAGCCGGCTAGAGAGAGAGGCTCTAACCTCTCATTAGAAATTCCCCTTCCTCCCCTCTTCTCCTCCGGCTAATGCGGCCGAACCTCCTCCCCTTTTTGTCATTGGTCTTTTGTTTTTACTATCTTTTTTGTCACAGAGTAGCAATATTGCCGTTCCTCCTGCACTAGAGAGCCTCACTCCGCCTTGTCATCGTCGTCTGGCTGTGTACCCTCAGCTGGCGCACCGTTCTCGATTCTACGGTGAATCTCAAATCCGATCATTTTCAAGCTAGCCGGGTCTATCGTCCTCCGCTCCTCCATAACATTGATTCGCTACACCATCGTGTTCTTCAGCCTCCCAGCTTTCCACTGCTGCCACCATCGTCCTGTCACAGCCACCACGTGCCGCCACGTGGTCCTCAAGCGCTGACGCATGTCCTCCAAGCTCCTACTAGAAGCTCCACCACCAATCTTCGTTTGCCCTGTCCTTTGTTGAAGTTGTTGTTCAGTGGGCTTTTTTCTATTATTTTTTTATTTTCTATGTATTTTTCTTTTGTTTGTGTTTTGTAGCATTATTTGTTATTTGTTGTTTTTGTATTTGGTGGGTTACTGTCTCCTTGCATTTTGGTGTTTAGATCTTCGAGTGGAGAATTTTGTAACTGGATTTGTGTTAGTATCTTTTTTCTTTTCAGTCTTTGCATCGGACTATGACAATGCATCTTCGACTTTAGTCTCTTATTGGTGATCGTTGCTGTTTTTACGTGGAAGTTCAGATAGGTTCACTTTAATTTACACCACTTTTGCTTCTATAATAGCATTGTGTGACTCATTGAGAGGATCAGGTTACTTGTTTGACCCATTTCTTAACATTTATTTATATTTTTGCACTGTTATGTTTAATTTTATAATTGTTGTCGAAGAAGCTACCTCTTTTTTATTGATAAGATTGCTTACTCTCTTTTCCTTTCGAATCTAAGAGTGAGAAAAAGCTCGAAGAAGAGAAAATCGGTTGGCTACTCGGTAGCTTTTTCCCCTTTAATTTGTGCCAAAGCTACGGGTGCTTTGTCCCCGTGTATCCTTGTATAATTACAGTCTTTTCCTTTTGTTTCTCAAGTTCGGGGGTTTGGACTACTTTGAAGTTGGAAAGTTGCGATTATGCTGATAAACTTCGTCCACTCCTCTCTTCTTTTTTTTCAAATAATTCAGTAAAAGAAAAAAAGAAAAAATTGGATTCCTTATTATTGTACTTTGCAAACTTTATGCAGATTGCTATGGATTGAGGTTTTTTTTTTTTTTTTTTTTTTTTGAAGTGGATTGAGTGTTTTTTTTTTTTAAACCACGTTTGAAGAATGTGTCCGTTGAACATGGAATAAATACATGCTGTTTTTTAATTTCATTAATAGAGTTATAAGAAAATATTATTAAAAAAGTACGTGTTTTTTACATGTTAAAAACTATATGATTATTTTATAGACTGAATTTTTTTTTTTTTTATAAAAAACTTCTATCTGAAGAAAACTTTTATTTTTTTTATTAAAGTTATAGTATTTTTATTACTCAATAAGAGAAATAGCGCATATTGCTCTAACAAAACAATTTCATAAATACATTTAAGAATCTCAAACATGATCTATAATATGTTTAACATATACTTATTCAATATTATAGTACTATATGCTCCCCCCCCCCCCCCCCCCCTCTCATATCGCATGAGGCTTATACTTTATAGAAATGATTGTTGTACAATTAACCGTAGGCACAACTCCTGTCCAATTTTACCTACGTGCAATTTTTTATTTTTTTTTTCAAAAAACAATAAAACAACTATGGGATAAAATGTTAGGTCATTTTCTTATTAAAAAAAAACGTAAAAATAAATAAAAAATAAACTTCCAAGTAAGCAAAGTTGGGAAGTTGTGTCTACGGTTGTACAACAATCATTTCTCCATACTTTATAATGTAAGAAATTACATAAATGTCCCTTATGTCATATTTAATTTGATATAACGGTTACGGCTTTTAATTACTGTAACGGTAATTATAATAAATGTATTCAATATGATTTAAACGGTTTTTTATATTCCACATTATGGTTCATGATAATAACGGTTTTTATATTTATGTTTATGATTTAATTCCTTGATGGGAGGAATAAAATCAGCTAACCATTAAAGATTAGGGTCCCTGACCTACCTATATAAAGAGCCATGTGTATCCATCTATTGGCACCTGTAGGCATAGGTCAGAAGATCTTCAGTCTAAATTTTATTTTGCAGAATTTCTGTTTATCGCTAAAGCTTCTTCATATGTTTGAGCAAAAATGGCTGGAGGTATTTATATTTAATTCCGCTGCTTATTTTATTTAATTAGCATTTTATTTAATATTATGCTTACATATAATACATTTTTTTTTTCAAAAAAAATAAAACAACTGTAGGGTAAAATGCTAGGTCATTTTCTTATATATAAAAAAAAAGTAGGAGTAAATAAAAATAAACTTCTACATAAGCAAAGTTGGAAAATTATGTCTACGGTTGTACAACAATTATTTCTTCATACTTTATAATACAATTTATGATCTCGTCTTCTATTCTCTGGATTTTGGATTTTCTATTTTTCTAAACCTATTAATGACTCCTTTTTTTTTAACTGTAATTACTTTATTGGTTTTAAGCTTTTTCTTTAGCCCGATAACTGTAAATTACTTTATTTTTGCCATAAAGAACATATAATAAAGCGCCCAGTATAAAGCAATTTTCTTGAGGGACCATCTCAAAATGCTTCTTTAGTATCTTTACTGCCATTGGGACAGCTAACTTTAAGGATCTAAGGTAATCACAAACCCTAGTTCCAAGGAAGGAAGCTACGTGTAGCACGTTGCATTAAAGTTATGTGGCAAATTGCTTTAAGAATCAGCATCTCGTACTTAATTAATGGTAAATCTCCCTCGCTTTTTTACTTTAGTGACGCAGGGTTTGCTTACGTCAGAAACTGATTTATCTTAAACTTGATTTATTAAATAAGACCCATTGCTAAAAATGTTCACTTTATACTCTGCTGAACGTGAAAATTGAGTACTTGATCAGAAAAAAGAGGCATGAATTGATAATTTTCTTTTTTCTTTTTAAAAAAAATTAAGTCGGAGAAAATTCTTCAAATTCAAATACAAGTAAAATTATATGTTTTAAAGACAAATATCAATTTATTATATTGGGTATGTAAAAATTTTTACATGGAATTAATTATGTTAAATCTTATCTTAAGGAGCAAATAATTAAGGAAGTCCCTAATCAGACCCTTCAGCCCAAGGCATTCAGGTTCACAAGAGCACTAGTGCACTGGGTCAATAAAGGGGTTGAGGTAATTAGGGCCATGCAGCTATAAAATGAATAAAGCTATTCGTTAAGAACAGTTCTAAATTGATTCATTAATTAAGATGCTTATTTGAACTTTTTTTTTTTTTTTTTTAACAAATAAACTAATTAAGCTCAAACTCTAATTTGAAAGCGGCACGACAAAAACCAAAGTGTTTCATGTAGTCTTAGGAAAAATACAATTTTGTTATATGGGTTTTATATACAGATTAGTCACATGTTCACGCGAGTTGACAAACATTTGACCCGATTAGATATAATTAATAAATAGGTCGAATCGTTTTGACCCAAAATCTATGACATTAAACTCGATATAACTTTTTAATTTCGTATTGTATTTGTATTGAGTTTGTAACTTTTGTCAAACTTTGCCAATCATGACTTACCCAACCGATCAATTAATCACCGACCAATTATACCTCCGTGGTTTGAAATGAACCAAGTACTCTACAGTTCAGTCGGTTGGCTATTGAAACTTCCGACCCCCAGTTGGGAAGAAAGAAATGTCCCACCAAATTAAAAAAAAAAAAAGAAAAAGAGAGAAAGAAATGCGACACTTGATGAGGTCCATGGTACACCAAGATACGTACGTAAACTTCTATGTCTTGAAGCACGGACAGGGGGTTTTCAGTGAAGAATATCACAGTACCTCAAGGACAATCGATCCTAGCCAGGACAATGATATAACAGGGAAATGGAATCCTAGCTAGGAAATCACCATCGACAAATCTTCATTGACGTACCAATTAAAGACATATCATAAACAAAGCAGGAAAATCCAATTAAACGTACTCGCTATACCAAAGACATATCTTCATTGACGTACTCTGAAAAATTTTAAAAATTTTAAAAATAAAAAATAAACAAAAATAAAAATCCTAAGTACATGTGTATCACATTAATGATCAAGTTTAATCAACATCCCCAGCTGTAGGAATCTAACGACCGAGCTTTTATACTACAAAGGTCAAAAAAGATATATGGTTAACGGACACAACATATTCAAAAGCCCCAAACCTTATCCAAAATTCTAAGCCTCTTGCATGGGTTACTTCTTCCCTTAAACCCCATCACAAGCAAGGTAGCAATTCCCCAAAACTCAAGCTTTATTCCATTTGACATGAACTATATATATATATATAATGGCCATGGGTTAGATTTGGACCAATTAACACAACCCATCCCTCTCCTCGATCTCCTCTCCTCTCCTCTCTTGTTGCTCACTTAGCTATAGAGACCAAGATGGCTATTGTAGCACAGAAGCTGCCACAGTCCAGGAGTGATCGCAGTATGTTCTCCTCCTCGGATGACAATGCAATGATGAAGAGGATTCTCGAAACTCATGCCCCAGATGGCCGAGAAATCGATGCCAAACCTCTCCTTCAGATCGTTGAGGACATTTTCCACCGTGCTGCACCTGGCATCTCCGGCAATATTATTCAAGTACGTACAAACCCTAGCTTGTCCTTAGCTTCTTCTTTTTTTTATATATATATACATTAATTCAAGCATATTTGTGCATGTGTTTTTAATAATGTTTTTATGATTATTTTGTGACCGTGTACATACATAGGGAACACAAGCGCAAATGGACGCACTGGACGACAAGGCCTTCCATTCTGGCCTCATTGAAATGCTCGAACTTCTATCATACACGATTACCCGAATTTCCTGCGAGGTTTAACATTATGGCTTAATTATTATAACATAGTCAATTTGTTAGCCAAAAAGAAATCTTTATGAGTTGCTCAGATTTCAATAACTGAATTCTGCATGCAAGACATACGTTTTTAAACAAAAATGGTAAAAATGTTCGTTTGAAAACGTGAAAAAATTCATTTAGTCAAACTGCAAGTAGAAGATGCGTTTTTTAAGACACAATTTTTAGCTATTTTGTGATTTGGCTCTAACAGCTAAAAAAAAATAGAAATTTTAGGATAGCTAGGGTCAGTTCTATAAATTTGGTATATTATATAAATGCACTTTGACAGATATCCTGCAAGTGTTCGGGTGGAGGAGATGCGCATGCGACAACTGTGGCAATATGCAACATACTCTCGAGTTACTCATGGGATGCGAAGGTGGTGCTAGCCTTGGCAGCTTTTGCTGTGAACTATGGTGAGTTTTGGCTGGTCGCGCAGCTTTACTCCAGCAACCCCCTTGCCAAAGGGCTTGCCATCCTGAAGCAATTGCCTGAAATATTGGAGTATACTGATACTTTGAAACCAAAGTTTGAGGCACTTACCAACCTCATCAAGGCCATGCTGGATGTCACCAAGTGCATCGTTGAGTTCAAGGAACTTCCTTCCCAGTACATTACCCCGGACACATCGGAGCTCATTACCGCCAATGCTCATATTCCGATAGCCGTTTATTGGACCATTCGGAGCATCGTGGCATGTGCTTCGCAAATTATGGGCCTCATCGGCATGGGTCATGAGTATGTTACGTTTTTTTTATTATTATTATTATTATTATTTGTATTTGGATCTGAATGGGAGAATATTCAGTTTTTGTAAAAATAATTAAAAACAAAATTATTCAAAAAAATGTAAAATGATAATTTTGTCCTTATTTTTATAAAGACGTAAAAGTCTCCGGTTCAAAGGACCTGGAGCCGATCTGTTTCCTTTTTATTTTATTTTTTTCTTTTGCCATCTTATTTTGACAAACGATGCTAATAATATCAAGAAGTGATTCCTGTACACCAAGTGTACAACAAATGTACAACACTCCTTCATATGGGGTGGGTTCCACAGTGTGTGGGGCCCACCCCATGTGAAGGGGTGTTGTACATTTGTTGTAGGGGGTGATGTACAACTATCATTATTCAATATTTGAGTTTCTCTTCTCTTGGGCTTCTCTTAGGTACATAGCATCAACAACTGAGGCGTGGGAGCTGTCGAGCTTGGCCCACAAGGTCAACAACATACACAGCCACCTCAATAAGCAACTCAATCTTTGTAATCAACACATTGGTGAGGGATGAGTAGTATTGGCTTTGGTTACAATTATATATACAAGAAAAACTTCACTTATTATTTTTTATTTTTTATTAATTTTGCAATCATATCTCTTTTAAAAGTGTTAATTTAGTGAATTCATCTTTAATTTTTTTCAATTTTAACTATCTGTTAAGATTTAACAGAAAATCCTAACCAATGAGTATCAAAATTTTCAAAATACTCCTATTTTTTAAGTGGAAAAAAAAAAAAAAGAGAAAAAATTACAAAGGTTTAGGCGTTGATAAGAATTTAAAGGAATTTGCAAAAATACCAACGCCTAGACCTTTGAAAAAAAAAATAGGTATTTTGAAAATTTTAATAAGATTTCAAAGATAATCTTAACGAATAGTTAAAATTGAAAAAAAAAATAAATAAATAAAAAATAGATTTACTAAATTGACTATTTTTAAAGTTTATGAATATGATTACAAAAATAGTGAAAGATTAGGAATGGTAAGTGAAGTTTTGATGTTTAGTATATCGCCTGACAAGAGATAAAATGGTACTGTTCTTGATGCAGAGGAGAAGAGACATGTAGAAGCATTTCTGACTCTCGTGCGTCTCTTCGAGTCAATCCATATCGATAACATGAAGATACTTAAGGCTTTGATTTACGCCAAGGAAGATCAGCTGCCTCTCTTTGATGGTTCCACCAAGAAAAGGGTTAACTTGCTCGATCTGCAATATTATTTTTCAGTTAAAATTGATTTTTCTCGAGAAAATAATTGGAGACTGATCAAAGGTTTTGGCACTCACAGGCTAGCATTGATACGCTGAGAAGGAAGAACGTGCTGCTGTTAATCTCAGACCTCGAACTCTCCCGCGAGGAGCTTTCGATGCTTGAGCAAATGTTCCACGAGGCACGGCAGGAACCGTCGAGGGCAGAGAGTCAGTACGAGGTTGTGTGGCTCCCAGTCGTGGACAGGTCGACCTCGTGGAACGAAACGAAGCAAAAGCAGTTTGAGACCCTACAACTCCAGATGCCGTGGTTCTCGATTTACCACCCTTCACTGCTTGACCCGGCAGTGATCAGGTACATCAAGGAGGTGTGGCGCTTCAACAAGAAGGCTCTGCTCGTGGTGCTGGACCCGCAAGGGAGGGTCGTCAACCCCAACGCAATCCACATGATGTGGATCTGGGGAAGTGTGGCCTTCCCTTTCACAAGCGCAAGGGAGGAATCCCTCTGGAAGGAAGAGAGCTGGAGACTTGAGCTTTTGGCTGATGCCATCGAGCCACTCCTCTTTAATTGGGTATACTCGACAATTAATTATCTTCTACATACACAAACACACATTTCAATACAAATTTGAAAAAACTTCACATTCCAATGCTACTTCTGATCTTTTATCAATTCTCAAATTATATTTATAAATTTTTTAAAAAAATTAATTTAACATATCTATCTTTCAATTATTTTTAATTTTACCCATTCGTTAAGATTTTTTATTAAATCCTATCAAAATACCCTTATCTTTTTCAAAGATTCTTTCATGAGTATTTTTTCAAATTCCGTTATATAACTAACGCTTAAATCCTTACAATTTTTTTTTTTTTTTGCTAAAAAATTTATGGGTATTTTAAAATTTTTGACATTTCTGATTTTAACTAAGGGGTGAAATTGAAAAAACTTAACTGACACTTTTTAAAATTTATGAGTATGATTGTAAATGTGATGAAAAAATTAAGCGAAGCTCTCCCTAAAAATTTATGCGTTACTATATTGGTCATAATATTGGTGAGTTGTATGGTATTAATTTCAGATAACAGAAGGAAAATACATTTGCTTGTACGGAGGGGAAGATATGGAGTGGGTGCGAAAGTTTACATCGACTCTGCGTAATGTCGCGCAAGCCGCCAAGATACCACTGGAGATGCTTTATGTGGGGAAGAGCAACCCGAGGGACAAAGTTCGGAAAAACAGCACGGCCATTGTGTCGGAAAAGCTTAGCCACATCCTGCCGGAGACGACTCTCATCTGGTTCTTCTGGGTGAGGCTTGAGAGCATGTGGTACTCAAAGGTACAACATGGCAAGAGCGTGGAGAACGACACCATAATGCAGGAGATCATGACAATGCTGAGCTTTGATGGGAGTGATCAGGGTTGGGCTGTGATCAGCAAGGGTTCGGCAGAGATGGTCAGGGCCAAGGGGGACACCATGTTGACGGCTTTGAACGACTACGAAACGTGGAAAGAAAATGTGGCGGGGCAAGGGTTTGTGCCAGCACTGAATCAGCACCTCACAGACCATCGCACCCCTCATCACTGCAACCGTCTGATTCTGCCAGGGACCGCTGGGAGCATCCCTGAGAGAGTGGTCTGCGCTGAATGTGGCCGTCCAATGGAGAAGTTCCTCATGTACCGCTGCTGCACCGATTAAGAGTATTAAGGCTGCATGTGAGCTACGTACTACTAAGATTATCCATATGATTCTATGAATAAGGGCCACCATATATCTGCCATTTTAGCTTGCTGGTATATAGTAAGTTCAGATGTGTAAAATATGGAAGTCTCTATATCTAGTCTAAGTGTGCCTGATAATGCTATCATATTTATTCTTATTAATGATTTGAATCCTTCTTTTTTTCTCACGTACTTAAAACACTTGCTTTTGAAATTATTTTTGTTCTTTTACGCTACATTTCTTATGAACAGAAATTTACTACAAATCAATTTACAATTGATCACATGTAAGAATAACATGTATTCTTTAAACATGTGTTTCACACATGTTTTTTTTATTAATGCTAGCTATTAAACATGTGTTCTTCATGTGCCAATGAATACTTATCAATCTTATACGTGGATTGTTTGAATTTTTTACAAACTAATTTGTAAAAAATTTATGTCCCTATTATGTATAGTTATAGTTACTCTTCCTTAATTTCCATTTTCCACATGTTTAATTAGATGCCTTTACGAGGGAAGATTCGTCGCATAGGCCTGTTCGCCAAATAGTTGGCCATCAGGTTCTTTTGTGGCCCAAAAATCATGGATTCCAAGTGAGCCCAAGATTCGTTGCTTTGATAGTCTCAGTTCAGGCCATTATCTTATGCTGCTTCTTTCATTTCACGCCGTAGATCATTTAGTCCAAGTCTTTTTATAATTTGATTTATTTCTCCCTGACACTTGAATTTTTTTTTTGGAAAATTCAATTACTCCAATATTACAACGATTTTTTTTTTTTTGGTTTTCTTATTCTTCTGTTACGATTAATTGGGTGGTTACCCCGTTAAACTTTTTTTTAAAAAAAAAAAGTTCAGAAGCCATTGAAATGTAAGATTTTTTTTTTATATGTCCACATAAGAGCAGAGTGAAGATTAAAATTAATGATCTCTGTTTCATAAAGCATAGTCCCCAACCGATTGAACCATTAAAATATAAGATTATTTTTATTTGACTGCATCAAAACCTCTATAGTAAAATAAGCATAAATCCACGGGCCTAGATTGGTCTTTCATTTAGGGTGCGTTTGGGATTGCGATTTCGTAGACAATAAGTGCGATTTTAAACTGCGTTTTTAAAAATTGCGATTTGAAAACGCAGAAAATCTGCTTTTTCAAATCGCAGATAAGATGGTGCTTTTTTAAAAACGCAAAATTTTAAAGGTAAATTCGCGATTTTAAAGGCCAAATTGCGATTTTGCGAAACGCTTAACTGCATTTTTAAAAATCACTTTTTTCAAATCGCACATTTTAAAATCATTATTTTAAATCGCACTTTTTGAAATCGCAAACCCAAACGGACCCTTAGTTTATGACAACCTCAAAAAATTTTAAAATTCTTATAAAAATACTATTTTTTATACCATAATTTCGTCAAATATTTAATTTTTCACGTCTACCCTAATTTCAAAATCTTTTTAAATTTACACAACTTTTTATTTTTTTTTTGGTGTTTTAGAGCAAACTATAAAACTTTTGTATTCAAAATGTTAAATTTTATTTTAAAATAATTTTTATAAATATGTAATTTTTGTATAAAATTCAATTTAAAACTTGTCTAGCTATTTTTATTTCAATTAAACACTCCAAAAAAAGATTTAATGTTTCGATCCGTCCACATAAAATCAAACAAACTAGGAATAGAAGGCTGCTGTTTCGCCGATTTATAATCATGAAGCTCACAAATAAGTTGAATTTGCCGGGACATTCACAACCATCCGATCAAAAAGATTCATGAAAATATGTTAAAATATCGACACAAAAATCACAAGGGAAGAAAAGACCTGACCATTTAAAAATTCTACAACATCCGATTAAAACCCAACAGAGAGATTCCGATCAAAAGAAAAATGAGATGGAAAATTTACCAGGAGACAGGTAGCACAGTGTAACAACAAAAAGAATACACAGCGCTGTTTAATACTGGCAAAGACATTAATCTATGCTTCGGAAACTTGAACATCCCCCATTTTGAAACAAGGGAGAGTTCACCATAAAGAAGCAACGCCCTCCAAACACAAATAATACTAATAAACAATTGCTTCAAACATAAAATGTCAGAACCCGACCATGAAACAAACTACGACCAACCAAACGATGCGTAGCTGTTTGTTATGTAAAGGAAAAATGGTCGGATCTGGCTTTGATTTACGCTTTCGTTGACGCGTCCTTCTGGATTTAAACCCACCGACGAACGCAACGCCTATCAAAAGCGACGAGACTCAATTAACAAAGAACAATAAAAGAAATTCAGAGATTCAGAACCAAAAAATTAAGGAAAGGATTTAGAACACCTTGACCATGACCTACAGAATAAGGAGCGGCGCTTGGGATTTGATGCTTGAGGCTAGGGTTTTATAGAGGAACGAAGCTCGTGGGATATATACAGCAGGACCAAGGGGTCCTTCGACTCCTTCCCCCAATATAACGAAAATGCCATTTAATACCGTGCAGATCAAAGCCCAGTCTGAGGGGCTTTAAAACAAACTTGTTGGGCTTCTAATTTGTTTATAAATTACCTTTAAAAAACTTGTTGGGCTTCTAATTGATGGGCCACCGGCACATGATGTCTGAACTTGCCCGGGCCGACAACGCCGATCCCAGGGAACCTATTTGGGCATGGTTTCAGAGTAGCATTACATCAGTTTGTTTATGTTCTATTATACATCAAACCTGTCTTATTAAAGATTTTGGAAGATCAAAGAAAAAGATTTCAAACAAATGTCGTACCGAACTAAGACTTTCATTTTACAAGACTGATGTTCTACCACTGAGCTATAGGGGGATATGACGAGGATTGAGATCACCTGCAATACCTAGTTATTGCAACTACTATGACTTGACATCAAAGTTGCAGCGGAAGATTGATTGAATTATAACCGTAAGAAAATAATAATACAAGAGTTTTAATTAAAACTATATATATATATACAACTATGTTCCATATGTACAACCCATTATTACACTCAAATTGTTCATACTTTTTATACAACATCAATATTCACTATTTTATGTCAACATTATCTCCAAATTCCTATTTTTCGTTTAACTTCTAATTTTGCTGGGGGTATAACAATATTAAGGGGGGCCGAATTATTCCTATCAGTTAGAGTTGGCGAAACCAGTCAAAGGGCTTTTGGGATGATTCAGCCACTTCAAAAGCAGCCAAAGAGGTTGGCAGTGTTAGACAATAGTATGAAATTCAATAATTTAAACTATAGTTGAAGACTATCACTTAACTATAATTTAAGACTATCAACTAGTCACAGTTGAAGACTGTGACCTAGCTACAGTTGAAGTATATCATTTACTCACAGTTGAAGACTATGACCTAATTAATTTTAGTTAAAGTCTATTTGTATTATTCTTATCTATCTTAGTTCTCCTACAAATATGAACTTGTTATATTAGAAACGAGCAAAATGTAATCCTTTGAGTTTTATTATATGGACGTAAATCATATACTGAATCATATAATTCTTTGTATCTTTATTTATATTTCACTTTATATTCATTTGTCAATTATATTATCTTTTCTTTCACGCAATCACCCCCTATAATAGTGGTGGTGATGAGAAACTAGTAGTGACGGGTGCAACAATAAGGGCGGCGGTGATGATGGTTACATTTAAGGTAACAATCGGTGGCTATGTACTAAGAAATTTTTTAACATGGCAGAATCTTTGCTGTTCGTTTAAAATGGACGACCTAGGTACTCCCGGTAAATCCAAGTATGATAGCTGTTGTTCAGACAAAAACCTTTTTGTTTGCTAGTTCTTTGATGAAAACCTTCATTGGGATTCTCTCGATCATCTGAATCGATCAGCATTCCAAATCTAACGTAATTATTAGACTTCTTGTGTCTTATACTCCATCTATTTCGGTGTAAAATGATTTCGATATTTTATGATGTTTGGTAGGAGCGAAAATAATGGTCAACGAAAATTATTTTCGGTTTGATCGTAAAGCCTTCTTTAATTTGTAGAAAACGATTTACGGTTTTAAAAACCATAAATCGTTTTCCGAAATTAAACTTTTCGTCCTTGCACGCACGTTTGATATCCGATTGCCGGAATCCGGCAATGGTTGGTCGTCGGAATCCAGGTGCACTGGAATTCGGCCGAAACTGGCCGGAATTTGGCCACGGTCAGAAGTGGGCCGAATTTAGCCAAAATGGCCAGGATCAGGCCGGATCTTACCAGATCCGGAGGAGTCCGGCCAGAATTCGGCCATTTTAGTAGGAATCCGGCCAAACATGCTCGCCGGAATCCGGCAACGGTGACCGGACGTTGCCGGATTCCGACAACAGTTACATTTTCACCTTTCGTAATTTTTTCATACAAACCAAACGCGGAAAATATTTTCGAGAAAATTATTTTTTTTAAAAATAATTTCGTCGAAAATATTTTACAATAAAAACCATTTTACGACGAAACAAACGGAGCATTAGTAATTAAACTATGCCTTTACTTCTTGAATCAAATTCACTCAATGGCCTTCTCTTTATATATATATATATATAGTTCAGCACGTGGTATTCTAAAGTAGTATGCCGAATTTGATATTTGACTTCAAGAACGTTGACCTTAAACAAGAATATATATACCCTAGCTATATAGTCGCTCATAGCCTCACAATTTCAAAGATCGATCCACCAAATCACCCAGATACATTTTTCACCTTTCTTTTGGCTGTAAATTGTAATCGCCATTCAATTACATTCCCCGACTTCTGTTTGCGATATTAATTGGCCCAATATTAGGCCAACCACAAAAGGAAAGAATATGAAAAGAGGGGGAACAACTAGCTGAATATGGTTACATGCAATGAACACCCAACCTACGATTTCCACACTATTTTTTTTCTTAAACATCAAAGAGTTGCTTATCTCTCTTTACAATTACACCTCCATATAATATATTATATTCGGCAATGTAGAAGACAGCACAAAACTTAATATATAAAATCCCTGATTGAAAGGGACTGGCCGGTTTCTCTCTTACTTGCAATGTTCAAAAACTTGTTGGAAAAAAGAATAAAGCTGGTCATGAATAGTGGAATGGATATTCTAGATAAGATATAGTAGTATGAAAAAGGAGAACTCATCCTAGTTTGTGTCGGGGAGCATTCCCACCATCTTTTGGAGATCAGAACCAAAATTGCTGCAGCCACATATATCCTTTTCCCATTCACATGGGCGCACAAATGACTCGCCCATACACACACACACACACACAGAGCTTGGCGAGCATGAACAAGTTGGCAAGTTGGCAAGTTGAGTGCGTAAATGGCAACGCTGCACATGTGATCTGGCTGCGGGGGCTTAGAGAAGAGGAAGATGCGGTGGACACTGGCCACCTAATCTTCTGTTAATTAAGGCATTGTTTATTTGCTCCTGTCACCATGATTTTGAGGAAGTTCGTCTTGTCCTGAATAATAATAATAGCAACTTGCGATTGAAGTTGATCAGTACTATCGATCGATCGATCGATGCTATCAACGTGGTCTCTGTTGGTCGCAAGATGCGACCTTAAGGGCATTCATTCAGCTTTCTGTCTGGATAATTATTACGTTCCTAGCTAGCTACCACATGCATGCTTGAACATGGCTTAATTTTTTGCTTGCTTCTGGATGATGATCATTAGTTACACTAAAAATAAATGGTACCCATATTGTCAATCTTCCACTGCAAGGCCAACCAATTTCTTTCATGTTTTTCTTTCCCAAGCATATATATGCGGTAATGGAGTTGTAATCAAGGGCTTGGCTGAGCCTTGTAATATATAGACTTATGGGCTTATGGCGGTATGCCTTTTTCAATATTTGATTTTTTGTAATTGGCCATGATGTAACAGTTTGACGTACCTAATGTTTTTCTTTATTCCTCAATCCAAACAAGTTTAACAGGAATTAGAAATATTATCATTTTTTATATAAGGAACAAGAGACAACTTCATGGAAAAGGATTCTCTACGGAGATTGATCGAGGATCCATTCTACGTGGGACGGTTGAACTTGAAAAAGAAGAACCCGTTATCAGAGGATAAAACCTCTTTAGTTTTTGTTTCATTGAACTTGAAATAGATCATAAAATAGACCCTTTCCATTTTATAGTTCAAATTTTGTTCTTTTAATTATTTTATAAACTATAAAATGATCAATCATTTCCAATCCAAGTGGAATAGAAAGGAACGTGATCCCATCGTGACTCATATTACGATTCAATTTTGTCTTAATGATATTCGCCGCTATTTTAACTATAATAGAAATTAAGGAAATGACTGACAAATTTGTCTAGTACGTACGTAGCTAGGGTTTTTGTGAATTCTTGCTGGATGAGTACTACTGCTCAATTAATTAAGGCTTTGTAAAATTGACAGAAGGCTCGACCCAAAGTAATTAATAAACTACATGCATTTGAAAACCCATTTATGTAAATATTATATATATTCCCTCTTCTTCTTTTTCACTTTTTCCTTATTTAATTGTATGTATCATTTGAATTTTTTCTAATCATATTCTATCCTAAGCGCGATGTCACGTACGTACAGTCTTTCTCATATATGTGTGTGTATATATATACTTTATCTCCCAGTGTACATGTCCCCCAAGTGGAGTAATTGAAAATAATATCGATTTGCGTATGAGGTCCCGATTTTGAAGAAGATGAGCCATGCTCACTGCCCGGTTTGTTGCATGCGCGTATATATATATATATATGTTACGTACCGTTGGCCACAAATTGATAATAAAAAATATAGCAATTATTTCCTTCGATTTGCGCCAGTACTCATGAGTACTGACCCCATGGCTATCACCCCCATTCTGCCTTGCTTTCCTTCATTTCCCAACTTGCCAACTTGTTGTTGTAGACCTGCTTTAGCTCAAAAAAAGAAAAAAAGAAAAAAAGGAGAGAAGATAGAAGCAAAAATGAAGCCATTTATCTCCAAACTTTATCCCTTTTTTCTTTTTTCTTTTTTCTTTTTTCTTTTTCAGCTTTATGTTCATAAATGTTGGGTAATTATCATTTTTCAAGCCAAAACGGACTCACATAGCGGCCCAGCCTAATCGGGCCCAACAGGTTGGCCCGATCCACTAATCAGACGCTCAACGAAAGGAGAAATCGTGTTCAGATGTTGAGCCAGCATTCGAGGAGGAGCGGGCAGCTAACGATCGAGATTACCTTAGCGGCCAAAACCCTAAGGTAACGCTGAGAGCACCTCAACACAGAACTGTGTAAAAATATGTATCTCATTAATAGACATGGAGAGTCAGAGATAGAAGATCCTCGCATTTATTAAAATCTTTAAGCATTTATTAGATAAGAGATTAGAAGGTCAAATTCGATCAGTGGAAGGAGGGATGGCAATACCACGCGTAGCTCGCCAGGCTAGCTCATCATGCCAAGAGGTCAAAACGTTATAAATGGCTGTCGTTCATGTCATATTTAAATCATTGTTTACCCACGCTAAGTTAACAGTAGACTGAAGATTAAGAAATCTCACACGTGCAAAGTAATGGAAGAAAGATGGTATAAATAAAAGCCATAAAGCTAGTATATATCACCTAACTTATCTGATACCATTTACTCTCCTTCTCAATAAACTCTTACTAACAACTCCCGATAAGCCTTTATTATTTTGCTGGCACAACAAGCAAAGCTCAGAACATTTGTTCGCAATATCCGACTAGCCAAAGAACCGACCCCACGCTAACACGTCGCCATTAAAAAATTGTACCAACAATAAACAACAAATAAACTAATATATATATATATATATATATATATATGACGGGTCTAACTTTTGTGCCGTGCTCAACAACTAAAGGAAGCGACAGAAGGAGAAGCTTCCTTGATTTTCAAAAGCGCTGAGGGTCCCTCTAGGAAGCGACGTCGGACGGTATATACGTGCTGTTTCTTGGAGAGCAATATTTGAGACTAATTGTCATTGATCTTTTTATTATCCATTAATTGAGTAATATTCATTTCAAACTTTTGGTACACCGTCTCTCTCTCTCAACCATCATCCATTGAAAAAAAAACACATTGCTTTGGAATTAATGCTTTATTGAATGAATTGTTTCAAATGATGCACTGTAACTCTCTAATCAATTAACAGCTCTTTGGGTTTCAACCGATGCTATAGAGTGTGAGCATTTAAACTTTATTTTTATTAGTTTTATTTCATCAGCGTGACTAAAGCGAAGAACCCTAATTATCATAATCGTCCCAAATAAGCAAACAGATAAATAACTTTGAAAGATTCAAAATTTAATTGATATTTTAAAACTCATTTCTAAAATAATATAGAAATTCCTTTATATAGGGAAAGTTTGAGTATTTTTCAAGCAAGATATTTGGAAAAATAAATAAATAAATAAAAATACAAAACAAAGTTACATAACCGTAAACTTAAAGACAAAGTAAAATTCTTATACATAAAGTAAAATATATTATTTTAAAAATAATCTTCAAATATTTTGTATTATTTTTTCTATTTTTGGACCGATCTTATTCAAGAAATAATCTTCAAATCTTATACCTGATTTTCTCCTGCATCAAGTACACCACATGAGCTGGTTTTGATCATGAAATATGTAGTTCTTTTTAATTTTAATTTTTTTTCTAATTAAATGAGGAAAAGGATTACATAAGAGGATCATTACCACTCTGAATCTGTATGGAAGAGATAATGAGGCAACCCGTAGAAATCCTACAAAAAACATGATTGGTAGCTGCCCATTTTACTAAAGCATGTGCCCTAACATTGATCTTAGGAGACACTTTCATAGTATTCCAATTATGAATTTAGGACAAAACTACACTAATATAAGATTCAATATTTAAAAAACTCCAAGAAGAAAAGAGGGCTGGCCGGACTATTAATTGATGGCTAAGATTACCAAAAGGGCATCATCACCTTCAGGAGAAAAACTATCAAAACCCGCAAGAACAGCTAATCGAGTAGCAAACAAGACTGCTGAAGCCTCACCAAGAAGAACATCCGAGAAAAACAATTATTGAGTAGCAGCCATGGAAAACAATTACGTGCAGTGAGGTAATGAATTCATTACCACACTGTACGTAATTAATCTGATCAGACATTATCCATGAATGATTTAAACCTAGTATTCTAGAAGATACATAAATTTTCAATGTCACAACAAATGAGATTCTTCACAATCAATACCTAATTATGCAATGATTACTTTCCAAAGACAATTGTGAATGAATTCGATAATCTTATGGTAAGTTTAATATTCAACGCTTAATGGTACTATTGGACCAACCCAGTTGACTAGGCTGTATGTCGGCACACACCTTCTCTTTGAAGTTTGACCCTACGATATCCATTTTCTTTTTACCACTTCTTCGATTCTATGGGTGTTTCACTGGCCCGGCTGACAGTAGGGGGGGAAAAAGGATTAATTTTTTTTGAAATGGAAAAAGGATTAATTAGTACTATATATATAATATTCTCAGGTATTACGTTTAAACAATACATTTGATAGTTAGTTATGCCAGTTAATTACGTTTTAAATGGGGTTATCCAGCTAAGCACTGGAATTTGATAAAGGACTTCTTTGTCTTCGTGTTCCATTTTTTCTATTTTGAGAAAAGTACACATAATTTCTTCAATCTACCATTTCATTGTCAATGCACTCTTCAAACTACCAATTGTGTCAATGTCCCTTCCTAAACTACCAAAAAATGTCAATGTTCTCCAAATGACAAAAATACTCATCATAAAATTATTAAAATAAAATAAAAACTAAAAAAATTATTAAATAACAAAAATTTATACCAAAAAAATTAAAAAATAAAAATTAAAAACTGTTTTTTCTTTTTCTTTTTTGGTTTGTTTATTATTATTATTATTTTTTTAAAAAAAAGTAAATTTCATTTTTTTTTCCTTTTTTTTTTAAAAAAAAAAATGTTCTTTTTCTTTTAAAAATTGTTTTTATATTTTTTCGTTTGCTTAAAAAAACGTTCTTTTTCGTTCTCTATTTTTTTTTTTGTTTTTTATTTAATTTTTTAATTTATTTTTTAAAAAATAATTTTTTAGTTTTTTATTTTTAATTTTTTAGTTTTTTATTTTTTAAATTTATAAGGACATTTTTGTCTTATTCAAAAAATTTAAGGGTCATTTTTGTCTTTTTGTTGGTTTTAAGAGGGACATTGACATTTTTTGGTAGTTTGAGGGAGAATATTGATACAATTAGTAGTTTATAGGGTACATTGACAATAATGTGTTAGTTTGAGAAGATTATGTGTACTTTTTCGATCCCTTCTTTTTTCTGCTATGTGTCTTGGTGTGTTCCAATAATCCAATATTTTATCCTTCAAAACTAAGCGGAATAACTTCCTTTTTTTTTTTTTTTTTTAATAGGTAAACTGAGGGGAATAACTAAAGAGGTTAATTCATGCATTTCGGCATGATTTGCGTTGACTTTAAACCTTAAGTAAGTCTGAATCCAATGGTTGTGCGGTTCTAGACTTTGTCCTTCTCGAATATTATTGGTAAAAGATAAAAGAATATTACTAGATCGGCCCCTAGAATTGATGAAGAAAGAACATTGTTTTATTACTTTTTTGTCCCGAAAATTGATGAAGTATTTTGCCTTTACTTTGACTCAAGCACATACGCTTGTCCCGTGTCTCACAAATTAGTCGCGGTTTGGAATCCTTGACTGTGATTATTGGTAAAAGAAACGGGGCTACCAACTTTTTTCTGAGCGAAAAATGACTTGAAACTTATCTCCTGAGTCACAAATTTTAGTAAATTGGGATTGGCTCTAATTTTGTGTTTGAATTATATATTAGAGTCAGCCCGACTATTACTATAATTGAAAGAGTAGTTTAATTACTTATTTGAAGAGGAAGTCGATTGCTCGATTACTTATTCGAACAAGTGAATTAACAATCTCTCTCAACTATTTGTCCGAGAAAATTTTGAACCTAATTGAGGACGAAACCATATAACTCCATATTGGCAGTAGTGCCAACTAGACGTACAAATTCAAGCATAGCATAAATCTGCTATCTTTCATTTAGAGTCTCTATTATTGTGGGCAGTTAGTCCAACCTAATTTAGTGGTAATTCGGTAATTTACGTAATTTGATTATCTTAAGGGTGCCACTGCAAATGGATGGAATTTGAAAAACAATACCTACAAGCTATGGATATTGTTTGGTACAATATCCATTGACTCGTCTTTTATTAAATCACGTATTAAGGTTTAAAATTTATCAAATCATTTTTAAAAATTCGTATTAATTGTTATCAATTAACTGATATTTGTTCACTTAACTTTTTAATAGTGATAAGTGACACAGAACCATCAAACTATACGTATTGTGTTCTATAAGAAATAAATAAGTACGTGTCCAAACAAACAATCTAGTCAACTAATTTAACAAGCACCTGCACATGGGACATATTATACTCTTGACACATCATCACTAACTTTAGAATAATATAACTTTTTACATTTATTTATCACGTACACGCATATAACACCAACTAATATGAGGTATGTTAAGTGACTTATAATATTAATTATGTAAGATACATAAAAATGTAAGACACTTAAGACTCGTCGTGTCCGGGCACTTTTGACATGAATCTAATAAATGCATAAATGTAAAATGAGTAACTTCAACCAAAAATCTCCTCCTGATTTCATAATAGAACATGTGAGGATAATATTGGACTGTTAAGACTTGAAACTGAGACCTGCCACACCTTAATCTCCCCATCAAGAGTACCACCAAAGACAGACACGACACCGTTTGATGCGCCTTCTGAAACAGCCGCCAACGACTTCACTGGCTTCCGGTGTCCATCCAGTACAGACAAGCAACAGTACCTTGCATCGTGTCCCCGTTGCCAAATCCTGATCGTGCGATCAGCGGACCCACTGAACAACAAACCAGAGACGTTGATCAAGCACAGTATTGCCTTATTGTGACCTCTCAACGCCCCTGTGACCACCATGTAGTTCGCACTGTCCTCTCTCTCCCACACCAGTATCGAACGGTCACACGCACCAGAAAACAGCACCGATCCGTCGTCGTTCAAGGCTAAGGCGTTCACAGCCGATTTGTGCTTTTCCAGTGTTGCTATCAACACGTGGCGCTTCTCACCAAACGGTTTGGTCCAAACCCGGATTCGCCTGTCAGCGGACCCCGTGTAAACGGTTCCGTCAACGGAGACCGCCACGGTGTTGACGGCGTCTTCGTGAGCTTTAATGGCCTCCACGCAACGGAGGTCAGAAGCCCGCCATACATTCAAGCTCTTATCCCACGAAACCGAATAGATCAAACCGTTGTTAACGGCTAGGCCCGTGACGGCGTCGGCGTGCTGGATCCAGAGCCGCTTCTTGTGACGACGAACGGTGACGTAGTTCTTAGGAAGTACGAAACGGCGTAAGCGGTCGTTAATGGTGGGGAGCGTAGCTAACAGTTTGTGTCGTTTGGTGGCAGTTCTCTGCCAGACTCGGATCTTACAGTCCTGGTGAGCAGTGATGACTTTGCCGTCACAGAAAGTGACAGCCTTTACTGAGCCGGAGGAGGAATCCTGACCGTTGAATGCTTCGAGATGCGCGGAGGTGGCGCTATCGTAGACGTTGATTTCGTGCGAGGAGGCTGCGTAGAGGAGATTACCATGGACCGCGAGGCAGGTGATTGGGAGGGACGACCTGGGTTTAATGGACGCGACGCAGAGCTGAGAGACGGAGAGGCTTAGGGTCTCTCGGGAGAGTTTCTGGAGGGAAGGGACAGATGGTAAGGTTTGGAGGGAGAGATTGGATTGCAGGCTGTCACTGCTGGTAGCGGCGCTAGAGTCGCAAGATGACGAGGCGCCACTGGTAATATCGCAGTAGGAGCTGCTTGTGTCGGAAGCCAAGAGATCCGGAAAGGGTGGCCGGTTTTTCTGGAATGGGATGGTTGAGTCGTTTTCGGTGGTGGTACAGGCGGACGAGGAACAGATGGCTAGCCAAGCGTGGAGCCTCATGCCGGCTTAGAGAGAGAGAGAGAGAGAGAGAGAGAGAGAGAGAGAGAGAGGGCCTGTGTGGGAATTTGTGTGAGGGTATATATAGAAAATTTGAAGAGTGGTGCCAAGTGGTGAGACATGTTGGCGAAGAAGACGAGAGACGATAGGTCCGAGGCACTGGACGCGCCAATGATGGGTTGTGCTGGACGTCGACGTTGACATTGATAATAGCGATGGCGAATGAGCTTGCGGCTTGGCTCATCACTCATCAGGGGGCAAAATTGTACTTTGACGGTTTTGGGTTCTTGTAAATGCGTTACAGTAGAGCATGGTTGGCTACTGGGTAACGGCTTAGCTAGACCGCAAGATAGATATCTCCGCTGGCTGAAATGGGCCCATTTGGCTTTTGCTTTTGGCATTTCACAGGGGCTGTGGTGTATTTGCTATCGAATTCCTGGGGACACAGTGGTAATAATATATATATATATATATATATATATATATATATATATGATAATGGATGGAAACGGTTATAACTTATGTTGTATGAAAAAAAAAAAAAAAAAAAAAAAAGCAGCAGCCCACGTCTTCTGCATGGGTTTGCATTCCCAAAAGGGTGAAATAGCTGGTCTGCTTGTGAGTTTTGTCTTGGAGTCTCTTCTGTGAATACTTTCTTCATGCGCACACTATTTCTTTTCGAAACATCCCATAAATGTGAAAAAAAAAAAAACAAATGGAAAAGAAGTTAGTAAGATGATCATTATTAGGTAGCAGGAGTACAATTTGCTTGTAATCAGTCCAAAAGTCAGCCTTAGAACGGACCCATATACTGGCCATTCCCAAATTCGATCATCATCTTGGACTTTGTGCATTACACTCCTGAGCCCTTTCACGTGAAGAGTTTATTTCATCATAAACTTCATTTATGAGATCCATTATTATGTAAGCAGAACTATATATTATTCCAAGAATACTTGTACTCTTCTTGCAAAATACAAATGGGATTTATGGCGATAATTAATCTAACTAGACTCTAAATGTGTTTTTTTTAAACTTACTCTCTTGTCGTATGAAATTGTTATATAGGTACGTACCAATGTGGGGGCAAAGGATTTGAACAAGAGTCCATTAGCAAATAAGCATATATAGTATATCCTCAAGTCTTTGAATAGTATTTCCAAGTCCGTAAGAGATTAGGAGATGTCATACGTACGGATCTCTAGTGTTATTTTTTATTTATGTTTATCTTTTGGTATTAATTGTAAGACTTCGTATATCCTATTGCTGAATAAATAAAATAATTAAAGAAGTTAATTATCAACTTTAATAGTTTGAGAGGTTTAGGATTCCTCGAACTACTTTAAAATATAATTTATGTTATGTTTTCATTCCATGTTACGTAACATAAACATAGATTTTTTCTATGTTTCAAATCATTATTTTTTTTAAAAACACTTCAAAACAAGATGTTTTCTACAATTTTGTTTAAAATTGCAAAAATTATGTTATGTTGCAATTTTCCATTCTATGTTGGAACAATTAAGCCCATATTCTCTTTAATATAGAGAGTGCTAGTAGGGTTTTTGTTATGAATATGTTGTGTTGTAATCTTAAATTATTATTGAAATAGTCGCACTTTTGTGGATATAGGCAAATTATCGAACCACGTAAATTTGTGTCTTGATTTTTCTTGCTCTCTCTTTTCGATTTCATATTATTTATCATTATTGCACAGTAACAACACTTATTCACTTAATAACAAATCTACAACTTGCAAGTTGATAGTTTTTTAACAAATTAATTAATGCCATCTTTTTCGTAGATAGGCCGATGGAAGCTTCATTGTTTGACGGCAGGGGCATTGATATTTACAAGCCCAAGCAAATAAAAAACATCAAGAACAAGGATAACGATCGATGCTGGCCGTATTTACGAAACCAAGATTCACTTTCTTGGGTTTTCTGCATGCATTTAGGCAGAACCCTAGTTTTGAATTTTGATGCTATTTTATGCTGGTATTAATTTTAAAGACTTCATAAACATTGGTGGGTAATATAGATTTCTGGGGATCAAATATCTCTTAGAATTTATACTTATTCTATCGATCGATCGAGTAAATTTCTTTGAATTTTAACCATTGTTTTGAAATTATGTTTTAAAATTTATCATATTTGTTAGAAAAGTATTCTAGTGCCAAACGCTAGATCAATTCACACCTGCAAAAATACATGAAGGATGTAAGCACAAGATCTTGTCGTTAAGGGATAACTCTGATGCTAAGCAGTATAGTATTTGTGAATAAAATATAAATGCACTAAGTCTCAATTTTGAGCTTAGGGCAAAAAATTCATTTAACCTGGCTTATATTTACTTTTTATAGGGGCTCCAATATAACTGCTTTCATGTACACGTGTGAGTGCATGCCCCCATGATGGTGTAAGCTTGAACGACAATTATCCATTATGGGGAGTGATCCTTGTACCCTTTATGCACAACAATGGTACAACACCAAGGCACATTGGGGTGGGACCCAAATGTGTGGGCCTCACCCCAATGTACTTTGGAAAATGTTAGATTTACAACACCAATACAACAACTGTACAACAATCCCTCACATGAGGGTGGGTCCCACATACTAGGGCCCACCCTTATGTGAGGGGTTGTTGTGCAGTTGTTGTATTGATGTTGTACAAGAATCAAATCTCATGTACTTTGATATTGTGTCATTGTTGTGCATTGTGGGTGTTTTGATTATTTTCCATTATCCTTTAAATTAGAAAAATAATCCCATGTCGTTGATATGTTCGTGGTTATTACCCTCGCGAGGCACTTTATTTGTTTGGGAAAAGATTCCCTACTACGCAAGTAGAATTGAAAGGGGCTTTGGATCATTTTTATGGTCTACGAATATGAATTTTGTGCCAGGTAGCTCAACTCTCGACATTATCAACATTTCTTATCATATTTATTTTTAAAATTTTAGTTAAAATAATAAATCATAAATATCGAGATGATAAATAATGAGTTATTAAAAACAAATATGGTAATAAATAATTATACCACAAAATCTGATCCATTTAATTTCTTTTTCTTTTTCTTTTTCTTTTTTTTTTTTTTTTTTTGAATAAGGCATTTAATTTCTATGTCAACATATTAAAGTGTCAAAGTTTTTTTTTTTTTTTTTTTTTTTTTAAGAAAGGCTAATCCAAGGTTAGTTGACATTGTCAAAAATGAAATAATGGTACGCACAAAAGATATGGTTTCAATGAAGGGTCCAGATTTAATTAGGACTTTCTTAATTTAAACTGCAGCATTTCTTTTACAAAAAAAAAAAAAAAAAAAATTGTTTGTTGTGCTTCTGTTTCCTTTCCTTTTCTTATTTTCTTTCGTTTCTTCGTCTTTCATTAATTTCTTCTTTTCTACGAGCACAAAAGAAAATGGTGTGTTGTGGTGTAGATATTTGCCAGGAGAGGGGTACTTGTGGACAAAAAAATATAAACCATTTGATCGAAAACAATGAATGTTTTAAGGATGACCAAGTTTTGTGAGACGAAAAAAAAAAAAAAAAGTCAATGAAAATTGTTTGCAAGGTCAACGAAAAATAAGGGGTTTAGGTTGAAAAATAACTTATCCCTAGCTCTCGGGAGATGTAAGCCATTTTTTTGGAGGCGAGCTATGCTCTTTTGGGGACGACATTTCATTGATTTCAAGTGTGCTCCCAAAGTGCACTTTCAATGGTGACGATAATATTGTCCCAGAAGGCTCTTTTTTCCTTGTGACAATCATTTTCTTTGGTAGTGGAGTTAGACGACGGTCGTTTTTGGATAATCAACAGCTGTCCTTAAAGATGCATGATATCACAACCGTCGTCTCTGAGCCACCCCACAAGAAGGGATCCTTTTTGTCAAGCTATAGGAATTTGTCGAACATATGTTATATGAGTCATCATTTTTGTTCCCTTTAGAAAATATGCATGCCTTGAGTATATATTAACTGAAGTTAATTAAAAATAGTCATTTTTGTTTGCCTAGACATTCTGAAGCACTAGTTACGTCTACGCTATCCCATACCCTAATATCTTTACAATCAACCTGCCCAAAATAGGAGTTAACTTTCTGGTGTCACATTAAAAATATTAAGCAGATGTTATAGCATAGAAGTAAGAAAGCTAACATCACTTTTATGTACCAAAATATAGGAGGTGACCCAAAAGATTTTGCAGCTTGGTCACCTTTCAAGTTTCCATCAAGAAACATTTTTCTGCAATCTTACAATCTTAGGGTTAAGGATCGATCATTTTTCTGATAAAGCATGAGTATAAATTAATATAAATGAATACAAAATTCACGTGTTATTTAGAATTTATACTGACTTTGTTTGAGCCTTATGGATTTTGCTGCATACTTTTCAAGCAGTATAATTGCAGAAGGAATTGTTATTAATTACGGTATTAATTCATTTGTATGACTCTTGCTTATATAAGAGAAATACTCTGAACATAAACAGAGTTAAAGCTTCTTTTTTCTTTTTTCTTTTTCCTTCATTTTTTTTTTCTTTTCAAAACAAAAATAATAGTTGTACCGCCATGATTCATGTGAAGCATTTTTTCTTATCTGGGTGAGAGGATTCCATAAGTAGTTGGCCACACTAAAGAACATAACACCATGAAAACATGTGTCATAAATGCCAAGTTGGAGAATGTAAGATTTTATCTTCTATATATGTCCTATATGCCACATGTATATATGATTTATTATATTAATTAATAAATTGTTTATAAGGTGTACGGTATAGTAATTTACTTAGGGTGCGTTTGGATTACGATTTCATAGACAATAAGTGCGATTTTAAACCAAATCGCAGAACATAGATCGTTTGAGAACTGCGTTTTTAAAAATTGCGATTTGAAAACGCAGAAAATCTGCTTTTTCAAATCGTAGATAAGATGATGCTTTTTTGAAAACGCAGAATTTTAAAGATAAATTCGCGATTTTAAAGGCTAAACTGCGATTTTGCCAAACGCTTAACTACGTTTTTAAAATCATTATTTTCAAATCGCATATTTTAAAATCATTATTTTAAATCGGACTTTTTGAAATCGCAAACCCAAACAGACCCTTACAATTAGATTGCCTAATGGAATCAGCATTAATTTGCAAACTGATTTGATATCAATTTAATTCATTATTTATTCCTTGATGGGAGAAAGAATTATAGTGAATTCTAATTTGAGGGTCCCTAACCTAGCCTATAAATATAGAGCATGTGTACTCCATCAATACGACATTAAGAAGATACCTCTTTATTATATTGTTATTCTGAAGGTTTTGTTTCATAAAGGTTTATTAATTCGCTGAAGCAAAGATGGTTAGAAGTAACCCTAAAATCTTTTATTCTCCGCTACGTATTTGTTTAGCATAATAATTGTGTTTATGCTTACAGGTATTTCATTTGTATGACTCTTGCTTATATAACAGAAATACTCAAAACATAAACAGAGTTAAAGCTTCTTCTTTTTTTCTTTTTTCTTTTTTTCCATTTTGTTTTCTCTTTTCAAGACAACCTAAAACACAAAACACTCAAAAATCCTTTCACTATTTTTTCAAACAAACACCAAAAAATACCATCAAAAAAGTATTAACAAACGAAACCATTGTAATAAGTGATTTTATCTTGGCAGATTGAATCTATCTTAGAGGAGTCTCCATATTGAACCTAAACACTATCTTATGCAATGGGTTATTGTCATGCATGTTGGTCTTGCTTTTTTAATGTAAAACAAACTGGTGGAAGGAACGACATGTTACACATTGTCAATGAGACGATGGCTCACTTAGGTGGGGAGTTACCGTTTTGTAGCTTAATTAAAGAATAGTAAGCACCACCACGTCCAATAGTGAGGAGATCATAGTGTGATCCTCGTTCCACAACCTTCCCATCACTTATCACAGCTATGGAGTCCGCCTTCTGTATTGTGGACAGTCGATGAGCTACAACTACACATGTTCTGCCTACCATCATCTTCTCCAATGCCTCTTGGACTAGCTGTTCTGACACACTATCGAGGGCGCTGGTGGCCTCATCCAAGAGAAGTATTGCTGGGTCTTTGAGTATAGCTCGAGCAAGTGCTATCCTCTGCTTTTGGCCTCCTGATAGCTGGACTCCTCTTTCTCCACAGTAAGTATCATAACCATCTTTCATAGAACTGCATAACAAAAATGGCTTTTCACCAAAAACGCAACTTATGTAATCTGTTTTTGAGCAATATAAAGGAGAGAGATGCATACCTTATAAATTCATGAGCATTCGCGAGCCTTGTTGCCTTCCTTACTTCAGATTCTATAGCATTCTCTTTACCATAGACAATGTTCTCACGAATAGTTCCTGCAAAAAGGGTGGGCTCCTGACTCACTAATGCAATATGTGACCTTAATTTCCTCAAATTGTAGCTCTTGATGTCACGTTCGTCTATCAATATAGATCCATTTTGGGGGTCATAAAATCTTTCAATCAACCCAATGACAGTGGATTTGCCTGAGCCACTTTGTCCTACCAATGCTATCGTTTTTCCAGCTTCAATCTTGAGACTAAGGCCCTTGAAGATCATTTGGTCAGGCCTTGCTGGGTAAGAAAAAAACACCTTCTTGAGTTCTATGCGGCCCTCAAAAGTTTTTTTAACTTTAATACCATTATGGTCTTCAGGCTCAATCTCACTTTGCCTGTCTATGATTGCAAAAACTGATCTAATCGCGCTGCCACCTTTGGCTATATCAGAAGTCATGCTTCCTGCATCTGCAATGTCTTTACCAGTGCTAATCAACAAGAAGAAAACCTGAAAAAGGTGTTTTGGAGTGACCAATTTCTGATTCACAAGCCTCCCTCCATACCAGTAAGTCAAAGCTACAGCAGCTGTCGTCAAAAATTGAGAGAAAAACAGGCCAAAACCTGAAAACCATGATTGTTTGACACTTTCCTTTCTGGGACCTCTCATTGCTTCTTCAAATAGGCTCAATGTTCTCTCCTGGGAGCAAAATGCAGTGATAGTCCTATGGTTGATGGTAGCTTCGCTTGCTAGTTGACTGCCCTGACTTTGTGCTGTTTTTGCTTTTCCAGATAGCCTTTTCATCAGAACACTCTTTGAATAGAAGCTCACAATGAGTAAAGGCTGCATAGCAATCATTACAATGGCTACCCTCCAAGCGACTACTAATCCAACTATAAAAGCCAAGCACGCACTAAAGAAAACCTGAACGAGCAAAGACATTCGTTCTACAATGAGGGAGCGAACCATATTGGCTTCAGTGGCTAACCGTGCACAGATGGCTGCACTTGTATTATCATCTTTATCAAACCATCCTATCTCAAAGGTTAGCAATTTCTCGAGCATCTTTTCTCGCACCCTCTTCGTTAAACTCTCTCCCATAATTGCAAAACTGTAATGTTGTAAGAGATTGGAAATGAAACAGAGAACTGCTAGGCTTAAGAAGATGCAGCAATAGAGTCTGATTTCTGATTTAATGACAGACTTGTCATTTATAAAGTAAACTGAGATAACTGTTCCCAGGCAATAGCCTTGAATTGGGGGAATAGTTCCATAGCAAGCAGCCCCTAAACATCCAAGTAAAGCTCGCTTCCACTCAGGTGCACTCATTTGTAGTAATCGCCATTGGGAATATGGAGGATAATCATTTTTTTCTATCTTTTCATCATTATGGTAATCGTAAGGGTGCCTTTGGAATGTGTGTGCGAGATTGATGGAAAATGCTGAGCTGATGGGATAGGCTGGGCTGCTTTGCCAGCTTGATCTCACACTAATTAATGGTGTTTGGGGAGTCCTAGGACTAGTTTGTTGCCAATGATATCTATGTTCTGTTTGATGATAGGGACTACTGAAGCTTTCATTTTGCATGCTCGGTTGCTGCAAATGCACCATTTTGCTATATGCCCCACCCTCTCCATTGTTCATGTGCATTAGCTCATCATGAGAACCAGATTCAACCACTCTTCCCGATTGAAGAACCACTATCAAATCAGCCCTGAGGATTGTGGAGAGGCGGTGGGCTACGATAATTGTTGTCCTCCCTTTTGAAGCCTGATCCAAGGCTCCCTGTACTATTCTTTCCGACCCTGCATCCAAAGCACTCGTGGCTTCATCAAGCAAAAGGATTCTTGGGTCTCTGATCAAAGCTCTTGCTATGGCAATCCTTTGCTTTTGCCCTCCAGATAATTGAACTCCAAATTGTCCTACCTGATCAGATACAGGCAAAACATTTCCAAGGTGTAATTCAACATTAAAAACCAACTTATTATTGGACTAATTAAGGAGTAAGAAAAACATTTTTTGCTTACTTGACTTTCATATCCTTGGGGTAGTTCAATGATAAAGTCATGTGCATTTGCAGCCTTAGCTGCATGTATAACAAGATCCATTGGAGCTTCTTCCTTGCCAAACAGAATATTCTCTTTTATGGATGTAGCAAAGAGAATTGGCTCTTGGTTAACTAGTCCCATCTGGGACCTCAGCCATTTAAGTTGTAGTCTCTTTATTTTGTACTGATCAAGGAGAATATCTCCTTTGACAGGGTCATAAAATCTTTCAAGCAAGGAAATGATTGTAGACTTGCCAGAACCACTGCCTCCTACAAGACCTACAGTCTTTCCAGCTTCCACCCTAAAATTGAGTCCTTGAAGTATAGGTGTAGCAGGTCTTGATGGGTAGCTAAAGTAGACCTCTTTAAATTCGATTTCTCCTCTCACATATGACAGGATTTTACCTTTTCCATCTGCAGAGTCTATAACTGGAATCCGTTCAATCATCTCCAGAATCCGAGTAGTAGCGTTTGTTGCCTCTAAGATGGATGAGAGATTTGGGAGCACGTTCATAATGGACCTGAAGATACAAATAATCCCCAAATTATTTTAGAATAATTTATATACAAAGAAAATAAAGACTCTTCCCAAGCACAAAACTTGTCATTGCTTATTAATGGGAAAAATGATAGCAATATGTAGGAAGTAAAGTAACTCACACTCCTCCCAATACGACACAGACTCCAGAAACGAAAACAACGCCGCCTTTCTCTCCTCTTTCCGTTACAAGAACACTCCCAACCCAAGCCTGGAAAGCCCAAACTGCAAAAATTATCCCCATGCTCCCCATCAGCAATCCCTTTGCAAAACCCTGCTTTATGCCAAGCTCCATAGTTTTCTGGAGTGAAGAGCTGAATCTATCCAGTGTTTGATGCTCCCCTGCATATGAATAGACGGTGCGGATTGATGAGATTGCTTGTTCTACAATCCCACCGGCAATCCCATAAGCATCCATCATCTTTCTTCCAAGGTCCTGCAGTACCTTACCAAATCCAACTCCTGGAATGATAAACATGAGAGAGAGTGGAAGAGCAGCTAGTGCAAGTCGCCATGAAAGCATGAATGCAACTACTATGTTAAAGATGAATGATGAGATGTGAGCCAGGCAGCTGGGTACCTACAATTGAAGAAATATAGATCATGTTAACACAATAGCAAAAAGAATAAGAAGAAAAAGAAGATGAAAGAATATCTTAGACAGTCAAAAACCTTCTCAGCTATAGTATCTTGGATACAATGGGCATCAGAAGAGATGGTAGAAATGACTTGGAAGGTAGTGGAAGAAGCATCTTTGTTGTCGAAGAAACCAACTTCTTGCCTGAGGACTGCTTTTAAGTATTCCTTTCTTATGCGATATGTTTGTCTTTCTGCAGTTCTCGTCCAACATAGTCCTTCTGTTGAGTGTTAATTTAGTACTTGTGCATCGAAAATTCATTCATTATTATTGTAATATATGATACTAAACGCTAATGTTTCATGTTCTTCTTACCAATTCACATGATCACTATTACAAGTTATATTTTGATTGAGCGGGAAAACCTCAAAAGAAGCTCTGGAATGGCTCTAGATAGAAATGCCAAAATCTAGATCAACTAGATACATTCATT
Source organism: Alnus glutinosa (assembly GCF_958979055.1). NCBI lineage: Eukaryota > Viridiplantae > Streptophyta > Magnoliopsida > Fagales > Betulaceae > Alnus > Alnus glutinosa. The sequence goes on along the minus strand of NC_084886.1, from coordinate 2,651,565 downwards.
TCCTAGTACTCTTTCTTCTGGGGGTAAAGATCAAAAAGAAGAGACAAATCATTTGGATTCGCGGTATCAAAACATACGATTTAAAAAATAATGATTTCAAATGTGCAATTTGAAAAACATGATTTTTAAAAATGTAGATAATCGTTTGATAAAATCGCAATTTAGCTTATAAAATGGTGCATCCCCTTGCTCGTGACTTAAAAATGCATATTTTTATACATTTTTAAGTTGCTATTTTTTAAAAACACACTTCCAAATGTTACACTTTTCACAGTTTTGTTTAAAATCGCAACTCCAAACAGACTCAAAAAGGTGTACATAAATATCACTTTCAATGTACGTTGATCAAGACCCTAGAGTGCGAGATGCAGCTACAAAGTCAAATCAAACCTAGCTGATGGGAAAAGGTTTGGATTTTGCTGTGGTGTAATAACAAAAAATGGGAAAACTTCACTTACTACTTCTTATCTTTCATCATTTTTGCAATTAAACCCTTAAAATTTAAAAAAGTGTCAGTTTAGAATTATAATCTTTCAAAAGCTTGCAATGCCAACCCTCCCATTCAAATTCATTATTTAATCCTAAGGGGGGAAGTGAAATCCCTAAAATACTCCGTCCAGATTCAAGGTATTTTTGTAATTTTATAAACTTATTAGGGGTATTTTGGGGATTTCACTTATCTACCGTTTGATTTAACGGTGAATTTTGACAAAATGCTTGACATTGCAAACTTCTGAAAGATGATAACCTTAAATTAACACTTTTTAAAGTTTAAGGGTATAATTGAAAAAGTGCATGATAAAAGAAAAATCAAGTGTTGTAAGTGAAGTTTTCTCTTAAATAAAAATTCATTCACCCAATTTTTTATTTTTATTTTTTAAAAAAAGGTTGGACTTTGAAGTCCTACATGGGCATATATATCCTTAAATGTGCATGTTAACCTGAGCAAATTTGGGTCTGCCAAGGCAACAATGGTTTGATGTTCAAGCAACGTAACAACTAGATTTGCAGTTGATGAAAATAATATTTTTAAAAACACATTCATTTGTTAAAACGGAGATTTTTTTACCTTTTAAAAATAAATTCACAAACGATACAGTTTCTATAATTTGTGAAATCGCACGGCAAAATGGAATGAAATGCGTGAATCAAATTAATTATTCTTACCAATGAAAGCCGATATCCCGACTCCAATGGCAACATAAAGCAGCCTGAGTGAGTACTGTAATGAGGCATGGGAGAGCTTGCATGTGAGTTATGCTACAATTAAGTAAATCATATATATATTCAAGAAAATTTCACCAATCTGCAAATCCATCACTGGCATGCATACCTTGTCAACGACGTCCATGGATAAATCAAAACCAGCTCCACCTCCATACTCATTCATCAAACCGCTGAGAACGAACATCGTGACTGGGCACATCGACCCATCACCAATGCAACCCAACGTCCCGAATAACAAGAGCAGCTTGTCCACACCATCGGCAAACCGAAGAAGCCCACGTTTGCTCTCCATATCAGACACCAATACACTTTCTGATGAAGTCGAAGCCTTCGTCTGCTCAGCTATCGATCGGCTATGTATTAATCCCAAGTACCATCCATATATATATATATCAATCAAAGGCCCTGTGACAAGGTAAAAGATCGCTTACTAAGAAGCAGCAGCCATGCACCCTTTGGTTGTTTCTTTTATTTCTTACGCGTCTTTTGCCATCAGCAGTAGCCACCCAGTGATTTTTAAATAATGTGCGCATGCCAGCAGCTGTAGTAGCCACACATTCTCATAACTAAAACTCTGCCACCAATCAGGATTATAAAGGGAGAGAAGATCGAGAATCCTGGTAACTGAGATACTCACGCACAAAAAGCCAGCAACATCGAAGTTGCGAAATGCACCTGTTTCGGGTACCTTTATGAATTAGAAACTTCGTCTGTAATTTTGATCTTTTATTAATTTTATAAAAAAATATTCAAACTTTAAAAATGTTAATTTATGGTATTCATTCTTTAATTTGAACCCTTCGTTAAAATTTTTCGTTAAATCCTATTAAAATTTTCAAATGCTCATATGTTTATTTTTTTTAAAAAAAAATATTATAAATTTTTTTCAAAATTCAGGCATATATGGATATTTTTGTAATTTTCGTTAAATTCTAACCAAAACTTAAATCCTAGCAATTTGTTTCTTTTTTTTTTTTCAAAAAAAATAGTATTTTAGAAATTTTGACAAAATTTAATGAAAAATTTTAACAGAGTATTGAAATTGAAAAAAAAAATTGAAAGATAAATATCATAAATTGACACTTTTTAAAATTTTAGTACTTTTTACAAAAATAATGAAAATTAAGAATTATAAATGTATTTCTTCCCCTTTTTTTTTTTTAATTTTTTTGCCGATTAACATACTGTACATCAGGTAATACATGCACCCAATTCACCTTCTAATGCCAAACGGACCAATATAAATACGTGTCTTTTTTTTTTTTTCTTGCAAAAAGCCGGCAATTTTTTTGTTTTGTCCCCGTCGTCTTGTCATGATGTATATCCGTAAATCCAAATAGTGTGGATATTCCTTCGGCCATACCCATACAAATTGGAAACCTGAATTTTTTTTAATATAAGTACGTAAGGAACAACCCAACAACAGACCGAAACTGAAAACAAGAACAATGGCCTCAAGAGTCAACACATTCTAATAAGTAAAACTCTGCCACCAATCAGGATTATAAAGGGAGAGAAGAGAATCCTGGTAACTGAGATGCTCTGCGCATAAAAAGCCAGTTAGAGGTGGGCAAAATATTCAACTACCGCTTGTTAACCACTTATCAACTACCACTGAACTGCTATCGACTGCCTACCGACTAATTTTGGTTCGGTAGTCGGTATAAAATTTTGTTCCGAAAGTCAGTTTGGTACCGAACCGCCCTTTAACGGACTTACCGAACCGAACCACCATTTAATCGACTGATTAACCGAATTGACATAAACGAAACGACATTGTTTTTGCATGACAGAAATGACGTCGTTTCGTTTGATCTTTTTTTTTTTTAAAAAAAAATAAAATCAAAATGACGTCTTTTCATTACAATTGAAACGATGTTGTTTTGAAAGACTATATATTCATCTCTTTCGGCTAACCCTAAGACACATTCCCAATTTTGCATTTCCCCTCATCTTTCCGAATTTCCGCCGAATCGACGAGCCCTAACCCTCACATGCGAAATCGGTGCAGCCACCTAGAGCCTACCACTCCCTGGCCTCCCCCTCAGAAACTGACGAAAATGGATGATTCACTGCTGCAGTAGTTTGGTTACAAGGTTGGTGAAGTTGGCCTTGCTGGAATCAAGAGAAAAAATGACTGAAAATCCAAAATCAGGTACTTTTCTTTTAAAATAAGCATATAATGATGTACAACTTCTGGCTTCGATATGTTGCATCTAGTTATATATATGGTCAATCAAATAGGTTTAATTTTCCCTTGATTTGTTGTTTCTACAAGAAAAACTTTGTATTTGTTGTTTCGACTTAACCAACCGCATTAACTGACTTAACCTCTTTAACTGATAATTTCGAAAATATAGTTTGTCTGAATGAAGTCGATGAATTTACTAACTTAACCGACAAAGTTAGTTAATCGAACCGAAAATGAACTTAACCGAACTGATGTCCACCCCTAAAGCCAGCAACACCAGCTATAGGAAGTTCCGAAATGCACCTGTTTCAGAGTAATGCTAGAAGTTTATCTTGTGTCACTCTTATATCCCTCTAAATATAAAGTGGCTTTTAAAATTATTATTGAGCTTCTGATTGATCACTTTTGAATTTTAATCAAATGGTGATTTTAAAAGACACCTCATTTTTTTAGGGATATAAGAGTAACACATGAGGGACTTCTAGAATTACTCGTAGGTGTAACACCTCAATTTTATATTAAAATAAAATCTGTTTATTTAAAGTAAATGGTTTATAAAGATACTCATAGATTTTAGGTTTTACACTAATTCTTTATTAAGACAGACCGAGCTTTATAAGTAATTCTATGAAAACTCAAAGTTGATTAATCCTTTTAAAGTGATATCACAAATGTGACTAGTTTTTTTTTCTGGTCTTTTTTTACATATTTTGACTCGTTCAAAAAGATTTGAAATTAATTATTTAATGGGATTGAGGTTTTTTGAATTTTTAAAATTCTACAAAATAGAAGGCTTAAACCGTAACCATTGAAAAAAAAAAATCATTATTTTGAGAGAAATGCTAGAAATTACATTTTTATTCCACAACTATCCTATAATGTTAACGAGACAATCCCAATTTCTTTTTTAACAATAACTAATCCAAATGTTAGTTGAAACTGCTACATCACTATTGTGAGATAAAAATGTGGTTTCTATATTTACTCTTATTTTAAATGATTCTAATTTTGGCACCCAAATGTTTGTCACATGTGATATGTACTAAATGAAATAAAATAGTAATGTTAGAAACCACGCTAATATTCTACTCGGTACCCCCATATCTCATTATGCTGACGTAACAGTTTTAGTTAGCACTTTATTTTATTTTATTTTTAACAAAAATTCAATGACTGATTGAGGCCACCATATCATCATAATAGAATACTTATAAAATATTAGTGTGATTTGTAACCTTTGTCTTTTGGCATAAGGTAGGCCTTCTCTTATTCGTCATCTCGAACCTCATTCTCGTTGTAGTTCATGTCGGCAACTTTTTCAACATCTACGCATTTAACCACCTTTACTAGTAGTTTGGGTTATTGGCATCCGTGTTAAAAATTATTAAGCTTGCGTTTTAATTTGATGCGTTATATCCATGTACTTGCATTCTTAAATAAAAAAAGAAAAAAGAAAAAGGAGAAATTTAAAAGATGTCGATCCTATTTCTATTATTCAGAATTTGTTGGACTCGCTTTTTCCAATCAATGCCATAGTCAATAAGTTTTCCTCTCATTCTGGTATGTATTAAATGGGCTCGCAATTAGAAGTTGGGCCATGGACTATTTGACCCAATTCATTTTATTGGGTATGTTTTGTTAATTTGTTTTCAAGAGTGATTTTATTTTTTATTTGAAAAAAATGTTTTAAAGCGGGTTTTGTATTTTAAAGAGTATTTTTTATTTTGTTAATGTCTCTACTTGGAAATTGAAAATAAAAACCAAAAATAATGCCGATAACAAACTTGGCCATTGACCCAATTACTTTCAACATAAAGTTTTTATTAAAAATGTATCTAAAAGTTAAAAATGCATGCAAGAATTACACATATTTTTTATGCATGCAAATTTAATAAACTAAATTTAAAAAGAAATCTATAACTTAATTTGAAGAAAATCTTTGTCCTTAATTTGACATGGACCGGTGGGCGACTATATGATACAATTGAGTGAGCTTGTTTGCTAACACCTTTTAGAGGTTTTTTTTTTAATTGGTTTTTGATTGTAATGCGACATAAAAGTGAAAGTAGTTTGGAGTATTTTGTGTCCTCTTAAAAATGAATATAACTTTTAAAATTACCATTAGATTTGTAATTAGATCATTATTGAATTTTAATTTAATAAAAATTTTAAAAATTACATTAATTTTGAAAAGACGCGATAGAGTTAATGGTAATTCTAGCATTACTCATTTGTTAATGCTTTTGTTTTTATTTTATTTTTTTGGTTTATTTTTATTTTATTTTATTTTGGCTAAAAAGGCATTAGCAAAGCCCTTCAATTCTAGCCACGTGTACGTCAGCAAAGCCGAATGCACTGTAAGCAACTATCTGCGTTACAGCTTATACCCTCCCCTCGAACTCTCTCGCTCTATACCCAAATAGATAAACTTTTCAATTTTCAGCTAAATCTCTCGAAGCATAGAAGAACACGAAGAAGAAGAAGAAAATGGTGAAAGTCTCGACCTACTTCGCGATGACCTTTGGAGCCTTCCTATTCTGGCAATCCATGGATAAGCTTCACGTCTGGATCGCTCTCCACCAAGACGAAAAGGTTAAATGCCTTTTAACCTTTTGTGTTCATTTCTCCGCTATTTGTTACTTCCAATTAGAAACTCTTTGATTAGGTTAAACGCCCAATTTATAGGTCAGATGGAGAGAAAACCTTAGAGATTATACTTTTCCGTGTGCTCAGCTAGATCTACTGCTTTGCTGCATTCGTTCCTTTCCATAATGCTAATTAGAGTTTTTTCGAAAATACAAAATTGGCTGCTTATAACTACTTGTATTACTGCTGCAATGGATGGCAAAGGGTCCGTAGTACCCAAAGCACTTTCCGTGATCAGTAAGCAGCAGATCTCCCCTTATTTTTGGAAAGCTGGTGGCCGCGTGTGAATTCTTTCAAGGCAAGGGGCGGCCTGTATTTTTTAGAATAAAAGAATAGCATTACTCTTTTTTATTATGATTATTTCATAGTTTGACATATGTGATTCTCTAAATTTGTAGGATGTCTCTATATCTATGGCAGACTTCTTAGAATCTTATGGTTCAGATTTTGTTGCTCAGCATACAACTTAGTGAGATATAATGAATTAAGGAAAAATTAGGGATCATCTATGTTAGAATACCAATTAAATGATTAAAATCAACAATTTTCTATCCGCTTAAGCTTTTGGGAGAATTGGTTATTTAACAAGGTTATTCACCCCATTTTTAATTAAATATTTCGTGTGTTGGCCTCACTTATTAAGGGGAGTTTGAGCACACGGGTGAGGAGAGTGTTAGAATATTAATTAAATAATTAAAATCAACACTACGTTATTAGCTTAAGCTTTTGGGATATTGGGTGATTTAACAATTTAGAGATGTGGTAAATGTTGAGTTTGAAGTTTCTCTAGATTTATCCTAATTCGAAAACACACAATGTTCTGCTGCATTAACCACTTTATATGTTTATTTATTTACTAATTTTTTCGTCACAGAATGAGAGATTGGAGAAGGAAGCAGAGATCAAGAGAGTCCGGGAGGAGCTATTGCAACAAGCCAAACATAGGGACCCTCTCGCGTGACCGTTGCGTTGTGCTGTGATGCCGGTGGCACATTTCTCTTAAATTCCTGTTGTTCCTGTTTTTCGTTAATTTTTTAAGTTGCAGAGTTGATAGAATTATAATAATCAAGTTATCTGTTTTAAGCTGATGACTGTGGCGTAAACAAATTATATTTTACCTGTTTTATGAACCAAGACTTCTTCTGTCTCTCTGCATGTGTTGGAATGTGAAGTGAAGTTGGCGTAATCTGATGAGTGCATCTTCTATGAGTTCATTTTAACATAGTACAGGCAGTAATTTTATAACATTCATGGTGTTTGTACTTCTAAAATTGAGAGCACCACATTTTTCTTGTTGAATATTGTAGATGTAAACTATGAACTTCTGTTGTTGAGCATTCATAAAATAAAATATATATATTAAAAAAAAAAAAAAAAGCAAGATCGGATTTTGACTCGCTAGCTTGTGTTTTTTGTGAATTGTATTTGGAAGTTGTCATGTTTGGTGTAAAAGAACTGTCTAGAATTTAGGATGGTTGTGTGTGCATTATTTTCAAGTAGTCTGTTATATGTTCACTAAAGCGTATTCTAGAAGTTTAACCAAAGAGTTAGGGGAGTAAAATTGACTCATATTCCATGAATACGATATCTATGTAGTGTGATGTGTGGAATAGATGACAAAGGTGGAGTGTTAAGAGTATTTCTATTGATTATCATTCAACCACACAAGTTTGCAAAATAATAGCCACTTTTTTTTTAAAAAAAAAAAAAAATGATAATATATTTATTTTGATTCATAGCATGTTTAGATCTTTGGTGTGCAGCCTCATCTTTCAGTTTAGACTCGGAGATACTTTCTTAATACTAATGGATTCTTTTAATCAGCTCCATAACGTTCCTGGCCCTGCAGCGACTCTTCCAAGGCTGTCAATAAGATTTTTTGATTTATAAGCACAGATAATTTTTATTAATGGAAAACCAGAGGGGGATAACTTAGCTGTATTTAAAAGTATCCTCCCTAAGTCACAATCACTAGTACACTGAAGCCAAAAAAATCTAGAATATTTGATGGAGTAATGCTCAACCTACAACTGGTCTACAACTCTTTTGCAACTTATGATTGGAGGGTGTTAATTCTTTTTTTAGTAGCTGATGTGGTGGAGGGTGTTAATTTTTTTTTTTAGCGACTAAGTTAGCTCCAATCACATACCGACATATGTCAACAAGTTGTAAAAGAGTTGTAGACCTAAGTCTAGCATTTTTCTATTTTATGGACTACTGTGTAGTGACATCCAAAAAAACTAGGGTTTAGGTAATTCAAGACTTAAGTAGGAGAGTAAGAATGTTGAGATCAGAATCTACTCAAGATTAGTGCTAGGTTTTAATTTTATTCAAGACTTAGCAGGAAATCTCTATTCCCTAATTTTTTTGATAGGGATCTCTGCAACCCTCCTGTTCCCTCCATCCAGAGCCTTTAAACAAAACTCTGCCTTAATGATCTCTTGCATCCTCAAAGCAAATCATACAAAAATAAATCTTGTTTGATGATTTCCTTGACATCAGCGATACAACTCATTTCCATGCTATTCAGTAGATTCCCATTAGTTGTAAGTTCAATATCTTTCCCAGAAGAATTGGCAGGATGACAATGGCGGAGGCTCTCAAAGTTCTGTTACAGCCATTATGTTTCCTGTGTATCCTGTGATTGCAAGTTCTTATGTTTCTTTTCATTAGTAGCATGTTCTGTCATGTGATTTTGTGGAACATGTGGAACTGTTTTACTCTATTATGCAAGCTAAGAATTAAAAGAAGAATGTTTTGGTTTATGTTCACCCAAATAGCAAAAAGGATGTGGTGGATATTTAAAGTTACTGTGTTTTTTCAACTGGAATTTCTTCTACTGCATGTGGAGATGACTCCGGTCCAAAAAATTTTGTTATTATTATTGTTGTGGTATTGAATTCAGATTGCACATGGACTAAACATAGCTGCAATGCCGATACTGAAAATATATGAACTCAGAGGTGACTATAGGAAATAGGGTGTATTTATGGGTCACCACCATATCTCTACAACACTCTATACATTTAACTGTTTCTTTGCAGAAACTTATTTGATGTATTCTGACATTGCTATTGAAGTAGAGGTTTCCGGGGAATTGGAAAGGGTAAGGCATTTTTATATCATTCACATGAAATAGAGCTCTAAGTGCTGAGGATAGCCTCTGAGATTTAAGATTATATATGCTTCTCATGAAATGGCAATTTTTTTATCAGCTGCTGTTTGTAGATCCGTTTTCTTGCCCCGACCTCTCAATTCTCATTGTAACCCACATTAGGATGCTTGCGTGCCATTTGATTTTGTAGGAAATTAAATTCTCTATTTTTATTTTATTTTTTTCTTCGTTTGCGCGCGCATGTAAAATGTGTTCATTCTTTTGTATGCGAGTACCTAATAAATCATAGGACTGCATGACAATCACCCGATATTGATCCTTTTAAGAGACAGTCCGTTGTGGATAAAGAGAGGTAGCAGGTATATATCCTCGACAAAACGAAAGTTCTATAAAGGCTATGTGTTCTACATGGTACCTACATATTTTCATTAATCGGAAAACTTTACTTAACTCGAATTGATATGGCTTTTGCAATGTCTATTCAAATTTCAAAAGTTTGCAATGTATATGTCTAATGTATCAATGCCTTTCAATCACCCTTATTGTTAGGGTTTTTTGCTAATTCAAATTGCTAACAAGTAAAATGTCTTTTATACCTTTGTAAAATTTATAAAAATACAAATAGAGTATTAATTTATAAATTTTTTTTAAAAAAAAAAAAAAAAAAAAAAAAAATCAAAACAAAACAAAATGGAAAGTTTGCAATGGGAGTTTTTCAAGTTTTTTTTTTTTTTAAAAAAAAATTATTTTATGAACGGGGTATTTTAGTTATTTTTGCTTCTTCCGTTATGATTTAATAAAAGATTCGAACAGATGAGGTTATTGGAAAGGATTGATATACATTGCAAATTTTTGAATTTTTGAAAAAACATTGTTGAAGTCATAACGGTTCGGAGAATAAATAAAGTTTTTCCTTCGTTAATAGAATGGCTTCAACTCTCCCAATGGAATCACAGATAAAAAATATAGGTGACTGATATGTATAGGCCACGCGGCCTGCCTATGCCATTCTCTGATGCATGATCTTGAGGGAAATTTGGATAATTTGGCTTTATCAAAAGCACGCCATATTTGATATGTCCATGGATGTGTGGGGTTTGATCTCATTCATACCGAAAGCAGTGATTTGGGTGAACAGATTTCAATCCGTTTAGCAGCCTTCTGAAAAAGTTTTCAGTTTTGAGCAAAAGACAGGGCAGTTTTGGGCACCTTTATCTCCTCACTTGCAAGAAATCGTGTCTTGGAGCCTCTACCAACACAACCAACTCCTCACCTTCTATAAGCAAGTTAACCAAGATAACGTGGTTCCAAATATATCCAAATCCACCTCTAAAAAGAACCCCCTTTCCCCCATATTTTCTGGTTAAAGCTCTAAAGAGCAAGGAAGCCGACCGGTATTTGTATTTGTATATAAGGTCGTGGTTGAATTGCTCGACCATATCAAACAGCTTCATCTACATCATGGATATGGGGAAGATTTTATTGGTTGCTCTTTCATTAGCTCTGCTTTTGGGGCTTGCCAAGAGCTTTGACTTCCAAGAGGAGGACTTGGCTTCAGAAGAGAGACTCTGGGACTTGTATGAGAGGTGGAGGAGCCACCACACCGTTTCTCAGGACCTGCAGGAGAAGCATAAGCGTTTCAATGTGTTCAAGGAGAATGTGAAGCATGTTCACAAGGTGAACAATATGAATAAGCCGTACAAGCTGAAACTGAATAAGTTTGCGGATATGACCAACCATGAGTTTGCAAGCTCCTATGCCGGTTCAAAGGTTAGCCACTACAGGATGTTCCGAGGTAGCCGACGAGGGACCGGCAGTTTCATGCATGAGAAGACCGACAATCTTCCATCCTCTGTTGATTGGAGGAAACAAGGAGCAGTCACGGGTGTCAAGGACCAAGGCAAATGTGGCAAGTTTTTCTTCCAAGTTGTGACTATATATATGTATATGTGTTCATGTCTTTTCAATATATATTAATTTTTATCAGGATCCCATCATGAGATGCTGAGAAATCACTCAAAACTGTTGATGTATTATAGGTAGCTGCTGGGCATTTTCAAGTGTAGTTGCAGTGGAGGGCATCAACAAAATCAAAACAAACGAGTTAGTCTCCCTGTCAGAGCAAGAGCTGGTTGATTGCGATACTGAAGATCAAGGTTGTGATGGAGGATTCATGGAAAATGCATTTGAATTCATTAAGCAAACTGGTGGGTTGACAGCAGAGAAGAATTACCCCTACCAAGCCCTAGGTGGGTCATGTGACTCATCCAAGGTGAAAAAACTGCAACGTGACTAATCTATTAAACTTTTGTGCATGCAAAAAACAGAGTATATATATATATATATATGAGTATGTACTTCCGTTCATGCTTTGCAGATGAATTCTCCATTGGTGCAAATTGATGGACATGAGAGTGTTCCGGAAAATGATGAAAATGCCTTGATGAAAGCTGTTGCAAACCAGCCTGTATCTGTTGCAATTGATGCTGGTGGCAAGGATTTTCAATTCTACTCGGAGGCAAGTTTTGTTAAAATATTAATTAAATCATTAAACTTATGTTTTCATATCAACTTTAAACTTTCTGGATAGATTTAACGTGGTATGAAAACAGACACACGCAAGAGTTCATGTCTCATGTCTAAACCCTAAACCAGGATAAAACAGTGTTAAAAGAATTTCCTCGACCCCGACCAGTTTGAAGGAAAACTCTACCCTTATAGCTAAAGACGTTTCATTTATAAACAAGTAATCACTATTGACTGACACAAAATATGTATAAATACATAATTAATCACTAATGAAAAATGGAATATGAGTACTGCAGGGAGTATTCAACGGAGATTGTGGCACAGAGCTGAATCACGGGGTGGCGATTGTGGGCTATGGAGCAACTCAGGATGGAACGAATTACTGGATAGTGAAGAACTCCTGGGGACCCGAATGGGGAGAGAAGGGTTACTTCAGGGTGCAACGTGGAGTTGATGCAGAAGAGGGACTGTGTGGTATAGCCATGGAGGCCTCTTACCCCATCAAAACTTCCTCAACCAACACCAAAAGAACCTCCTTCAACGATGAGCTCTGAGCGTCGTCATTCATGTTTCAGTAGATTCTGTAGCCAAGCTTGTGGTCTGGTTTGTTTGTCGACACAGGAAAACCATAAAAGCTGTGTCGTTTATGTATTTGTTTGGATGACAATAAAAGCTTCTGCTCCTTGATGCTTGAACTGCAGGTTTGAAAACTGGTTAGCTAAGACCCAATTTGATAAAGTATTAATTAAATTTCTCTCCCTTTTAATTCCAAATTTTAAAATAATCAATAATTTCACATGATATTTCAATATTTAGCTCGGTGAGGCAACCAAGGTAATAAATACAAAGAGGTCCATCGGTCATGTCACATTTACACTTTTGCTACAGCTAGTTCAATAATAATAGTTAAAGATATTGAAAAAGTCAAACTCTTTTTTTTTAAATTATTATTTTTTTCATATTTCTACTAATACATTTTTTATTCTACTTGCATTTAAAAAACTCTAGAGTCTATTAATTATTTACACTGGAAGGAATAATTTTTTTTTTCTTTTTCTTTTTACTGTGATATACTATTTACCTATTTTCTTGAAGATTCTCTTACTAGCAAAGCTACATTTTCAAGGACCTAGTTGGTTCTCTGTTCTAGCTAGTAGCTAGGTACTTGACTACGTGTGTAAGTTTCCGCTCACCTAGAAAGAATCCTATGAAAAACAAAAGTATGAGACACAATGACACATATCATGTAAAGGTGCTACTAGCTCTGTTTCAGTGGGAACAGGATCCAGAATGTTGCTGTCAATCAAGTTTTTTTATTTTAAAAATAAAAAATAAAAATTGTTATGTTTCAAAATGCACAAAATTTTTGCATGTATTTTAAGCATGTGTTAATTTAATAGACTAAATTATATAAATTTTTTCTATTCTAATTTAAATAAAAAAAAAATCATCCTATAATAAAATGTACGTTTGATAAGCCTAATTTGTCGTTGAAATAAAAATAAAAAAAAAAAAAAAAAAGAATTCCAAGTAATGGTACATAGCCCCGTGAGGAATTAAAATTTGATGCAATACCCGTGTCCTATTGAATTACAATCAGACAAGAGTATGTAAGTGCATAAAAAGGCTCCATCTGCTCAGCAAGTGCTCAGATAATTCAAACTGTCTAAATACTTGTCCAAACAAATAAGACCCTCCCTTGCGCTCACATCCCTTATCTTATTTGTAGAAGAATATTTCACCGGATCTTTATCTTGTGACTCTTTGTTTACGTAAACCTACGAGGCACTATCAATGTTGGGTAGTGCTTACTTTCTGATGTGACAATAAGAATCATCATCTTCTAATGCTACATTTACTTTTATTTGTTATTTCATTTTATTATGATTTTTATTGTCACGTAAAAAATTAAACACTTAGAAATATATATAGCACTCGCTGCACTCCTCTTATGGCTTTTGATCAAACCGTTTTCTTCTGTTTGTTGAGAGAGAGAGAGACGGAGAGATGAATTTAGGATCATGCAGTTTAAGCCCAAAAGACCAATCAAGCTGGGTCTTAATTATGAGTGCTAAAGCTTGGCTGCTGTTGGGCTGAGGATCATTCGGTCATAAATTTATCTTAACTTGATGCTATGGACAAGATGTCTATTAATTCCTCAAACATACAAAGAAATTACATCTTGCTTTCCTGTTTACAAATATTCCTTGATGGCTTTACTGAAAATGTAGAAGTTTGATTCACTTGGCCCATAAGAGAGCCTGATTATTCATTGATCACACACCATAACAGTTTATATAACCAAGACCTACATTTCTAGAAGTACATGTTGTAGGTCTTGGACCTTGGTTATATAAACCGATATTACCTTAAGTGAGAAGTAATTAGTGCACACTTTAGGCCCAAATGATTTAAGGCTTCTAGCATTCAATATAGATCACAGTGGTGTCCACATCTATTCTTGATTATGCCTCTTAAGGATGTTTAACAGAATTTTCAAAAGTACTTTACAATTTTCAGACAAAAAAAATAACAATTTTGGTAGATAATGAAAGTCTTGTGGTGGTCGCGAGACCTATCTAACGGTCTCATGGTGGCCATTGCATATGCATTGTAACCTCAATGGTGGCCACGAGTATATTTGGCAGCTCAACGGTGGGAGTTTAAATTTACATGTCCATACAAGAGGGGGAGGGAAGATTAGAACTAGTGACCTCCGCTTCATGAAGCTTGATCTCCAGCCGATTGAACTACTCCTTGAGGACGAAATTTAAATTATTTGACAGCTCTGCAATGGCTGTTTGATTTGTATGGCAACCACTACGATGGTTAGTAATTTATCTGGTGGCCCTGTCCCTCACAAACAATGGATGGTGACCACCACCCATAAAAGACCAACCTTTTTCTTTATATATTTTTAAAAAGGCATATCAATTTTTTCTTTTTAAAAATATATACTTTCGAATTTTCCAAATGAGTTTTCTTTTGTGAACCCCCATAGACTATTTTTTATTTTTTTATTCAAATGTAACACCCATTGAAAATTCTTTTATATTTTCACTTTCTCAAAAAACCCCTTTCAAAACCTAAAATGGAAAATACCTCTCAAAAATTTCACAAAACAAACAAGGCTCAATTCATAATAAATAAATATATAAAAATAAATAGGTGATTGAAATACAGATACAGTATCGCCCAAAAGAAGACAAGCAGCCGTACAAATGGTTTTTCCAAAGCTCTCCCCCTATCCAAGAATGTTACATATATTTCTCTTTTTTATTGGGTTTCAAAGAAATGGTGGTAATTATTTTAAGGAGATGAGTCCAAGTGGCCAACCGTGTGGCCTTGATTAGCTCAAAAAGAACACGCACGCCACAGTTTCCACAGTGGGCTGAGCAGTTGCTGCTTGCCCCCACCCTAATTTTTGACCACTCAACGGTTTTTCCCTGTTCCCGGTCAAAGGAATTCCTAAACGCCTAAACTAAAACAATAACCAGACAAAAAAAACCCAAGTACCTCCCAATACAAAATTTATATCGGAAAACATCTTCAAGGAATATAAAACACAACCCAACACGAGGGAAAGGACAAAGAATCCCGTTAATGCAAAGATTTGTTAGGCTTGATAGTTATGGCCGGGCATTCAATTCATGTTGTGTTGTGTTGTGCTGTCGGTGAGTTTCGCTGTTGCGCTCTAGTGTTTCATCATGTCCTTATTTTCGTATCTTTGTCGGCCTCTAATTATTGTCACAAACATGCGTCACCCTCCATGGACAATTACTTGCTTTTCTTCCCCAATCCCCCCTTCTTCTTTTTAATCTTACTCTCTTAGGATTTATTTATTTATTTATTTATTATTATTTTTTTTTTTTAAGCTGGTCTATATCTAAATTTTTAAGAGTTCTCTCATTCTAGATGGTTTTACTCATCACACTGAGCTGCAGTTTTCATTGGCTGTGATTTTCAACTAGTGTTTGTTGTCTATTATTTAGCTTGAATTTTTGAGTTGTTAAGCTTGTTTTTGTTCTCCTATTTTTCTGTTTCATGTAGTTGTTGTCGTTTGTAATTTGTTTCTGATGTACTTATTATTAATGTACTTATAATAATTTGTTCTCCTATTAAAGTCGCTAGCTAGAGCATCCAATGATGGTCTAATCTTATACGCATGACTCATGTAACCTTAATTTAATCCAATGATTTGCACGGTTAATTTTATTAAAAATATACTTGATAATCACATTTTTTGAAGGACAAATGTCACTTTAACATACTAGATTAAAAATTTATGTAAAAGTAAAAATTGTCATGTGAACAAAGATGATTAGGAGTTGTGTCTTAAGGTAATAATGTATCACTATTTCTGACATAATAATTCACATGACACTTATTATGGTAGTTGCTAAATTAAAGACTTTCACGTGACGTAAATTTGTAAGAAAATTATAATAAAAGTTGTAAAGGTATTGTTATATGCAACATCACTATCATACTATGTTAACGTGACATTGTCAATCTACTAATTTTTTTTTTAAAAAAAAAAAAAAAATTAATTCAACCCATTTAATTAAATTGATCAAACCACATTCAACAACCTTAATTCATTAGTTTCTTTGAATTGTATAAAAAATTATCCGCCCTAATTATAATAATCCAAACACTTGATAATTTCCTAAAAGCAATGTTAGACTATCATTATTCTGTTATACCAACAATCATTTATACCGGCCAGTTCAGTCGAGGTTTATCTCTTACGAACGACTACAGCCATAGCTAGGAGGTAGCTAGGTAGCTAGTTACAGTAATTTGAAATTTGCGAAATCTCACTAGGTTGTCCCAGCCCAGCCCCGATCCTGTTGGCTGTTACTTCGTGAATCTATGTTGATTTTGTGTATCTTTGTATTTGTAGCGATCGTGTATTATATTTAAGAGGACTTGTATTTGTCGTGCATGACTTGGTCATACACAGCAACTGTCAGCATTGACACCAACCATACGAGGTTTGAGCTGGGCCAAAACACCAAAAAAAACCAACATTACGAAAGACCTGGATGGTTGGATCCATCATGAAATGGAAGTAATCAGGTGGCCCCACGTGTCAAAACCCCAGAACATCAGGGAAAGGAGCCAAAAAAAATGAAAAGAAAAGACGCAGGACGCTGACAGATGAGGGAAGAGCTACAGAAGGGAGCATTAAATGGGAAGTGAGAAAGGATAGAAAGGGCGCAGAGAGAGGACTCAGAAGGGGTGGACTGTGTGGGGGGGTGGAGGTGGGGATGTGGGCTGACCTCTCTCTCGCTGGACAGATAGTGTGACAAACAAAAAGGAGTTGTAGTGCTGTGTGTATGCTCGCTGCTGTGAAGCGGGTGAGCAAGAAAGTGACTCTGCCTCTGCTAAAGAGAGGAATAGAGGGGGAGCTTTTAGCCTTTAGGCTCTGCACCCGTGGTGGTACGGGTTTCAGAGTCAATGCCTCTACAGCCACATCTATTGCCAAATCAGTACCTTGTCCTACGTGGCATTAGATTCTTACCTGTCAGCAATTCACATGGCTTCTCTTCTCTTTTTTCTCTCTCTCTCTCTCTCTCTCTCTCTCTCTCTCTCTCTCTCGAGTAATTTCTCGCAATTCCACTCCAACTATAAAAAATCTATACGAAATCCTTTATTAATGATCATATTAATCCTCTCTATTTTTTTTAATGATTTCATAGTGACTATTGGTTGCATATTTCTCTTAAAGAAATAACTATTCTTCTAAAAAAAAAAATAGAGAAGTGGCAATTTATTGGAGAACATAATAAGTTTTTAACTCTTTCTTCTTCTCTTTTCTTTTTCTTCCTTTTTTTTTTTTTTAAACTTCAACTTTATAACAAATAAAAAAATCAAAACATTATATAAGTGGCCGACCACCTCTAGGACCTGCCACCGTAACAGAATAATGAGAGTGGTCGCAACCACCTCCAAACGTTGTTGGGGGCGATCACACGTGACACGACCCACAAAGCTCTTAAGGAGTCCATCATAAGAGGCTTTAAGGTTGATGTGACTACTATAATTTATGTTTTGAAGCTTTTTATAAAAAATTATTATTATTATTGATTTATTATAAATTTTGAATAATTTAAAAATTTTGATTCAATTCCAATAAAAAAAAAATTGTGTTGTCACTAAAATGACCCTTCCGTCTATCACACATGCCTTAAAGAAAAGACTATATCCAATCTCAAAAAACATTAACAGATCAAATCAACAAAATGAGTCTTGTAAAATAATAATATATACTACACTTGAAATATTATCCCATCACAAACGTAAATAAATGTGTATTTTTATGAAAATAATAATAATTTAATGTATATACACACACGAGAAACAAATTAAACAGTTATTTTAGTTATGAATAAAAAATAAATTATAATAGGAAGTGCTCTCTATTCGAAGCACATGGTCGATTACTATTATCTTCAAAACCATAAACACTGAATCTAGTCTTCAGCGAAAGATAAATACCATCATTTTAAGTAATTATTGTTAGTTTGTTACTCGAAATTATAAATTTCTCAAATGAAACTTTCTATTTTCTATTTTTTAATATTGTTACTTTGGGTATATTTTTGCTATGCAATTATCTCTCTCCAATCGAAAAAATGAGCAAGCAATAATTGCGAGTTCTAATCTTTGATTTGATATTGAGATTTGAACATATGCGAAAGTCACATATTTTTGAAAAGTAAATGAATATTTAGTTTTCATTAAATTTAGAATAACCAAATATATATATATTTGTATTTTACGTGTCCACGCAAGAAGGAAACGATGATTCGAACTAGTGACTTCCGCTTCATAAGACGTGGTCTCCAACCGATTCAACTACTTCTTGGAGACAGAATAACCATATATTATGCACATATACACATGCGAACTCTTTAATATTCGAATTTAATTGTCAAACTATATTTTAATTATTTCTAAGAAGTCAAACTTTCCCTAAAAGAGTTTTTTTTTTTTTTATTAAGGAAATAATGATTCTCATAAATCAGGAAGATGAAACTTGCTCAGCAAGTACAATAGACTGGATGTAAGAAGAGCATTCCTCCATCCACCATTCATCTATAATTGATATAATTGATGAATACGACAATAACAATGGCAATAACATCAACTAAAATAATATAATCAATTGATTAACCTTGGTTAACCTACTTAGTGTAACATACGTTAATCAATACGAAGAAAACATTAATATTATGATTTATTCAGTTTAATCAATATGAAGAATACATTAAGACTTGGTTAACCTACGTACCTAGTGTAACTTCAGTTATATATCAGTTTCAAACATGGCACTCTCTCAGAGTCTCAGGCCGCGTAAACATTGTGGGAAGTGTAAAAAGGCACAGAGAATATTGAATCCGAAGAGATCATGAGAAAAAAGAAAGAAATTTCTGCACGATATTATAGATGAGTAATTGGAATTCCAGCTTCCAAACCAACATGGCCCAAATTATCAATTCCTAATTAACGTAATGGCAAATTACAGTTAAGAAATTCATCAAAAAAATAATAATAATAATAATAAAAATTACAGATAAGAAAGAAACAGCTCCTGTAATGAAGCTTCTCAAGAAACATAACTGCATTGTCCTTATTTCGTGTTGCGATGCGACGCAGATATATTTCAGTGTTTTGTATTTAAAGTTATTTGTTAATATTTTTGTTTTAAGAACAGAAAATAAAAGAAAAAATTAATAATCTAACAAACATAGTGGGATTAATTCCACTCTACTCAAAGCAATCAACCAACACTCTTTGAAATATATTTTTTTATGATTAATTATTTGAATTCTACACCAAAAGATATCATAACTCTAAAGCAAATAAAATATTGTAATATATATATCTATATATATATATATATAGAGAGAGAGAGAGAGAGAGAGAGAGAGAGAGAGATCTGGTGCAATATTGGATATCATTGCACTGGGACACGTGAGTGTTTATGGTAATGATATTTCTAGCACACAAATTTGCAACTTCGGATCCATTTATGCTGCTAACAATAAATCACATAATTAAACAGAAAATAAAAACACCGAAATTGGATGTTACATATAATCCATACTTTCCTATAAAAAGCATAGATAGGTCGGACCTGCCAAGAACAGTGCAAGTTAGCCAAAAAGCGCAAAAGGGACGTACAACTGCTGGATGGCAACCACCTGCGTGCCCATATATCGGCGAAAGAGGTGGCTCCTCTTTATCCAATGGTCCGTCCGTCCCTCTCATCTCCGAAAGTTTACACAGAAAATATCGAGAAGAAATTCTCTCATTGAAGAGAATTAAAAGAATCTTCAACATTTCCAATGTATATATACAACATATTTAACAAGAAAAAAAGAAGAAAACAAAGAAAACTGATTATCCCATTGTCAAATATAATCTAAATTCCATGTAACAAAAGCTACATTCTTTTTTTTTTTTCTTTTTCTGAATTACAATTTTGGTACCAAAGCTATTAAAAAAAACAAAAAACACTAGCATCTCCTTGCAGAGAGAGAGGGAGAGAGAGAGAGAGAGTAAATGGAAGTGATGGTAGTCAGGTCACAACCTGAGAATGACACAAAGGCAGGCTGATGGGTGGCCTATCTAAGGATGGCTCGGTGCTCAACGACCACCTATTGGGGGTGGGGTGGGGGTGCAGCCAGTTCCGTGCAGCAAAAATAAATGAGACATGATATGTGAATTTATTTTTCTCTGTCTTGATCATCTCCATAATCATCATCACTGTTGACGGCAACGCCGACGTTTGGGTCGCTGTTGCTGTTGCTACTGGCAGCCATGTGTATCATCAGTACGTCGCATTGGTATTGGTCAGCGTCGTCACAGTCTTGGACATTTTTGCCGTCATCTCCTAGCGTATCGTGACCGTCCATCTCATCAGCTTTTGGACTAGAGAGACCAATGGAGATGGGCTGCTTGTTCTGGCCAACTATGGGGAGAGGCTCCGTCAGTTGCCTCCCGTCTCGAGGTGGTGAAAACACCACTGGTAGGTAGTGGTCCATCTCGCACGGGAACTTCGAGTTCTTGAAATGCTCCTTCAACGCTTCCAATCCCTTTTGTTTTTAAATTGATTCAGAAAAGTAGACGGAAAAAATATATATATTTTTTAGATGAGTAGGACAAAATGTTCAGTATTTTAGGGGGAGAAAAGGAGCACCTTCAAGGAAACGGAAATACCTGAACTCTTGCATATGTAACTTCACAAATTTTTCTGGAGTTGAAGACCTCCCAATGTTGAAGGTGAAAGGCCTTGTAAAGCCTCCAGGTTGCCTGCGGGGACGTCATGTTCACGAATCCATATCCCACATTGCACTTGTTGCTGCTTCCACGAAACGTTTCAAGCAAAATAAACGTATGCCATCCATATTAGTAACTCATTCAATGATTATACCATGACATATATATGGGATCAAAGCTTCAAATAAATTATATTTAAAGCATAATATTGATTAAAGGAATAGCAGGTAGATAGATTACTTGAAATCAATGGGCAGATAGACAAAATCGTAGGAGGACAAAGGCTGGACATCGCCGTCGGCAATCTGCTCGTTGCAGTGGATACAGTGGTTGTCCAGCATGTTCAAGAGCAGCTTCTGACTGCAAAACAAGTTAAAACAATATATTTGAACAAAAAATAACAATACCCGCACGAATATTATTCTCAATAACATATGCCAAGGAGTGGGAAAGAATGAAGTAATAGAACACAGAAGAAGAACGACCGACCGACCTGTACTTGTTTGGTATGTTCTTGATCATGACAGTGGTTCTGGAATCTCTGCAATTGGGTTCCAATATGGCATCCTCGTTTATTAGAAAACGGCTATCGAACTTCTTTGCTTGTCTACCTTTCCACGGCCTACTACTCTTAGGCTGCTTTCCAGCCACTGCGGAGTTATTGCTTGGGCACTTCTTTGCGTTCCTCTTCGGAGGCCCATTCGTTTCCTTCTCTTCAATTCCATTCGCAACGTCGCCACCCAGACTCATCGAAGCCACTTCGGCTTCAAGATTTGCGCTCTTGGGGCTTCCCTTACTGAAACTCGATTTCTTTATGGAAAACTGTGTTTGAGAGAGATGTGAACGAGACACGTTTGGACCGAGCCGTCCCGATAATTTCCGGTGTAAAGGAGGCGGCGGCGGCGGAGGAGGAGTTGGCGGCGATAGGACTGGAGGGTATCTCGGAGATTTCGTGTGATGGAAGTTTGCCGAGAACGCTGGGCTTGGCGCGTTGAAGAACTTCCTGCTATGACCACCGGGTCGACTGAACTCTATAACGACCGGCTTGCCGTGAATTTCTTTGCCGTTCATTTCTCCGAGAGCCTTGGCCGCGTCTCTCACATCGTAGAACTCCACGAACCTCTGGTGCTTCTTCAATGGTGTCTCTCTCAATTCTTTCACCGGGCCTAAATCAACCCAATATAATAAATACCGCAACCTTGGATAAAGCCTTAGCCCCACAAAACAATAACTACAAAACAACTCCTTGAAAAAGCCTTCAGATCTCTTAAGAGAGCAAAAGCAAAAATTTACCTA
Source organism: Alnus glutinosa (assembly GCF_958979055.1). Taxonomy (NCBI): domain Eukaryota; kingdom Viridiplantae; phylum Streptophyta; class Magnoliopsida; order Fagales; family Betulaceae; genus Alnus; species Alnus glutinosa. The sequence goes on along the minus strand of NC_084886.1, from coordinate 2,629,270 downwards.
CCGAAAGTTTCGAAGATTTCTTTTAGAGCGGCTTTGGAGACTTGGGAGTCCAAATTGAAGATGACGATGGTGCCCTGGTTGTGTCCCTCCCAAACGGCGTAGGTGGGCGACGGGATGCTGAACTGGGCCCAGACGGTCCGGCCAGCAATAAGCCCACGCGCCGGCGGGGGCAGTGGGGACAAAGCTGTGGTTGAACAGCTAGTGTAGTAGTGGTTCCTGAGCCTGGTCTGTTGTTGCATGTGCTGGTCACGAATGGCACTGAGGGCCTCCTCTGCATGCCTCAAATCGTAGAAATGGACGATCACAATCCCCTCCCGGATTCGCTCCATCTGGACCCCCCTGACCTCCCCAAACCCCTCCAGCTCCCGCCTCACCGTCCCCTCGCTGACGTCACACGGCACCGAACTCAGCACCAGCGTTCGCGTCGCCGCTGAAGACGGAGCCGGAACCGCCGCCTGAACCCTCACCCCCGGGGCGCTAACGTACGCCGGGGGTGCTGCTGCCACCTGGCACCCGTATCCAACGGCAGCCTCGCAAAACGGCACCAGCTGCACTTGCACTTGCACCTCGCTCGCTGCGTACGGGTAGTACACCTGGGGCACCGCCTGCTGCAGTGGCCTGAAGAGGGCCAGTTGGGCCTGGTTGTTAGGGTTTCTAGGCCTGAACTCTTGCGCCCTAGGGTCTAGGTTTCCCGGAAACCGGACAATCCCGGTTTCTCCCATGGCGAGCTTCGAAAAATCCTCGCCGCTCCTAAAACCACCTGAAAGACAATTTGGAGAGTGGTTTTCCGGTGGGTACTGATTGTTTTACCGCTTACCGGGCGCTTAGTTTGTTTTCCATCTAGTCTCTTCCCCAAGTAACAGTAATCACAGCACTAATAAAATCTTTTTCTCTCTCTACGAGACCGTCTATCTGTCTCTCTTCAAGTCCACACTACTGGCTTTGGCTCTTTCCTTTTTTTCTCCACTTTCTCTTCAACCCCAAGTTGCTAAAAATGTCCTTTTTCCATCTTAAGTTCTTAACATTGTGATGAAATTACGGAATACCCACTTGTCCTTGAAATTTGTATCCTGTTTCTACGGTTTGATTGGGGAGGGGAAGGGGTTAGTCGAAGTTAGCTGGTCCGTACACGTGGCGATGGGTGGGGCCAGGATGTGGCTTAATAGTACGCTCTGAGAGTATGCTAAGACCGGAGGGTAATAATTGCCCTCTGGAGCTGGTGCATGGTACTAACTTTTTCATGTTGCTATTTTGACTACTCGTAATGCTTGATTTGGTGTACCCGCTTTTAATTTCCTTTGTCCGACTTTTCCTCTTCTTCGTCTATTATTTTCAGAACCCCCAATTCGCAAAATCTTAATCTTGTTTGGCTCCATGCTAGAGTCGATCAAGTTTTCTTTTCTTTTTTTTAGTTTTTTTTTTTTTACTAGTTTTTAGAGAGTTTTATGTTTGAATTATTTGTTAATATTTTTTTATTTTTTTTTTACCTTACTCTTAACAAACATTAAACCCGCCATTTTGTCTCGTTTTTTTTTTTCTCTCCTTTTTTTCTATTATCCAACAGTTACTGTAAGGCTCTTAGGCTTAAAGAAACGTTGATAAGGATGGACTGGGTAATTATGTTGACTATTAAAAACACCCACAAGTACGTCTCCCACTCAAAATTTGGCAGTACATTAGGGACTATAACCCTATTCAAAGCAATAGGTGGAAGTGCAAAGATGCTGGTTTAACCGCCCTTTCTTTTCTTTTCTCTTTTCTTTCTTTTTTTTTTTTATTTATTTTTTTTATTTATTTTTTATTTTTCGCAAGTGTAACTTAATAAAATAATAATTAAATGTGGTAATTTATGTTAGCGGATAGGCCTAAATTATATTTCAATATGATTATAAAATTATATAAGTTAATTTTGATTCAATTTTTCTAATTAAATGCGTTAAATTCTTTAATCTTAACTCTTACTTTTATGTTGAGTTTGTATAAATTTATAAATTGTGTAAAAAATTATCAGCTTTAAATATTGTTTGTCAAGTTTGAATCGTCACAAGACATTAATATGAAATTATATTAATCAATCATAATTCAATCTATTTACTTAATCTTTAACTCACTAATTTCAAACGGAAAGAATTCATGTTGTTTAGCTGATCATGACAAGTTAGGAGGGTTTAAATTTAGAAGATTTTGTTTGATAACCTCACCAGTCATTTAAAAGGATTCTTCCCCGGCCACTCTAATCTAATATTTTCATTGCGCCACACAATTTCAGCTTGAAATCTGAACTATTTTTGGTCTTGTCGTTTTAAACCGCATACATAACTTGATAAGCTGGTTTTTCTGTAAACTTGAATTGTAATAATTGTAATAATAGAAATAGAACAAAATAATAATAATTGTTCTATGATTAAGTGGTAGTGGAACTGTGGAAGGATGATAATGGCTAGGGTATGCGTTCTTTTAATCAAATTCAAAAATTTAATAAAATACGTATATATATTACATTTTTTTAAAGTTTATGCCCAGTTCGCTTTACATTTTATTTATTTATTTATTTTTTTAAGTTAGATCCTTTCTATAGAAATTTTGTTCTGTTTATAATAGAGCCAGTCCCACTTCAACTCCTGCAAGGGGTTGTTCTTTCTCTTTTTAGATCGGTGTCCACATCTCAACCCGTACAAAAAGATTGTTAATCTTGACAAGGTTGAAAACTCTGCAAAGGATCAAGCCCTTAATCAACACCGTTTTGATTCTTAGTCCGTTTTGTACATACAAGTCTTTGGCTTTGTCCAAGATAGATATATAGAGCTGGAAAATTTTTAATTTCTTTAGAATTAAAAATTTTCTCATTTTCTGCAAGATTACTGTTTTAGCTCAGCTATATCAGTTTTTAGGTTTATTGTTTAAGAGTAACATGTTCTTGTGAATGAATTAAAGTTGAATTTATTTTTTTTAAAAAAAAAAAAAAAATTGAATATTTCTGTGCACGGCTGTACTTATCTTCTAACATTATTATTCTTATATTTCATTTCGAATTTCAGTTTACTACTTTTCTTGAATGTCTGAATTGCGATACCTTTTTTTTGTTTTTTTTTTTTTTTCTTTTTCTTTTTACGTACTTATCTTGTTCAAGGCAAATATCTGAATTGCGATATTTTATTTTTCTTTTCTTTTTTGTACTTAATTATCTTGTTCAAAAAGACAAATATCAAAGTGCAGTGGAATGATTTTTTTCCTCAAAACTAAAAAATTAACAAATCCCCTCCCTCCCCCTTCCCCCCGAAAAATAAAAACATTAAAAATAATCTGCTTTCATATTTACTGCACATCAATACACTTTTTTAAATAAAAAATAAAATACATCATTCAAAACATATTAGCAAACATATCTCTACATTTAGCGGCGTTGTTAAATAACTAATTAGTTTAAAAGCTAGAAGTTGATAAAAAAAATTATAAATTTAATCATTTAATTAATACTTAAATAATATTCGCATTTTTTTGACTCAAACGATTTCTCAACAAGTAAACCAACAACCGATTGATTGAGTATTTAATTGAAATGAAAATAAACATGGAGTAAACCAACAACTGATTGAGTATTTAATGAGAACTTGCTAAGTTTATTCTTCATATTCTTCTTATATCCCTTTAAAACTGATATACTTTTTAAATCATTATTTGACTAAAATTTAAAAGTGATCTATCAAAAGATTAAATGATAATTTTAAAAGTTATATCATTTTTAAAAGGGATAAATACCCCATTGGTACCTGAGTTTTACGTGTTTTTAAATTTAGTACCTCAGTTTTTTTTAGTATCATAGGTGGTACCTGAATTAAGGGTAAAAACCCATTTGGTACCTCTGTTAGATTTTCCGTCCAAATTTTAACGCCTCGCCACGTGTCAACCGCTGAGGTTGACACGTGGCACTACATAAAAAAAAATTAAAAATTAAAAATTAAAATCTTTAAAAAATGATTAAAAATAATAAAATTTTAAAAAAGAAAATTAAAAAAAGAAAAAAGAAGAGGGGTGGCTGAGCCACCCCCCTTGGCCACCATGGGGGTGGCCGGCCACCCCCATTTTGGCCAAGGAGGTGGCCCAGCCACCCCCTTGGCCGGTCTGACCGGTCTGGGGTGGCCGAACCACCCCCCACCCCACAGTTGAAAAAAAAAAAAAAAAAAAAAAAATTTGAAGGGTTTTGGCCCTAGGGGGTGGTTCGGCCACCCCCTAGGGCCAAAACCCTTCAAAAAAAAATTGAGGGTTTGCCCATGGGGGTGGCCGAACCACCCCCTAGGGCCACAGGGGTGGTTCGGCCACCCCCAGTCCGGCCGGTCTGGGGGTGGCCGAACCACCCCTGTGGCCCTAGGGGGTGGTTCGGCCACCCCCTAGGGCCAAAACCCTTCAAATTTTTTTTTTTTTTTTTTTTTTTTCAACTGTGGGGTGGCCGAACCACCCCCTATGGGGTGGTTCGGCCACCCCAGACCGGACAGACCGGCCAAGGGGGTGGCTCAGCCACCCCTCTTCTTTTTTCTTTTTTTAATTTTTTTTTTAAAATTTTATTATTTTTAATCATTTTCTAAATATTTTAATTTTTAATTTTTAATTTTTTTTTATGTAGTGCCACGTGTCAACCGCTGGCGAGGCGTTAAAATTTGGACGGAAAATCTAACAGAGGTACCAAATGGGTTTTTACCCTTAATTCAGGTACCACCTATGATACTAAACAAAACTGAGGTACTAAATTTAAAAACACGTAAAACTCAGGTACCAATGGGGTATTTATCCCTTTTTAAAAAAATAAACATGACGTCTAGAATTAGTCGATATCGTGATTAATAACAAAGCTATATTTAAAAGAAAAGAAAAAAACACTCCTAATTAAATTTTTATTAATTAGTTGATCACAATTCCAAAAAAATAAAAAATAAAAAAGGTCGCTGCGTAAAGGGTTTCGACTCTTTCAAGTCAAGACCAACACACGTGCGCTGGAGTTTCCAGTAAGGTCCAACATGAGACTTCCAAGGACAGTATTCAAAGCATATTTTAGTTGTGTTTTCGATACTTTGCATGCTGTTGTCTCCCCCCTCCCACGTCCTCCATAACCCATTCTCAATATTTATTATCTAACTAAGTGTCCTTCAGTTACACCTTAAATTAAAACATCTTTGGCACATCCTTTTTGACTATCGAGTACACTCTCTTCCTCCAACGACTGGTTCTATGAGTTTTAGCATTGATGGCATTTACCTCACAGATAACTTTTAACACTTGCAGCTCGTTGTTGCCTGCCCATGGTATGCACGTGGGGGGATCTCTATATGGACAGGCTCGTGTGGGTCACGCTGTATATTTTAGGCCGGCATAGCTGATGGTGGTTGGTAATTGGCGGTGGATGTTTGTTGTTTGGAAAGCCTCGGGGAATGGCGTGTGTTTTGCACGCGCCACCTCAGTAGGCTGTGTCTTCTTCTTTGATGTTAGCAATGTTATTTTTTTTGGTTATTTGTTTATTCTCTTGTATCTTTATGTTTCAAAGTGTCTTTGTAATTTTTGTATATTGTTTAGGCAACTGCTTAAAGTCAGACTTGGGGTTTCTTTATACCTCTTGTCTGTCTCTAATGAGTTGCAATTTTGTGGTTGAGTTATAGAATGAAATGAGCAATTTATAAGTTGGATTAAAGTATTAAGTCGATCATTAGTACCATTGGATCAGTATTGATAAGGTGAGATGTCGTGGACGTTGATTAGGTGTATTTTTCTCACACGACTTAAATGCAATATTAATCACATGTTTATAAGTTGTTAAACACTTTCCGCTTGCAAGCCCGTTTCCAAATACGAGTCTTACCAAAGTTTGTATCCACATGCTTGAACTAATTAACTTAAATCTATCTTTCAGTACTATTTGCAAATGTTCTATTTTTTGAACTATACATGATAAAATCAATTTCCATATCCTGTTGAAAACAACTTTCTTCAATCCAGGAGTGGAGTAGGATTGCTGTCACTTTATAATTTAAATAATGTCAAGTAGAAAGGAAGAAGTAAAGATTATATAAAATGGGATTTGGCATGTATGTAGAGCAGAATATAAAATACATATTCCTAATAAATTCCTCATAAATCTCAAGAAATTCAATATAAATAGAATCGAGATCTCATAGAATTAAAAAAAAATTGTGTTTATTTTTTTGGTACAACCAAACATACAATTGTGAAAGGTTTGTTTTATAAGACCCCTCAAACAAGAGATTGCAGCCAATTTGGATCCATACGAATACGATTATATGGGTGTTTTTTCTCATTTGATAGGTAGAATATGCAAAACAGTCACCCCTTCCTTTTTACTGTGTAACGTGGGAGTGATTGTTGGGCAATTCATCATTTTCCACTACTATCCAAATCATTTGATATTTTATATTGGTCACTTTTCAGAAACTCGATATTTTTTTTAATATATAGTAGCTCAGTAGGCTATATTGTTGTGTTCCCCATTCTCTTACACATGTTTCATGGGCCATTGTTCTCCCTTTTTCCTATGAATGTATGAGGATTCCCTTTTTATGACCCAAAAAGTAAGTGAAAGGGATGGTTCCTTGCCCTCCACCAACCTTTTTTTAAGGAGGGTTACTATATTGGGTTCCAAGCACACGGAGACATTCTCTATGTTTGTGACTTAATACCATACTACCCCCTTTTTCGTATATTTTCCTACCAGGCGACATTGAACAATCATTAACTCCACAACCATAAGCAAGGCAAATGAAATGCATAAATTTTCCCTAGTTGCATGTCCTTTCAAAAGACAATTCAAAAGTTGCGTACTACTATCAGAGAGAGAGAGAGAGACGGGCTTATCGAATTGTATCTGTCCAGAGCAAGTGAACCTTACGACTTTTTTCTCTATAGATTATAAGAGATTTCGGGTAAAGGACCATAAGTCACAGTTGAAAGTTTATCCCTGTCTCTTTTTTTTAAAAATAAAAATAAAAAAATAGATGGATAGATCAATTAATTTCACTCCACATGATAAAAAAGAATACATTCATGAAAATACTGTATTTATTTTTTATTTTTTTTAGCCAATTGTTTCTATAATATATAGAATTGCTCTTGGTCAATATTTTAACAAATAAATGGGTATGCCAGTAAGAAGACATGATTTCGTTTGAATTTTAAATTATGGTTGAATATTTTTTTAGTATTCATGATTTACCTAGTTATCAAGAGTAGTCGCCTCAATTTGCAAAAAGTGTCACAAATAGTACATGTGGGTGAACATCTTATTATAAACTTTGTTGGAACTTTTGTTGATTTTTCGTCCAAAAACTGAATGGCCCACGTCAAACCTATCAACAATTACCATGTGTTTCATATGCCACATTAATATTATTTAATGGGTGGCTAGATGGGCTCTAACGAGTAATTCAGCCATCTCAAATGAACAAATATGGGTGGCCAAACCCCAAGAGGGTAGCTCAATTGGTTAGAGTCTACGACAATATATAGGGCTTTTCTCCCATTTGATCCCAGGTATGAATTCTCCTGAGTGCTACCTTCCTCTTGGAGCCAGCCACCTAGGTTGTGTAAAGGAGGTCATTGCAGGCCTCTGACTATCTGCTAATGATTTAAGGCCCAACGCCTGGAGTGACGTCGGGCATTGGGCTAGAGATTAATCATTAGTTTCCTAGCAAGGCAATATTGCGCTCAAAAGGTTCGATTACCACTTTGGTAGGACAGCCGTTCAGCGAACGAAGTACATTGCAGCCTATAAGAAACCGGGAATACCCTAAAAAAAAAAAGAATAAAAAAAAGGGAGTGGCCAAACCCAACCTTTACCACTTGTAGTGGCTCAAATCTATCCTCCAGGAAAAAAAAATGGAGTGGTTTAGTTATTGGCATGAAACTAAAAAGAGTTGATCAGCCAAGTCTCGGTTAGTGGAATAGTTGAGATACACAATTTCTCGAACATAGTTGAGATGCACTGAGTATAAATAATGTTTGACTGAAGACAAGAAATCATGGGACATTTTATTAGAGATTGGCAGAATGGTTGAAGCAGGAGGTGCAAAGCAATGGGGCATCCTCAAACGCGTTTCCTTTTGTAAACCAGGAGTTGCTTTGAATTGTGGCTCAAAAGCCGAAGGCAGGTTGCGTTGCCCCCACCATGGCCCCAGGCAGTACCACTGATCCAACATATATTTGGGTTAACAAGGAACTATATATTATATATCGGGCAGAGTGTGCGCAATGCGGACCGTGTCGTGTCCTGTCACCGTGGCGAATCGTTTCACAATTGCAACATGTGTTGGGAGAAGAATTCCTACACTTTTTCTTATTTGGGTATTAGATTCTACTGCCTAAAGGTTGCAATTATACGTTGTGCTGTGCTACCCACTTTTTTAAATCAATATTTAACACTATCACCAAGAATGTTCCTCTCTCTCTCTCTCTCTCTCTCTCTATATATATATATATAAAACGATGCTGCTGAAAATAAAATTACTTCTCAACCACCCCATAAAGAGAGAGAACTCTAAGGAAGAGAAAGGATTCAATTGGGTCTAATTTTCACACACCAGTATAATAAAGTGATATTTCTCTTAGCATATAAGAAGTACATGTTATATTTTAATAGCATGTACTTTTCACATGTTTTTTAAATAGCATCAATAGGAAATAAACATGTAACTTTATTAGACTGATTTGTATTTGTAGCTAATTTATGTCCAAACAATATATATTAAGATTAAGACGTGTCTCTCATGGCCTGTTATAAAACACTTTGTCTTATATTCAATTGAATTTGGACACAAGCAAAGCCAAAAAGAAAAGAGTAATATTACTTTTCACATTCATTTATCACACGATTAATGCTAGGAGGAGGACCCACTTATTCTTTGTATTCTCCAAAAATTGACGTAGCTTTTAAAATCACAATTAGATTTGTGATAGACCACTATTAGATTTTGATCCAATGGTAATTTTAAAAACCACATCAATTTTGAGAAGACGCAAGAGAGACATGAATCTTCATTCTAATACTCTTAATTACACTTATTTCACACTGGCTGATATAGTGTGATTTAAGTAGTTTTCCTCTTTTTCTTTTAAAAAAAAGTGACTGACGTGAAAAGTAACTTAAAACTAGGGGTATACACGGGGCAGGGCGGGGCAGATTTTTGCCCTTTTTGCCCCCGTCCTGCACCCCTACGGGTTGACGATTTTCAACTTGCAAACCGCACAAAAAAGAGGCAATCCGCGCAGGTCAGGTCGGGGCAGCTATACACACAATCTGCTACAAGCAGTAGATCAAAAGACCAACTTCAGATGGAGATTCAATATAAACTATACATATATACAAATATTGTACAGGAAATAGAAAGAGCATATAATACCTACAAATGCAAACCTGAAGAAAATGGAGAGGTGAAGATTGAAGAAGGTTGATGAAGAGGTGAAGATGCAGAGAGAAGAACAGTGAAGTGCGGTGCTTGAACTCGAAGACGGAAGAAAGAAAGTTGAAGTGAAGGCCGAAGGAGTAGTGTGCATGTGGCGCTAGGGCTAGATAATTGGGTAAGTGGGGGACTTGGGGAGTCTGGGACTAGGGTTTTCTTTTCTTTTCTTACTGTTCCCATTGATGCAAGGCAAGGCGGGGCGGGGACCCAGTTTTTTTAAAACTCTAAACTCGCAACCTGCCCGGCACGGATATATCATTTTTGGACCCTAAACCGCAAAAAAAAAAATCGAAAATCTGGTGTTCTGCGGGGCGGGGCGGGTTTTGCACACCCTTACTTAAAACATGTCACGTCAACCGATATGAAAAATAAATATGATAAATAGATGTGAATAATAACATTATATATATATATATATATATATAAACAATTTTGAGCCGGGCTGAGAGTTTAGATCTATGTGGATTTTTTGACAAGCCCAAGCTCGGTCGGCTCAAACATGAACATATTCCAGCATCAACCCGGCTGCCATCAAACTCAATTACTTTTTCCATCAATCTGTTTGTTATGATTCCCAAAGTTAATTTCTCCGCGGTTAACTGGATACTTTCCTTTTATCCTTCAAGTTAACCACGAGCCCATTTTATTCAAAACTAATCCTTCGATATGTATGTAATCTGTGATACCCCAGCTGGTGATTAGATAATAGGAGGATTTTTGGGAAATTTTATTTATTATGAATCAAATCTTTGGGTCAAAGCCTATAATCATGTGGGGATTTATTAATGGGCCTAGTTAAATGAATTTTAGGCCCATTTAGAATTGAAAATTAGTGGCTTGTGTTGTAATTTAGCAAAAAGTTTTAAATTTTCCATTTTATGTAATGCTTGTTATACTATTTTCCGCTGTCAAATCAATACAGAGATAGTTCATATCCTTGGTACTCTTGTCAGTCAAAAAAATAAAAGTATTATCCACGTAAAACACGTCACATAAGTCGATGTGAAACTGATGTAAACATCTAGTGTGAAGAGCAACATTACTCGATACATATACTAATAAATTAACACATCAAAAATAGGAAAACAACATATGAATCAGAGTATATAACAAAAACTGATTTTTTTTTTTTTTTTTTTGTTACACTTTTTCATCACAGACCAAAGGAAATTTTGGGTGGAGAAAACAAAGGTTAAATTAGTAATCTTTTAAATGGAAAGTCCATCTTTGAGCGTATGGAAGTAAGATCTGTACCTCTGTGCTAATCCGAACATGCCCAGTGTGCCCCCAGTGTGGAGCATAACCACATTTACAGCCCCTTTCCCCTCCTTCTCACTAAGGAGTGCTGCCATTTCCCAAGCAGCTAAAGTATACATGGGATCCACCAGAATACCAGTTTGCTGCGCAATTTGTTGGCATGCTTCTACTTCCCCTTTCAATACATTGCCAAATCTGGATAAATAGAGAGAGAGAGAGAGAGAGAGAGAGAGAGAGAGATTTGAGTTTAGTAACCTTAAAAGATGCAAACAAAGAAAAAAAGAGATTTTCTGAAAATACATATTGACATAGATATCAAATGTTTCTGTCATCAGATATAAAAGGCAAATTCGTCAAGCTTTTCAATCTTTGCAGCTTTTAGTTCCCTGAACATCCTCATCCCCTATGTCAAAAGGTTTATATATATATTTTGTTGATTCAATTTCTGTTGAACTGGTGATATTCTCAAGTACACTACCCAAATACACAATCAATTTTTCAATGGTGAAAAGGCAGATTATAGTTAATGACTAAATATTTGTCATTTGAAATAAATATTACAACAGTATTGCAAGATTACAATATTGGCATTGAATGGAACTCCAAGACCAAAAATTATTGCAAGATCCCATCAGATCCCAAATTTCCCCCAGTTTTTCTGCTTAACCTAGCCCTCCTATTGTACCCATATCTCCCTTCCTCCAGTCACATCCAGTATCACTTCTGCTTCAGACTACCTACAGGAGAAGCCTCGATCGTAGATTGAATAAGAAATATGGCATATCCGAATGGTACATGCTTGGCAAAGCCCACACCAACAACTGCTAATATAGCTACTACGGCTATGACTCCTTGCAAATATAACTGAAGTCTAAAAGTCCTATTCCCTCTAACACCTAAAACAAACCAATTTCAGCATGTTAGCCTAGCCTTCTTTATTTAGAAAAAAACTGTATTGATTTTCTGTCTGCTTTTAAGGCTTTCTCTATTTTGTGATTTTAAAAACAAAAAAAAAAAGAGGAACCTTTCATCCTGTATACATTGGTTTCGAGTTTCTGATGAAACGCATAGGAAAGGAAGAAATTTCTTCCTGCCACATGTCTTAATTAGTTTTTGACAGTATAAAATCAATATTCTTAAGATTCCCATTCAAAGTATCTTAGTTGATGGCCTCCTGTGCTTTGCACAAGCACTAGTTCACATAAAAAGCTGAGAGTAGTTAGAATCTATGAAATGTTTGATCGAAATAATACCATTAACAATAAAAGAAGAGAAGGAATGACATATTACTTTCTTGGATGGCAACGTTCTACCCAATTTACTATTCCGTCATGAAGTTCATTTAAGCTGTGATCAACAAGATGAAAACTGAAACACCTCTTGAAACTGGAAATCAGGCGTTTCTCCTGTTGTTTGTAACCATCAACTGTATCAGCCAGCATCACAGCAGTTACCTCCCAAGGGAGCCTGACATGAACCAGCATGAGCAGTCACCAACCAACAATAGTGTACTTCAATAAAGAAACATTCCCATGAGAAAGTAATGCAATCAGTTAAATTATTTATTTCTTCAACTAAAAGAAAATAAAACATGAATTCTAGAGAATCCTGATCCAATGGAACACACCCTAAGCATAGGGCTCCAAGTCCTAAACCAACAGCAGTTGTCCCTGTACCAGCATCTACAACAAATTTCAGTGGCCTCTCTTTTCCAAGTAAATGATTCTGGGATAAGTATTGCACAAGGCGAATGACACCTATGAAAAGGAAACCATTTTTAGTAAAAGCAATCATAGCAATCTGACAATAGTAATGATACAATAGGATGAAGAACTACGCTTTATTCAATCAGAAAATAGACATCAAATCTGATAAACACTTAGTTTAATGTAATCCATAAAAAACCATCAACTGAAAGTCATATTTTCTAATAGATGTTTTTGGCCTTCAATCAAAGTCATTACCACAAAGTAGAGTAACGCTTGTTACAAGATGTCAAGGCAAATTACAAACTGAAAGTAATACATATCTTCAAAAAGATGTGCAGATAAGAAGAATGTGCATGTTATAGCTCGCATCCAAAAATGCTCTCATGCTTACTCACTCGCATCAAATCATTACACAGCCAAGACAAGGAGAAAGAGAAAATTATCCTCAAAAAGGCATGCAAATATGTACAAATGCAAACACACATATGATGCTTTATTATCCACAACTTTACCTAGTATGGCCACAGCATCCCCTGCGCCTTCATTGACAATTACAACCTTTCTTGGACAGTTTTTAGCACTTCTATTAGCATCCATTTGCAGAAAGTTTGAAGCACTAGAAGTTTGAGTTGTAAAAGAAGCTTCCAAAATATCACTGAACAATACAACACAACCACTGTTTCCCGCGACCAAATTAGCATGGCTTTTCAGCATTTCTTCCCTATTGGCATAAATAGATCTTGGAACATAGGTAACATTCCCATATAATGTTGAAATCAGGTTATAGCCGGTCAGAATTTCAGGCTGCTCCCCTCGTAGAAGCAAATGTGACTTAAGTCCTCTCTCGGCACATGAAACAGCTGCAAGTTATGCAAATCACTCATTACAAGCAACCGCTCTTATAGGTTGTTCTACCAAACCTAGTGAAAACCTTTCTGTGCCATAGAAATAATAAATAAATAATAAAAGAAGAAGAAGAAGGGGGAAAAAAAAAAAAAAGACATCCTACTGTAACTGCAGCAAGCAAGAACATTTCCTACCAACAGCTGCTGCATGTGCACTTTGACAACCTCCACAAGTAACCTAGAAAATTTCCCACTTGAATCAGTTGAATGTTATTTGTTCTTGAGCGTTCCTAAAATGAAACAGATTTCATTTGGTATTAAATAGAAACTGTTCATATATGAAAATAAAATGGAAAAAGAAGAAAACACACACACACACACACGCGCAGGCTAAGATCCCTCCTAAGGTTCACCACCCAAGCAAATTTCTATGCCCAAAACTGATGGACTATAATAGACAACCATCCGCCCCAGATGCAGTGGCATATCCATTCGAAGAATATCCAAAAACTCAACAGGATCAAGTGTTAAAATATAAATTAAATGATTCAATTTATCTCTTTCTATCAGCTTAAACTTTTGGGATAAATTGTGATTTAACATAGTATCAGAGCAGAGGTACTAAATTCGAACTATGCCTCCGTCATTCACTTTTTATTTCAATTAAATATTTCACGTGTTGGACCTCACCTATTAAGGGAGAGTTTGAGCCCACAAATGAGGATGAATGTTAGAATATAAATTAAATGATTATATTCATCTCTTCCTATATCAACTTAAGCTTTTGGGATAAGTATATTTAACATCTAGTACCCAATACCATCTCCTCCACAAAGAACTTCGCTGGAACACATCAAACAAACGTTGTCGGGATCTCTATCAACAGATACTAATACCCGACAGGTTATTATTTGGGGTCCCAATCATGCATATAAGCCAATGAAAAAATAATGGTTCACAGCTCCTAAGTGATGCTTTTGGTTATGCATAGGTATAAATACAAGAGGATATAAATTTCAGAAGCCAATAAGACAATCACTAAAATATGGAAATCAAGGAAGGGCCTATATTGCTGTTCAAAGGAAATGTAAATAACACATAATCGCGGTCTTACATTCAAAAGGTATATGGATTTATAATCATACCACGTCAGTGACTGTATGCTCTTCAATGAGAGGAAGCAGTCCATCCAATTTTCTCGCTTTATTACCATTCACCAATGGATGCAACAAATCATCCCTCACAATATAGAAGGATGGGTTTTGCTCATCCTTCGCCATCATGCCATCACCAAACGCTGGTTGAGTATTGTTCAATAGGGATGTGTAACCAAATGGTCCATCTCTACTTCGTACTTGTGGGGAAGAAAGCACTGTTTGGTGAATTTTTGTATCAGGGCTGGGCAATGCCCATCTTCGATCGAGCAATTTAGACACGAATTCTTCACTGCTTGGTCTCACTTTGGGAACACAACTCTGGCAATGAGGGACAAAAAAACCCATTATCAACTATATGTCTAGATCCTGTTGAACACCCACATATTTCATAATATTTAAATCAATAAAAAAGGCAGTGTTGTGGCATAACATGGCTTGAAATAAGAAAGTATTTGAGACCAAAATTAAAGAACTATTAGCACCAAAACCAAAACAATGCCACTTAAAAACTTACATGTTAAACTGCCAGCCAGAACTCATATAGCATCTTATATTGGTTTCCTAATTTCTCTATTTCCAATCAGCAAACTTAGAACACATTCCCATTCATTTACAGAAATTTTCAGGAAAAATTGAAACATCTGATCCTCAAAATTTTCGTGAATTCGCAAAATTTAGTTTTTTTTCAATTTTTGGTTCTTATTCTTTCAAGCAGTCAACCAAAGCACGAACTGGGCTCGCAATACAATAAGATTATTAGAAGAAGACAGTTTCGAAAGCACCCAGCACACGATTTGAGAGAGAGAGAACCTGAGGTCTGTGTAAAAGCTCGGCCGAGTGAAACTCGTTCTTCATGGCCGCAATGGCGCTTCTGCTGGCTGAGCATTGGAGCTTCATATCACAGTCTCTCTAATCGCTTCCTTTCTTCACGTTTTTTATCGTTCCGTGGAAATTGTCGTTTTTAATCTGTAGCTACATGTCGTGTACCTTTTTCCGTCGTGTACCGCCGTTCTTATTTTTACCAATAACTTGGCGATGAAAGAAGCGCGAGTTTCAGCGGCGTATTAAGCACGATGTTGTTGCTCTCTGTTGAAGAAACGCATTTACTACGGCGGTTTTTAAAGGGAATAACGGCACCGTTTGGTTGTGTCGTGAAATTTTTGTTTGAATAGTTATAAGAAGTTATTAATGTGATATAAAGTATAAAAAAAAATTTGAATTATTTTATAGAAAAGTAAAATAAATTTGTTTTGTAGTAGGCTTTTTTATTTATTTATTTATTTGACTAGTAATAAAAAAGATATATGTTATTTGTATAATTCTTACACAACAATGCTGATGTGTCCAACGTTTTTTTTTTTAAAATAAAAATAAAATAAAATGTTAGACACATCAGCATTATTGTGTAAAATTGTTGTGCAGCTAATATATCTCAATAAAAATGATTGATGTGATATAAAAAGTAAAAAATAAAAATAAAAAATAATTGCCAAACAGTACCACAATTATGGAATAAAATCCTCACCATAACACATCGTCTTGTTTAAGGTGGCATGTCTTTTAAAAAAATAAAATAATATGAAATTATGTACAAAAAAGTTGGATATATTAATCTTAAATTATAACCATACAATTGATATTATTTCATTTGAAATTGAGAGAATCATGTCCTAAGATTCCCTACCATTCTACCCCTTTTTAAGAGGAAGAAAAATTGTAAAAGGGCTTTGAGAGGAGTCACTTTTGAATGAGATATGATACATTGTCACTTGACAACTTTTACTTTTACTTTTTATTAAAAAAAAAAAAAGAAGCTTTAAAGCAAATTTAGAAATTACCTTACCACATGGATAAAATAATCAAGAATTGTATCGTAGAGTGATAAAAGAATCATATCCCTATATATTCAAATAAGAGAGCCTTTACTCAAGCACGAGGGTCTATCCAATAGGCTACCGAGTAATACTCGACATACAATTTATCTACAATTATTTTATAACTTGATGGCACGTGTTAAAGTCTACGTTAGTGATTATATTTTCTTCTTTTTAAAAAAAAAAAATAAAAAAAAATAACTCTTTTACATCTTAGGGCTTGTTTAAAAAATATTTTTAGTATATATAAAGTTGTGCGCGAAAATTGATTTATTTAGTAAAACATTTAAAAGGTATTTATTTGACTTTTTTGCTTTAAATATGTCAAAAAAATAACTTTTTTAAAAAAAACTTGAAAATAAAGTTTTTTTCTCAAAAATTCTGTTTGAATACAAAATAATAATTCAACACAATCCCAAACGGTCTCAGAAAAAAGTTGTAAGTTGTAAATGAGTAATGCTACGTGTCATCATTAAAAAATGATGTGATTTTTTAAATCATTATTGAATTTATGATATATCACTATTAGATTTTAATTCAATAATAATTTTGAAAGACATATCATTTTTTTGAGAGATACAAAAATAACATTTAGACATCGTTTGGTTTGCGGAATGAGTATTCAATTGAAAAAATGAATAATTATTACTGAAAATAAAAGAGAGTGAAATAACTAGTTATTTCTACCCTAATTTAGTAATAACACATATATTTTAATTTGAATCAAATTAAAATTACTAAAAAGCTCCATATTATCTATTTTATTTATTTATTTTAAAAAAAAACTAAAATTATTATTTATTATTATTATTATTATTTTTTTAAAAAAAAAAATAAAGTCAAAAATGGTGGAGGCCAGGCCACCCTCAAATGCATGGGGCAATCTGTGACTGGCCGCTACAGTATCACGTAGGTTTATATTTTTTTTAATAAAAAATATAATTTATTCATTTTCGTAAAAAAATAATTATTTCAAGAAAGGATTTCTTCTGCGAACCGAAGGGCAAAGAATCATTTGAATTACTCACGGCCACGGGGGTTTTAGGTTTTTGTAAACAAGTACATAAGGGGTTTAGGGTTTTTGGTTTTACTTAATCCTCACGCACTGACCAAAATGGCGTCTCAGCAGCCCTGGCTGTCTCCGGAGGCGCTCTCGGCCTCGGGCCGGAGCTCCGAAAAGCTGAGCCTCACGGCGCTCCAGAACAAGATGAAGTCCGACCCGGAAGGGTATGAATCGGAGCTAGTCCTGGTCCACAGCCAATTCAAGTCCTCGCTAGAGCTCTTCCGGCAACAAGCGGCGCTCAACTTCACCTCCATCAGCGGCATCGGCAGCGACCCCACCGTGGCCAAAGACCTTGGCGACCGAGCCATGGTATTGGCACACGTCACCCCGTTCTACCCTCAGCACCTCGCCGATTTCCCCAGCCAACTCGCCGATTTCCTGGCCTCCTCCGCCAGATCGCTACCGTCGGGGCTTAGGTGTCACATCGCGCAAGCGCTGATTCTCCTCGCTAACCGGAAGGTAATTTCGCAAATTTGCAAGAATTTGAAGGAAAAAACGGTGTCGTGTTGAATTCGAGACATCTCGTTGTTTTTTCAGATGGTTGAGATCAGAGAAACCCTAGCGTTGTTCATGGAGCTACAGACTCTAGGCGATAGGGTTTTAAGGAACTTGGCGTTCTCTCATGTTGTTCATAGCATTAGGCAAATGAATCAGAAGCATAAAAACGAGGCTAAGAATCGTGCGCTTCAAAATATCTTATTTCCCATGCTACAGGTGTGTAGTACTAGTCGATTTATTTGTTGCTTAATCGTGGGCTGAGCTCCATTAGTCTAAAAATAATAGAATTTGTGTAATTTGATAGCAAGAGGATGAAGCAAAGGCCAAGAGATCGTTCATTACGCTATGTGAGCTTCACCGGAGAAAGGTGTGGTTCGATGATAGAACCGCGAATGCGATTTGTACAGCATGTTTTCATTCTTCATCAAGGTATAAAAGTATTTTTCTTGTTGGTGGCTGTGTGTAATTGGTAATCTTTAGGATGTTTGGGAATCACAGTGTGTGTTTGAATTACTTAGGATAATGATTGCTGCTCTGTCGTTTCTTCTGGATTATGAGAAGATTGAAGATGGTGATGATAGTGATGCTTCAAGCAGTGAAGATGACTCAACTCCTCAAAAGCATCAGGCTGTCATCACTAAAGAGGCTGTTTATAAGGTCAATTGCACATTTTGCTAGGCTTTTCACATAACTACACAGATTACCCCCAATACATTTCATAAGTACAATTTTGTACAATCATTTAGAGTCGCAGATATTTGTAAAATTAAAGACTTGCATAAGGTAAATTACATTGTATTTATATTCTGTATTTATTTATTTCAGGCACACCATCAAGGAACAGCTTCGAGCAAGAAGAAAAAGAAGGCAAAACTGCAGCGTGCAATGCGTACTATGAAAAGGCAGCAACGCCTGTCATCAGAAAAGAGCACATCAAATTATTATTCACCACTTTACCATCTTAAAGATGCGCAGGTTGTTAGGTTTTCTCTTTATCGCCTGATGTCCAGTTACTTCTAATATTCTCTGTGTTGATAGAAGGAAATTTTATATTTCTGATCTGCCTGCAGGGATTCGCTGAGAAGTTGTTCTCTCGCCTCCAAACTTCCAATGAACGGTTTGAGGTGAGAAAAATTATCTGCATTGTTTTCAATAGATGATCTCAAACTTTCTGTTTTTATATATCGTTGTGCATTACCTATCAAAAAAAATATATATCGTTGTGCATTGGATAACCTATGTCAATGAGTTATGTGTTTCTTTTTTTTTTCCTTGCCAGATTTGGTTCTCTCACTCTCTTTGTGAGTATGCATAGTGTTAATTGTTCTTGGCATACCATTATGGTAGAGAATAAGATCATAGAAAATCAGTCACATTTAGATTTGTAAAATATGGGAAAATTAAGATGAACTTTTACGAAAACAGAGAAGACTTGAGTTTAGAGATGTCTTCTGGACAGATCCAGGGAAAGTGTTATATGTTGGAAAGGGAGACGTTACAATGGGGAGACTTAAAGGATTTATTGGGTCAACAATTCAGGAGAATATACAAGCTTTATATATATTATCATCTTTGTTTCAAAATGGTTTTCTATGGCTAAGAAGGATTATTTACGGTGTATTCAGATTTAAGGAAGTGTGTGAACTAGATTAAAATGAAGAACACTTCCCATGTGTGGATATTTAAGTGAAAAAGTGGATGGAAGAGAAGGGGCTAAACTTCCCCCTAGGTCTCCACTTTCTACTCACCAAATTTGTATGAACTGATGGAAGCAAGTGAATCTTTCTTTTTTTTTTAAAAAAAAATATATATATTTATTTTTATTTTATAAAGGTCACTTATTCATCGAAAAAAAAAAGTGAATCTTTTGATATTTTTTCATTACTACCATATATACCCCTAATTATTTTTAAAGAATAGAAACAAGCTGCAGGTTAAAAAATACATCATGTAGGAGGATTCAATCTCTTAGGAAAAGAGAATTATAGTCATTCTCGTCACCTCTATTATTCTCATTTTTCATCTTCCTACCACTGCACTTCTCATTGTTTCTTATCTATCTAAATTGAAAACATAGTATTTGATCCCTCTCTTTTCATAGTTAATTCATAAATCACATTGTGAAGCAGAGTGATTCACGAATTAGTCACTTTGGTCAATAGGACTGCTGTCAGTAAAGTTTTTTGAACACTGACTAGACACTGAGACCAAATACTGACTACTATCCAAAACATGATAGAGTAAAATACTGAGTTACTTTATGTAACGAGGACAAATCCTTTCTTAATTTTTCTATTTAGTCGTTTATTTTTAGTTAAACTAATTTGGTTGTGAAACTGAATTATTCATTTCTTTTGTGTGCAAGGTTAAGATGATGATGATGAAAGTAATAGCTCGAACAATTGGGCTTCACC
Organism: Alnus glutinosa; assembly: GCF_958979055.1. Lineage (NCBI taxonomy): Eukaryota > Viridiplantae > Streptophyta > Magnoliopsida > Fagales > Betulaceae > Alnus > Alnus glutinosa. The sequence continues at coordinate 2,608,995 of NC_084886.1, read as the reverse complement.
GCTTGATTCTGTTAAAGTTCTATCCTTTCCTTGAGAAATATGTTCAGGTATGTTCTCTGACTAATGCATTTAAGTTTTTATCACTTTTATACTTGAGGTGGTAACTATATTTGTAATTGCAGCCCCATCAACGTGATGTTACAAATTCACTTGCAGCAGCAGTTCAGGCCTGCCATGATATGGTATAGTAGGCTCTTCCATTTGCTTGACTTTCAAAAAAGAGGGAAAAAAATTCTCTTCTATTAAACTTTCAAGAATTCCTCTATTGATTTAGTTGTTGTAAGCAGGTCCCACCTGATGCAGTTGAATCTCTATTCAAACAGATAGTAAATCAGTTTGTACATGATCGTTCACGCACAGAGGTGTTCCTTCACGGCTGCCTTATATTATATTTTTCTTTTCGGCTACTTATGGATATTTCTCTAAGTCCAGTTGCTTTTGCCAGGCCATTGCTGTTGGACTAAATGTAATAAGGGAGATATGTATACGAATTCCATTGGTAACTATCTATGAATGTCGGTTTCTTTTTGATCTTTCTATCTGATATTATCAGAATGTTTCAATTAAAGTTGTCTAGTATCTTTCTGTAAATATTAGTTGGTCTTAGTTCATTCTTCATGCTGCATCTCTTTTTTATGGCTTTGATATATTGCCTTTTTATAAGTCTGTCTTTGAGTGCTGTTAATGTTATGTTTTTTTGTTCCTGGCAACTAGTTGATGACAGAAGATTTGCTGCAAGATCTTGTATTATACAAGAAATCACATGAGAAGGCAGTGTCAGTGGCAGCTCGTTCATTGATTACTTTGTTTAGAGAGGTATCATAACTACTTCTTGCTGTTTTCTCTCTCTCACTATTTGTCTGCTTCTGCGCGTGCGCGTGCACGCATGCTTGCCCGTAACCAATCTAGGAATAATTACTAATTTGTTTACGTGCAGGTTTGCCCATCATTGCTAGTTAAGAAGGATCGTGGGCGCCCTACTGACCCAAAGGCAAGGCCAAAAGCATATGGAGAAGTTGATGTGGTCAGCAATGTTCCTGATGTTGAGTTATTACAAGCTGATGACAATAACGAGGGGGATGTTAGTGATACTGTTGGGTCAACATTCAGTGACTCTGAAGATGATAATGAGAATTATGAGATTTCTGCTGCCAGCAATAATGAAGAAAATCAACTACACAGTGATGTTACTGGAAGTGAAGACGATGATGACAGTGATGCCAGTGGTAACGATGATGGTGAGGAGGAGGAGGAGCAGGAGGAGGAGGAGGAGGAAGACGAAGAGAAGGGCATGGAAGCAGCAGAGGCCGCTGAGCATGAACCTAACAGTTCAGATAAAACTTATGATGCTGACGCCAGGGTTAGTGAAACTGGAGTTAAAGAATCTAAAGGAAAGAAGAGGAAGGCATCTGATTTTGATGGAAAATTGCTTGCTGCTGATGCAAGCCTTCAGGCTCTAAAGAGATTGGCAGGAGTGACAATGGGGCGTACCTCATCAGACTCAACTGATGGAATTCTTTCTAATGAGGACTTCCAAAGGATCAAGGAATTAAAGGTATCATAATTTGTACCAGGCCTAAGTCGATTAAAAATGAAAAATTTAATACTAATTTGTAACATTGTGCCATTAAAAGCATTAATAAGGCAATTTTTCTAATCCTTTGTGAATTTTTGATACTTGTTGCATGTCATAATATCATATGTTGATCGTTGGTTGCTTCTTTGGTTAATTTTTTTTTTAGGCAAAGAGGGATGCAAAAACTGCTTTGGCTCAGCATGGGTTATTAAGAAAGAGTGTTCCAAGTTCTGATCGACTGAGTGTTAAGCGAGTGGATCCTGCCATGCTTGAAGTAAGCTTTCTATTTCTTTACTGGCCTTGGTTACCTTTAGCTTGTTCTTGATGAAGAGAATGAATCCTTTCAAGGATCAAAGGGGGGTGGGGGGGGGGGGGGGGGGGGGGAAGATATATATTGATCTTTTTGCATACATTCTGTAGGTTCATGTACGCAAAAAGATGAGCAAGGAGGAAAGATTAGCGTTAGTGAAGGAGGGAAGGGAGGACAGAGGGAAGTACCAGGCTCGAGCTGCTGTAAAACAGAAAAAGGTAATTCATTTTGTTTTTTTAAATTTTTGTTGTTGGGGTCATTTGGATGCTTGCATTCTAGATCCTGGTGTTGGACTGGCAATCAATTCATTAATTTTCTTCAGAAGTTTGGCTTGAATTTGATAATTTCCCGACAGCATGATGTCACTTCAGAATCCAAAATAAGGGTTGAGGGGAGGATCTGGAAATGAGGGATTCAGACGCTCCTCTCTCTCTCTCTCTTGCTGTTCTTTCTTGATTGTCAATAATGATGGATGCTTCAACTACTTGTGGATAATTAAAAATTTGCTAAAAAGCTTTTAACATGCCGTACTTTTGCATTGTTATGACTGCTACTGCTCATATTATGAGAATTATTAGACTAAAATGACATCATGTAGATACATACTTTGTTTGAATATTGTTTACACTAATATTGTCATTGGACAGACGGGTGGTCTGAGCAATAGGCAGAAGGAGCGGAAGAAGGCTATGCCTATGGCTGCAAAGAAAGCCAAGGTAGCAAGATCTCAACTAGAGAAGAAGAAAAAACAGCAGCGTTCTGGCAAACAGTTCCGGGGCAGGAAATCATGGAAATGACCACGAACAAATATTACTTTCCTATACCATATCATATTTGCAGTATTTTTTTAATTTTTTTTTTAGCCGGATTTTTAAATTAAAATGTGATCCCTTAGGATTTGTAGTTTCTAATTTGCTCATGCATATTTAATTAATTGAGTTTCTTGGACTGGGGCCTGTAATAGGATTAGACTTAGAAACAAATGGACGTGTTCAATTGTTCATTACCAGGTGGAGTTACTGAATTCTTTGTTTATCTTTTCGGTGTCTCGGTACGACAGATTTTTAAGAATGAGATACGTATTATTTTGATGGTTATTGAAATCTGCAAAAAGGAAGTTATAATGGCAATATAGTGGTGGTGTTTATCTTTAGCTGCTTTTATTTTGTCCTTTTGTTTGTGGTTTTGGAGGTCAGATTTACATCCGTTCATCTACGCGCCTCTCCACCGCCTTTTCCGATCTGCTCTCTTCAATCCCATGGTTACGATCCTAGCACGTGTACCCCACGCCATCGCTATCAAGAGTCTTTTACAGTAGATTCATAATATCCTGACCCTTCCAAAGAGCCCTTTTGGTCATTCAAAATTTTCAGATTCGGATCTAAACCTTACTAAAAATCTATTCTTGTTGGGCTTCTGCCTCACCGCTCTAGGAGGTCCCTCAGCCTTCCGCCAATGAGATCTCCCTTCAGGGCAGTGGGAGGCTAGGTGTCAAGATTGGATTTTTCCTTCTAGTTTTTTTGTATTTGGATTTTGTTTTTTTATGCTTTTTGTTGCAGTATTGTTTGTAGCTTCTAGTTCGGTTTCGTCTGATGTACTTAATATATAATAATAATAATAATAATAATAAATAAAAATAGCCCCACTAACATTAGTAAAACTTATCCTCCCCTTTTTTTATTTTAAACTTCAGTCTGAACTGAACTTCATAACAATCGAACATGCTGACAACACAATCAAAATTGAATGTAGCACCAAAAAAAATTAAGTTGAAACAGTATATACATATATCAGTTGTGTTATGAACTCAAAAATAAGCATTTCTCTTTTAGAGCAATGTTTACTTCACACCATAATCACATTATGCAGACGTGACATTGGCTAATAGCCCTTAGATTTTTTATTTTATTATCTATATATATATAAACTGATCCAATGATTACTAAACGTTAGCATAATGTAATTATGGCGTGAAGTATAGTATTTCTCTTTCTATTATCTTGTGAGTGTGACTAGTAAGCAGGCCAATAGGCTAATGAGTAATGCTCGACTTCATTCTCATTTTATCATACTCACTTCACACCGTTGAGGTGTGATGAGCTGAATGAAGTAAAAAAAATTTGTTTTTTTTAAGTGATCATTCAACACATGCCACATCAGCCACCGGTATGAATTAGGTGTAATGAAATTAGTGTGAAGAATATATTATTAGTGAGCTCTGTACGAATTCCTCTAAAAACCCAAAGCTTAGAAGGAAAAGAATGCACCATGATAAATACAGTCAAGCACACGATTGATGGAACTAATTAGATCACAAAAGCCTTCAAAATTTAGATTAAAACTTTTTAGGAGCTTCTTTATAACTTGAGAGTAGCTACAGCTAAACTCAAACCCAGTAGAGGGAAACAAGGAAACCAAAATAATTTAGAGCAAGATGGACCAAATGGACACCTTACTCTTCTCCTGAGCAGGAAGGGAAATCGCTACTTTGGCCAAATATATCAGGAATTCCATCCCAGTTCCTCTTATCTCTTGCCTCCCAGTATCCACCCATATAACGGTAACAACCATCCTCATCCTTCTGAAACCATCTTGGCTGCCACCCTCTCTCCTGCAACTTCCTTGCCTGCATTACAAAATAAACAGCAGCCGCTCAATGAAGGAGACCTAATGTTAAATAAATTGCACTTATCAGCACACACTTAAGAACTTCATTCTCTGATAATTAAGGCTCCAGAAAGTACTGGTGTTCTACCTAAATGCAGTCAAAAAGTGAAGACCCAAAGCCCACGCTTTGGGTTGATATAACTATATTTCTTACATTTTTTAGGCCACTGCAGAAATATTTCAAGTTCACTCCAGCAGCCAATTGTTATGAAAATGGTCGGCTTAAGCATTTTGAAGAATATCTGTTAGTGGTGAAAGACTGGAAAAGCAATCCACAACTAGTGAACACAATACCCTGACCTGAGTCTAAATGACATAAAGTACTCAGCTTATCCCCAATTCCGATTAGACTCTAAAGCAAGGACACGTACAGCAGGGGATGTAAAGGTGAATACCTGTCTCTGTAACTGCTCAAGCCTTAGCTTCTCTGCATTTCCTAATTCATACTCTCCATTCTCTAGATGTCTTTGATCCGGCCTCAGCCTCGAGTCAGTTGGAGGCAATTTCTCCAATAAGCCAGTTGTCAGTTCATTTAAGGATATTGCAAAAGGAGAGAGATTGTATCTTGTCTTGGTAACAAATTTATCTCTTTCCCACAGCAGAACAGCTTCTGTCATTGGATCATAACCCCTAGGCTTTGTAGTTGGATCTCCCAGCACATAGTACATAGCCTCATCCCACTTCCCGACCAACATAGCTACCTTCTCTCCAGTTCTATTGTCTTGCACAAATCCATGGACCTGAAATTTTATAAAATCCTTACCAGTAAGCGGAGAAGTTGGAAAAATGGTCTCTACACCACTCATTTATGGAATTGTCAATTTTAGCTTTCACATTAAAGGCTCTGAAATTTTTTCAGAAAGGTTCACACATAAAGTACAGTTTTCTGAATGACAACCGAGCCTTCTCTTTCCAGTAAGGGGAGAGGGGTGTGGAAGGGAAGCAGCAAACTTCCCATCATGTTATGAAGATGAAAATATATATTTTATTTCTTCCTTCTGTAATTTATAAAGTTCCATTTGACTTGCATATAATATACTTAATGGATGAGAGCCAAAGAGGTAATAATCACCAATCTCCTCTATTTCCCTTCTATGTTGTACATAGAAGTGGAACTCTCATCAAAAAGCAAAGAACTCTGGAAGGAACAAAACCAAAGAGCAGTGAGGGAAAAAAAGGAAAACTTTTGTTAAGTAGTACTGCTTCTTAGGTCATTTAGCAGCTTTCAATAGTATAACTGTTCCGAAATGCTTGAAAAAAATATTTCTTATAGAAATTAATCCTTTTTCCAATGAATCTATCAAACAGAAAGTGTGAAGACTGGAGAGTGCCCGATATTGTGTCTTTTATCCTTTTTCCTTCACAAATACAAAACTTACCTGATGTGGATTTCGGTCTATGATAGACTGCTCCTTGAACTTGAGCTTGCAGGAGTAATTTCCACTGCCCTTAATGCGCATTGTGCCATAATGGTCACAATAGATTTTACCTAATATGATATTATAAATAGAAGTGGTAACCTTGCTCCACTGAAACATCTCGCCATCCTCAAACTGCAGAGTAAGGACACCTACAGGATCAAGCTGAATAGAACGGCCCCAAAACTTGCCTTTGAGATTGGAATCCGCCCAGAATTTCCATCCTCTTCCTTCACAGTGACAAGCAACAATCATTGGATGGTGACTCACCTGAGAGGAAGCATCTTGTTAGACAAGAATTAGTGGTTTACAAACCATTTGAGCATTCACTGCAAAACTCAAAATTCAATGAGTTGGAACAATGATGCAAGGAAGACAACTTCACAGTCATATTTCCTGTGTTTCCAAGGTAAATAAAGTTATTAAAGGTCAAAACTTTGAAGAAAAATGTGTTTAACTAGAAGAGTGAAGCATTACTTTTTCAGAGAAAAAACGAAGTCCTTTATCTGGATAATCAGCCTCATATGTCTCCCCAAGCAGAGGATTGAAGGGTTTGCACTGCCGTCCTTCTGTTGACGCATAACCAGATACAGCAAAGGCTGCAATGTTTAAAATTCTCATCAAGTCATTCCCCTGCACCACAAAAGTCCCCACTTTTAAGTCATAAGTCTCACACATATAATTAACCCAATTATAAGATTGGAAATACAAGAACCATTATAAATTATTTTGTAACCACTCAAGAAGAAATCCAGAAGAAGAAAATTATAAAATAAGAACAGATGCATGAAGAAGAAGAAGAAAATTTTTTCTCGCTGCTTCAGCTTGCAAATAAATCTCAACTCCTCCATTTTTTTTAACTCCTTTTTTTTTTTCTTTTTTTTATTCAAATATTCCTCATTAAACCAAACTGTCTTGAAAAATCTATAACCAAAACACTCTTTGGGGGAGGGGGGAAGAAAAACCAAATCGAACTAGTGCTTAAGTTGGCAAGGGGAGAGAGAGAGTGTGTCACCCTCAGAGAAAACACCCTTCTGTGTCAAAATTCAAACTGTCAACTACATTTTCACAATCGCTGGTCCCTTTACTCACTTGACTGTTAAAAGTATTCTCTATATCTTCACTTATAAATTACATAAAGCTAGTTCCAATAATCAATAACAAAAGAAGCAAAAGTAGGTATCTACACCTACCATTGACCATCTAGAACAAAAACTTGTCCACTAGATGAACTGTAAGTATGACCAACCCCAGGAAGAAATAGAAAATATGTTAAGCCTAACTGGCCCAATCAGGAAGGGTGAGTGGATGAAGCTACACCCCCCCCCCCCCCCCCCCCCTAACCCACAAACACCCACCCCATCTTCTCTCTTCTCTCTTCATCTACAAAAAGTTCATACCAAAAATTTTGTCGTGGGCAAACTCTACACAAGATTCCTAAGCATTAAATGAATAAAACTAAGGCCAGCATCTCAACTACCTGGAATGTAAATGTAACTAGGACATCATGCTTTAAATCTGCTTTGCGACAAAAGAAAGCACAGCTGAGACCTGACCTGCTTTCCCCATTCCAGTGCTCGATCAACCAAGTATGAATACTCCAGATCTTCAAAGCACTTTTGCAATGAAGACAGTGGTTCATTAAAATAAACAGGAAGACAAACTCCAGAGAGATCCTTTCCAATATTATCCTTGATAATTGACCACAAGCCTACGGGCTTCTCTTTCTCCTTTGGTTCTGGCAAATTATCCCTTCTTTTGACGTATGGATATTGAACTACCCTGATCTCCTTCTCAATTCCATGCAAATGATCAGAAAAGAAGGAATCTCTATCATATATATAAGCATTTCCCAGAGTTTCCCTACTCCTATATGAAGCACTTCTTAAAGCATCTGAAGACAAAAAATCATTTGTATCGAAGTATGTTCTGTCATCTTCATCTGTTTCAACATCTGCTCCATCTTGACTCTCATTATCTGCACAAGAGTCCGTAGCACTGCCCTCTGACATGACAGAATAGAAATCTGTAAAATGAAGATAAGAAAATGAGAAGATTATAAAACTGGAGGGGGCAGGTAACGTTTTGAGCTATCTCACTGAGTTCCTTGTGGTAGAAAAAGTAATATGGAAGACTGGTTTGACGGCCTAGGATTAAACCAAAGAATCCCTAGCCAGAAAAGAAAAATTAATGCTGGGATTGAAGCAAAGGCTGGTTTCAGTTCAATAAGTTATGTAAAGTGTCTATGAGGAATTACATCTAAGATATAACAGCATCTTTGGTTAATTAAGAGTCCTTCAAATGCAGAATTCTGTACAGGATCAGAAACTTGTTCTTCATGTAATACCTGTTTTTTTTTTTTTTTTTGACAAGAGAAATATACTACCCGGAATTTTCATATAGTCATCTTAATGAACTTTTTGTATACTAAGTCAGTCCAGGTTTAAGAAATATGAATTTAACAAAACACTATTAACATAGAAAGCATAACTAACCACTAAATCTTCCATTCCCTTGTCCACAACATGACTCGCGTTCTTTTGTTTCATCCACCACAGTAGTTTCCAGCTCTATTTTCTCCGTCTGCAAAACAAATTTAGAAGGAAAAATTATTCGTCAAACTAGGAAGTTTTCCATCAAAAATATTTATACAATAGTAAAACAAAAACGTATCAACTGAAAAAAGGAAACTGTGCTGGCAGGGGCCATGCAAGAATTTTGATCTTAAGGGTGGCCCCAAAAAGAAGGATGTTTCTCTACCCTTTTATATAGCCCTACCATTTCATAAGACATTCATCAACAGATGCACAAATATTTGATAGCCAAGATATAAGAACTTGCATTAAAAAGCCACTAGGAAATAAAACAGAAAGCTAATAATAAGCGTAAGGATAAGGTCCCTGTGGTTTTGAAGCTGGTGCATCAACTATCTTATATTACATCAGACACCAAAACCTGCTTTAGCCATAGAAGTTACCATTAAACACAGAACATACAACATCTTAAGCCAAAAATAAGATAGAATACCACAACAAAGTTTAAAAACTAAACAGGAGCTATCCAGCTTAATTCTCACAAAACCATCCATACAATTTAATGATCTTTAGCAGGGTCATGAAACAAGGCAAGTACCTCCAATTGTCTCAGCGTGTCTAACAACTTAACATGTTTATGTTGAAGAGCCTTCAACCGGTTTTGCAACTCAGAGACTTCTAAGAGCATGATTGATTCGCAATCTTTGACAACTGCCTCACCAATGCCTTCCTGCAATAATCGTAACCGGAGCTTCTCTGTTGAAACAACTACATCTTCGGCAGGTGCGAATTCATTGCAAGTCAAAACTCTAGGGAATAGATCCTTAGCAGCCAGGAGTGCCTCAATCCACGCAGATCTGTCCTCCCTAGATACACAGCGCAAGTGAAGAGTTTTTGTTCCAGTGAATATTGAAAGCCTTTTATCATCAGATTTGCTTGCACGAACTGAAGAAACCTGTAAGGCAGAGATACAGAAATTTCAGCAACCACTAAAACAAAGGAAACTATGTAAGATAGAGGTCATAAGCACTAAGTTTACATAATCACACACCCAAAAAAAAAAAAAAAGAGAAAAAATGAAAAAGTAGTTGTGCCATGAGGATAAGTCAACTATTCACAACAAATTGTAGGTGCAACAACTGCATAGCAGCATGAGTGGGGACAGAAAGGAAAAAAAATAACTATCCTTTGATTATTGGAGAGTGTTTGTAGGTTTGCAGGAGCTTCTTTATGATTATCAAGTATGAGGTTATGCGACAGTGATTTAAATAGAGCAAGAACCATTTGGAGATGTGGGTGAAAACATCCAACTTTAATTATGAACTGCATATTGGGTGACTACGCGGATAAGAGTCTACTTTCCTTCGGTCCAATGACCTCTTACTCAAATGAGAACAACACAAATGAATTTGGATTCATGAATATAGAGCTGGTCTTCAGGGGCCTTGGGAATGACAACAACATAATCAACCAAACTTGCATAGATCCCGTTTACTTCATCAAGGGCATAACTGAAGTTACCAAAAGCATCTTACAAATCAATTAATGGAATTAGAAAATATACGAGTGATGGATCTTGTAAGAAGGTATAGCTCCTCTCTCTGTATACCGCATTTCAGACATGCATACAAGATAGAACTAGAGTTCGCAGAAGCTAGCATGCATGTATAAGCTGTTAAAGTGGTAATATGAATCGTCATGAAATTTTCCCTACATTTAGTTTCTCTATTCGAATTGGACATATTTAGAAATGCATCTCAATTTCAAGACCAAAAGTTGAATATAGAAAAAGAAAAGTTAGTCTATGTATCTATATGCATGATGCGGACGTACTTGTTGTCACTAAAGTAGGCTATCTTCAGTTTGGGATTCCCTTGTCATAAAAAGATTGTTCTTTCTCCACACAACTGTTCTCTCTCTTCTCCTGCAAAGAGTCGTTCCCAAATTTACTTGGTTCCTTTTCAGTGTTCTACTACTTGCTTGACTACTTCTGGAAATAAGCCCCCTTTGCGTAGTCTCTACAAATTGCCGGCACAGTGAGTCAATTAAACAAACCGGTCTAACCAGACCCTTTCAAACAATTTTTAAAAAAAAATAAAAATAAAAAATAAACAGAAGAAATTTTTTTATTCAAATACGTTTCCTAGTCCTCCACTCTATCACACAAACAGATTAAGATCATCACTAACTATAGTAAAACTAAACCTTCGCATTTAAGTTAAACTAACAAATTAACCAAACAAATCAAACAACACATAACCAATCAAATCGCAACGCGTATTGCATTGGATCAAGCTAAAGGATAAACAAAAATAAATAAATAAATAAATAAAAACACCTTCAAATGCACTTCGCCAAAAGGCTTGCACTCCCTGGCCGACCCGCCGAGCCGGTTGCTACTCCAATTAGCCTTCCGCATATACCTCATCGAGTCCTCGCCGATCACCTTCACGCCCATCTCTCTCGCCGGGCTGATCAGAATCTTGTCCGGCCCGTGAACCTTGTAGTACGAGAGCACGCCGTCCTCGAGCACGAACCACCTCGACCTCCATCCCTTCCCATAGTTCACCCACTTGTACAGAATCCCCGCCACTCCGCCACTCACGCCGCCGTACGCCTTCGAATCCCTCGCCTCGGCGACCGCATCCTCGGCGTCGTGTTTCACCACCGCCGAAACCCTGTCCGAATCGATACCCGCCGACGACACCTGAGCCGAGAGGCTTGGTCTCGTGTAGCTCACGGTTCTCACCGGCGCGTCGAGCCCTATCTGGCACTGACCCGGGGATTTCGCCCCGACCGGATTAGCCCGGTCCCGATCGATCGAAACAGGAGCAATGCAGCACAGCGGATTCATCTCAATCGCTCAAAAACCATCCAAACAAACAAACAAAAATCCACTGCACACCATCATCAACCACACTGATCAGTGCCAACACCGGGTCCTACGAACAAGGAGCTCCAACTTGAGCCGGTTCAGGCAACGTCGCCGGACCCGATCGCAGCACTGTGAAACTAAAAGTTTGGGCAATGACATAGAGAGAGCAAGAGTGGAAGGCAGTTAAAGGCTGATTATAAAGAAAAGTTGGCGTAGGGACAGAGAGATCCATTTAAGGCAGTGGTCAGAAAATTCAGTAGTGGCAGAGAGCACTGCGTGGGCTCAAATCGTAGGGGCATTTTAGTTAATTTGATTAGATTGATTGTAGATTAAAGCGAGTATTATAAATGCATGGGTCTGGTGGTGCGCTTTGGTTTTTGTATTTGTACAGAGCAAGGAACGGGAGGGAGACAGCTACCGTGCGCATTTGTGTTTGGGTGGGGATGCGTTTGTCCGTTGGGTGAGGGGAAACTTCTTTTTCTTTGGGCCAGGCCCATGGAAGTCTGTTCGGAATGACGATGTTGACCTTTCCGTGGCCATGATTGCCGTGCTGTTTGCCTTGAGGGTGGTTTGGGAAATTTGGGGGGATGATAGCGATTGCTGAACAAGGGAAGGGAGCTGGACTGGAGAGTGATGGTAGAGTGGGCGGAGGAGGTTCAGAGGAAAACTGGACGTTCGGCGCTTGGCATTGCCTGCGGACTCTTTCTTTATACATAATTCATGAATACAATACCAATAATTTGCTAAAATATGAATAATTCATGAAAATTATTCGGAAAGCTAAAAACTAAATATAATTTTCCCATTAAATAAATGTGAATTAAAAATTATATATAATCTTATGATAACCTCTATCGAGAATCAAGATTGTCTCTTAACACGAACGTATTTGAGAGATATACTTTTCAATTGGAAGGTCTTGGTTTAATCCTCTCAACAATATTTCGTGATTAGGTGAACACTTATATTAGAGATTGGGGATACCATTTACAATAGCCTTTTTTCGTGTCTTACAAGGCTCATTCAAGCTCCGTAAATACATTATTCATCGGATATAGGAAGGTTCACCTGTCCTTAAGTTGGATTGTACCCTAAAGGTCAATCCTCCCTCGAAGGAGTCACCAATCGATGAAAGAAAAGATATACTCCATTTACAATTTTGCCTATTGTTATATTATAAATTAAACAACGTAAAGAGTATATGTCGCTTTTCATATTGGTCCATTACATTTTGCCGTTGTCATATCAAGCCCACCTACCATATTGATGGCAATCTTATAAATATAGGTAATGATCCCTACTACCGGGTACACTAATTTATTTGGTCCCTATTACGGAATTTTGCTTGTGTTCTATAAAAAATATTACAACATATGTGTTGTAGTTTTTTTAATGGTTCATATTTAATTTAAAGTTTTTTTATGATAACAAGGAGTGAAGTTAAATATCAACCATTAAAAAAAACTACCATATGCCGTATATTTTTACTCTAAATCAATTTTTTTCTCTGTACTCTCCTTTCATTAAATTCTCTCTCAAATTTTTCACCTGACTTAAACATTGAAGTATTTTTTTTGTTGGTACTTCCAAAGAGTCATTCTTGTATGTTGTATCTTAAGGGGTCTTCTTAACTAGACTATTGAAATTGACCTTTGTTCTGTTTAGCTCATCTATTTAACTGAATTATTTGGATCAACTGTATGAACAATGATGAATATGCTGCACAATCATTGTAATTGGACGGAAAAAGAAATAAAAAAGAAGAAGGGTAATTAAAGGAGGAAAATACACGTACCGGTGATTCGTCCAAGCACAACAAAAAGTTGTAAAAATGAAATGGAAGGGATGTGGAGGACAAACATTGGGTTCGTCCCCACGTTGTCCGGGTCCCATCCACAGATCAACGTTCAGATATTTGACGGTCACGAATCACAAGTAGCCAAAGTGCCAGGCACGTGACGTGTCACATGTGTTGCTGATTTCAACGTGGTGACAAACGTCCAGGGAGCAGGTGCTCTTCCAGGTAACGCCCTATTTTAAGTTCTAATTGTACCATATTAATTAACGCAACTCTAAATTAGTGGAGCTTCACATTGGTATTTGTCAGATCATCAAATTAAAAAATCAGAATTATTTGCCCAAATCATGAAATAAAGAAAATGCAAATTTGCAAGAAAATTGCAACGCACGTTCCCTTTGTTAAATTTTTTGTTTAGTGTCTTTTCTTTTTTTTTTTCTTTTTTTTATAAAACAAAATAAAAATATTAACAAACAATCAAATACACGTAACATACTTAAAAACACAAATAATAATAATAATAAAACATATTTTTACCGCATAAGAATATTTTTCATATAAAAAACGAAAACATTAGTCAAAAAACATTCACAAAGTGTATACCATAAACACATCAAAACTTAGTGATCTTGCAACTCGGGGTTAAAATGTAGGCGGGTAATAACTACACATATCTGGTATTCACTATCCGTATATCATGCATATGTGGATGCGGTTAGTAAAAGCTATTGTCTGTACGTGCGACTGCAGATATCGATTTTTATGTATGCATATGCAGATAATAACCACATATGCATACTCTTATATATATATATATATATATATATATATATATATATATATAAATTCACTTAAATGACGTTGTTTTGTGTTACCTCGTATGAGGATAGCGGTTTTTCAATATTTGTTCCCTATACACACTATAAATAGATTATGCATAAAGCTAAATAATGTATGAAATGAAATTTCATAGCAAAATAGTTAGCAAGTGTGATATGAATAATAGTGTTCAACTATAAATAATGCAGTTATGTATTTACTATAAGCATAAATTACAATTCCAAGGCCTATAACGCACATTACTTCATATGTAGATAGTGAATAATAATCATATTTAATCACCGCAATAACCTTACGGAAGTAGACAATAATCGCATAATGCGGATATGGATACCTAAAAGTTATAATCACATTATGCAGATGCGGATATTGTTAATAATCACATCCACATTTCACCCCTTACTTGCAACCACTAATAGAACGGCGTGTTAAAGGGAAGTGATGAAGTGAAGTGATAGGTAGGGTTAGGACTTACGATTAAAAACTTAACCCTAAATTCAAAACGAGTGAGAAAAAACTTATATCGCCTACCGAATCGACTTCGAAACAAAATATTTATACCGATTGCTATAAGTCGGTGGAGGTTCGACGAAGGTCAGTAGGCAATAGGCGGGCAATTTTCCCATCCTATTCCTAAGTTTGTAGCCTATTTTTTGTTTTTATTTTTTCACAAACAAGTTTAGTGGTTATACATTGTCCAATATATGATGAAATAATTTGGTTCATCTCTACTTCTGTAAGGCATTTTTATTGGGTTAGCCATGTAGTAAAAATTGGCAAAACTTCATTTTTATTTGGCTAGCTAATTTAATAAAACTTCGTTTAAATATTATTTATTTATTCACTCTAAATTTATTGGCTATCACTGATAAGTCTTGAATTATTCGATTAAAATCCCATTAAATTACGTTTGTTAGACGTAGTTTGAGTTATATATATAACATTTTGTTGTAGTTTTGTGTTATGTCTTATTTTCAGGTCTTAATTGAAATCTAGTTCAAAACACTTGAATTAGACCTGAAAATACATCAAGGGTAATTTGGTCATTTTCAAAGTTCAAGATTGATGCTGAAAAGATGAAAATCGTCTAAGGCAATTCGATCGATTGATTATTTGTACAGTCAATAATTCGATCAATATACTTTCAGTCAAACCAACTTCGATCAACAGAGATCCGATCGATCGATTCTTAGAGCATTATCAAATCGATCAATCGAAATTTGTTCGATCAACATTATATTCGTTCGATCAACTACGCGTCTTCCATAAGGTCCAGATATTTTCAAATCTTTGTGCGATCCAAATCAAAAGTTTAGTTCTATGGACAGAAATGGATGTCGACCAGCTCTGAATACTTGGCTAGAATTAACTCTTGTAGTCATTTTGTAAATCTAATTCTCTATAAATATGAGGGTTAGGATTTAGGTTTATTTATGCACTTTTTAGGGGTTTCGATTTTCTCAAGTGTATCATTTTAATTTCTTGTGTTTTTAGTTTCTTTTGATACACGTTTTATGGGCTTAAATCTAGAAAGCAACTTCCTTTGTTAAATTTCAAGTTCTATCTTATGTTTTGTTCTTCCTTTTTAACCTTTTGCAATCCGATTTTTTAGAAGTTTAATATAGTTGTTTTTAAATCATTTTTATCTTATTCCGTTACTGTTTTCATGCTTAGTCTAGTTTAACTATGTCTGGCTAAAGCCTTCCTTATGGTTTTGATCAAATCTCTTCCAAAACCATGAAGTGTTCTTGATGTTCTTGAGATTTTCTTGATATGTGTGATGATTGTGTAAGATTAAATGATATCAAAACTCATGCTAAAAGGTTTTATTATCAATATTCTAATCTATTTATTCATGAAAAATGGATTTATTTGTCTATGAGTTTCTTGGATTCTTGAGTAAAACCAACGTTCTTGAAATAGAATGATGTATTTTGCAATGGTTCTATTTTACATGATATATGTTCACCTATTAGAGTCACCTTATAGGGTATGCTAGGGAATACCGGCCGTTTCACACCTTTGGTAGCCTAAAATGTTTTTAAATTGTAATGTAACTTTTATGTGGAATAGATCGGTGTGAAATTAAATACCTTATCATTGTGGCCTAATTAGGGTTTTATATATTGTGTATGCTTATTATGATATTTTATAGAGGAATAAGCTAGGGAGCATTAATCACCTCACACATTTCGTAGTATAAATGCTTTTCAATTGTAGATTAATCTTACATAGAGTTGTTTAATGTGAAACTAATCTTACATAGAGTTGTTTAATGTGAAACTATGTGCTTTATTATTAAGTCTTAACGAAAGTGTTTTCATGTCAAGGTCGTCGTAATGGTTGACGCCCATTATGGGTTCATATCATGCATATTAAGAAGATCCATATAGAATTTAAGCATTTTATTGGTTTAGGATGTGATGCGATCATTACCCTAATTTTCTTTTAAGTTTGTTTCATTTTTCGTTTTCATTTTATCACTTGATTCGTTGCAGCTTCAATTCTACAACTTTACTTCTGTTTTTATTTTTAAGTTAAGTTAAATACGTTCCTTTAAATATCCCGTTACGCAAAACAACTCTCTAATCCTTGTGGTTCGATAACCCTTATTATAATACAATTG
This sequence comes from Alnus glutinosa, assembly GCF_958979055.1. Taxonomy (NCBI): domain Eukaryota; kingdom Viridiplantae; phylum Streptophyta; class Magnoliopsida; order Fagales; family Betulaceae; genus Alnus; species Alnus glutinosa. The sequence goes on along the minus strand of NC_084886.1, from coordinate 2,592,351 downwards.
ATTTGTATTATTGATTCGTACTATTGCGAGTAGTTCAATATATAAATTTAAAATTCACGTATGTAGTCATCTAGACTTGACGTACCAATCACTTTAGCTCAACAATGCATAAATAAACTTATAAAAAAAGTACGATTTTCTATCTTCTTTGGAAACCGTGAAAGTGAATAAATAAATAATATAAAATGAAATAAGTGAAAGTTAATAACTAAAATATAAAGTGAAATGTGTGTTTGAAGAAATGGGATAGCTAAAACATAAAAATATGATTCTTTAACTAAAATTTGCCGAGTCAGATGTGAATACTCAATATTTTAAATTATGGATTGGCTTGGTCTTTGTCTTATAACAATAGACATAGGACACTTGTCTCAATCCCAATAAATTCAATTGAAACTGAAATTAAACCCAACCTAATTCCCTAAATCATAATGCATCAACAAGCATTCGAAAGCAACTAAATTATTGCATGCAGTTTAAAATCATCTAGAACTAAGTTAATTAGGCTGGATAAACCATTTTTATTGGATATCAAGCAATGGGCATGAGATGATCTTACATGGTGTTTGGTTCGGAGAATCTAACATTCTCCCGACATCCATATTTTCAAGAATATTATATTTGAGAATTTGAATTATTGCGAGCGTAGCTAAAACACGTTTAGGAATGATTATAAATCTAGTAAGATTCATGAGAATATGAAATTCTCATATTTATATGCTACAGAAACCTAAATCGCGTCTGATACAATTTTCCTAGGCGGCGTCCGGACGATAGCTGAGGGCGTCCAGACGGACATCTGTGCAATCGACTTTCCAAATTTGCTTGAAATTATTTCATGAATAGGGCCACGTTCGGACAGTGTTGCCTTAGCGTCCGAGCGGTTGCACTTTTGCTGCACGTAATTTTCATATTAAGGCCTGAGTGTTCGGACCATGGAGTCTGACGTCCGGACAGTTGAACATCTTCTGCACGACTTGCCTTATCAAGGATAGCGTCCGGAATGAATAGCCACGTCGTCCAAATGGTTGCAGCTGTCTACCCATATCTGTGTTTTGGAAAGAAATCTTTTACTTGTCGAACACTGAAAGACGTCCGGATGTGTTGCGGAGACATAAGGACGGATGCAATTGAGAACAGTTCGAAGCTTCTGGACACAGAGGGACGTCCAAACAAAAAGTTATTGGATGCAAGGGAACTGAACTACATTGTTTTGAATCTTGCATAGAGTCTTCTTGAAGCTCATAACTGAAGTGTAGACTCTGAATAAAACAGCATCCCTGTAAACAAAAAAAAAAAATCATTATATAGAAGTGATTTTGTCCAATAGAATGCAGTCAATCACAAACTAACATGGTGTAATCGATGCCATCCCTCTGCTTGAAGCCTTTGGCCACAAGCCGGGCCTTATACCTGTCTAGGGAGCCATCTGCCTTTTGTTTCAATTTGTAGACCCACTTATTCTTAATGATGGTTCGATGAGGGGGTTGAGGGCACAAGGTCGAGGTGTGGTTGTCCATGAGGGCCTAAAATTCGAGGGCCATGGCTGCAAGCCACTCGGGATGAGCAGCAGGCTGGAGGTAAGTGGTAGGCTCATGGGGGACAGTGGTGGCAACAAAGGTTTGAATAGGGTGTTGGTAACATTGTAGACGTGAAAGTTAAGGAATGATTTGGGCTTAAGGGTGCCTGTTTGGGAGCGAGTTACCTTATAGGAGGTGTGTGGGATGAGGGCCAAAGAGGGAGGGCTGCTGTGGGAGGAACAGAGGAGGCCTAAGTGACAGGGGCAGCAGGGGCAGTAATGGCCTCAGTGGTAAGTGGCTGCAGGGGAGAGCAGGGCTCAAGTGCAGGCTGTGTGGAGAGACAAGGATCCTCTTGAGGGAGAAAGGCACCGTCAGAAGGGAAAGGGGTAGGAGGAGGGCTGGGAACAGGATCAGGAATAGGGCCAGTGTGAGGGGCTCAGGGGAAGATACAGAAGCTTCAGGGAAAGCAACTATGTTATGTGGGTGAGCAAATGTGAGAGAGTTAATGAAGAAGAAGTGCGAAGGAAGAAGAGCTGTACCTAGTGGTGAGGAGAAGTTGCCAGCAAGTAGCGGTGGTGGGAGCATCTCCTTAGCAGGAAAGCAAGTTTCATCGAACACCACATTCCTTGAGAGGTATATTCTGGAATTGGTAGGATCCATGCACTGATAACCCTTGTGGTTTGAGCTGTAACCTACAAAAATGCAATGTTTGCTTCGAAATTATAATTTATGTTTATTATATGTTCGAAGTAGAGGGTAACATGCACAAACCGAAGACTCTTAAATGGGAGTAGTTAGGTTCAAATTTAAACAGTTTGGTGAAAGGTGCATGATTTTGCAAAGTTGGATAGGGCATGCGGTTTATTAAGAACACAACAGTGATGCATACTTCAACCCAATAATTAGGAGGCAGATGAGATTGTGCTAGTAAGGCAAGACCTGTCTCCATGACACGTCGATGCTTTCTTTCAGCAACCCCATTCAACTGTGAAATGTGTGGACATGTAATCCTATGAAGGATGCCATGAGTGGACAGGTATTGCTTAAAAGTGTGGGAGATGTATTCACCACCCTCATCGGTTTATAGCATTTTTAGTTTGTATGAGAGTAAGTTTTCCATTAAGCATTTAAATTTAGCAAAGCAACCAAACATATCTTATTTATGTTTAAGAGGAAATAATCAAGAGTAACGAGAGAAATCATCAACAAAAATTGCATAATACTTGCATCCACTTATTGAGTAAATCGGGGAAGTCCATATGTAACTGTGTACAAGCTCTAAAGGGGAATGAGTTACAGTTTGAGATTTAGGAAAAGGTAATTGTTGACTCTTAACAAGTTGACAATCACTACAAACTGTAGCTTTGGCTTTAGAGTCTGTGACAGGACGCTGATTTGAATTGAGAATTTTTTGAAAAATCTTCAAGTGTGGATGTCCTAGTCGCCTATGCCAAATAAAAGAAGAAGTTTTTGCTCCAAGGAAGGCAGTGAGTGTCCAAAGCTTATTCTCAGAGAAGTTCTTTAGGTTTATTGGGTAGAGTCCTCCTTCACTAGGCCCTTGTAGGAGAATCTCTCCGGTTAGGTTTTCCTTCACAATAAAATAAGTGTTAGTTAACTTAAAGAAACATTTATTATCCTTACAAAATTTTTGTGTGGATAGAAGGTTGACGGATGCTTGTGGGCAGCATAGAACATTTTTAAGATGTAAAGTGGTTTTTGGTGTGTGTAAGAAATAGAACCAGTATGAGTTATAGAGAGCCCACCATCGTTCCCTACTGTGACAGCCTCATTGTCGTTGTATGGTTGATTGACGGACAGGTTCTCCAAGTCTGCAGTGATGTGGTTGTTGGCTCCACTGTTTGCAAGCCAATCATCTTCTCCTTGCAGGGCATTGGACTGTGAGACCATTGCAGCTAGTTCACTTAGGGGATGTCTGCCTTGGTAGGCATAATCCATCCGGTAAAAGTAGTCTAGGGCATGATGGCTACTTTTGTCACAAATCTGATAGGGAGGACGATTAGTATCTTGAACAAGTTGGCTAGAATTTGGCTTACCTTAGGTGAGGTTCCTACAGAGTTGAATAATTTATTCTGTGGGGATGAAAAGTTTCCCTTTTGATTTGAGAAACGTGACTGATTCTGCCGATGATTGGTGAACCTTGGCTTGCGGTTGTTGGGAGACATCTTCTGTGCATGCATTACAAAAGAGCTAGGTTTAATGCTGGTAGCCTGGCTGTTGAGTAGCTGTTCATGGCTGAGCAAAAAGGTCTGAAAATCTGCGAGAGACATTGACTCATCTTTTGTCATCAAAGTGAATGATGTGATGAAGGCATTGTAGCGTGGGTTTATTCCACCTATGAGATATGAGATGAGGTCTTCATCTGAGACTGGCTTTCCAACCATAGCCAGTTGATCTGCCAGGGACTTTGCAGCATGCACATATTTGGAGCATGCATTGTTTCCTTGGCGTAGAAGCTGTAGTTGTCGCCTTAGATCCTGGATGCTGGTCTTGGAGGGAGCATCATACCTGTTGGCTAAAGCAGACCACACTTGTCGTGAGGTGTTTAACCCATAGACAGTGGAGATTACCTTCTTAGATAGGGTTGCAATGAACCAGTTGAGAAGGTATTGGTCATTCTTTTCTCAGAGAGTGAATTATGGGTTCAGTTGGTTAGGAGGGTCCTTAGTAGGACCAGGAATATACATTGGTGGGCATGGTTTTGTGACATCAACAATACCCACGAGGTCATTGGTGTGGAGTATGGGCTGGAATTGATACACCCAGGCCATGTAATTTTGCTCGTCTAACTATAACTTATGAGCAACATGAGAGTGGATATTTGGAATGGTGAAGGGAGTAGCAGTGCCAGCAATGATAAGTCTTGAAATATTCTATTCAAGACCCCTTAATTTATGTTTGTTATACCTAGTTTATGTTGTATATATAACGTTTTGTTATAGTTTCGTATTATGTCTTATTTTCAGATCTTAGTTGAAATCTAGTTCAAAACACTTGAATTAGACTTGAAAATACATTAAGGGTAATTTGGTCATTTCCAGAGTTCAAGGTTGATCCTGAAAAGATAAAAATCATCCAAGGCATTTCGATCGATTGATTATTTGTACAGTCGATAATTCGATCGATTGACTTTCAGTCAACCCAACTTTGATCAATCGAAATGCGATCAATCGATTCTCAGAACATGATAAAATCGATCGATCGACATATATTCGATCGATCGATTTCGTATCTTCCAGAAGGTCCAGATATTTTCAAATCTTTGTGCGATCCAAATCAAAAGTTGAGTTCTATGGACACGATGGCGACCAACTCTGAATACTTTGTTAGAATTAACTCCTGTAGTCTTTTTGTAAATCCAATTCTTTATAAATATAAGGATTAGGATTTAGGTTTTTTTTTATGCATCTTTTGGGGGTTTCGAATTTTCTCAGGTATATCACTTAATTTCTTGTGTTTTTAGTTTCCTTTGATGCACGTTTTCTGGGCCAAAATCCAGAGAGCAACTTCTTCTTTTTCTTCTTTGTTCTTTATGTTATAGCTTAGGTTTTATTTTCTTTTTGTAATCCGAATTTCATAATTTTAATATAGTTGTTTTTGATTCATTTTCTTATTGTTTCTTTACTGTTTTCCATATAATTAATGTCTAGATTAGTTTATTTCATGTATAGTTAAACCATTTCTTAAGGTTTTGATCAAATCTTTTCCAAAAGCCATGAAGTGTTCTTGATGTTCTTGAGATTTTCTTGATATGTGTAATGATTGTACAAGACTATAGGATATCAAAACTCATGCTGGTTTTGATATCAATATTCCAATCTATTTACTCATGAAAAAGGGATTTACTTGTCTATGGGTTTAAACCAACGTTCTTGAAATAGAACGATGTTTTTTGCAATGATTTGAATTTGACATGATATGTGTTTTCCTATTAGAGTTACCTTATAGGGTATGATAGGGAATACCGGTCGTTTCACACATTTGGTAATTTAAAACGTTTTTCAATTGTAGTGTAATTTTGATGTGGAATAGATCGGTGTGAAACTAGATTCCTTATTATTGTGGCCTAATTAGGGTTTTTATGTATTGTATATGCTTATTAGGATGTTTTATAGAGTAGTAAGCTAGGGAGTATTAATCACCCCACACTTTTTGTAGTGTAAACGTTGTTCAATTGTAGTTTAAAATCTTTACATGGAGTTGTTTAATGTGAAACTAGGTGCTTTATTATTACGTCTTAACAAAAGTGTTTTCATGTCGAGGTCGTCGTAATGGTTGACGCCCATTACGCGCACATATCATGCATGTTAGGAAGATCCATATAGACTGTAAGCATTTCATTGGTTGAGGATTTGATAAGATCCTTACCCTAAGTTTATTTTAAGTTTGTTTTATTTTATAGTTTTCAATCTCTTGATTCGCTGTAGCTTCAATTCTACAACTTTACTTTTGTTTTTATTTTTAAGTTAAGTTAAATACGTTCATTTGAATATCGCGTTATGCAAAACAACCCCTCAATCTCTGTGGTTTGATAACACTTACTATAGTATAATTGATACGTACTATTGTGAAGTGGTTCAATATATAAATTTAAAATTCACGTACGTAGTCATCGATACTCGAGCGTACCAAGCAGCAACGTTTGATGCAACATTGGTGGCAGTAACAGTGTTTGAGGATTCGGCCATTTGGTGATGATTTTCGGTGTGAACTGTGTAAGGCTTTGATGCCATGCAAAAACAGAGAATTGAAATGAACTTGGAAGCTTGAAATTCCAAGCTGTGTATTGTATTTCTTATATAGGGATTTACAGCGTAGGCTTTTTACAAGGAAAGAATATGTATACAATGATACTATACAGCTAGAGAAAGTTAAATAAGGCGAGAATAATCTAAGAGAGGAAGAAAACAAAGCAGAGAAGGGAAGAACATAAAAATCACTACAATATGGAAACTAGCCGTTGAGCAGCAAGTTTGCGTATTCGGGTATAAGGGTGTGCATGATCACATGGATGTGATCATGCTTGATTCCTATGATCATGCTTGATTGTTCCTGATTGCGTGATGCAAGGGATTATGCTGTTGATTGCACAATACTCAGTCATTTTTTAGGATCCTTATGATCTACTGTCTCAATAGATATTTCATCGTGGATAATAATCTAATTTTTTTTAACTAGAATGAAAAATAAAGTATATGTAATATATTTAGACCAATGGTCATAACCATTAGAAATCAATGGTGATGAAAACTCTTAAGGACCAAATGGTCATAAGCCAAGATTCAATCACAAGACTCATAACCATTAGCAATTCAATGGTCATGAAAACTTTTATTTTCCAAAAACTTAATATCATGTATCTATACATCAACCCAAAAATTGAAAACCATCCACACCAATTCAAGGTTATAATCAACATAACGGGATTGTTCGACAAAACTTTTTCGAGAATTTTTTTTACTTTTTGGTTGTAATAGGACACAACCGTAAAAATAATTTTAAATATTTTATGTTTTAAGTTTTTTGTTAATATTTTTTATTTTTTATTAAAAAAAAAAAAAAAATCCTAAAAGGGCATTATACAGAACCCAATGAAACTTGGTTAACTAGCAAAGAATTTTTGTTGATCCACACAAGACTTGACTTAGCCAACGTCAACGTTGGAGAAGTGTTCCACTGCAATCATCCCGCAAGCTCACAGCCACTCGATTTCAGACATCTCGTGGGACCCAAAAAACTGCCTCAAAAGCTGAAATCTGACCGTTCTTTAGCCACCGTCAGATATAAAACTAAACGATAATTCGCAATGGCAAAAGAGAAAAAGAGCAAGCCCAGAGAGACAGAGAGAGAGAGAGAGGGGGGTCAGTGGGTGTGTTGTTTGTGTTTGATTGCCAAGAAAGGTATCGAAGGAACGCGCACATACACACTCACGCTCACACGCACAACCATGATGCAGAAATTGAGAATTCCAGTTCGATTTGGCTTATATGTTTGTCGTTGTTGAAATGGGTGGAGCAATCACCAACTCCTGTGCGTTGAGTTGCTGCTTTCGCTTGAGATCCAAGCCTGCCTCGCCATCACCGACACTTTCTTCTTATTATTCATCCTCGCGCTCCTCAAAGCGCCCTTCTCGACCATGATCCTCTGCCCTAAACGCTCTCTTGGATCTCAACCGCAGGTCCACCCCTACCACCTCCAACAGAGATACCTCCTCTCTCATTCTCATGGACCCCGCTACCTCTCGCCCCGCTGTAGTCATCGACAACGGCACCGGGTACGCCTTTATGCATCTCTGCATTTAAACTCGTACTTGCATATGTATTGTATATAGGCGCACAAACTGTTTGACGAAATGCCCTATCGGTTCTCCCTTAAACTTTGTCTTCTTGTACCACCTGTTTGATGGAGAGGCCCAATTGGGTTTGCTTAATTTTTGCTATAATCATGTGGGTTTGTATGTCTTTAATTTATACCACCTCACAGTGACACCAGATGTTTGACAAAATAATTGATACAATTGGGTTTTCTATAAGTTCTCGACCTTTATTTTTTTTTTTTTTTTCATTGCAGTTATACTAAGATGGGATTCGCCGGTAACGTTGAGCCGTGCTTCATCGCTCCGACAGTAGTTGCCGTGAACGAATCGTTTCTGAATCAATCACGAAGCTCTTCCAAAGCCAATTGGCTAGCGCAGCACAGTGCTGGCGTAATGGCCGATCTTGACTTCTTCATAGGGGACGAGGCGCTTGCGAGATCTCGATCTAGCAGTACTTACAATCTCAGCTATCCAATTCGGCATGGGCAGGTGGACAATTGGGACGCAATGGAGCGGTTCTGGCAGCAGTGTATATTTAACTATTTGCGGTGTGATCCAGAAGATCATTACTTTCTGTTGACAGAGAGCCCGCTTACTGCACCCGAGAATCGCGAGTATACTGGTGAAATTATGTTCGAGACGTTCAATGTTCCTGGGCTTTATATAGCTGTGAATTCGGTGCTCGCTCTTGCGGCTGGGTACACGACGTCTAAGGTTGGTTTTGATATTCAAGAATTGTATTGTATTTTTTGGATTTAGAGGCTTGGCATTAACTGTTTTTTGTTAATTGAAGAATGATGTTCAAATTAGTCCAAAATGAATTAGAATAGTGGAATTATTGAATTCGATTGAAATTCTAGTTTATTCATTTAGGTTACTACAACAAAGAGAGTTTGTTAAACTTGATTGAGAATTCGATAGAGGCCTCATGTACTGCTGAGAAATGATAGTAACAAACTCATTTACTATTATTTGGGCGAAAAATATGTGACTTTTATATGATAATTCTTAACTTCTTAGTTCTTTAGAAAACTTACATGGAGGAGTCGGACATAAGGCATTCAAAAACACACCTGTATGATACAGCTACACACTCACATCTGGTCCTCATGACAACACTACAGGCGCACCACACAAACATTATATACTCCCTCATAGACTCAAACCTTAGGCTAGCTCAAACTTACGCTTCTGCAAATCAATCAGACATTCACACGAAAGCACCTTGCTTCACTTTACATGAAGGTTCCAATATTTATATGCATGCAGGTTTTAGCCAAGCTGTAGGTCTAGATTGTTCCATAAAGGTAGTGACATATTTTCAAGGATGAATATCAAGTGGGTGGGTGAAAGGGAGGAGAGAGGAGGTAGTGTTGCAATTTCTAGAGAGTCGCATGACTCAGTTTTTAATTCTATTCCCCAAAAAAGGGGGGAGGTACCAGCTTGATGAAGCTCTTATTATAAGATTTCTTTCACAATATGGCATATTAATCTTACAAACTTTGTTATGCACAGGTTCAACCCATTAACTCGAACACCTTTTCTCTTCTTATATACGTTTCTGCCCAAATAAGAAAACCAGAATGAATTTACTATTCTGCCAAGAATGTTGTGTTGCCTGGAAACTTGGCAGGGATTGTTTTGTTTTCTCTGTTGGTTTTTATTGTTATTATTACAGAGTAAATTGGTTCTGTTAATATTATGTACTTCCATTAAAGAGTTCTTAATTTTGTGATTGAAATCTACATATATCGGCCTATCTATCTAGATCTGTGTACACATGCACCTTTCTAATGTTATCATTAATATTTATTTTATATTTTCCATTTAGATTGACCTACAGTTCTTCTTAGTGTGAGATGACAGGGGTTGTAGTGGATGTTGGAGATGGGGCTACTCATGTTGTACCTGTTGCAGATGGTTATGTCATTGGGAGTAGCATTAAGTCAATTCCTATTACTGGGAAAGATGTTACTCTTTTTGTCCAGCAGCTCATGCGGGTATGTTCTCTTTGAATCTCATCATACAAACTGTAAGTTAATTGGTTGTTCTGGCTTTGTTTGGAAGGTAAATGTTGTCAAATGTGTACCCATTATTGCATCCCTGTTATCACAATTTTTTGTTGGCAAAGATTCTATAGTCGCAATGAGATTTATTTAGGTTGTGGAATTTGAAGACCCAGTTGACCTATGATGAAGGGTAGTAACGTTGACATAATTATTTAATTAGCAATAAACAAATGAACATGAAATAACAAAAAAGGCTTGGTGTTTGGCTTCTACAGCAATGGGCGTTCCTTAGATGTAATTCCTGGAATATCTTGGTCTTAATTTTAAGGACCTCATTAAAGAAACCACTCATTGTTAGATTCATATGGGCTGGATTTATTGAATGCCATCAATTCAACATGTTAGTGCACTGATATCTAAGAGAAAAAAAAATGTGGTCCATTTGACAGATTATTGTCCGACGCTCCTCGTTGTTTTATTTGTACGGATCTGTCTGCATGAATATATAAAAACGATAAAATTTTGAACTCCTTTCAATGACTAATTTGTGGACTCTTTTGTTTCTTGTAGGAAAGAGGGGAGAATGTGCCCCCTGAAGACTCGTTTGAAGTAGCTCAGAAAGTGAAGGAAATGTATTGCTACACTTGTTCAGACATTGTCAAGGTGTGCTTACTTTTATAGCAGTTTGAGTTGAACAAATATTGCTACAAATGGGTGCAGTTTTTCTTTCTTACGTTGTCCTGGGCATTATATTGCAAGTTTGAATCTCTTCATATTACTTTCTCCACTGGGCAATTGTGTGAATCTGTATATTCAGTCTAGAAATTACTTGATGATAACTCTCATTTCTCCAATGATTTCAGGAGTTCAATAAGCATGATAAAGAATCAGCAAAGTATATTAAGCAATGGAGAGGCATTAAACCAAAGACGGGGGCACCATACTCTTGTGATATTGGCTATGAACGATTTCTTGGCCCTGAGGTTTGATCTATCTTATCTTTGACTCTCTACTCCATCCCAACCCCTCAGTTCATTATACTGAATGAACATTAGGTGGTTGTCCAAACTTAATGAGCTATAGTCTTGATTATTTAAAAAATTTAAGCAACCACGCTGTTGTTCACTATGATGTTGGTAGGAGCTGGCAATTGGGACCTGTTATAACCATAGGATTTGGTTGGTTTTAGCTGTCTCACTAAATTTGCCCTTATATAAGGATATCTTTGTTAATCATTTGATAAACCATAAGCAGATTATTCCAGTTCTGGGTTTTCTAGTAAATGTTCAATGGAGTTGTTATTTTGTTTTCAGTGATGAATCCATTATAATGAAACGTTCACTCATAATTTTAGCCTTGACACTACCATTTTTGTTGATCCTGGTTGTATTAAATTGATATTCCACATGGCCTGTTGGATGTCTTATCTACTAGGAATAGCAATCCAACACAGTATGAGGTTGGGTGAACCGATTGCAGGTATATAAATTTCAGGAGATCATCATTTACTTCCATCTGAGATTTACCCATAAACAGTCTCGTCAAGGTGTTAGCAACATACATTAGATAAATCTTCTCAAACAATTAGAGCCAACTCCTCCATTTATGGAACAAAAAGATAAGGAAGTTTACCCTTCAAAATTATCCATGATGTCAAGTTTTGGCTTTGGCCACTGTATATGCAAGTTCTCATAAACATTAATGTCAGTGATACAATTGCAAAGATTATGGGCTTGTTTGGAAATGCCAGGAATGGAACAGAATAGTGGGCGTCACTATTCGCAGTTTTTTTTAAATTTTTTTTTTTTACAATTTCCAATAACAATTAACATCAAAATATTCTAACTTTTTCCACTTTTTATATCACATCAATAATTTTTTTATTACTATTCAAATAAAAAATTCACTTTTTTTTTTTTTTTTTTTTTTTTTCACTTTTCTATACAAATTCTTTTTACTTAATATCACATCATCACTTTTTACTAATTTCAAAATTAACAACCCACTACTCTGTTCTATACAAGTATTTGCCAAACAACACCTATGTGTTCAATAATTACTGTATAAAACTTGGAAAACATTTATGAAAGAGGTCGGAAATAATACACACTGGTGAACTTTTCTGCTTTTGAATAGCTTTTCACCAACTGCATACTGCTGAACTTTGTTCTGGCAATTTGTTTGACTTGTCTTATAGGTTTTCTTTAATCCTGAGATTTATAGCAGCGAGTTTACTACCCCTTTACCAGCTGTAATCGACAAGTGTATTCAGTCTGCACCAATTGACACAAGAAGAGCTTTGTATAAGGTGAAGTACGATGGCTCTGAGAAAATTATGCAAACTTTATTCTTGGATGTGTCATATTCCAATGGAATATTGATAGTAGGCATGTTGGTGGACTCATGTGTACTGATGTGGGCTTGTTAAATCGATCTTGATATTTAGGTGGATTTGTAACTCCATTTATCAATTTCTTAATACTTTGTGGCATAATTTCTTTTGACTATCATGATCCAATAGTCTTTAACTTAAGATCATGATTGTTTGATCTCCTGGACTGTGGCATGGATATTTCTCTTTTGATCTATCATATGGTTATTTGAATTGCATTTGTTTCAAGGTTCAAACACTTTCCTATACCAGTTTTTATTTTTCTGCAGTAATGAAAGGTTATTGTTACCTTAAAAAAAGGGTTATTGTTGTATGCCCTCTTGTATTTTTGAATTTTCTCAGGTTTTGCTTTGTGTATAACAATTTACTTTACAACTCACTGATTTTGTTTTTGTCTTTTTGCTTTGTTCCTTTATTCTCAGAATATAGTGTTGTCAGGAGGCTCAACCATGTTCAAAGACTTCCACAGGAGGTTGCAACGGGATCTTAAGAAGATTGTGGATGCCAGGGTTCTTGCATCCGAAGCTCGATTTGGTGGGGAAGTAAAAGTAAGAATCTTTAGTATACGCTTTCTTTGTCTGTTTTTGTTTTATATATAATGTGTGTGGCTAATCATGATATGAAAAGGCTAAGCATTATTTATTGGTGCTCTCTTGCTCCCTCCCTTCTTGGCCTTCAGTCACAACCAGTAGAAGTCAATGTAGTCAGCCACCCAATCCAGAGATTCGCAGTTTGGTTTGGAGGCTCTGTCCTTGCATCAACACCCGAATTTTTCGCGGTATGAATTTTGCCCTCACATCTGAATGGACCGAAACAATAATGATTATTATATATAAGTTTCCTTTTCTCACATGAACCCTAGAGTTTATTTTCTGCTGTACTGTAGAAGGCATATTATGGTTGCTCTGTGGGTGCTGTTGACTATTCCACTTTTTGGCGTTGCATATTACCTGTTCAACCCACTTATTTAGTTAAATGGGATTGTCTTGCATGTCCCTTCTCAAGAATCAAGGGGGACTATTTCATTGGTATCGGAGAAGACAATAACATGGAAACTTATACAGATTTAAAATTCTAACCAGTGTAAAGAGAACTTTAGAAGCTTGAAAGTTTGGGAATAAGCTGGAGTTTGGCATTCCTGATTAGTGTGATGTTCGCAGTAATAAAATTGCATTACATCAATTTTAACTTATTTGAAAACCAGCTTACCTCATTTGACTCGTTCAGAGAGTATTCTCTCAGAATAATCATTAATGTCACCCAATTTAAAATATTCATTGTCTGATTTTGATTTTTGACTGGAAGTTGTGCTACATGTGCAGGCTTGCCATACAAAAGCAGAATATGAGGAATATGGTGCAAGCATATGCCGAACTAATCCTGTTTTCAAGGGGATGTATTGATGCAAAAAACCATTTTGGCTGATCTTGATTTTGTGATTGAGATACTCGATGGAATGCCTCATCATTTCCACTTTCCATATGTAGCTCAGTTCACTCCCTGGGCCCTTGTCTTCCTTGGCACTCATGCTTTCTTGGGTTGGTGAGGAGGTGGTGTAAAATATATTTAGTTTCATTTTTGTAACAATATATGGGTTTCCTATATCCATTCTTTCATTAGGGGGGGCGGTCTTCACAGTTCTTCTCTTAGCAGCCAATGGGAAATGGCCATTGTCATTGGGGTAAACGTTAACGGAGTTTATATGCATTTTTAGTGTTCAGCTTAGGTAGTGTTTGATAAAGATATATTTTTTGAATCAAGAGTGGTTAGTCCACCAATTGCTTTCTAAGTCGCACTCTATACTCTGGGTACAATTTTTGTACGTGTTCTTTTGTACTTATCAATTATCATACCCTTTTAAGTGAAATCATCTAGTGGAGAATTTTCAAGTGAAATGGAGAATGAAGTGTACATGGTGTTGCATTATTTAAAAATTTTAAATAATGCGACAATATATTTATTAGACGTGTGAAATCTAATTTGCATTATAATATAGATCGGGACAAAATTACTTTCCTGGCTTGGCCTCTGAATCTCATTTCATGGTTTATTCATACGTTTCGTTTGTTTCAATGTAAAACGTTTTTTGAAAATTGTTTTTCCTACTTTTTGGGTGTTTGGTATGATTGAAAATTGTTGTCAAATCAAAGACATTTTCGATTGACCCAAAAAACTCTATTTAATTTTTGTAAAATAGTTTTCAATTTTTTTTAAAATTGTAAACTATTTTTCGAGTTTGAACTTTTACTTTTTAGATTGCCGGATTAACGTCAGAACTTTGTCAAAACTCAAATTTTTAGGTTAAGGCCCAAACTCATGGAGCATGAACGAGATCGTACTTGCATATTGCAATCGGAATCTCTTGAAAAAAGGATGCTATCTACAAGCAATGATGCATTCTGCCAATCTTTCATTGGTTCTGAATTTCTCAATTTTCGTCACCTTTATCTACTTCTTACTTATTGACTGTTTAATTTGACCCTATTGCCCCTTGGTGGCTTCAATTTGAAAATTCACTTTAGAGGTCTTCTTTTAAATAATACATAACCACAACAGATTTGGATAGAGTGTAAATTGTGTAATATCCTAAAGGCCGGTTTCGGGCGGCCGAAACCCCAAGTTAAGCCACCCGACAATGCTTTTTTGTTGTTGTTGGTGTTGTTTATATTGTTCATTTTAAGTGAATATATATATATATATAAAGAAATTTAAAAAAGAAAAAAAGAAATTATAGCACCCGATTGAATACCTAAAAAGAAAGAAAATTGGTACGTCACTGTCATTCATCTAACATCACTTGCTCCTTCTTCCAGTCTCATTTATTGTATGTCAGTGCTGGGTAACCGATGCTTGAAGTAGGTTACAACTTACAATGTCGATGGTGATTGAAATGAGTTTTAGGTGTCTCCTGAATTTCATTACTGCTTTCTCTCTCTCTCTCTCTTCTTTTTGTGTGTGTAATATTGGAGCATTTGGTAAGCAAGACAAAGCAACAAAATTAGAGAAATGCTCCGGGTTTTCAGATAATTACAGAGGGAGCTTACACACTTTTTTTTTTTTTTAAAATAAAAAAAAAAAACTGATATTGTGCAACTCCTCGTTTCGAGCAAAAATACAGATGTAGTTATTAGAAATATCTGCATCCGCATAATGCGGTTATCAATTTTAGGTATCTGCATTCGCATTATGCGAATACCATCCGCATTCGCGCGGGTATTGCGATTATTATTCGTTGTTCGCATATGAGGTCATGAGCGAATTACTATTTAAATCTATGTGTAGGGTTAAATAATACGGTTTACTATATGCAAGCTTAAATAAATTAAGATTTCACTTGTTACACAATTTATGATTATCAACCATAGATGGTCATTGTCTTATAAAGTAATCGAGATTTAGATTACCCAAAAAAAAAAAAAAAAAAGTAAATATAGTGAAATATGACTTTGAGATGAATCAGATGATAGTGAAAAAAACTCAACATAACCTAAATGTCCTAAACTTACTAAATTCAAAACGACATTGTTTTATTGAATTTAATTAAATATATATTATATATAAAGGGAATGCGGATACGGTTAATAACTGCACCCGCATACCTTAAAATCGATATCTACATTTATATATGAAGATAATAAGTTTTGATAATTATACCTGCACGTGCAAATATCGGATGCGTGCGATTATTATTCGCCCATATTTTTACCCCCAGCTCCTCGTTGTCTGAGAGCATCTTTTACAGATATTTTTATATTTTGCTTTATGACCTATTTTACTCATCCAACAGACACTTCAAAATATAGTGCTTTCATCTATTTTGCTAGAGCCTTTTTTATTATTATTTTCTATCTCCTTTGTCTCAACTTTCACGATTAAAAATACATTAAAAAATATCATTTAAAGAAAATAAAGAATATGATAAATAGTCTATTAGAATTTGTATTAAAAAGTTTATAGTAAGAATAATAATAATAAAAAATAAGTATTTCGAGAAGGTATTTTTCCATCTCTCGCATGAAGAAAGATGAATGAGAAAAGGAAAAATAGCAGATCTGTTGAAAAACTCGATGCTCCTTTCTTTTGGATAAGGGAATCAAAAACAAAAAAATTGAGGGACGATTTCAAAGAGCAAAAGAAAAGAAACCGAAGAAATCTGAGCTAAAGAGAGGACCATCTGAGAACTTTTGGGAATCAAAAACCTCAAAGCCCATCGGGAATCGAAAAGCTCCGGTGAGGGACGAGGATTTATTGTTCAGACCCACGAAGGTTTTCTTGTTCTAGACGTTGAGACCCAAAGACAGCCGATGATGTTCTCTGACGTTTTCAAAGTTTTGATACTTGTTGAGATGCAGATAATTTTGCAACACAATTATTAGATTTGTGCAACTTTCATTTAGATTCCACAAATCTAATTATTAAGGAAAAATGTGATTTATAATTCTTGATATTATTTTTACTAATTTTATAATTAAATATTCAAATTTTAAAAAAGTGTCAATTGAAAGTATTAATTTTTTAAATTTTAAAATTTGATAAAATTTTCTGTTAAATCATATTAAAATTTTTAAAATACCCTTATTTTTTTAAAAATAAAATAAAAAAAATATATTGCAAAGATTTAGGTATTTGTTAGAATTTAACAGAATTTACAAAAATACCTATACATAAAACTTTGAAAAGTTTATAATTTTTTTCTTTAAAAAATAAGGATATTTTAAAATTTTTAATAGGATTTAACAGAAAATTTTAATTGAAGGTTAAAATTTTAAAAAAATTAAAAATTAAATATCATAAATCGATATTTTTTAAAATTTAAGTATTTAATTGTAAAATTTATAAAAAATTAAAAATTATAAGTAAACTTTTCATAATAAATAATTTGAAAAGAAATCGTACAGAGATGCATTATTACATTAGATAAAAAAAAAAAAACAAAAAAAATTAATTCTCTTTTCTTAAGCTGACGTGACATTTGTCATGTCAACGTGTAAGCCGTAATTTTTTGTCACGAAATGTTTGTTTTTATTATCTATTCATTTTTTGTCAATCTCGTATAAAATATTTTTATGTATAAATGCATTATTATATTTGTAAAATTTTACATATGAGTTTTATAAGTTTAATAATAATTTTTTTAAAAAAAGAAGAAAAAAAAATATGCCATTTTTTTTTTTTTAATGTATACCCGTGGTATTTCTCACGAAATTAACATGTAAAGGGCGCATTGAACGTACATAACACCCAAAAAAAAGTTGTTCAAAAAAAAAAAAACACCCAAAAAAAGAAAAGAAAAAGAGGACACGACACAAATAAGAACTGAATTAATAAAGTCGTACTAATCAAGTAACAGTTGTGTTTCAGATTTTCAACGCAGCGCAGCCCACAATTTACTGCAACTATCACCTGGTTTTAACAATACCATTGGTCTCCGTTTGTTTTGATATAAATTATTTTTTAAGGTACGAGAAAATGAGCAACGGTAAAAAAAAAATGACCGACAATTTTTATTGAAGGTCCGATAGCTTCTGTTTACGGTCTAGCAAACTTTGACAGTAGTCCAACGATTTTAAAAGAAAAAGCTCAAATTTAAAAAATAATTTATAATTTTTTTTTTTAAAAAAAACTATTATACGAAATTAATATAACTCAAGAAAATTATTTCACCTCAATTTATTAAACCGATATTTATTTTTAAAATATGTTAATTTAATAAATTGACATTTTTTTCTAACACGTATTAGACAATATTGTTAAAGGGGCTTTAACGTACAAGAGCAGGTGAAATTGTCAATAGAATTATTGTAAAACATGAATTTGATTAGACATAATAATATAATTAGTTTTATGTTTTAAAAAAGTATTAAGGCTCAATAATAGAATAAAACAACATACGACTCAGATTTGATCTACAAGAGTAAAACAAGACCCCAATGGTACGACTGTTGGGCACAACAAGTTAAAAGAAATATAAAAAGAAGAAACACAAAAAACGCACTTGAGAGAGATGAGAAAAAGGGGAGGTAGCGGGCGTCCTTGTCTGACCATTAGAAGCTGAGACACCAAGAAGAAGAAGAAGAAATACAGTAAGAAAAACCTCTCTGAATCTGTATGCAGACGTGATATTAACGATTTTTTGTTCTTTCATTCATGGTTTTGCTTTGTTTTGCGTGAGTCTAAGCTGCGGGTTAGATATAAGATAGGTTTTGCCGTGTTCTAATCTGAAACTCTGGTGGGTGTTTGTGATTTTGGGTTTGTTCTGTGGAATTTCTGAACTATGAATCACGAATTTACTTTGCCTTTTTGGATTTTTTTAGCGTGGTTATCTGAGATTTCTTACAATTTTTACGGTTTTACGATGTAAACAAAATGGGAACTTGCCTGTTTTTCCGTTGTGCTAGGACAGGGGTATCTGATTTGTGTATTATTTCTATGAATTATCTGTTTTAAGGTTTTACGACATACTGTAGTTACGTGGTTTTGGTTGTGATTTCAATGATTTTGCAGGGTGGGTTTTGAAGATTTTTTTTTTTTTTTTTTGACATCATGGCAGGGGCAATTAATACTGTGATCATCATCAGTTCCCGAGACTTTTTTTTTTTTTTTGGGGGGGGGGGGGGGGGTGGAATTTTATGATGCTGGTGTGGGAATTTTTTCTGTTTCATATTTGTTGGGTCGCAGAAAGTGTATTTTTTATTGATGTACTTTACCAGAAGGAGAAATTAGTTCTCTTGTTCAAGATGCTTAAGATTTCAAGGCTGAAAAGTGATGTAATTTAACATATCTAGGTTTGTACACGGTCTAGTCAATGTTTTCGAGTTGATGGTTTATGTATTATTGATATAATTGTATGACTTTGATATTTCATATGTGATTTCGATTTTTTGTACACGGTTTAAAGCCATGGCAAATCCTCTCTGGGTGTATGAGAGTTTTCACATCCAATACGAAATAGATCTATCTCTCTCTCCTTTGAAGTTATTGTTGATGTGTAATGGGAGATGCGTTTAATAGTGGTTTTCCTGCTTATGTATAATATAGGTGGAGATAGAGGTAATTTATCTTTAATATAGTTTGGTCAACCTATATGGATCCAATGGCCGAAGAGCAAATAGATTATGATGATGAAGAGTATGGAGGGGCTCAGAAGACACAGTATCAAGGAAGTGGAGCCATACCTGCCCTTGCAGATGACGAACTGATGGGAGAAGATGATGACTATGATGATCTCTACAATGATGTTAATGTTGGAGAGGGTTTCCTTCAGTTGCATCGGTCTGAGGCTACACAGCCACCTGGTGGTGTTGGCAATGGAGGACTTCAAACTCAGAAAACTGATGTTCCTGGACAAAGAGTGGAAGCTGGGGGATCACAAGCGCTGAACATTCCTGGTGTTTCAGTTGAAGGAAAGTATTCTAATGCTGGTGCTCATTATCCTGAGCAGAAGGAGGGGCCATCTGCTGTTAAGGGACCAGAAGTTGGACCTGTTAGTTATCCAGATGGGTCTTCAGTCTCACACAGAGGGAGGGTTGTGGACATGCCTCATGATGCCCCATTCAAAAATATGGGGTTTCAAGGATCCACACCTGTGCCCCCCAATTCTGGGGCTGCCCCTTCTGATATGCCTGGAAAAATTACCAGTGAGCCTATGCCTGTACTGAATTCTGGAACTGGTGGTCCTCGAACTGTTCCACCCTCTAATCAAATCAGCGTGAATGTAAATGTCAATCATCCGATAGTTAATGAAAATCAGATCCGGCCACCTGTAGAGAATGGTCAAACCATGCTGTTTGTGGGAGAACTACATTGGTGGACAACTGATGCAGAGCTTGAATGTGTTTTATCTCAATATGGGAGGGTCAAGGAAATTAAGTTTTTTGATGAGAGAGCTAGTGGTAAATCCAAAGGCTATTGTCAAGTTGAATTCTATGAGGCAGCTGCAGCCACTGCATGCAAGGAGGGAATGAATGGTCATGCTTTCAATGGGAGAGCTTGTGTTGTGGCCTTTGCTTCTCCGCAAACATTGAAACAGATGGGAGCTTCTTATGCAAACAAGAACCAACCTCAGACCCAGGCTCAACCTCAGGGAAGGAGGCCAATGAATGATGGTGCAGGGAGAGGGGGCAATATGAATTATCAAAGTGGAGATGGAGGAAGAAATTATGGGCGGGGTGGATGGGGACGGGGTGGGCAGGGTGTACTCAACCGAGGCCCTGGGAGGGGAAGAGGAGGGGCCATGGGTGCAAGGAACATGGTTGGGAACAATGGTGGAGTTGGAGGTGCCACTGGAGGAGGTTACGGTCAAGGCCTTGCAGGTCCTGCATTTGGGGGTCCTGCTGGTGGTATGATGAACCCACAGGCCATGATGGGTTCTGGATTTGATCCAACATATATGGGTCGAGGAGGCGGTTATGGGGGGTTTCCAGGTCCTGCTTTTCCTGGAATGCTTCCTTCTTTTCCAGCTGTTAATACGATGGGACTTGCTGGTGTGGCACCTCATGTCAACCCAGCCTTCTTTGGTCGGGGAATGGCAGCTAATGGAATGGGAATGATGGGTTCTGCTGGAATGGATGGTCATCATCCTGGGATGTGGAATGACACGAACATGGGTGGATGGGGAGGAGAAGAACATGGTAGAAGGACGAGGGAGTCCAGCTATGGTGGTGATGATGGTGCTTCTGAATATGGGTATGGAGAGGCAAATAACGAAAAAGGAGTAAGGTCAAGTGCTGCCCCTAGGGAAAAGGAACGGGGATCTGAGCGTGACTGGTCAGGAAACTCTGAGAGGAGGCCTCGTGATGAGAGGGAACAGGACTGGGACAGGTCTGAAAGGGAGCCCAGGGAACACCGGTATAGGGAAGAGAAAGATAGTTATCGAGACCATCGGCCGAGAGAACGTGACGCGGGTTATGAGGATGAATGGGACAGGGGGCAATCTTCTTCAAGACCTCGGAGCAGGTCCCGAGCGATGCCAGAGGAAGATCGCAGGTCTCGATCCAGGGATGTTGATTATGGAAAGAGGAGACGTTTGCCATCAGAGTGACACAAGCATGATGTTATTTTCTTTGGCAGGTCTAATGAGACCTCACAATCTATGTTCTCAGTCGTAGATTTTCTCCCTTGGATTCTATTCTCTCTGGTTCTCAGTGGCCCCACATTCAGAGTGTGGCTTCTTTGAGGGAAGAAGTAAGTTCTACTTGTGTTGGTTGGAGAGAAGAACTAAATTTCCATTGCTTTCGTACTGCATGCTACTGAACTCATTAGTTGCTTAATATTTGTGTGCTGAAAAAACGATTGCTTAACTTTTAGTAGAATACCAATGTGGATATCTTTATGGGTTTTACTCCCGGTATCCTTCACTAGGTATCCCATTGGTGTTATGCTAATATCTATCTTCCAGACAATTTGCTTTCTTCAACTGTGATATTGGTACACTTGAAACCTTCTTGTTGGTTTATAAGATTGAGAGTTCATCGTCCATATGCTTTGAATGAAGTTATTTTTGTCTGTCATGTGGATAATTTAGCCATTGGTAGATGCATATAGCAGTATGAAGTTTAAGTTCTATACTTCTTATATGATATATTTTCTTTTTTGAACTCATGTTGCTGGTTGACTTTTTATGGCAATTCAGTATACCTCTATTACTATGTTTTTTTATTTCTGTAAGAAAAATCTGAGTAATTCAAGGTGTGTCTAGCTGCTTTTGGTTTGAGCAAGTTTCGGCTTGCCTTTTGTTTTAGGTGTATGGTAGGTGAAAAGGAAGTTTCCAGTGTTGTTTAGGGTTGTGAGACTATTAGTATGTTAGTTATTAATATCTCAGGAATAATCAAATGAAGTATATGATTGCCTTGTTTTAACCCAATCATTAGTATAGCTTGAGCCACTGTTTCCATCCGATCCCATAGGCTGGTGTTAGGGTTTAAACTCTGATATTCCTTTTCCCCAAAAGCGAAATTTATTAAATGCTTCAAATTGACTTTATGGTCTTAAAAACTAATTGTAGAGCTGATGTTGTTAACTGTCCTCTTATTAGAGCTTGAATGGTATGCAAGGAAGGCCCTTCTTTTTCAATAGCTTAGACGCCAGTTTTAACCCATGGCCAAAGAGTTCCCTGCTTCTTGCCTTGTGGCCCCTGTAGTAGATCCACATGGTATCCTTTCCTCAATCAAATTACATGCCGAGTATTTTCACTCAATATCTTGTGCTATTTTGCTTTCTTGGAGACATGATTGTCGACATTTGTCTGGTCAAGAGCAAAAAGTTGTAGTAGCAAGTTGTGAGCCATGTGGCTAGCAGTTGAAGAATGGTTCTAGTTATAATCTTCATCAAATAACACTATCACCTTGTTTTCTGTTTGCGGTGGATGTGGTCATGAAGCATCACTCTCAAATATTGATGATATTCAAATCTTGATTCATGACTGACAGCCAATCCTCTTCAACCTCTTTTTTGTGGTGTGTTACATTGAACCTAAGTACTTAGGATGTTGGTGTTACCTAGAGTAAAGCTGTAAGCTCATTGCTAGCATGCAAGTCTTAATAACTACAGTCTGCAACTAAGATATGACCGGAAATTATGGAGTTGAGGGATTAGTTCTACGTATTGCATCTCATAGAGGTAAAATGGCATAGGGCTGTATAATAAATGGATTAGGGGATACTTGACTTTGTTTGCTTTCAGATTTTGATTTGTTTCTGTTTCTAATATCTTTCGGTAATATTGAGTGGTTGAGATGGATGGCGTCTTTGGCTGATTATTTTATTCCATGTCTATTGACCTGGGGGTTTTCTTTTTATCATTATATCCAGGGAGTGGAGTAGGCAACATTTTGTTTTAATGGTTGAATCAGCCTGTGCTGGTTACATGGAGGAAGATGTGTTAAATGGGTGCCTTTATTGGAATCCTCTGGTGATGGCTTTGGTCTGCCAAGTGTGCAAAAGTAGCCTTATACCATCTAAAAATCTGTAAAATTGTGCTCCTGCAAGAAAATGTCTAGAAAGAGTCGAGTTTTCAAATAATTGAATATTCGTGTACAGTTTGTGGATACAATCACCATGTCTGTCAGTCTCTATGTAAAGCACAATACTCATTTTTTTTTATAAGTCTTATGTAAAGCACAATACTGTCTTGTGTAAAGTTGACTTTATGTATTAGGCCCACGATGTGTAACAGTCTCTTTTGTTGTTTGACTGTATTGGTTTTATCTCTGAGCTTGTAAAAGTTTCGTGAGGCCCATACTTGATGTGTTGTAACTGATAATGTTTGTTCTTCACGTTAGGAGAGTCAGGGTCGAGCTAGTAGTACATTGTAACATTTGGTCACTGTTTCAATTGTAATTGGTCATTGTAAAATTTGTACAACCCTGTCTCTGTTGAAGCAATATCCCTGAATGCAGGAAGGATTTCGAAGTAATTCTTTAATTGTATTATGTAAACTGTGAGGATTACTTGGGTTTAGGGTCAGGACTCAGAAGTCACTGTTTCCTTATGTACTTTTTGTTTTAACTTTTATATGTATATTTTTTTTATTTTTTTTTTTAATGTGGGAAGCAGTTTCTTTTGTACTAATGGGTTTAGAATTTGTAAGTCATCTTGTCCTGTTTGTTTAAATGGGATTTGGAATATATCCCAGTAATGTAAGCTGGATCATGTTATTTTAGTAGATTTTTAGGACTGCTTCATCTTTGATGGAGGTGTGCATGCTCAGCGACCTGCCTCATTGTGTTTTTCCTGATTGATACTACTTGCTCAATGAAAAGCTTACAAGGATTTTGTTCACAACTTCTTTGTTGGAAGCTTCAGTGTGGCTCATCCTGTCTCTTCATCTGCCCCCTCTTTTTGTGGTGTTATTTAGTGATTTATTTTATTTTACTAGAATTTGATACTGAATTAATCCGTCAGTAATGGTGTATTTGAGATTGGTTATCATTTTGGTTTGGTTTTCATTGGTAGGTTTTCGGATTTGTTAATTACTTTTCATTCTTTATTCCTAAACAAGAAGTTTTGTATGGGAAAGGAGAAAGTTGCATTCTTTATCTTGAACTAATTATCCTTACCTATATTGTTATGGCTCACATTGTAGTTGTTGTGTATCTTTGGTTACTTTGTTTAGGTTTTGATTTGGTCTATGCTGCTGACTACTAAAATATAAAGGGTTTGTTTATGGATTTTCTTTTCTATTTGCTATCATACAAGTGGTCCTGTGGGCTCCTCAGGTGGCTTTTTGATGTGGTTGAAGATTATTATCTATTTATTTGTGTTTAAGACAAGCAGTCTCCATGGAAGAAGGGAAGCACAATGCTTCCCTCCCCCCTCCTCCCCTTTTGCTTATGCCTCCTATGAGGCCTTTATCCAGCTTGAGTTTTTTCTATCCTTATTAGCCTCTTTGGAGGCCTTATCAACCTTTTTGGAGGCCTGGTTTGCCTCTTTGGAGGCATTTTTTCTCTTTTCGTTACTATCACCAAAGTCTTCACTGCTCATCTCTTGGGTCTTATTTTTCAAAGCTAGATTTACTTTCTTCCGTTAGATCCAGCGTGACATACGCTGCTGCATCGTGTTTTCCGTTGTCTTCTGACTCTGCCGACACCAGTCGCACTTCCTTTGGACTTTCACACATCGGAGCGTGGTTTGCACACGCCAACGAGGGGATCTCGCTCGTCGACATGTGGTGACCATGTTCTTGCTCCCATCCCTCTGCTTCTATTGCGATTGGTTGTTCGTGGTGGCCCTCTACCTTCTGGCCTCTTCTATTGGTTGTGTCTTCACGCTCTGGCGACTATCAGCCGTGCTTGTTACCGTCGTCGTTCCTCCGTTCCACTTACTTCCTCCAATGTTGGTATGTTGTGGTGGTCTTGTTGTGCAATCTATGTTTTCTTTGGGCTTTCTGTTATTACATTGTTATCTCTTTTCTGTGTTTCCTTCGAGCTGTTAAAGCCAACTTAACCATAGGTTTCTATTTGACCTTCAAAAGTGTCTTCTCTACTGTGGTGGTTCACCTTTCGAGGTTTAATGCGCTTCTTGCACCTTTAAGCTGCGCCATTCGTGGTGCACCTTACCGAATCACCTTTATTGGCGACCTCTTTTCTTGATCTTTGTACCAATAGTATTTTGGGCCGTATAATTTATTTGTTGCATTCTCTTTTATATATATATCTTTCTTGTAATTTTTGTGAAGTACTTATATTAAAAAAGAAAAAAGATAAAAGAAATTGATTATTTACTTCTTTTTTTTTTTTTTGAACCCAATGCCGTCTTCTTCCATTTCAAACCATTAGAACAACTCTCCAAAGGGGTACAAACCAGGGAAGAAAGAAACATTACAAGCAAGACACCAGAAACAAATATAACGCCCAAAGGCGAGAAACAGAGCCCGAAGGCCGTTGGAGTGAACAGAGATGAAGAATCTCTATCTACAAAACCAGGAAAACCTGGTTTGAAGCAGTTACCCAATGGTAGACTGTGATTACAAGCAGGAATATACAACAAACACAAACAGAAACCCAGAATGCAGACACCGACAAGAAACGACTGTCGGAGACGGCGCATGTAAAACACGCCCCCTCGCCGGGAACCTTCCTAGCGACAGACGACTTCCACAAGCTGAGATCGGCACCTTCCGAGACCGGAGAAAACAGTTGTAGCCCACACACGCAAAAGCAGAAGAACTGAAATGTCGGCGCGTGCGGGTCACTACTGACCATGGACGAACAGCACAGCCTCGAAAAATAACCATCCTGACCAGAAGAGGTTGGCCATCGCACTTGGAACGTTCTTGCTGAAGAAAAACCAGCCGAGGCTAATAGATCTGGCGTTGAACAAAACTCCACCGGAAATCCTTCAACACCCACCGTTCTTCACGGGCCAGCACCTGAAATCATTGTTTGCCACAAGAAAACTACAGAAACAGAAAAAAGGAAAAAGGAAAAAACTAACAACCTCCACCGGTTCAATCACCGGGAGGAACAAAACTCCTACAGCCAAAAGGCTAGGAGACAAAAACCCCTTGCCCTAACGGCCAGGGGAACACCAGCACCAGGAGGGGTAGACGTGGAGCCTCCCCCCCGGTGAACGGAGCTCAACAGAGTTCACTCTCTCTCGCTCTAGAAAATTCAGACCTTCTCTCTCTAGAAAGAAGAGAACCGCACCTATATTATTATAATTGATTATTTACTTGATAATATTGATACGTTGGTTGGACTAATAGTTCTTAATGTAGAATTAACTCCTACAGCATTTTGCTTTTCAAGCTCTTATCACCATCTTATACAACATATCTCGTGGCTTTTCTGTTGGATTGAAGCGTGCTTATTGAAGTGGGAACCTTTTGTTTTTTATTGTGGGGTGTTTTAGTAATTTTGATTAGATTCTAATTAAAGTGTGTTAGTTGTTACAAAACTAAAGATTATAAATAATCATTCCATTCCACTCTCTTTTATTTATGGGAATAACAATTTTTTTTTCTAATGGAATACCCATTTCGCAAACCAAACTAAGCCTTAGTTTTTAAAGTTTGGGCCATAAGTAACAAGACATGCATCAATAAGCTTTAAAGTGTGGGACATAATTTTTCTTAAAAAAGGCCAGGAGAAAATAGGTGTGAAACAAGTTTTCCTTCAAAGGACGGAGGAATTCCCTTCCAACCTAAAATTGTTATGTGTTTACATTGATCAACTGGGTCGAAAGTAGGACCGATAATTTTTTACACGACTTACGAATCCGACATAAATTCAATATGAAATTAGCGGGTTAGTGTTGATGGGTTTAACCAATTTAATTAAATGGATCGAATTATGATTGTGTTATATAATTTTATACTCATATTTGAATACGATCCGAACTTTACACGAAAACATAAACTGTCACCCCTAGTTGGAAGGCGTTTTTAACTTTGAAGCTTGCATTAGATCATAATACCAGTTACTAGTCCGAGGGAGGCCTAATCAACTGATAATTAGAATGAGAAGAATGTGGCAAATTCAAGGATTCGAAATTTCTCCACTCGGAGACTCATGATAGACGGACTTAAAAGGAAGATATTTGTAAACCCGACAATTTAAATGGATAATGTCATTTTTAATACGTTTTGTGCTCATATCTTTACTTAATGCCAGTTTGAGTTGAGAGAATGTTTGTAATAAAGCAAACAAATGTAGCTGATTTCCTGTTTCTTTTTTATCGCTCAGAAATTAAATCCAACCAATGATAAAAAAAAAAAAAAAAAAAAAAAAATGTTTCAGGATGATTTATATGATTATAATTAGGACTAGATGAAAATAATAATAATAATATAACGTTAATACTAATAATAATAATTCAAATCGATCGTTTGTTCACATTTCATATAATAAAATTCAACTATAAAAGTGAACAAGTTTCATACAAAGATTAATTCAGCGATTAAAAGAGGACAAAAAGAAAAAAAAAAAGAAAAAAAAAAGAAACTTTTATTTGGATTATGTGGAACCACTGGCACAATTTTCAAATACTAACAAAAATGTCATGCTTTGAATTCCACACTTCCAAGTTTCTTTATTCGGAATTCATTACATGAATCCCCACATAAATGTCAAAGAAAATTAAGAAAATTACAATCAGAAATGCACATTAATTCCAATACCAATTAGTAGAATATGTTTGTGCAAACACGCTTTACGTAAGTCTTCATTAATGGCTATGTATATATATGCATACAGCTTAATTAGAAGGATAAGAAGCCAGCAACGGCACCGGCCACCAAGGCTCCCGCGACACCGACTGCCTTGTGAGTGGTGGCACCACCAGCAGGCCCGGGAACAGAAGCCTGATCAGCACTAGGAGGAAAAAGTGTAGGAGACACAGGTCCTCCGACTGGGGCGGCCTCAGCCACGTCCTCACCACTTGGTCCATCAGAGTTTCCAATGTTTTCGTCCGAAGAGGGGCTGGAGGCAAGAGGGGAGGTGGGGGCTGCAGAAGCCAAAGCCAGCCCGGCAACTGCAAAAAGAACCAAAAGAAGAACGGCAATTTGGCGTGTCATATTTGGTCGATCGAATTAGCTAGCTATAGCTATATATAGCTTTTTTTGAAGATGATATGTAGGGAATCAATGCAGTAGTTCTCTAAGGTGGATAGAGAATCACCGCAGGCCAGGAAGGATGAGGAGGGGAGGGCCGGTTGATATATATATATATATATATATATATATATATATATATATATATAGAGGAGTGAGCGTGGAATGCGGGTGGGTTTAGTTGCGGAGTATGAGGAAAGCCATGCATGGGTGGGAGAGTTTGTTAATTAAATGCTAATCTCAGTTAAGCTTAAAGTATTTTTAGTTAAAATCGCAGCTTGTGTTGGAGAAGATGATCATGCAATTCCTGATTTTGGTTCACTAGATTTAGTGGTTGTTCTTGGGTTAACATTTTTCATGCCCGGCCAACTAATTAATTAATTAATTAATTAATATATGTTTAATGTTCTAATTTTATCATGTGGCCGGGTTTTAATGAATTAATCCTAAAGTGTACGTGGCCAAAAGGAAGAAATTAGCGTTCGAAATTTTCTAAAAATATTCGGAATAATTCTATCAAGTCTTTTTTCCCAATCCAGGAATGATCAGGATGATTATGAAACCTAAAGTTTGGCCAAAATGTTCTATTCTTCGATCTCGACACATGAATGATATCTAAAAATCAAAATCCAATAGATCGAGCATTAATTGCACATCAATTTGTTTTGATAAGAAAGCTAAATCAGGTATATATATATATATATATACATATGGTGAGAGTACAGTTAGGGGTATAACAATTTTTATTATACGTTATTTACAAATTGGCGTGAACAGTTCATTATCATGTTAGCCACTAAAATATAAGCTACCACGTGGTAGTCCACATGACATTTACTATATTTACAAACAGAATTGACAATTCGCATGATATTTACCGTGCCAACTATTAAAATGTAAACTGCCATGCGTTAGGGGTGAAAATGTAGTCATTTTATTTCTATAACCACAACCGTTCCGCCTTAAGAAATTAATTGTTATTTAAAGTATATATATAGGGTAGGCGATTACTAACCGCCTTGGCGTATTCCTAAAACCGCTAACCGCCTACAAAAAGTAGTTAGTTGATTAACTATTACCAGTTAGTAGGCGGATATTAACCGCCCGCCTTTTCACCCATACCGTGCGTTATTCTCATAAAAGACGAATTGTCATGCCACGTGAATTTTTAAGAGTGCATTTGGTATTATAATTTTGCAGACCGAAAGTACAATTTTAAACCAAATCACATAAAATGTATCGTTTGAGAATGCATTTTTAAATCAAGGCAAAAGAATGCATTATTTAAAAACATATAATTTTAAAAATAAAACTATGAATTAACTATAAACACATAGTTGCATTTATAAAAATTATATTTTTCAAATCTTGTGAATTTTAAAATCATTATTTTTAAATTTCACATTTTTAAAATCACATACCCAAACCAACCGGAACTAAAAAGATAACAATAAGACTCCCAAACATTTTTTCCAAACCGTGTCGAAGGTCCCATCCATAGGGATCATGGACCGGTTTCAGGTCCTATTAGTACGCCTCTCAAATGGATCTGGCCCACACAGCAATCCTCGGCCCATACACAGAAGCGCTCCAGACCCAAACCCTAATAAAATGAAGCGGTATAACTAGTACGAACTAGGGCTTTGAAAAACTAAAACCAGGGCGAGCCAGTGAACCCCTCCACTCTTCTACACAGCGCGAACCTCTCGAAGCTTCTTCAAGTTTCACACTGATCGTCACCACCATCGCACAACGCTCATTTCCATCTTTGGTAGGTGAGAAATGGCGCTGGCGTTCGACGATTTCGGGAGGCCGTTCATAATAATAAGGGAGCAGGAGCAGAAGACGAGGCTGAGAGGGTTGGATGCGCAGAAGGCCAACATTTCAGCGGGCAAGGCCGTTGCTCGCATTCTCCGCACGTCCCTCGGCCCCAAGGGCATGGACAAGATGCTCCAGAGCCCTGATGGCGACGTCACCATCAGTATGTCTTTCTATGCTCGGTGTTTTAATGTTTTTGTTCAATTAGTGAATTTTGAAGTTTGAATTGGCTATTGATTGTTATAGGTAATTGATCTGAGTTAGTTGGTTGCTTGAGTTGGGTAAAATGGCTTGTGCGGATCTATCATCTATGTATGCTATATCAACTAGTCAGTGAGGAAGTGATGTGTGCTTTAGTGTCATTTCGGACGATTATGTGAGGGTATAGGTCCAAAGTTGAGGGGATTTGATTTGGATGGAACCGGGCTTGAGCAGTAGATTTAAGTGGTTCCTCTAATTTTCTGTCGAGGTTTGAGCTTCTTGGGTCCCTTCTTAACCTTTTGCTCTGGATCCTGAGAATGACCCTTTTTGAACAATATTCTGAAGAAAATGCTTTTTTTTTTTTTTTGGGTAAAATCATTTTCAAGTGAAATCCTTGAATCAAGACTGCTAAGTATTCATGAATCCACTTTGGAGACCACTGAGGGTGTCCCTCTAGAGTTTTGGTTTGGGGGTGTACCCTCTAGACTACTGCTATCCTTTCTTCTGTTGGGTTTTTGCTTTTATTGCGTTGCGTGCGTTAGGAAGTAGAAATGAAAAGATTTCAGTTATTTTTTTTAAAAAAATCTTTTTATCTATTTATTTATTTTGTTTTGGGCGTCTCTTACCGGTTATGTTCTTGTTGTCAGGCAATGATGGTGCAACAATCTTGGAGCAGATGGATGTTGACAATCAAATTGCAAAGCTGATGGTTGAACTGTCCCGGAGTCAGGATTATGAGATTGGTGATGGCACGACTGGAGTTGTTGTCATGGCCGGTGCACTTCTGGAGCAGGCTGAGCAGCTCTTGGAACGTGGTATTCATCCCATTCGGGTCGCAGAGGGCTATGAAATGGCCTCTAGGATAGCTGTTGAGCATTTGGACCGTATTGCTCAGAAGTTCGATTTTGGAGTGTCAAATTTTGAGCCTTTGGTTCAAACTTGCATGACTACTTTGTCATCGAAGATGTAAGTTCGGTTTACTTTTTTAGTTTCACCACCATGCTTGGCAGTGCCTTTGTGGCATCAGTGTGGTATTTTCTTTGCCATTATGCTATTTGATGGCTCCTGTTGCTAGTGTTTTCTGAATTTGTATGTTATGTTCTACTTTCATGCTCTTATTCTGCTTTTCTTTTTGGGAAGAAATTATTGGTGATGAATTACAACGCTGGCATTGGTCAGAAAAAATTAAAAGAAAGAAACAATGGCCTTTTTATGTTCAATATATGAGTAAATTGTGATATTCATTTGCTTTTACTCTTCATTTTTTGCCAATCAAATTGTGGTTAATGCATCTTTGGTATCTACGATGTCACAAAGCATTGGCATAGTTTTTATGGTTCTGCCATCAGTTTGTGAATTTTATTAATTTTTTTTTTTTTACTAATGCTGCTTGTAAATTTTGCCATGTGCCTCCGGATTATTATTTGTTACGAATCATGATTGAATGGGCACAGGTCCAATGAGCTTGAGCTGATGTCCAGTCGGCAAATGTTATATGTAAAGTTGACAGACAGATGTTCTTCTTAGTAGCTATAGAAACAATTAATATAAAAGTGAAAATGCATTAACTTCTGCTGTATGAAAGGCCCAGTTAGCTTGTGCTGATGTCCAAGATGTGACTAGCCAAGTCATAATTACGTAGTTCTTTTTATAATATGATAACTAATTGTATGGGCCAGGCCTGATCTGTCGTCAGTAAATAGTTCCCAATTTTTATATGGTTGTGTTAATCTGCTTTATTATTGATGGAGGATGTCAAAAGGAAGTTTTGAGCGCATTAGTGGCACTTGAAGTGGTTAGAAGAGCTTTCCCAGCTGTGGGCTTTAGGTGGTGTTTGGTGGGTTGGGTTTGAGGGCTTCGTGTGGTGTAGGGAGCCTTGAGGGTTTTGCTCGTTTTAGTTTGGTGTTCCTATTGAATACTTTTGTGTATGTAGGGGCGCCTTACGCTTTTTATAAAACTTTCGTTTACTTATCAAAAAAGAAAAAAAGAAAAAAAAGAGCTTTGCCAGCTTTTTCTATATTACATTGAGGGAACTCATCTTTTTTCTTTTTCTTTTTGTTAATTTCTTATTTAAAATGAAAAATTTTGACCCTCAAATTGGCATTCAAGTAAGGGCAATGGTGGTTGATGGTAACTTTTATGGAACTCTTTAGATGGTGTATCTTTTATCTGTTACGTACTGTGCATGTGAAGCCTTTTACGTTATATTGCAGTGTCAATCGATGCAAGCGCAGTTTGGCTGAGATTGCTGTTAAAGCAGTTCTTGCTGTCGCGGATTTGGAGAGGAAGGATGTTCGCCTAGACTTAATTAAAGTAGATGGGAAAGTAGGGGGTAAGTTGGAAGATACTGATCTAATATACGGAATTGTTGTTGACAAGGATATGAGCCATCCACAGATGCCAAAGCAAATTGAAGATGCAAAAATTGCAATCTTGACTTGCCCCTTTGAGCCACCGAAGCCAAAGACTAAACATAAGGTCGATATTGATACGGTGGAAAAGTTCCAGACATTACGCTTGCAAGAAGTGAAGTATTTTGATGATATGGTTCAAAAATGCAAGGTGAGATAGCACTGTGAATTACAATAAAATCTTTAGCATTAAATTTTTTCTTCCAACATCTATGACATTATTTTTCTTTATTTATTGTTAAGTTTTTTTCCCCCGTAATCTATTTTTGTTGTGAATTTAAGTTTCTCTATCTCCCTTAAGCCAGTTTACTTGGGTTTCATGATATGCAAATCAAAATGTTTTTTCCTGGTGCAATGTATCTCTCTTGTTGTCACCATGCCTTTTGGGCTGGGGAACGTCTGATTTAGTGAGTTGCAGGATGTTGGTGCTACCTTGGTTATCTGTCAATGGGGGTTCGATGATGAAGCAAATCATTTGTTGATGCACAGGAACTTGCCTGCTGTCAGATGGGTCGGTGGTGTGGAGTTAGAACTGATAGCAATAGCCACAGGTTTGTCTTGTTTAAGCTTTTCAACTCTTGATGTAATGCATTTATTTATTTTGATAGATCACATTGGACAATTCTTTTGGATTCTACAGTTTTGCGTTGTTTATCTTCCATCAAATAATGGTGTTGGCATCTTTGTAGGTGGGAGAATTGTGCCAAGGTTCCAAGAATTGACCCCAGAAAAGTTGGGAAAGGTATTTCTTCCTCCTTTATTTTCATTGTTGTTCCTGCTAGTGCTCTGATTGTACAACGTATGTAGATCTACATATATTTTATTTTCTGAAACTAATGGACATGAAAATTAGTCTTACTGTGACATAGTCTCAGTTCATAGATGAAGTTACTGTTAGATGGAAACAACTGTGGAGAGAGTTTTATACGAATAGATTTAAGACATCAATAATAAAATATTTTTCTTCATTGTACCTCATGGCGTTTTTCACATTGATAGTCACCTTGCAGTTTATGTTTCTCACATTTTGCTTGATTCACATAAGTTAGTCTACCAACATCGCTTCTCTATGACTCCAAAACTTTTGTTTTCAATTTTTATAGGCTGGTTTGGTTCGAGAAAGATCATTTGGTACAACGAAAGATCGAATGTTGTACATTGAACACTGTGCAAATTCAAGGGCTGTAACCATATTTATTCGTGGAGGTATGTTCATGTTTTGTGCCCTGTTACCTTTGCAATCATAATCTTAGCTTATTATGATTCTTTGTTGATAATACTCCTAGTTATCCAGAGAAAATGCTCTAAACTATAGCTGTGATCTAGTTTATATCCATTTTGGCAGCATCATATGTCAACTTTTGTGTAGATATGAAGCATGATGTATATTTTGAAAGGAGGTTGCTCACTTTCAACTTGTTAGGATAGTTGTCAACAAATAAGCTGAGAAAACTAATGGAAATATAAAGTAGAGGGAAAAACTGAGAATGGATGATCTTTAAGGCATTTGATGATCTCATATTCTGTTTTGGTGTTTAATAATGCAATAGGCAACAAAATGATGATAGAGGAGACAAAGCGCAGCATCCACGATGCCTTGTGCGTTGCGAGGAATCTCATTCGCAACAATTCTATTGTGTATGGTGGTGGCTCATCTGAGATTTCTTGCTCAGTTGCTGTAGAGGCAGCTGCAGATAGATATCCAGGAGTTGAGCAGGTATGACCTTTTCTTTTGGTATCCTATCCTTCTGATTAATGGGTTGTACTGACCATATTGTCCTTTCATCTGCAGTATGCTATCAGAGCATTTGCTGATGCTTTGGATTCTATCCCCATGGCACTTGCAGAGAATAGTGGACTCCAACCCATTGAAACGCTATCTGCGGTGAAGTCACAGCAAGTTAAGGTAAATGGAACACTATTATAATTTTACTCTGGACTGATGGTTCTGGTTTCCTCTCTCTCTCTCTCTCTCTCTCTCTCGTGACTGGGGCGATCCTAGCTTTGCATTATGGAAGCGATTGTGATCATAATTTTGGATTCAATATGCAGGAGAACAATCCCTACTGTGGAATAGATTGCAATGATGTTGGCACCAATGACATGCGTGAGCAAAATGTGTTTGAGACTCTGATTGGGAAGCAGCAGCAGATCCTGCTGGCAACTCAAGTTGTGAAGATGATACTGAAAATTGATGATGTTATCTCACCTTCTGAGTACTGATATGTCCAGGTCTAAGTTCTATAGTTCTGCTTCACTTGAGCTCTCGGGTATTTTGTCGGTTTTATTTTGTTGCTCAAGTGACTCTGAGACCATATGTTCACTTGGATGGAAACTTGTTGCTCATAGATTTTGGAGTGCTTTTGATTGAAATTGCAGTATGCTTTTTCTTGTGGTTAATGGGTTGATTTTGTTGTTCCTTTTGGGAATCGATTGATGGCAGTCCCTTTCATCTTTTTCCTCATGCATGCCCCCCCGTCTCTCTCTCTCTCTCTCTCTCTCCCTCCTCACATGGTGCACCCCCCACTGGAAATGCTGATTATGAGATGGTGCGAAGTGCTGGACAGCAATGATCTAGTACTTCGGATGTCCCAGAACCACAGAGTTAGTCTTCTTTCGTACGTTGTGCAAAAGTTGGAAGGATCTTTAGGAGTTGAGAATTTATTATATTTAGCTTTTGTGAGCAAGAATTAATGAATCAAATTGGTTCCAATCGTTTACTTGTTTGGGTGAAAGATATAAACATAGTAGGTTGTTGTTTATTGTTGATTACTGAGAAGGGAGTGAGGGAGAGAGAGATCTTAGTAATGGTGTTAGAGATTTAGGATCAAATCATGTTGCCAAGGTTTAGAGTTTCGCGAGCCATTGGACCCAAACAGAAAATCGGATGCAGCACAAACTGTGTTCAGCAGTGATGGGGCAAAGCGTGTTGCTTGTACCCTGAACTAACAGCAGAACTGAAGTACTCAATTAAGGCCATAAATGTTATTCAATAATCATCCCTCCCTTGGGGACGGATTTCTCTTCAAACCGATGCTGCCACGTAAGACACTGCCTTTTGAGTGAAAAATCAAGGTTAAATGGATCGACAAATACTGATCATAATCGACAAAGTTCTTCACAAACGACGCTTAATGACGAAAAACAAAAAAAAAGGGGAAGGATCTACTGTCGGTGACGAATTATTTGTACCAACGCAACATTGTTTGCATAGATGTTGTCCGTTTCTAAATGCAAATGCAAGATGCCAAGATCGATCGAAAAATATGGAGAACTCGTGACTAGCATTCTCCTCCCTGTATCTCTACTCCTACCAGTTTGTCTTGTCTCACCTCTCTAGTATATCTTTACCGTTAATTTTGCAAAGGCAAAACCCTAGATTTGGTATTTATTGATGGGAGTGGTGTTACTGTTGGCCATTATGTTGATTGGTTAT
This sequence comes from Alnus glutinosa, assembly GCF_958979055.1. Classification (NCBI taxonomy): domain Eukaryota; kingdom Viridiplantae; phylum Streptophyta; class Magnoliopsida; order Fagales; family Betulaceae; genus Alnus; species Alnus glutinosa. The sequence goes on along the minus strand of NC_084886.1, from coordinate 2,556,183 downwards.
GGCAACTGTACTAGTCGGAGACAGAAGAGAAGTCCTTTTAAATGGTAGGCGGCATTTGCTTAGAATACTTTAGTATTGGGGAGTTACTTCCTGGCAACAACTTGTAATAATCTAGGCGTGGGGGTGCCCCTGCGAGTTTCCAAAGAAACACGCCTCAAGAAGAAATGTAAGCCCGAAACACATTCCCCCATTAATAGATGGAGTAGCAATAATATTTATTTTCTCACATGTTAGCTCAGTTCAGACACACTGGGCCATCCCTCCCATGTGAGGAGAACCCAAGTGGGACCGAAAGGATGTGTGCGAGAGAGAGAGAGAGAGAGAGATTAGATGTATAAGACAACGATTATATCTCACTTTTAATAGTTAATTAATATACAAGAACTTGGATCCTAATTTTCTTGCAACTACAGTACAGTACAGTTGGTCTTGTTCTTTTTTCCTTCCGTACTTTGTGGTCACCTTCACCTTTAGCCACGGGCTGTCCTAGTCAGAGCCACTCATCATCAGCAACGCGCGCCCTTCTTGCACCCAAGTGCACCCGCTCCGGCTGTGATTGTACTGACGAGCGTAGATGATCTTGCACCCAAGCTCGATGCCCTGGCGTAACTAGAAGATGCTCCGGCCCCAGAAGGAGTGAAGAATGCACCGTTCAACATCATGTCTCCTTCCGACCTCCAATTCCATTTCTTCCACTCGCTCTGTGCTGCACTCTCGTGTTTAGTGACCTGAAATATGTAGCGACCTTCTTGCATTAGTACTTTTTGAGTCTGAATATTAATTGAGCAAGAACGTACGATTGAATATATATATAGTAGTTTGTACGCGAGTTCTCACCTCCTTGTTGTATCTGTCATTGGGAGCAAGAAATCTGTTGCCTTGGCTGTTTATAGTTGGAGCAGCGCTGCCACCAATTGCATACATTTCCCAGTGGGAGTAGTCATTGTTCACCACATGGAAATAACCATGCCTACATCTGCAAACAAATTCAATAAAACCCATTTGAAATCCAACTCCTACTCCTACTACAACTGGGTAATTAATTGGGTAGTCAAACAAAATTCATTCATGAATTTGATTAATTACCTTGGCATCCTTTGCACAAGCCCTTCTCCAAAATGGTTGAAGGCTATGGTGACCTGCATGTCTTTGTCTTTTGTGTAGGAGTCACTGTGGCCCAAGAGCATGACCTTGTTATGGTGGGTCATATAATTGTTAGAGATGGTTATCGCCGTGGATCCATGAATGGCATCAATCAGCCCATCACGGCAATTCGACAAGGAGCAATGATCCACCCACACGTGGCTTCCACCGAAGATCGAAATTCCGTCACCGTCCGATACAGTCCTCCACCCATAATGGCTAGGAGAGTCCCTCACATAAGCATTCCCGCCTTGCTTGCAGTCATGTATGTTCAAGCCATGGATAATAACGTTGGTCACGTACTGTATAGTAATGCATGGCCCCCCCGCAATGTGCACGTTTGCGCCACGGCCGTCGATCGTCTTGAACGAATTCATGATCAGCTCCTCCTTCAGCTTGATCATCATGCTGCTTTTGAAAATGATCCACAGTGGCTCGTCTTGGATCACCGCGTACCTAAGAGTGCCTGGTTTGGGGTTCACAGGGTTGTCGTCACCGGAGTCCGTCACCACATATATTTTTCCATCCCTTCCGCCAATGGCATGCTTTCCAAACCCAATTGAACAATCCGCCAGGCGCTGGCGGTTTTTCTCCCAATTCGGGTCGCACCTCCAGCAATCGTCGATGGGATTCCCAGTCCCACAAGAGAGATAGCCTAAGCTTCTCCTAGACGCATTGATGCTCCTGTAAACCAACAAAAAAGAAGACCAAATTAGAAAATTACTGACACATTATATATATATATTAACGATATATTCAAATATTGTTTCAGTATCATACTTGTGTACTTCTTGTACTACTAGTTCTGGGTCTTGAACTGGTGAGGATATGGAGGTTTGAGCTAGATTAAGAGCCAAGAGTAAGAAAAGAGTGATCAGTACTGGAATTGCCATTGTCTTTTTTCTGTGTATTAATGGCACGAAATACACAAAGAGATCGAAGAGAGTAGCTAGGCAGAGAGCAAACCGTTGTGAGGAAGTTGGGAGAAGGTGGGGGGGTGCTTATATAGGGAATTCAAACGGACCAAGTTTGGTCTTGTCGATATATACTCGATCTCGTACCTGTTTCTCTTTTCTGGTTCTTAAAAATAAAATTCTTTTACCCGAAAAAAACTAATAATAATAAATAAAGCGGGTAAAAGAGCCTGATTAAACAATATGTTTGGGGCCACCAACTCCATGATTTATGGTTAATTAAGAGGCAGCGGGGGGTCCAAAATCCTATCCAGTAGTTTGGCCGTCAAGCAACCTCTCGATCTTCTCAGAATTTCTTCCCACCCTTTTTTTTTTTCTTTTCTTTATTTGCCTGAAAATTAGGGGTGAGAGTACGTCATTGGTGGATTATTATGTGCTTAATTGGTAAACTTATTGAGCTAGCTAGGGTTTTAGGACGGCAATTACGGACGTTTCATTGGAGACGTTAATTTGTTTTGTTTTCTAAAACGAAAATAGGTGGTGAGAAATTCAGGTTCATGTATTGGATTCAAATCGTGCCGAACTACGAGTATAAAATTAACTTTACCCATGTAATTAATTAAACGAGTTAAACCTTTTAATCATAATCCTTCTAATTTCATTTTAGATTCGTGTTGAGTTTACGAGCCATGTCAAAATTAACTAACCCTAGCTAACACAAAACACTACTAAAAAAAAAAAAAAAAAAAACTCCAAAAGACATTTTATTTTATCATATATTCTGCATTATTAACTGTACACCGACACTTTCTCATATGAAATTTGTGTCGGTGTTGCGCGAAAGATGTAGACTACTGCCCCTACTTTCTTTCTCCATCACACATATACAGCTTCTGACTTCTGTTGCACCTTAATCTAGTAATGTTCAGACAAATATGTTTAATTAATTTCCCCTTATATATATATGTTTACTTTTCCCTTGATTTGTTGTTTCTACAAGAAAAGACAGTACTGACTACGATTTCAACAATAATTTATGAGCCGTTTGCCTAGCTATCATGATGAGGACGTTGAAAGCATTGAAAAGCTTCTTAATCATAATTTAGCACAATCTCATTATAAATTATTAGGTATCTTCATCTTTCCATGTATATATATATATATAAGGATGATTAATGTGTGAAAGCTTTTCATGCATCCTATTAATTAAGCATGCATGTAGCAACCAAAATTAGTCTAACTCTGCTTTCATTTAGTAAAATCTTTTTATTGTTAAAGAAAAGACGTAAGATTGAATTCCCTCGAAGGGAGGATCGAGGGACAATTCTTTGTAAATGCAATTGGTCGGTCGTTGGAGGCTGACAATTCGATCCGGCACAAATTAACCATTATCCCTATCTATATCCGGAAAGTCAGTGAATAAATTGAATATTCTTTAATGTTAAATGTCTATACTCTCTGCCCATAATCACATGTGGATCCTTCTCATGCAAAGTTTGAAAATTGTCTTCCTTTTTTTTTTTTTATCTTATTTTTTTTTAATTAAATATTTCATGTACTTTATTTATTGAAGAAAAGTTAAAGCCCACACTTAAAAAGAGTGTTAAATATTAATTAATAATTAATTTTTTTATTTATTACCTTAAACTTTTAAATTAACTCATAATTTAACAGTGTATATATATATATATATATATATATGAGATTTGTTATTTATGCAACTCTTACACAATAATGCTGATGTATCCAACATTTTTTTTTTAAATAAATTAAAAAAAAATAAAAATGCTGGTCATATCAACATTGTTGTGCAACTAACATATATCTATACATGAATTTAAAAAAAAAATATATATATATTTCTATACATATATATACTTGTTACACTCTTATCTCATTCACGTATCATTATAAATTAGGAAAAAATTTACTTATAATCCTTGATCTTTCATCACTTTTACAATTGAGTACTCAAACTTAAAAAAGTTATTAGTCAGAATGTAACGGAATTTGCAAAAGTACCTATTCCTGAATTTTTCTATTTTTTTTTTAAAAAAAAATACAGGGGTAATTTAGAAATTTTGATAGGATTTAACGGAAAATTCTAACGGATGATTGAAATTAAAAAAATTTGAAAGATAGATATTCTAAATTGACATTTTTTAAAGTTTGAGTATTTAATTGCAAAAGTAATAAAAAATCAGAAGTTATAAGTGAAGTTTTCTCTATAAATTATAACAAAATAAGCTCAAACAATGGTCATTAAGAGCATTCTCAATGGCTTATGTATATTTCAATCTAGAATAGTTAATCAAAATCCACTTTATTTAGTTTAGTTAATGAGTTTTAAAATGTACCATACATCCAATTATCTATTCTTAACTTTATATTATTTTTCATTATAGTAATTTTTTTTTCACGTGGGTCCCGCTTGATAACTCCACTACTTTATACAATTTCCCTTAGATCTCTACTATAAAGAAAGAAAAGAAAAAAAAAGAAAAAGAAAAAAAAAGGAAGAACGTGGAGTCATCGAGGAAAAAAAAAAAAAAAGTGAAAAAGGTGGAGATAAAGAATAAAAAAAAATAGATAAATGGAATTGCACTATTTATGGAATTAAGAAAAATCTATTATAGAGTTGGAATACACAAGCCGATGGAGTCTCTTTTTAGCACTTTTGTTATCTATTCTAGTTTTAAGTTACAAATAGATAATCCATTGTGAATGCTCTAACCGGATTATTTATATATAATTTGCCATAATAGTATAATAGTGATCAAATAAAAATAAGGGATAATTGTACCATTGGTCTCTGTGGTATACCATAATTACAAATCACTCTCTATGGTTTAAAAAGTTTATGGGAGGTCCTTGTGATAAACTATAATTACAAATCGATCCCTGGAGTCAAATTCTGTTAAAATTTTTAACAAATTCTGTCAAATACCACGTTAGCGCAACGTGTCGCCAATAAGATGGCGACACGTGTTCATCTGAATAAAAAAATATAAATTTATTAAAAAATAAATAAATATACTTATTTTTTTAAAAAAAAAAAAAAAAAGGAAAAAGAAAAAATGAAAGGCAAAGGGGTGGCGCACGGAAAATAAGTATATTTATTTATTTTTTATTAAGATGGACACGTGTTGCCATCTTATTGACGACACGTAGTGCTGACGTGGCATTTGACAAAATCTGTTAAAATTTTTAACAGAATTTGACTCCAGATATTGATTTGTAATTATTGCTAACCACAAAGACCTCCCATGAACTTTTTAAACCATATGGAATGAAAAATAATTATGATATACTACAGGGGCCAACGGTGTAATTATTTCTAAAAATAAATTTGCTGACAAGGACATCTTTTACTTGGGAAGACACGTTCTCCCATGTGAGCTTTGTTCCCTTGGATTCTGCCCAACTGGGTCCCTCAACTTTAGGTCAAGTCTAAGCCTTTCGATTATTTTATCTGGAAAGCTTGAGCGTTGATCAACTGATCCAAACTTGGCCAAAACAGCCTGGAGTTGGAGTTGGAGTTGGAAGGGTCCTTTGCTTTGGTGGCTTCTTTTTTCCAAAGCAGTCGTTCAATGGAAGGGAATGGGTGGGGTGATGACTCCTGCACAGTACATCTTAGCAACGTCCTCATCCAGTACTAAACACGTATCTTTGTTATATTGATGCCATGTGGCAGACCATTTTCGGCCATTGGTTTTAATTCCAAGGGAAATGCTAGATTTACTATATATATGGGCACAATTTTTTTGGTATGTTTTTGAGATTGTGATCCGGTGCAATACATATCAATCTAATTGAGGACGGTTGTGCAACTTTCGAACGGCTGTTTGGTGGTACTGGACCGGGAGATTCAAATTCTCAACAAATGTGAAAATTTTTTTATGAAATTTACTTGTTCGAGCAAATGGGTGGGTTGTTCGATACCTGTTCATACAAGTGGATTTCATAAAAGCTCTTTCATATTTGCTGTTCGGACTATTTCGGATAACAAAATTATTAAAAATCTCTATACACCGGAAATTAGGCCAACCACATTTTCATGATATTGCATGTGTCATGATCTAGACGGTCCAAAAAAAGCTCATGACACCCTGTGCAATACCTAGGTATTTGGGAAGGCACGTGGCCGGTCATGGACTCATGGGAAGAAATGATAGCATAGCGTGCAGCATATATACACCCACTTTTGTGCGTTAATAAATGTCATTGGGGTGGATAAGATCGATTACACTATATATATATATATTATGCATTTTGAAGTTGCTTGTCTGAATATGCTGCATGTTTTTTGGAAATGTTCGGCTCCTGTCTTTGGTGGCCCCAATCAAGTCCCAGTACTCATGCCTGAAGGTATAGACTTTGTGGGGGCATCGCCTCAGGCTCAGTTTCAATCGGAATAGATGTTTCTTGTATCCTAAACCCGTGTTCCAGTGGCGGCCCTAGCTTCGCGAAAATTGATGGGCCAAATTGAAATAAATAAATATATAAATAAAATAAAATAATAATAATGAGGGGTAAAACTTCAAAAAAAAAAAAAATTATGGGTAAAATTTATTATTATTATTTTTTTTCTTAAAGGAGAAAATTTTGGAGCACGGAGGGGTCAGGCCTCCCATGGCCCCATGTAGGTCTGCCCCCGCCGTGTTGCAGTCTTAACAGATTTAATTTCAAATAATAGGCCCGTGGTATGAGTGGTGCGGTAAATGCAAGAATTCTTATAATGTGCACTTGCGTGTCAGTAAATAAGAACGTAATATGTAGCATTATTTGTCTATTTCACACAAAAATAAGGGGGATTGGATGATACAAAAATACTCATTAGACATTAATTACACACTCTTCCTTCACATGGGATGGAATCCACGATCACATGGGCCCATCCCATGTGAGTTGGGGGTATATAATGGGTGTGTAATGGAGGTATTTTTTTTTTTATCATTACTCCAAAAATAACAAGTGACGGCGTAACGCTAAAGCATGTGCCAATCTAAAAGATTACGTCACATTTCACACGAAAATAATAGGCCCGTGGGATGCGTAAAGTGCAAAGTACAAGCAAGTGAGATTCCAAGCATGTGTCTATCCAAAAGATAATTTATACTTGGTGAAAGACAATCTCTTGTTAAAGTATCAAAATTAAAGTTTTTCTAACTTTTCAATGTGGAACGAAATGAAATACACAAATAAAGAGATAAATAAAAATTTAAGAAAGTGAGGAAAAACTTATTTTATTGAAATAATTAATCTAACAACTAATAATAATAATAATAATAATAATAAAAAATTAGGGACACTGATTCGGGCATTCCGCCATGTGCAATGCAGCAGATAAATGTCACCGACACTGCAGAAACCATAGCCTCATGAGAAGTACGTGTAAACTTCTCACTTGTTTTCAATTTATTTATTATTATTTTTTGTTTTTTGTTTTTATGGATGGACGAATGTAGTACTTGATAGTACATATATAGTTATTGGTTAATTACATTTATGATGAGCATGTGGATGGTAGAGGAGCGTGTGGGCAAAAGCCAGGGCCGGCTACTAATTAGGCCATTGTCTACCCTTAATTTATAAGAGCCTCCCAAAATTATATCTTTTATTTTCATTTTCATTTTCTCAAAAAAAAAAAAAAAAAAAAGCTTGGAGAAAAATAAATTCAGAAGAGGTCATTTGACATGTTATAAGGGTTTAGAAACAAAGTAAAAAAAGAAAGAAATTAAAGAAAGTGCTGTAGGATGTTTATAATCTTAAAAAAGATTTCAAATTAAGGCACGACCTACTTAATTTCCTTTTATATATATTTTTTTCTCTCTTTTTTATTTTCTTTCATCACTTTTAATTTTTTGCTTCTTGGTTCTATAATTTATTTATTTATTTAGTATTTCATATGGAGTAATGCTAGAATTTTTTTTGTGTCTATTCAATAATGATGTGCTTTTTAAAATTATCATTGGCCTTGTAATTGATCACTATTGAATTTTGATAATATAATGATTTTAAAAGTCACCTCATTTTTTTAGAGACACAAGAGAGACTTGAATTACTTTTTTATGTCATATTTACTAGTGGATGCCGGTAATTTTAGTAGGTCGTTATTACGAATTTCGATTCCGGCCAAGTCGTCGGTTTTAGGACACAACTAATTAAATCATATTCAGAGTCATTTATCTTACAAGAAAGATATAATATATTAGTCCTATTAACTATTGAGAATAATATATTAACAAACTTTATACATGAAAGTTTGATTAGTAATTTTACATCTCAAAGGTTGATGTAATGAATGTTCAAACTCGAAAACTATATTTATACTTTTGGGATAAAGATTTTCTCCGTTTTATTTTATTGTCAAAATTTAAAATTTATGTATCTAACGGTATATATATATATATAAATTGGATAAAAATTTTCTCCGTTTCATTTCATTGTCAAAATTTAAAATTTATGTATCTAACTATATATATATATATATATATATATATATATATATATATATATATATATATATATATATATATATATATATCATTTTCAAATGGAATGGAAAGATCCCATATTCCAAACTTTTGACAGTGATCCATCAATACCAGCACATGAGCTCTGAACCTCTTTATAAGTCCTTAATTAATATCAAATTCCTTTTTTGCCTACGTTCCCTGTTGTCTTTATGTATTATTATTCTTTTTATAATTCTTTCAATATATATATATAATCTACAAAAAGGTACCCGCTCAGCTCATAGTCTGCGGGCATCTAGGGCTCCAAGGGTCAAAATTCATCATTCTTGTGTTGCTGGGAACTTTGGCAGTTGGTTTATTCTTTTAAATAACTTTTTGAAAAAATTTAGCATATAATTTTTCAGCTTTCATCACTTTTAAAATAAGGTATTTAAACTTTAAAACATATCAATTTAAGGTATTAAACTTTCAATTTTTTTTTTTTCAATTTCAACCCTCAGTTAGAAATTTCGGTTAAATCTTATCAAAATTTTTAAAATACCCATGTGCTTTTTTTTTAATAAAAAAAATTATAAATTTTTTTCAAAGATTCAGACATGGATATTTTTATAAATTTCATTAAATTCTGACCAACATTTAAATTCTTGCAAATTTTTTTCCTAAAAAAAGGAGGGATATATATTTTGATAGGATTTAACAAAAAATTCTAACGAAATGTTGAAATTGAAAAAAATTGAAAATTGACATTTTTTAAAGTTTTGGCATCTTGTTTCAAAAGTGATTAAATATCAGGAATTATAAGTAAAGTTCTTCCTAACCTTATTTTCCTAGGCGAAAAGGGCAGGAGGGGCAAAAAATTGTTTAATTGAGCTTATTATAATAGCACTTAGTAGCTAGGAATCAATGAAAGAACGAGCTGAGATTAAACGGTTTTCAATGATAGGGAGTTGGGGAGGGCTTAGACGATGAGAAACTGTATGTATTTTTTTAAGTTCAGTTGAGCCACAGTCTGATTCTGACCTATCAAAATATCAATAAAATTTAAATCGATTAACGCTAATCAGGCTTGTGTTAGATTCTCACGCAACCACGGATGGTCTTTTAAATGTCTAATTACTAAATGTATTAATAAGTTATTGAACAGTGCTTTCCCACTTCCAATTGAATTTTTTTTTCAAACCAATGATGATAAGAGCACGACAGTATTTATTTATATTCTATCTTAATCCAATGGACTCCATTTCTATTATCTCATCCTGGATTGAAGACATCTCGTATTTATAATGATTAGATCATGTGCTGGGCTAGGGATCGAATTCCTAAAGTCAACACCTTCCTCTATTTTTGTCTTATCAACTAAATTATAATTGAATCATAATGTCAGACTTGCTTTATGATATAATAATATGTCTAGATTTTGTATTTTTATTTACATTTATTAGATTTCAATCCTGCCTAATTATTTTGCAAGGATCCTTCACATGAATAAAGTTGCCAGATAATATATCTTAATGTTCATGATAAAGGTGATTTCATAATGAAATAAGAAAAAAAGTAGGATAAATGTTGGAGGGATTATGATATGATAATAATTATTAGATATTTTTCGTATCGGGTTAGAGTTCAAGAAAGAGTATATCTTTGTTTATTTTATAGTCTAATAAAGAATAAATCTCTAATTCAGAATCTTTTTTTACTAGAGTCGTCATAATCTTAGAAGTCAAAACTTAATTGGTCTCTTATGTAATCGGTAGTTTATTGTTTCTCTATTTAAAAGGGAACTATCAATAAGAAAAAGAATGAGTTTATTATTGTTTTAGAATACAAGTTTTTATGTTTTAGAGGTCAAGCAGGGGTGGAGGCGTGGATCTAGCTTTTGCAATTTGGAGAGGGTCAAATTGAAAAAAAAAAAAAAATGAAAAAAAAAGGTTAAAGTGTTTTTTTTTTTTTTTGGAAAACCTTGGGGCTTGGGGAGGGTTGGCAATTCGAGTTGCCGTGTCGGGTTTAGGTTGACCCAACAACCCGTTTAGGCCAATCTGAACCTGACACGATTACCTAAACGAGTTGGGTGTGTCATTCGTCGAGTTGGCGGGTCAACCCGTTTATCATAAAATGAGTTGACGGGTCATAAACGTTTAATAAACGGGGTGGCGTGTGACCCGATAACTAAACGGGTTGGCATGTTAGCCCACGGATTGACCCGCCAACCCGTTTATAATTATGTCAGTAAACGGGTTAACTCGCTAACTCGTTTAGCCTAAACCATAACTCTGTAATTTCATGTCGTGTTCGTGTTGAATTCACAGATTGTATCAAAATTACCAACCCTACTTGGAGGGGGGGGGGGGCAATCCCCCCAAAGCCTCAAGTGGCTCCGTTCCTGAGATCAAGGCTCCCTCGAAATAACTATTGAAAATCACAACTCTCTTGAAGTAATTGATTTATCATTTTCTATATATTGTTACTAGTGGGTTCGCGTCATATTAACCTCTTGAGAGTCTTCTAGTAAACCATAATATTGCATTCTTGGACGCCACTCAACCTAGTTAAAAGCTTAAGCTTAAACCAAAAAAAAAAAAATTAAAAGGAAAAAAAAAAACTTGAGTCTAGGCTATATTAACAACTCATATTGTTTGGGTTTTACTATGCTATATTAACGACTCATACTTGTTGTATCTTTTTAATGTGGGACTCAACATTTTTATATTCACACGTGTATACTCAACAATCTTAATTTTCCCGTCACATGTGAGTCGATAACAACATAACTACATTCATCCTTGAACGAAAATTATATTTATCTTATAAGTCGTTTTTTGGATCACTTGTATACTATGAGGGCTTGTTCACACATGAACCTTTGCCTATAGTAAAAAGATCCCCATTCGTGCATGCACCATGCACATTTGTGCCTACTCCATGATCCCTCGTACGTGGCCTGTGGCATGCACTCTCTCTTACTTTAGGAACCTTGTATGTACCCGTACCATGTAGTTTTACCCCTAATCTAGTGACCCTCATATGTGCTTGCGCCATGCAACTTTATCCCTACTCCAAGGACCCATGTCCATGCCCACGCCATTCTACCATATCATACATCACCATTAACTTAAATAGTACCACTTATTGAGGGGATTGACATCTTGAAGAGTCTTCTAAAGAAACCATAATATAGTATATTGGGACACTATAAATATATAAGTTTGGATTCAATTATTTTATACTAACCATTCGCAGTTGTGACATCTTTCTAATGTAATACTCAACCTTTTCCCATGTATACCCAGCAATCTCCCTCTCATGTGTGAATCCATTACCACATCGTTACATTTTCCCTTCAAACACCCCTCCAAAAGAAGAAGAAAAAAAAGGCGGAGAGACGAAGAGGGATTTGGGCTTTTAGCTAGAAATTGGGATAGAACTTCAAACAGGGCCTATGATTGAGACTCAGACAAGGTATGGCCACATTGTTGTCTCATTCTTTACAGTTACCCGTGAATATATGATATATAATTATATATCACAGAAGAGAGAGAGAGAGAGAGAGAGAGAGGAGCCTCAGATTGGATCTCAATTGGGCTTTTCATCAAGACCCAACACAGATCATGCCCACAATTTGTGTCCCATATATTGATGATAGGGAAAAAAGTGACTAAACCTCATATGATCATATAGAAGGATTGATCCAAAACTAGATGTAAGTGGAATTCCCTGGCATTTTCATCTGGGAAAATAGAGGACAATAAAGAAAAAAACAATTAGCAAAAATATCTTATGGTCTTTGAGTTGTAATTTTATGATTTAGGCCAAAGAAATCAACCTCACCTAACTCTTAATTAAAATACACCCTGACGAAAAGGACTTTAAAAAGTTACGTGCCCCATACGTACCCACACACAAACTCTCCATCGCCAAACTCTATTCCTTGCTTATTATTACATACTCTGCGAAGAATGAAAGTTACACGTCGACTTAGCTAGATGGCCTATAATTCCAATTGTTTCAAAAACTTTAAATTTATTTTAATAAAAATAATTAGTCGTTTAATTAAACATCCATCTTCATTTATGGGTTCAAACTCTCGGCATGAATCGGGGTTCAAATTTATAATTTTTTTTTTCTTCGTGATATCATGTTAAATCACAACCTATTCAAAAAATATAAGCTTTTAAGAAGAACTGAATTTAATCATTTAATTAATACATTAAAATTCAAAATTCACATTCAGGTAAAGCTCATTTTCCTGACTATTGAAACAATTAGGTTCTCAAAATATTTAGAAATGCTAAGAGTCGTCAGATGATATGTGGACGCTAGCCTTCAGTTTTTTGGGCAATTCTTATAACATGATGACTTTCTTGTCACAATGAAATGAATAGAGGGGAATCAATAATGGTAATAATGATGACACCATTTACTAAAGGCTAACTTGGGCCCAGCAAGACCTTTTACCAACAGCATGTTTCCCAATCGGATGGTGCTACGTGGCCCAAGTTACTGCCCCAATCAAATAGTGCCACATTGCCCGAGTTACCACATTCCTTTTCTTATAAATAGGAATTCACTATGGCAGGTAAAAAGCCATCCCTTTCTTATATTTATAGTATTCTATTCCCCTCAAGAGAATCCCTTACTAAATTAATCATCCAAGTGTTCCTTATTGACACCTCCGACGAGTCACCCTTGCATGTTTCCTGCCTTTGTGAGTCTCCTTGATTGGACTTCCGGCGTGCGGTCAACAGAAGTAACCAAAAGTAAAAGATGTTCAAGCATTTTTACATAACCAAATTAACTAGAGAAGCAAGAGATGTGCAAATACAATTCTATTTTAAAATGATGAAACCCAAGTGAACAACAACCTTCCAATAAAAGAGAGGACGTCGATGCATGCCATGAATGCATTTTTGTTTTCCATGGAGTTTTAGGTAATTAAGCAGATGGCTTATGAATTGAATTAGAGATATAATAGGTTATAATGAACCTTGACAAATGTATCAACTATCAACTACTTGAAGCCTAAGTGCAAGCCAATTTTTCAGATATCAACAACCAAATCCCTGTGTACCTAGCTTGAACCTTCACAATTTTTTTTTTTTTTTTTCTTTGTTTCTATGTACAAAATAAACGAGGAAATCTAAACACCAAATGCTGATACTGTGATGATGATAAATTAGAGGATATGCATATATGGTGCAAATAGTGGCAGGTAAAAGCTATTTAACAGCTAGTTGAGATCAACATCAACAAGCTCTGGGCTCCCCCTTTCGGTCTGGTTGGCAACAAGCTCTATGCCCAGCTGCCCTTTATCTCCAGCACCAAATGCGTATAGCTTTCCTGATTCAGTAAGGGCGAAAGTGTGGGCGTTCCAGTATATGGAATTGGTGAGGCTGATCTGTACCACACGCTCATTAACTTGCTTCAATGATGTTACCAGCTCTGGGCTTAACACATTTGCATGCCTATTTCCCTGAAAGGTACATATCAAACACAACCAACATAAATAATTCAGTAACTTCATGAAATCTCTCTCTCTCTCTCTCTCTCTCTCTCTATATATATATATATATATAATGTGCTACAATCACTAAATGCAGCATTACCATCAGAGTATGCACTGGAAATGACAAGCACATTATTGAGATATGGAAATTGGAAATTAAACAAATGGTATGTAAAATGAATGATAATTCAACAAATAAATTGGAAAACTTCACCATTTGTTCAAGTTATTCATAACAATTAAACTTCAGACAATAAGATCAAGATGTGGAGGCTTAATTAATGGTGTCAAAGGCCCAAGGATGCATGAAGCAGTGCTTTTAAAAAATCAGAAAACTGCATACAATCTGCCCATTGAACCAGATTAAGCCAAATTAATAGATAAGATGATCAAGAAAAAGGAGGAAGCTAGACCTGTCCATCAGCACCGGCATTATGTCCAAGACTGGAGGATTCTCCACAGCCAAATGAATATACATCACCATCATCAGACACCACAAAGGTTGTGTAATCCCCTGTAGCAACATGAACTGCTTTCACATTGCTCAAGGCTTCCACAACCTTAGGAACTGATTCACACTCTTCATTTCCATGACCCAAGCACCCATAACGCCCCCAACCCCATGTACAGACCCGTCCATCCCGCCCTACCACAGCAGCATGCCAAGCACCAGCTGCAACCACCATTGGCTGAAGATTCAAAAGCTGAAACTGTTCAATTAGTCGGGGGTACTTCTCATCGGTCCTTGCACCATGTCCAAGCTTCCCACCCAAGCCACACCCAACAGAATATACTGACCTGATATAATTGTATGAGGAAGAGAAAACAACTTGGTAATTATCTACATATCATATCCAATGCATTTATTAGATGCTGTGCAGCTCTATAAGAAAATAAGTGAGATGCCGATCAGGCTTTCGGATCGTCACATCCCTGTTAGAAGTTTGGAACTTTTGGGATAGTAAATGAAAAAAATCCTGAAGATGTCTTCTTTGAACCAATTTGGAAATGAATTTAAAAGATGATTTCTCATGAAATAAAAAGCAACACATGTCCGAATATCAGTTAAAAAAAAAGAAAAGAAAGATCAACGTGTATGTTGTCAATAAAAACTACTCAGCATGGTTAAGAAATTTTGGAACTTTGCAACATCATGAAAATATTCATATAAACTTCCCAAAATTTTATTAAAATTACTAGAATGCCATCTCAAGATAAAGAAATGAAGACAGCTCACATGCCACTAGGTTGACAGGCCAGAGCAAGAAGGTAGCAGTATCCAGCTGCAATTTGCACCACTGGTATGTTTTCCAGTGCCCCCAACAAAGGATGGGGCTCCACATCATTTGGGTCCGTCTGGTGACCAAGTTTGACATCGTTGCCCCAAGAAAATGTATAAATCCTGCCTTCTCGTGACAGGACAGCCGTAAAGAAATTTCCAATTGCAGCTTGCACCACAAATATGTTTTTCAAGGACTCAACCAGCTGCGGAGTCGTAACCAATTTAGCTCCTTGAACTCCATACTCGGCTTCACCAAAGGAATCCTTTCCAAAGGCATAAACCCGGCCAGCATCGCTGATCAGCATTGTCTTGCCAGCCCCAGCAGCCGCTTGGATAATTCGAATGCCTTGCAGAGATCTGCAACATAATGCAGTTCAATTAACTTTCCTTAAGTCAAGTAGTTCGCTTTCCGTATTCTTGTATTTACAGTATCAGGTCTAAGAATGGTCAAATGGTTGCAACCTGATTGGCTGAGGCCGCCATTCCTCTTCAGTGGTGCCATGTCCAAGCTGTCCTGAGCTGTTGGAGCCGAATGAGTAAACAGCCCCCATTGATGTCACAGCGATACTGTGACCGGGCCCTGCTATTGCCTGCGATTTCTCCCTCCTGCAACAGGCTTCTCCAGCCAGCAAAAACCGCAGGACCAGCTTCCATGACCCCCCACATCTTCGCTTCAACTCTTGGCGTTCTTCTGTAGTCATTGGCCTAAATATGGCCCTCTTTTGGCACATGTCAAGAGCAGCAAGCTCCGATAATGACAAGTCAAAGTCAGGGGGAAAGTTTGCAGGCTGCCTAAAGAAGGAGCATGTTGCCTGCAACAGGCACATTCAAAATCAAGTCAAGAGCATTATCAATTCTAACATTGCAAAACATCTTCATTCTCAAAATGTACATAATAAGGACACTTGCCTCTAGTTTTGCAAGATCTTGAGGATCCAAATTACACGCCGTCAGGACATGGAGGACAATGGAGGGATTGGCAGACAAGGGGAATTCTCCGGGGATGGAATCCCCAAAGCAATGGCGTTGCTGTCGCTGAAATGCTGGTACAGATGAGGCAACAATAGCAGTAATTGGCTGGTCAGGAATGTTATGGTATTGAATAGTTGGGGTTCCACTCGTTGTGGCGTCCATGGGCACTGCCGCAGTTTGCAGTGCCCAAACTCGGCGGATGAGTAGATGCAAATTGCTGTGAATTAGGAAGACATGAGCACAAAAATTACTACATTACTCTCTCCAATGAGAGTATACAATGCCTAGATTTAAATATATCTTACTATTTATATCCATTAGTAAGTTATCAAAAAACTATTTATACCCATTAGTAGAATATTGGGTAGAGGTATCTACCTTGAAATATGTATGGATCAGCAAACTTCAAGTCTCAAACCTACAGATAAAACGCATGTTCATAAAAATTCCTAGTATGACAGAAACTGAAAGAGAACTAAATAATATAACAAACTATCTCCATTTGAAGAAAGCCCATTTTCCGAAACAGACCTAAAAGAAAAAAATATAAAAAAAAAATCATCCTATACGAACAAAGGTGTTCATTGATGTACCAAAGGAATTTGTGAACCGATCATTGAATAGTTACGCTCAACCCAAGTGAAAACAGCCTGATTCAGAGCATCCAAATTGAAAGGACCAGCAGTAACTCGCATATATTATCAATTTGATGAGTCAAAGCTATGAATTTAAAACACGCCAAAAGAAGAAAACGTTGAAGAGAAGAATACCAATTCTCCGTGGGAAGGATATTCCACATCCAAAAGAAACCACAAAAGAAAAGAATTTTGACATGGAAAGAAAAACTCCTATTCACGTAAATTCATCATATCTTAAAGAAGCCAGATCAACACGATCAAAATGAGCCAGGCAAGCCAATTCCAACACCCATCCTTCAAAACTCAGAACAGGGGTCACAATCATAAACAATCTTGCGTAGAAACGACCCAAAAAAGTCTATCTTTTTAGCATACCCAGATCGTAAAATATATCAGACAATCCGATTGACAAGTAAACTTGATCAGCAACCAAAAGAAGAAAAAAAAGAATCTACCAAAAACAGAACACAACCACATATGCTTAAACAACTTTTCCATCTGTACATTATGATCATTACAGATCGAAACAGAACAATTCAGAAACGAGGATTACATATCAGAGAAACCAGGATTCTTCAAAACCCATCTGCATCCGTCAACAATTTCAGAGAATTTGCCTTTATTCTTAACCAAAAACAGCGAAATTTGGATCAAACTGGAGAGAGAGAAAGTGGGTGTCTGATCAGAGAGTGGTCAGTTATCTTAGACGGTGGAATACGAATTAGGATTGGGATTTTTCCAAAGATATGAGAGAAAAGGAAGGGAATTTTGTAGTGAATGAATAATTTTTAGCTTTTTTAATTTCCAATGGGAGGTTGTGTATCTCTTCTTCTATATCTATACGTTTTCTAAAGCGATGAGGTGTCTCTAGGTGGTGAACTAGCAAAATGCTACATTACCTTATATTTATACTCTGGGTGTTTTGACACGTCAACTTCCTCGTGACTATGGTAACTGCTTAACCTTAACCTATGGTCGAACGAAAACCATGGTGAATTATTGTAGACGTACACTAGACAAGACGACAACGTGGGTGAACAAAAAACAGGTCTGCAATTTCTTAGCTAACACCTCTTCAAGTGCATTAACTAGATCGATTTCAACAATGTGTACGTTAGACCAACTAATTTCTTTTTAAAATTGGATTCAAACTCGATCTGTTAAATTAAAGATCGAGTTGAAAAGGGTTTCTTCAATTTAATTTGAAGAAAAACTCTTAATTTGTCTTTCCAATTATATTTAACACATTACTATATATTACCTTCTTTTTTTTTTTTAACTATCTACGAACACAAAAATTAATAACCCAAGACGATATTATATTAAAAAATGCCTAAAATATTGAAATTGGAGAACGAGTCACATGGTACACCAGGAATATACTATGATGGCCGGGGTTTGGTCTTTTGCATCAGAAGATGCTGGCTGCGCCATCAACGTGATAGATAGGGACTCCAATGGACGAGTTGATGATGACATCACGAAGATATGAACAGTAGTATAAGAGATGTAAAAACCATGTTGTAAAAAATTATGGCAAAGAAAACGTGTAATTAGTGGCAGACTTTTTCTCAAGGGGACCATTAATGTAATTTGTTATTTGTATCCACCAGGAAATTACAGGTGAACGTGTGAAGCATGGAGGTTTCTTCAACTCTTGCGTGGCATGGTAAAGAGCCCTACAAAACATAAAGAAGAGAGTGAGCAGGGTCCACGTACATCTCCAACTCCAAGAAGTTGCTTCATCTACACTTTTTCTAGAAGAGCTCGATCTCTGGCTTTGCCACTTTGCAGGATGATGGTGAAGGCAGTGGCATGCAGCAGCTCATGTGGTCCTCCGGGCCAAAGGATTTTGTAACCGATCGAGTTCTTTTGTCTCTTGATTTTTTATTTGTTAGCGTTCAGTTGTATCGTCTTCTACCTTAGCTTGTGCTTTTAACTTGAAAGAAAAGTACTGCATTTTCTTTTCTGCAGGCGCAAAAACAATAATTTGAGCTGAGAAGGTGAGGAGCATAAAGAGCCCAGCTGGAGGTGTTCCTTAAAGCGTGGAAGTTGTCATCCTGGTTGTTTCACTGTAAGTCTGTAAGGGTCCTTTGGTGAAGGGTACCCATGTCGGGGGGGTTTTTTTTTACAAATTGACAACATTTGGGAAAACATGAAAAAACAGGATCATGAGCCATAAGACATAAGACATGCATGCACAAAAACGCACTTCATGGATGCCATGCCTTCGTTGACTTTCTTCTGCAATGGGAAAACTCTGGTTTCCAATTAATTAACGGGGATATATGATAAGCTTGTAAAACAAATTAACAATGATGAAGGATTAACACACAGTCTTCAGTCTTGCCCCCAATGTTTGAGCGGATCGATCATCTCAAAGATACTCTCTGAACAAGCCATTTAGCCAAGAACTCGAAGCATTAATTGGAGATTTAACAGCTACTTAACATGTAATTGTTCGAGTAATGGTGCTGCAATCCCCTCAAAACCTATATCAGTCTAGAGGTCCATGCTTTACAGACTAATAGGAAAACAAAAGTAGCATCAGCGACGTACACCCGGAATGGATGGATTATAAAAGTATTTATTATAATTTGATTAGTCTTTTTAGAGTGATGGTATTGATATATATGATTCACATAATCACAATTTTCCTACGTCGTTACAATCCAAAATATTAGTGGGGTGGACCTATTAATCACTAAAATTGAAATTTTGGATTATGAAGTTCTTTTTTGCTAAAATTCTTTTCTACTATTTTTTTGGTTTTTTATTCTCAAAACAAAAACATTAATAAACAATTCAAAACATAAAACACTAAAAAAAAATCCCTCAAAACTGCTTTTATTTCATATTATAACACTTTTTCAAAGGAAAAAAAAATACCCTGGCTTCCAAAACACATTGATCAAAATGTACTCATGAGCTTCAAAGAAAGGAGCAGAAATAAGAAGAATAAAGTAAAGTAAAAGATATTCTTGGGTGTGCTTTTACAGAGGCTTTCGTTTTACTTTTTTCAATTTAAGGCATGCATGGAACCAAAATTTAACATGGCAAGCAGATTCCAATTACAGCAAAATTCAAAGGAGATATATATATATATATTGAAAGTGGCATGAAAATTGGTTGTTTAAAGCATCATCGATCAGTGGATCTGCCCATCAATTTGCCATCTGTTTAAGGAACATACATATGCATGCATTTTCATTAGCTGTCGTTTTTCCAAAGGAAACATAGCTTTTCATCATGTAGCTTCTATGAGAAACATGATCTCTTAATTCTTAGAGGCCGTAAATATTTTTCCAAAACAGAAGCCATTGATATTAACGTTAATCATGCATGCTTTCTTCTTCTTCTTCTTCTTTTTTTTTTTTTTTTTTTGTGTGAAGCACCCCGTGTCATAGTTATCATTTTCTCCCTATTAGAGGATCATAATTGATAATTCTATTTCATATTGTCCTCCAACGGTTTCAGCCACTAAAACTTTTTGAATTAAAGATTTAGTCCACGTGGCAATTCACATTTTAGTGGCGGGCGTGACAAGCACTACGTACCACGTTAGACTGACACATCATACTTGTAAAAAAAAAAAGTTTTAGTACCCCGAGCAGCACTACAAAGAGCCAGAGGAACGAACTGATCAGGACATTTCTGTAAATTTTGCAAGCATCATGTGGAAAGCTTTTACATTATTGCTCTAAAATCTCGGGGGGAAATAATGGTTGGTACCTTTTCAATGACTAGTAATGGAATATTGTTGGTATAGTCCACGGCTCCTCAAACAAAGATGAGGGTACAGCATCATCATCCATTATATAGATTTGTATAACATGACTAAACAAACCTGCTTTGAAATAGACAGCACCATATGTATTTTTACAAGATTTCTACTTTATTTCATATCAGAGTATAATTAATTATGCCTTATCAGACTCTAATCAGAGTATAATTTTACCTTAAACCCCCTCCACATTTCTGTTACGGAAACCTTTATTTATTTACCACAGTAATTAAAACTTACACAGAAAGCTAGGAAATTGAATGGTTTCCAATCATAGTGGGAAAATACTTTTCATACAAACCGAACAATGGAAAAGAC